>NC_089265.1:56398161-57061830 GCF_963930625.1 Muntiacus reevesi | reverse complement strand
AGAGGAGGACAGTATACAGGAGAGAGGAGGAGTGTGTGTTTACTGGAGGGTGGCGTCCAGAAGAAAGGTGGGATAGGCACAAAGGTAGATGGGGCTAGACTAGGAGAGCCAGACCCTGGAGCTGGACTCCTTGCTTCAAGTCCCAGCTCAGCAATTTGCAACCTGTGACCCTGAGCATGTTGCTAACCTCTCTGCTTCAGTTTCTTCCTCTGTAAAATGAGGATGATGCCAGTATGTACGTGATAATAAATGACTTGCAGGATTGTTGTGAAGACTGAATGAATGAAAATATAGGAAGCACTTATATAGAATACGAGCTTCCCTGGTGGCTCAGCAGTAAAGAATCTGCCTGCGATGCAGGAGACACAGGAGATGCAGGTTCAAACCCTGGGTCAGAAAGATCCTCTGGAGAAGGGAATAGCGACCCACTCCAGTATTCTTGCCTGGAGAATTCCATGGACAGAGGAGACTGGCGGGCTATACTCCGTGGGATCTCAAAGAGTTGGACACGACTGAGCATCTAACACTAACACTATACAGAATATAGAACAGAGCCCGCAGTACATGGTGAGTATTAAATATTCTGTTAGCTGCTGCTGCTGCTGGAATTATGAGGGCTATCTGCATTTAGCCCCTAGGGTACAGTTCCTAGAATAACCCAAGATCTCAGAATGTTCCTAATGCAACCCGTGCAACAAATTCTTCCTCCTCAGCATCACCTGGCTTGTTCACACACCTGGGAAGGGGTATGGAGTAAAGCCATCAAGAAAACTGCATTACCCTCTCTTGTTTCAAGACAACCGGGTAATAGTTCATCGGAAAATGTTGAGGACACAGTCCTGGGGATCAGGAGACCCAGGTTCCAACCTGAGCTCCGCCGCTAATTCAGTAGGTGACCTTGGGCACGTCCCTTCCACTCTCTGGACTTCAGTTTTTGACCCTCTGTAAAATGACGGGGGAGGATTATGATGATGTCTTAGGAGCTCTCTTCCAGCTCCATCATTCTGTGATTCTAAATCCCTTTATAACAAACTCTAGGAGAGGAGATTTGCTCTTGCAAATGGAGTGTAAAGTTAATCCTGCCTGTGCTGAGGCTAAGTAATGTGCCTGTGTGGTTTATCCTACTTCATTAAACCCGGCCTCCCCACAGAGCAATGCACAAGGCCGCCCAGGCAGGTAATACTGAAGTGTTACTGAACTGGGGCTCTTAATGGAAAGTGATTTCTCCACTCTTTCTCAGGTTTATCGACACGAAGCCTGTAGCCCCCATTTTCCACACTGTTACTTTGCCACATGTGTGGATTCAGACCTGATCATAGGTATGGCAGATTGGGTCTTGAAACCACATTTGTGTGCCCACCTCACCCTGCCGCCACCAGCTGCAGGCAATGCCATCATTTTTCATGTGAAGAAACCAGGGCTCAGACAAGCTACTGGACTTGCTGGTGAAGGCACAAGGGCTGATGTCTGAGGCGGGAGGGGGGCAGTGCTGCTGTTTGTACAGGGAATGCTCACCAAGTAGTGAAAAAAAAGAAGGGAAGGTAATTGGGAAGCTCTGAGCTTATGTCCCCAGGTGGAAACACTTCCCCAAGGATCTTTATACTTTGTGAAAGATTCCCAAGCCACTTTTCCCTAAGAGGAAGGGAGTCTTTTTTTTTTTTTTTTTTTTGCGACTCCATGGACTGTAGCCAACCAGGCTCCTCTGTCCATGGGATTCTCCAGGCAAGAATACTGGAATGGGTTGCCATTTCCTTCTCCAAGGGAGTCTTTTTCTTTTTTGAAAAAAAAGTCTTTACTGAATTTGTTACAAGATTGCTTATGTTTTATGTTCTGGTGTTTTGGCCACAGGGCATGTGGGATCTTTAACCCGGGATGGAACCCAAAGCCCTGCATTGGAAGGTGAGGCCTTAACCCCTGGGCCACCAGGGAAGCCCCGGCAGAGTCTTCTTCTAAGACATTCTAGATTGTCTCTTGGGGACAAAATTGAACAGTAACCGTGCTGGACTCCCTCAGTTTTCCTTCTTCCATTGTGACAGATACTGAAAAATGTGCTTCCCTGGTGGCTCAGATGGTAAAGAATCTGCCCACAACATGGAAGACCCGGGTTCCATCCCTGGGTTGGGAAGATCTCCTGGAGAAGGGAATGGCAGCCCACTCCAGTATTCTTGCCTGGAATGAACTGAGTCTCAAATGGGGGAAAACAATGAGGGTCTTGGAAGTGCCAGGCTGTCAGCCAGGGCACACCCTCCTGGCTCTTATTCAGGAAAGTGCCAGAGAGAGCAGAACCCACCATGAGGGAGGGGCCAGAAGAGGTACTCTTTGGCCTCAGAAAGAATGAGTAGGTTACTGCAGATGACTGCAACTAGCCTTCATGCCAGTCTCTGTCTTTGCAAGTGAACTAGATGGCAGTTTATATGCAGATGGAGATTCCCAGTGGGGTCAGAAATTGGGCTCTGGAACGCCAGAGAGGAAGGACCTTCTGACATTGCCTGATTCAGAGCCCTTGTTTTGTGAATGAAGAGACAGATTCAGAGTATAGTGATGTCTGATCCTTCATCTGTCAAAGAACTAGAATCCAGGCTCCTGGCACAATAAATGGTTCTTTTTCTTGGTTCGGATGAAATCAACAGTATTTTCCAAGATGGGTTTTTAGAATCATGGGGTTTTATGGCCCTGAAATCAGGAAGAAACAACCTAAGACCTGGAAAAGACCTTGGTAATCTGTCTAGTCCAGTGAGGGTCAAACCACTAGTCATCAAATCACCCAAGGAACTTATTTTTTAAGTC
The DNA here is from genome assembly GCF_963930625.1 of Muntiacus reevesi. Taxonomy (NCBI): domain Eukaryota; kingdom Metazoa; phylum Chordata; class Mammalia; order Artiodactyla; family Cervidae; genus Muntiacus; species Muntiacus reevesi. The sequence goes on along the minus strand of NC_089265.1, from coordinate 57,059,043 downwards.
TTTATTAAATTTGTTCTAATATTGCTTCTGTCTAATGTTTTGGTTTTTTTAACCGTAAAGTATGCGGGAATCTTAGCTCCCTGACCAGGAAGAGAACCTGTGGCCCCTGTACTGAAAAGCAAAGTCTTAACCACTGGATCACCAGGGAAGTCCCTGAGGAGATTATTTTTTAAAGTACAGATTCTGGGACAGTGACCCTTAGAAACTGGAGTTTTAAAGGACTGGGATTTAGTGAAACAGCTTGGCCACCTGTACTCTTTTAAAGACCCCCTAGTTGACCCCCTAAAAACCCCCTAGGAAACTCTGCTCAACTGACAGAGGGAGAAACTGAGGCTCAGATTAAGGGAGACAGAGTGACTGTCGAAGGTCACATCCCATTTCACCACGCACTCTTCAACTATCCGGAGATAGCTGGTCCAGGCTGCATAACAGCGTGTATATTAATAGCATTTTCCCCCCACTATTGTTTTCCTGATTGACACCTTTTATTTTTTGCAGCAGCTTAAAAGATTCCTAGCCACGCTGCAAGGCACTCAGATTTGTGCAGTGTTTACAATGACTTTGTTGTTCATTAAACAAATTTACCCAGACTAACCCAACATGAAAGAAATCATCTTGTTTACAGTGAGATCCTGACACAAATACAGACAAAGTAACAAAGACAGACAAACACACATAAACCTGGATGCCAAGTGGGACATGATTTGCTGCTGCATCCAATTTTTCTCATTAGAACTTGTTTTATTTGAACATGACTCAGTACCCCGTGTAAATGCGAGGTTGTTAATCTTATTACTATATGGAAAACAAATTAATTAGTATGCATGCTATTGGAGATGAGTTGTAAGGTTGGTGTTGGAAAGATTAGGAAAATACACTCATTACTCCAAATGATATCTGATATACATGTCTGATTCCACTTTAAGACTGGTTCTGATATATGGGTAACCAATATAGCTAATAAAAATGAAGCTTTTGTGCCTAGCATCTAAATGTTGATATTGGCCAGAAACAGCTATCCAGGGCTTCTTTGCTTTAAAACAAAGGTCCATGTGATGAGTAACAGCTTGGCACTATCCGTCAGCTGAGACTTTCCTGCCTCAGTTACCTTCCCAGGTTCCAGCTCCTACCCCAAACCACACCTACCTGAGAGGGATCTTTTCTTTCTTCCACATGCCCACCACACTTTGTATGCTTCTCATGAGCAATTCCTACCTCTTTTAGGGATCATAATGAAGATACCTCATTTTTTCCAGGAATCTGTGTGCCCTTGACGGTGAAGACCATATTCCAGTTGGAGATCAAATATTGATCAGAACACCATGCTACAGAAACAAGCAATGAGAAAGTTCTTTATGTACCAGCGTGTGACATCAAGCTATATAGTTAAGTGTACACCGATGAACTACCTCTGGAAGTATTCTGGGATCACTGGTTGCCAGATTGGCCTGGGACCTGAGTGGTTGAACGAAGAGATAAGAAGAGGCTCTTCCTCAGATTCTTTTTGTGCCGTTGAAATTTGAGCCATGTGTATGTACTACTGAGTTGAAAAATATATAACACATATTAAATTTATACATAAAATCTAGTAATAAAAAATATTTGCTCAAAAACCACCAAAAAAAGTCCCACCAAAATAAATAAATAAAAGCAAATGTCAGTTGGAGTGCTAAAGACTTTTAATCAATAAACTTGTTTTTTAACTCAGTATTACCAGACTTATTTCACCATAGAGCTTCAAAAGAAACACAAGGTATCCAGTGTTTCCCAAATAGTTTTGACCCTGAAATAGTCACATTATTACTAGCTCAGAAAACACAATGGACCCACTGATGTGCTGAGGCAACATTTTAAACCAGAAGGTAGAAAATGAGGTGGATACTGACTCTACTGCCAACTCTGAATAAACCTGAGCAAGTCCTTTCTCCTCTCAGGGACTCAGCTTTGTCATCTCTAAAATAAGCTAAATGGATGAGATTATCTCTGATGTTCTGTCAAGCTCTGAGGTTCAGAGATTCTCTGGCAAGAATATATCAAAGATCTCCCCCAAAGTGAGCCCATGCTTAAGTAGCAGTTGGAAGCAAGAAGGTCTATGATGCTTGCTTAAAAAGAAATGACAAATACGGGATTCCCTGGAAGTGCAGTGGTTAAGACTCAGTCTGGTCCAGAAACTGAGATTCCTGTTACTAAGATTCCTGAAAGCCACACAAAACAGCCAAAAGAGAAAAAAAAAGTTGCAAATTTACTTGATGTGGTTATATTTTCCCAGCTTCTCCAAAAACCCAAGGGAGTAATAAACACCCCAGGATATGCCACGAGGTTCTAAGAAACCAATCACATAACTTTGGTTCACTACAAATAATGATATCACAAAAATCTCAGCACCTCTACTAACTCACTGGGCGGTTCAGTTCAGTTGCTCAGTCGTGTCCGACTCTTTGCGACCCCATGGACCACAGCACGCCAGGCCTCCCTGTCCATCACCAACTCCTAGAGTTTACTCAAACTCATGTCCATCCAGTCGGTGATGCCATCCAACTATCTTATCCTCTGTTGCCCGTTCTCCTCCTGCCCTCAATCTTTCCCAGTATCAGGGAGTCAGTTCCAATGAGTCAGTTCTTCACATCAGGTGGCCAAAGTATTGGAGCTTCAGCTTCAGCATCAGTCCTTCCAATGAATATTCAGAGGTGATTTCCTTTAGGATTGACTGGTTTGTTCTCCTTGCAGTCCAAGGGACTCTCAAGAGTCTTCTCCAACACCACAGTTCAAAAGCATCAATTCTTTAGAGCTCAGCTTCTTTATAGTCGAACTCTCACATCCATACATGACTACTGGAAAAACCATAGCTTTGACTAGATGGACCTTTGTTGGTAAAGTAATGTCTCTGCTTTTTAATATGCTGTGTAGGTTGGTCATAGCTTTTCTTCCAAGGAGCATGCATCTTTTAATTTCATGGCTGCAGTCACCATCCGCAGTGATTTTGGAGCCCAAGAAAATAAAGAGCATCCTTTATTTTCTAGGGCTCACTAGGCATCCATGGGCAAAACCCAGAATTGAGACTCACTTTCCTCATCTATAAAGTGGGTATAGCAATTGCTCTGCTGCTTTCCTCACATCCTTGGTAAAGGCATTTAACTTATGACAGCAACACAGACAAGAGACTAGAGAACTGATTACAGGTTTGTCAAACCATCTATTTAAGGGGTAAAATTGCTCCTTATCACATTATCTTTCATTTGTCAGTAGATTTCCTTTAGTTGAGGCAAGGGAATGGCATGAAATTATAGCACTCATCCATTATTGGAGGCAAAATAAATTTATAAAAGCCTTTTACAAAGTGATTTTCTCGTAGATAACCATGCAAAGGCCCTCTGACCTAGGATTTGGGGATTTTCCCCATTCTGATCTAGATCTGGGGATTTTAGGAGACTAAAAGAGAAAAAAAGGAGAAAGTGAGAGGTATGAAGACATGCACTTTGGGATTATCTGTGATAGTGAAAATTTGAGTCTTCCTAAATACACAATACTAAGGAATGATATATCCATCTAAAAGAGTATTAAGCAGCCATTAAAATAATTATTTTATGAAATATTATTAAAATGCTATTTTAAATGATAATTATGAAGACAATGTGGAATTATAATGATAAACTGTTAAGTGAGAAACCTGAATACAAAGCGGTAACCACACTAATAAATTACCTATGTAAATTTAACTAGCATGTAAGTCAGGACAGAAGAGAAGCACTGAGCAGTTCATTTGTTAGGATGGTAGGATTATGGATAATTTTCTCTCCTTTTAATTTCCTTTATTGTTGTAACATTCTGAACTAAATAAAAACCTTGAAAAAATACAATGAAAGCAACAGATAGTTACATTTTGTTGTATTTTTCATAAATCCTTTCACTGAAAAAAGGGATTAAATGTGGCTTACCGTCACAAGTTATAAAATAAGACCCACATGTTGCATTTCCTTCCTACCCTTCTAAGAATAAATTAAAATATAAACAGTAGGGTTGATTTTTTTTAATCCAAGATTATCTCATTATTCTACTTAAAACATATAGAGAAAGAAAATGCACTCTTTTTCTTTTGGATTAAAAGTTTCCCCAGCCAGTTTCAGATGTCTCTTCCTCTATGTCTTGTCAACAGGCCCTGGGTTCCCCGTTCTTACATTAAATATTTCTCAACCTGCCAGGCTTCTACTCAGATGGGTAGAGAGTGGTGGAGAAGGTCCAGTCAGATCAAAGGGACCCCAAGTAACCCTGCCTTGTGAGATGATCGTGTAAATTTCTACCCAGGCTGTCCCCCAGGTGTGTTGTTAGGAGCCCCTGAGATAAAGCGTTAGGAAGTCACCAAAGTACTTTACAAACTCTCCAAAACTGTGTCCAGGTGCATCTTTTTTTTAGGAGTCAGTATGGCAGAGGGGTAGAATCTGGGTGAGGGTGAGCGGGGGAGGGAGGAGGACTGGGTTCTAGGGAAGCAGTATGGTGTTAGCAGAAGAAATGTGGCTTTGGGAACTTCCCTGGTGGCACAGCGGGTAAGAATTCACTTGCCAATGCAGGGGACACAGGTTCCACCCCTGGTGCAGGAAGATTCCACACGCTGTGGAGCAACTCAGCCCGTGCTCTAGAGCCCTCGAGCAGGAACTGCTGACGCCTGTGCGCCACAGGAAGAGAAGCCACTGCAAGAAGATCAAGCACTGCAACTAGAGAAAGCTTGCCTCAGCAACGAAGACCCAGCAGCAAAAAGTTAATTCATTCATTAAAATTAAAAGGAAAGAAATTTGGCTGTGAATTCAGAACTGGCTTTCAAATTCCAGCTCTGCCGTCTCCTAACTCTGGGATCCTGGGCAGTTTCTGTGTCTCTGAGCCTCGGAGTTCAGACTAGACCCAGCTCATGGTGACACTGTATGTGAAACACAGTGGCCTGCAAACAGTGAGCACTAAAGAAACGTCAGTCACGCTTTATTAGTCCTGCCTCTCCCTCTAACGCAGTGCGGCACCTTTGGCAGCTCTGTTTCCTTTGGGCCTTAATGCCTCCACCCGTCAAACAGGGGCAAGGTGCTGGATTCCATGGTCTTCCAGGGCTATCGCAGGGACAGTGCTTTCACAGTGGTGGTTGTAACACTGTCCTTTTAAAGACAGACTTGGGTGGAATCTGTAGCCAATGGGGACACAGTATGGGAATGGGATTCCAGAATGTTCTGCATATTAGACTCTCAGGTCCATAATCCCACTCTCGCTTAACTCCTGAATATACTTACCCCAGATGACATCCCAAGACCACCACTTCTAGCTGGGATTACTTGTCCGGTCACATAGAAGAGACATTGAAACCCTATCCCCCACCCCCTGCACTGTCTAAGTAGATATTTTCCATGAAAAGTTTATACCACCTTGCTTATTCTTCCCTGAGGGTCATGACTAGGACCAGAGGACAAAAGGGCAGAACTCGGAACAGGGGACAGATGCTACATGGAGGCCAGTGCATGTCCAATGGAGGAGAGGACTTCCTGGCAGCCCTTCCATTAATACCAATTTCAAAGGGGGCTGGTAATCGCACTGTCCCTGGAGCCATTCAAGCTCAGGCTCAATGATTATTTACTGGGATGCTACAGAGAGGCCAGACTAGGTACAACTCACACAATGTAATGAGCCTCACTACCCCAATTCCCTGTGCTGCTAGTGAATTATTTACTAATTTATTGCTTAATTAGCAACATATTAATTGATAAACTCCTAGCTGTACCATCTTACAGGTTCTGGCCTTTTTTGGCTTCTCTATGAAAAGAATGCCCACTGGAGGACTCCTGGGGTTAGGGGTTAGTGGAGAATCAGATAGAATGCATGACTTATGACTCATCTTTTCTGAGTTTTCTTTCCCACAGAAAGAAATTTTTCTATAAAGCATAAGATGTGTGTGTGTGTGTGTGTGTGTGTGTGTGTGTGAGTGTACAGTAGAGTTCACCTCACTAATGTATTATTGACTGGATTATGTCTTTTCATTTTCCATCTAGAATCTAAGGCTTTCTTCCCTTTTTAGCTCCACCCAGCTGTGTTTTTTATCCCCCCAGAAATTCTAGATCCAACACCATCTTTTCAGAAATTTAGCAGCAATTTCATGACAGCTGTTAACCTGTGGCTCTCAGACGTGCTTGAGTTGAATTTTTTGTTCTTTGCTTTTTCTTTCGAAGTGCCAGTAAAGGATACTTTGAAAAGAACCGCACAATTTTTCAACACATGAGTACTGTCGGCTTCTTCCTATACAAACCTTCACTCATCACTCCTGTCAAATGCTGGGCCATCCACTCCTCTACCAAAGGAGAAATATATTTAGCCAACCAAAAAAACATTTTCTTTGAACAGCCTTGGGGAATCTAAACCCATTTGAACAATACTTCATGAAGCAAGTGCCCAGCTTCCTCACAACAGCCCTGAGGAGTAGGCTGAGTGAATGACAATTAATCTCCCCATGATACAGGGTAACAAATTGAGGGGCAGGGAGGCAAAGCCATACTGCTAGGATATGGTATAGCAGGACGAGATTCATGGAACACAGAGGCCCAGTCCACAGAGGATTTCCCCTTCGCCACATTTATTCATTCCTCCGACTCACAGATGAGCATTTGACACTGTTCCTGTTATCATGACAGAAAGCAAGAGGGCAAACTGCTACAATAGTGTGACAGAAGCAGTAGTGTGGGAGCCACTGAGGGCTTGAGATGTTCCCTCATGGAGTGCAAGCGCAGGCACAGAAGCCCACAGAAGCAGGCAGCAGTGACCTGTGCTTAACCAGAAGGGCTCAGCAAGAGTCTTGCAGAGATCAGAAGGAAATTCAGATGTTCCCAGGGGTGCCACCTGCAAATCTTAAGATTGCTCTCCTTGGGGACTCTGCTTCCTGAGTCAGTCTGAAGCTCAGTCCCATACCACTAAATCAGGCTCTCTGGAGTTGGGGCCCAAAGATGTGCACATGACTCCTTTCACACTGAAGTTTAGAAGCTACTGTCATCAGGGAACTGAGTGACTGATTGCCAGAAGAGCTGGGGTCCCAGAGGGAGCGCCCTGACGGTGAGAACGGGACAGAGCATCCCGTCTCAGACACACAGGGCCACAGACAGGACAGAGATCCGCGCTGTGTGGCCTGGGCAGTGAGTGCTAACAGCCAGCTGGAGCTTCACTTCCTAAGGTGCATGAGGAACACGCCAGGCTGAGGTGGGATTTCGTTTGTTTGTTTTTCATTTTCTTTTTCCAGGCTGTTTTTTGTTTTTTAATGAATGCTGTAGATTTCCCCAGGGCAAAACATGGAAAACGGATAGAAATTAGGCTTTCCTGTGTTTCTCTTCTCGGTCCTAGAGCCTTTCTCCTACCTCTTCCTTTGATAGGTCCACTCCATATGGGAAGGAGAGAATCTGACAGTCTCAAAGGAGGTGTGGCAGAGGCTTGCCCACTTTACTCAGCCTCTTTGCCCCACTCCCCAAACTTCACTGTGAATCCCTCCCCTCAGAATCACTTACCATTCCTGTCACCCCCGAGCCTTTAGTCAGCTCTTCTCTTGTTGCATCCATCGTTGTTTCGTCGCTAATTCGAGCCCGACTCTTTGAGACCCTGTGGCCTGTAGCCCGCCAGGCTCCTCTATCCATTAGATTTCCAGGCAAGAATACTGGAGTGGGTTGTCATTTCCTTTTCCAAACTGAACCCAGACTTTCCTGAACTGGCAGGTGGATTCTTTACCACTGAACCACCAGGAAAACCAGCTCTTCTCATAGTATTTGACATATATTGGGTTGGCAAAAAGTTCATTCAGGGTTTTCTGTTACAGAGTTTGGAAAAACCCAAACGAACTTACCGGCCAGCACAATATGTTGCTCTCCAGCAGTCTCACCTGCAACATGGGGACATTAATTATGCTCCCTGTGTCATTAGAGTATGTCTCCTACATGTGAATGAGTGCCATTTCTGAGAGCACTTTCGTAAGTCCAGTTTGTTTGTAAGGCCAACCAAGTTAGCCTAAGTCCCCAACTATCTGCTATACAGTCAGTTATGAAGGACTGTACTGTAACAGGTTGGTAATACTTTTCACACAAATAATGCATCGTAAACAAACAAATAATAAAGCAAACATTTTAAATCTTACAGTCCAGTGCCTTGAAAAGTATAGCAGTAGAGTAGCACAGCTGGGCTCATTTGTGCAACTTGAAGGTCTGTTTGTACGTAGGGGACTTAATATATGTATCTACCAAAGTCCTACTCACCCTTCAACACTCATCGAGGTCACGCCCCCAGCGGGGTCTCCTCTGGCCTCCCCCTTTCCAGAGTCTGGCTTGACCACCCTGCTGGGTTTTCCCACAGTCCCCTTTGGTGACATCCATCCACACACTCTTACGGTCTAAGTAGAGGTCTGTCTCCTCTCTGGACAGGATCTGGGGCTCAAGTGGCACCATGCTGGGGCTCTTGGCACAGGTTGGGCACTGCTTCCTGGGGTCACTGCCTTGAGACTCCCTGAGGGCACCTCTGTACGCGTTCTAACCCTCCTTTCTGGCACTCTTGACAGTAGACGGCACAGTGTTGGCCCCTAAGATTGAGGAGACAGGGCACCCCAGGACCTTAGGCATCAAATTCCCCCAAATGCGTTAGGAGAGAGAGTGGAGAGCTGTGCACTTGGAGTGTGTGGCCCCTCTGGACCTGGAAGCATGCTGCTACCCCCCTCACCCCCCCACCCCCGCAACCACTGTGCTGGCTGGAAACAGCTCCCTCCTGGGTGGCCAAAAGGGCTGAGGGACAGAGCTTTCCCCTGGGTCCCCAAAAGCCGTCCCAGCTGGCACGGCCTGGGCGCCGGGCCTGCCCTGAGGGCCGCAGGGGAAATGGAGGCGCCAGGCACTTGCTGGCCGGGCTTTGGACCGGGGACAAAACCCAGCTCCAAGCTTAATTAAAAAGAGTGCTTAATCCCTCCCCCAACAAATGCAGATCTCCCACAAAGGAGAACAGGAACACCAGTGGCCAGGAAGACCCGAAGCCTTACAAACAGGCACTTCGGGCTGAGCAGGGCAGCTCCTCTATGATCTAATACAATGACTATTGTCCAAGAGGGTTGTTTTTCCATGTTTTTGTATCCTTTTCTTCACATTTTCTTTTGCCACCTAATTTCATGCATCAGAGGTCAAAAGACAAAAGGTCAGGCTTGGTTTAGAGGCAGCAAACTCCCCACCACCAGGAACGTGTGTCCAAAGGAGTGCTTTGAGGCACCGCCTGCCCACACCGGCAGGTTTCCATCCCTGCCTAATTCTCTTTTGTCACTTCATGGGGTACAGGAGTCTACGTGCAAATTGCATGAGACATGAGACACCAACTGCAATACCAAACTAGGGAAAAAAGTGCCCCCCTTTCAGTTCACCAAGCTGGTTCTATCTCATACCTTATTTTTCAGAATTTGTACCTAACAAGAAGCCCATCTTTGAGCTCTCTGTCTGCCTATGCACAAAAGAAGCCCCCCATATATTAGATATATTATAACTATAATATATATAAACATATTATGTTAATACAAAATCTGGATATATATTCCTTAATTTTTTTCTGGGAGAATTTATACAGATGTTGCCAGAAAATTACCAACACTTGTCCTAAAAATTGCTTTCATTGAAATTTTAGCAGCACTTTAGTATGAATAATTTAGTATGATTCTTTTCATACGAATAGTTTGTCCTAGACCTCCAATCTTTTCAATGCTCCACTTTGGATTCTTCACTACTAATAGTGGATTGTTAGTTTTCTTGTGTTATGTTTAGACACTTCTGTCAATACAGAAGAATACAGCATCATGATTTCCCATTAGAAATATTTTCATGATTAAGGGGGAAAACAACTTTCTCATTCTATTCTATGTTCATAAGCTCCTCATATCAACTTGATATGCCAAATGACTTTCATCTGCCTGAAAATAAATTAGGGGACATCTTTAATTTTTCTTACTGCTGACAATTTTTTAGTCAACTGGCATTCAGCGTTTGAAGGTTTGGCTCCCACCTCAAATACAAAGTAAAAGAGAATAGAAGCACGTTTGCGAAGTGTCTCTGGAGGTTGCTAGACACTGGACTGGCTATCCTGCTCCCTTCAAAGGCCCTTTGGACCTAAGCCTAGCTCCTTTCCCCCATCTTATTCTGGGTTGAGTCGTGGAGGAAGCTGCCAGCAAATAACTGGTCAATTTGTTAAAAACAGGTAATCAGCAGCAAATCTGGAAGAATTCTAGAGCACACAGTTTTATTTCAGGCATGCTCTCAAATCCAGACTTTTTATCCTGCCGTCCGCTTTCCTCTCCATACAACATCCCCTCAAAAGAAATAATAAAAATCAGTCCAAAACCTGCCACAAGACTGAAGTACTCACTTAGCAATTTTCAAGGTCACTCTACAGGCTCCAGGGAAAACATCCCACTCTTGCTGTGATCCTCTGACACAGCTCTGAAGTTATTACAGAAAAATGGAGAATGAAGCAAGTGAGAACATTAAAGGGCCTACTTACAGGGGCTCTTCACCTCCATTTAACATTCTGATCTGTGTCCAAAAACTGTAAGAATCGTTTAACCCGTGCACGCACTCAAAATCGCTTGTGAAGTAGGCTCCTTTATGTTCCTGTACTTCATGGAATCAAATTATATCACATTAAAATGTTATTAGTTTAAAACATATTAAATAAATGCAAGTCCGGGTTGGCACATGAATATTTAAAGCTCACATTACATTACACGGAGAAATAGCAGAAGAAAAAGGGGGTGGGGAAAGCTAACAGTTCATCGTATAAATATTGGTAGAAGTTAAACATCCTGCATATAAATTTTCTTTGGCAAAATATGATTTTATTACTTACAAATCATGGTACTGTTAAATTTTAAAGCATATATAGGAAGAAATAAACTGATTTACACTGTTTTCAGTCTTAAATAATCAGAGTGCCAGTAAATCTTTTTAGTGCCCTGTTTTGGGTTCTTAGGTAATACTAGTGGGTTGCTGGGACGTGTTGGCAAAATTTAAATGCAACTGACTCCCTGTTTCCCATATTCATATAATTGTGAATGTAATCACAGGATAGTGAATTTTATCTCAGAATTCTCCAAGAGTTGCCCTCAAATCGCGTCCCTGTAAACAGCAATCACTTGACGTCTGCCATGTGTACCTGTACTTGGAAACCAGTCATGAAACTGAACTGAGTCGATCTCAGTTGAAATGAACCCATTCAAGTGACCCGAGTCTGCGCTGTTTGAGGCTTCTCTCAATAACACTTCTAATTAAAGAAAGAGAGACAGTAAAGTAAAGCAAGAATAGCAATAACCCACCATGAGCCTCAGATCCCTAAAGACAGCCCCAGTCGGGTTTTCTAGCACTACGCCTGTGTCTCTGGGTGAAGAGCCGCTAGCACATGGTGTCCCAGCGAACCAGAATTCGAACCAGCAGCCAGAGTTCGAAGCCCTTTTTGTGCAGAGTACCCCAATGCCAGTAGTAATGGGTGCTTCAACCCAAACTATTCTTCAGCCCTTTTGCACCGCGGGCACCGCTGGAAAATCAGCGTCGGCGGCTGGCCTGCGCTGCGCGTTTTTTGCGCTCTGCGGCCGGGGACTTAGTTGCCTGCGAAGAGGCGCCCCCATTCACCCGGGCGCCGCCCCTAGGGAAGCCCCAAGCTTAGGCCGTACGGAACCTACTCGTCGGGACTTAGCGTCCACTCTCAAGCCTGACACCATCCAGAGCCAGCAAACGCAGCGGGGCGGGGCTGGGCATCGGCGGCGCCTCCTGCGGAAGGTGCGGTGCCACGTGCGCGCCGCACGGACCCCGAATCCGGCGAGTTCCGCAGTGGCCTCAGCCGCTCCCAGAACTGGGCCCCCAGCTTTAGGGCGGGGCCTCTTCCTAGCTACTGGGCTGGTTGTCGATTCCCACCCGCCCTCAGGGTAGGCTCCAGCCCAGAGCCACAGGGCCGGAGTCGTTCCCCGCGGCTGCTCCCAGGGCTCACGCAGAGAGAGGCCCATCGGCGGAGCGCGGTGGGCCAACCTTTCCTGGATTCCGGGCCGCGGGTCTCGGGGTGGCGCTGGGCCGAAATCGAGCCTCAGTCTTGGCTCCACAAACCCTGGAGTCTTCGGGTGTTTTCTTGCCGCAGAGCAGAGCCTAGACTCCTCGCCTCCGACGCCGGCCTCCCAGTCCCCGGGATGCAGCGTCTTGGCTGGAGGGAAGCTCGCTGTGTGCCTAGGCCAACCTCTTCTGCGACTCTTCCTGTCCCTCTGCTCTCGGTTTCTGCTTTCTCCCTCTCTCAGAATGCCAGCGCGCACGGGGGCCTTGGAGGACTCTCCGCACCAACCGATTTCCTGGGTCTCCAATCTACCTTTCCGCGGTCTTGTCTCTCCCTCTCCAGATTTCTTTCTCTAGAGATTCTCCCCGCACTTCCTCGCCGGTTTAGCCAGTAGGTAGATCGCTCTGCCTCTCTAAAGTTGCCTCTCCTTTTCTCCCCGGTGTAGCGTTAAACAAATCCAGGTGTTTCGGGGTTGAAGAAGTTCCGGCGACGTGGAAAGAAAGAAACAACAAAAAAAAAAAACCCTTATTGTGACCTTGGGACATTTTCGGTCACTACAGTTTGGCTTCCCCTTGAGATGGTGCCAGCGCTGATTCAGCCACGCAGGCCGCTGCTACCGAGGCGCGGGCTCGCTCGCTCTCTAGCTGAGTATGCGTATGTTTGAGTGTGGATTTGTGTGTCGATGGTGAACTGGGGCAAGCTCTCCAAACCGAAAGCTGAGCGGAGTTGCGTTTCTAGGATTCTAGGGCTACGGGCAAGTGAGATCGGGGATTTTTCCGGGGCCCAGATGCCGATGTGCGCCTAGACTCGGAGCGTCCGTAGCCCCTTGTCCAGTATCTCTAGGGCCGCAGCGTTAATTCCGGGTCCCCCGAAGAGATTCGCCACCTTCTCCGCGGCAGGGAGCGTCCTTCGGTCCAACGCAGCGAGAGCCCGGGAGGTCCGAAGCAGGCTGGCCAGGCACAAGGGGAGGTCGATCCACAACGGATAGGGTGGGCAAAGAGATGGCGATTGGGCCTGGGTACCCAAAGTGAAGGGGGGGCTGTGAATTATTCTGGGCACTGGTGCCACACGACCGGCGGGGTTACGAGTGAGGGCGGGCGCCCCCTCGGGAACGCACATTTGTTTCGCGTTGGTCTGGAGCGCTCAGAGTACAACACGGTGGTGCCGGGGTCAGGTATTTCCGAGCACCACGAATCCAAAGCTCTTGGTGCTTGGCCTAATCCTCTGCCCTTCCTGGTTGAGGACAGGAATGAAGTAGTGACCAGTGTCCCCTCCCTAATCACACACCTCCCCCAAAGCTAAACACACACGCAACACTCACCAAAGCATCCCACAAACACAAAAACTGAAGCCAACACACGAAAACATAAGCCAAAACCTTCATTAAACGCACTGCACATAAAAAAATCAAAATCGAAGAAAATGAAACACATACAAACACGAAATTCACCTAACGCAGAAAACACAAACGACACCCATTAGTACAAAATAAAAAAAAAAAAAATCAAAACACCGCGCAGAACGAACAGCCTTTCAAACGACTCACAAAACGACAGTCTACAAGGACAAAATACAATACGCACACGGAAATCAAAACACAAGACAGAAAACAAAATCCACCCCAAAGACCAAGATTCACAGAGCAAAACCCGCTAAAATGAAATCCACGAAAAACCAACACGCAAAACACCAGCAACAAAAGACTCTCAGATAATGAAAAGAAAACAAACAAAACCAAAACAAACCTTATAAACAGAAAAAAAACCAACAACAACCCAAACAACTCCCGTGCCCAGCGCAGGGTGAAATGTCAATTCCGGGAGGGCTTTAGGCGCTGAAGGCCGCTCCTCCCCGGCTCAGCCTCCCCGCGCCGGCTAGGCGGGAGGGCGGGAAGCAGGGGCTGGGCCCGGTTGCCGAGGGAGAGTCCAGCGCTCGGAGGTGCCCAGAAATCTAGTCCGGGGCAGGGACCCGGACCCGCAGGCTGCAGGAAGAGGCGGCGCAGGGGGACTGCGCAGGCTACTTGGGGGGATGGGTGGGGGAGGGGGCCGCCGGGGAACCCACAGCCACGTTTCCGATTGTGGCGAAATCGGCTCAGTGGATAAGTGATGTCCGGTTCCCGCGCCCCCCGCCCCCTTTTTCTCGAGCTCTGGGCTCTTCCCCTAGGTTGCGGCCCATCCTCGTGACCACCCCCTCCAAAAAACAAACACCACTCTCTCTGAGGACGACTCACTTTTGGAAACTGCATTGTCCGGCGGGCCAAGAGTCCTCCTGCGGATCTCTCCCCCGCCCGCAGAGAACCGTGCCCCTGCGGCCACCCCGCAGCGGGGCCCCTCGGGCTTCCAGTGGCCAAGCCAAGCAGCGGGACTCGGGACTTGGGACTAGAAAGGGGAGGGAAGTCTTGAGCCCGGGCCGAAGAGAGCGGGCTGAGCATGCCAAACCTTTGCCCGGCCTCTCTCGGGCTGATGTCCCCTCTGAAATCAAGTCTTGGGGCTCCCGGACACCGCGACGGCTCGGGCCGGCGGGCAAGGGGGTTCCACTTATGGGCCGGGGTAAGGTGTCCCGAACCCCCGACAACCCTCGGGACCCCCTGAGTTGGTTCTGCTCAGCGCCGGTTCTCCCAGGACGAGGCCCGGATTTTATCTCCAACAGTTCACAGCCCACCGTCTGTGCTCCCGTCCAGGATGGGACAGGGTGTGTACCGGGGGGTTTGGGGGGTTCTGGCTCTGCCCTAGACTCAGCAGTGGTATCACAGCTGCAGATCGGGTGGGGGTGGAGTGGCTGAGGTCTCCGGGGGGCGGGCGCCGCCCTAGGGGTGACTGAGGAAACTGGACCGCCTCTCTATGCCTGGCCACACTGCTTGCCTCTAAAGCCCTTCCAAATTGCACCTGCTTGCAGGGTGGCTAGTTTCTTAAAAAAAACAAAAACGTGGCCTGACCCTCCTACGTGGAGGAGTTTGCACCTACAGGGGTCACCGGCCTCGCGCACCGAACAGAGGGCCACGACACCCAGACTCAGAGATTTGTAGAAGTTGCAGGCGCGAGGCCAGGGCTCCCGGCTCGCCTGTGGCCGGCCCCTTGCCGGTAGATGTAGGCTAGCGCCCGGCTCAGTGGAAGCCTTCCTTCCCTCCCCCACCAGCCCCCTATAAAAGTCCAGGGCGGCGCGGCGGCGGTACTGCGGTTCTCCCGGCCTCCGGCGCTGCCCCGGCCCGGCCCGGCCCGCCCCGTCTGGCCCGCTGAGCAGGCAGGGCCGCGGAGCGCGGACCCCCTTTCCCAGTTCGGGGCCTGCAGTGCGGGGCGGCACGCTGGGGGCGCGGCGTGTCTGGGGACATCTTGTGATGTTGGCGAGAACAGGACATGATCTCACATGGCGAGAAGCTCTTTAGTTCCTTAATCACTTCACGGTGCCTTCGGACGCTTTTTTTCCACCTAAAACGTTTAGTTTCAGCTCAGTGATCAGCTAACCCAGCTCGGCGGGGGAGCGGAAGGCTTGAATTATTCCGACCTGTGAGCGGCCCCTGACACCAAAAAAAAAAAAAAAAAAAAAAGCACAAAAAAGTGGAAACTTTTTTTTCCCTGTCCATTACATCAAGTTCTGAAAAATCAAAATGGATTTAGAGAAAAATTACCCGACTCCTCGGACCGGCAGGACAGGTAGGACCGCGATGCGCGCTCTAGGCTTGCTAACTCAAGAGACCCAGCGGGGCGCTGGTCCTCAGACACTTCGGCCCTGGGGGAGGGGGTGCGCCTCATTTTCGCAAGGATTTTGACTGCACGTCTGTCTGCGGCACGTTTCTCTTCAACGATCTGTTCACACACTTCTGCGTCAGTCCAAGTGTTTGTGAGTTTGCGTGTGTTTTTCTCTATTTCTGAATTTTCATGTGGATGTTTATCTGGAGGTCTGAAAGTTTGGGTCTGTGTGTTTACATAGGGGCTCAGGGTGTGCGTGACTGACAATGACAATTTGTGTGTCCCTTTATATATTTATGTATATGTACATATATATGTATACGTTCATATATATGTATGTAGAGGAAGTGTGTGTGTTGAAGATTCTATGTGCATGTGTGTGTCTTTATATTCATGAATCTGTTAATATTTGTTTTTGAGTTGCTGTTCCTGGGTTCTGTTCTTTTGAGTCTCCAAAATGTATGTCTATGCGTGGCTATATATGTGTAAAATTTTGATGACTGTCTGTACATCTACTCTTTTAAGGGTCTGTGTTCGCCTGTCACAATTCAAGTGATTCTGAAAGTGAGAATAAGATGGTTACACTGACCCCTCCATTTTTGGATGTCAGCCACTTTTCACTGGGCATATACCAGTGTATACAGAAGTGCCTGCCTCTAGGCACAAAGATAGGTCTGGGACCTGTGGGGGTCTGTTGTACTAAGCCTGCCATCAGTCGGGCTCAGGTTCCATCTCTTGAGAGATCGGAACCTGTGGTGTACACTGCTTCACTCTGTGGGTACTACTGAGCCTACCATTTATACAAAAGGGTCTTCTGTTGCAGGAACAACCCTGGCAGGTGAGAGGAGGCAGCCTACCTATAAGCTAGTTGTGACTTTCCTAGGGATCCCCAGCCTGCCTTAACTCTTACCTAGATAAGCCTCTGACACTGGTGTGTGTGTGTGTGTGTGTGTGTGTGTGTGTGTGTGTGTGTGTGTGTGTGTGCGCACGCATGCACATGCCCAAGTTTTCTCTTGTGGGTGCCAGGAAGAGAGTGAAAGTAGGTGGACCCGTGTGTCTAACTGGGGCAGTTATACACCTCTGAACCGGTATATGCACAGGCAGGCCTTTCTGGGAAAGGGAGCCGGATGTGCCTCCCACAGTTCCAGGCAGTGGGTAGCAGTGGGTGTTTCTGTCGGAGAGGAGGTGGCAGGCTGCAGGAAGCTTCTGTCTGCCCTGAGGTAAAAGCCAGGTATGGTTGCCTCTTTCACTCATTAGGCCAGAAGTGCTAAACTCCCATCCAAATACACTTCCGGCCCTGACAGAACTCCATTCCCCATATCCCTGTGGTTCTGCGAGTCCCTACCTCCACCTTCCCTAAGTAGGGGTCACAAAGGAGAGAGGTGGGGGGTAAACTTGTATCTCGAAACCCGGGACAATTCCCTAGGCTTGTATGTGTTTCCAAAATCAGGACTGAAGAGAAGTGAGGGCAGAAACCTAAGCGGCAGGGAAATGAAGAAGGTCCCCCAGGGTGGCAGTGCAGGAAAGGGAACCTGGAAACCCCCTTTACTCCACCCACTCTCCCCACTACTCCCAGTAGGTGAGACTCCAGAAGCATCTGCACTGGCGACTGGGGGTGTGCGTGTGTTGGGAGCGGGTCAGAAGCCTGAGAGGGTGCTCGAGAGGGTCTGCGTGGCTGGCCTGGCTGCCTCTCTAGGCAAGCTGTCTACAAAGACTGTAATTCATGGCGGTCGATGGGCTCTTTGATTAGTTCAATCACCTGAATAATCGTTTAATCGATAAAGCTTTTCCTTCCTCTTCAAGACAGGCGTGGGTGGGGCTGGGGCCCTCAGGCCTGGCCAGTTTAAAAATCTGGAGAGTCACGCCCCTCTTCACCTTTCGGTTGGATGAGGGCCCTGCCTGGGATAGGATGATATCTCAGGTAACACTACACTTGCGCCTGTCTGCTCCAGCCCGCAGCACGTCTGGGGAATAAAAGAGCGCTGAGAAACTGCCCAGGTTGGGGGCGTCCAGGTCTAGTTTGGGGATTTTTGGTTGAGTGTCTCCCCCTCCCAACTTCAAGGCTTTTTATGGGTCGCTTGATGGCCCTTTACGTCCTTCAGAACTGTATTCCATGCCTTCACTCAACCTCACTTTCCCCATCTGAACGATGGGGAAGGCATATCTGATCTTCTAGCTTAAGTCCAAGATCGGGTGAGATCCTACCTGAACAAGGAGCCACGTAGGCATATTCTTGTCTAGCCTCTTCCTTGTAGTACCAAAAAAAGGGAAAAACTGAGGTCCAGAGAGGGGCAGGGACTTATCTGAGATCACACAGAAGGAAGTATGGAATGAGTAGGACTGGAAGGTAATTCTTCCACCCTTAAACCTCTTATTCTTGCTTGAAAAGGCAATAGAGCCCCATGTGCCCCCCACCCCACCTTGGAGAAAAATGACAATTAGGCAAGTTAGCTGAGGTCGGGGTTAAGGAGTTCCAAGGCCAGGGAGAGCAGGGTAGGCTGAACTCTGCATTTGTGGACTTTGGCACCAATTCCCCTAGCTCTGGAATGAGCCTGGTGGAATAATACCCTCTACCCATGGATCTTCATCTTTCAGAACCTTGAAAGGTCTCATCTTGGGGATTCTTTTCAGACACACAAGGAAGCTGAGCCCTAGGAAAAGCAGGAAGCACCTTTGGGATAAATAAAGGTAGTCCCAGAATTCTTGGCCTTTGAGGTGTGGTGGTAATGATAAAAAAAAACGTGACAAAGGCACTTTACACAGTTTTTTAAAAATATGATTAAATTCTCCCCTTTTCCTCCCACTTCAACCATTCTTACAAACAGACTTGGGTCAGGCAGAGTAGACCTCTGATCCAGGAGAAAGGAATCATGCAGGAAATGGCTCTGACCCAACTTGCTGTGTAATTTAGGGTGAGTTGCTTTCTCTCTTTGATGCTTTTAAAATGAGGATTAGAAGGGACCCACCAAGTTAGGATAGCATCGCTCAGGCATCTCTGGCTTTCCGGAATTGAGCAACCAATCTGAGCCCTGTAGGCCTCGCTTTACCCAAAGCAGGAACAGGGAGATGGGCTGGACTTGGGCCGCAGGAGTCAATCTTAGGCCCAGTGAGGGCTCTAGCAGCCCCAACCCGCAGGCACAGCGGGGTGCGGGAGGGGCAGGCCCAGGAGAAAGCATAAGAGAGGCGGGGAGGGAGAGTGTTCTGGGTACAGTCAGGCTTGTGTATGGAGCCTGAGGTGGCTGTTCCTCTGAAGGCGGCTTCTCAAACATTTTTCTGAATGGGCTTTCTTTCAATAGCAAAACTTTCAAAGGCAATTCGATTTACACAAATTAGATTTCTTTCTGGAAGTTTTCCTTTCCCCATCTCCTGCCTCCTTCACTTAGTATAGGCCCTAAATCGTGCCTGGGGAATGAAACCACAAGGCTGTTGCATACAGCAACATCCTACCGCGTTCAGCACAGCAGCTTGGAGACCAGCTCCCTGGTATCTTGTCTCTCCTAGACCCAGACTTGTGAGCTGGGAAAGCTTTTGCAGGCAGAACTAAGGAGTGGTGCTGGTCTGGTCAAGGAATTGCTGTGTTATCCCAGGATAGTCAAGTAACTTTTCTGGGCCACCGTTCGGGCTGAATTAGGTGGCCAGGATATCTGATGGAGTCTCTTGATGTTAGAAGTTCGGGGAAGCCAGCCCACTCGGGCGGCTGTGAATAATCTCCTATCTGCAGGACACACCCTCCCCACTGTGCACCACAAGGTGGAAAGGGGGCTGCTGTCGCAGCCCAGGTTAGGTTGCCCAACACCGTCCAGAAGCTCAAAAGCCTTCTGTGCGAAATGGAAATCTGACCCATTCCTGTTTGAGTAATATATTAATGTGCGGTTCTGTTCAACCCTGGCAGTGCTTTGGGGGGAGATTCGGTCCAAGCCGCACTGGTATCAGAAGGAAAACCGGATTGTATTGACGTATCCTATCTGGGTTCCCACCTCCTCCACCCCCCCCCCCCCAAAAAAAAAAACAACTCTCCACAAGCCAAGAGTGGCTCTGGAGAAACCTTTCTGAGAAAGAGGTTTCTGGTTCACAGCCTTTCCTCTATCCCGGACGTGCTATGTGACCTTGGACAAGTAGCCTCTTGTCTTGGCCTCAAGTTTCATATCTATAAAATGGGGAAGACATAGCCTCACGACCCTTTTAGCTATAAGACTTTAGAATCTGAGTTTCCAGGCCTGAACTAGAGCAGGGGTGGAGGTGTCCCTGACTGCTTCCCTCAGGGCGCTCCCACACTCCCGCCTCTCTGGTGGGAGAGCAGAACTGCTGTGTGAATTCTTAGTCCACTTTTGATCCATCAAGCACCACTGGGTGGAATGAATGCGGGAACCCTAACACAATCCTGGTTCCTCTGTGTAATTTCGATCTTCCAGCTCCTAGGCGAGGAGGGTGTGGTTGAAGATCAGGGCAGGCAGGGTTCCAGACAAAGAAGAGATAATACCGCCCCACCCCAGGGCCTATTGCAGCCTCCTGGGCCCCCAGAGGATTTCCTGGGTCTGTTTTCTGCAGCTGTGCCCTGGAGGGGTTGGGGACGGTGTCACTGCTGGAAACTTATCTACCCTTCAGGAGCAGCTGGATCTAGGACAGGAACAGAAGGTGGTTCCGAGGGCTGATCTGGTTCTGAGTGTGAGAAATTGGACAGAGGTAGAAAGAAGGGTAACTGAAGTAAAGAATGTCCTGGGAGTCCTCCCAGGGTCAGCTGGTGCTCTGTCTTCCTTACAAGTCCAGGTCCAAAGCAGACATCTCAGAGCCCTTGTTTAAGTGGATTTATGTTTAATATTAGAAGATCATCGCTTGTGAATTTGAAATAGTGAGTCTTGGATCAACTCCCACGAGCTGTTGGGCAAGGGGAGTCTTCAATTACTCTTCCTGTCCTGGGCGCCAGCAAACGTAGGCACTCACAGAACTGTTGCCACCTGAGTGTAGAATGGCTCTCACATGCTTCCATTTCAAAGTGCAGCTCCTTTGCCTGTGGTCCCAGGGCCTCACACTCCTGAGAAACTGATTCTTGCTGGCCAAAAACCTTGCCTTTCTGGACCAAAAAAGGTCTGCTAGAAATCCACCCATTTTTGTCTTAAAAGCGACAAGAACTTCCCCAGGAGATGAAAAGTCGGGTTTTCTTGACAACTGAAAGCTACAGCGTAATCACACGCTTAGCGCGACTCTGCATGGCCCTTGCAGATTGAATACACCTATTCGCCCACCCATCCGCTTCAGAGACTCTCATTAGCACTGGATGGGACAGGGTTTATTCAGGTCTTGCTGTGGAGGCAGACTTGCCGGTGCAGACAGAAGTCTTCAACTGGGCGCATCATTAGCCCTCAAAGCATCTGGAAACTCCTGTCTGAGGCTGGAAATGGGGACTCGGGGCTCAGTGCTTGGACAACCTTGTCCAAAGCCTCAGATGGACACCCCCCACCCCCCGCAAAGGAGCATCCTGGTTACTAACTTTAAAAGATTGTGAGATGTTCCCCCAACCCCATGTCTCTGTCTATGGTTAGCTCAGAATTGAGAGTTCTTCCGTTAGAGCAGGGGAGGAGGGTGGATGAAGAGGCAGCAGCGTCAGCTTAGTTGGCGCTTGATAAAATTTTGAAATATTTCCACTGGAAGGAGAGCCTTCATTAAAAACTAGGTAGGCCAACTCTCCTGTTTTACAGACGAGGAAACTGAGGTCAGAACGGAGCAGATGTGCACACGCTACGTTTCCATTGCAAGTCTGATGGTGCTTAGATTGAAAGTTGGATCTCTACTGAGCTCCTTGTTTTCCTCCAACATCCGTTGTGTGTGTGTGTGCACACGAGCGTGTTTTCTGGAGACTGTTTCCCCATCCACACTCCCCACCCGCCATCCTCGCCTAGGCTGCCCTCAATTCCTCAGGGCATTTTAGGGTCCCAGTGCTGCGGCTGGGAGGTCAGGCTCCCGCCGGTTTTGCTGCGGGACTCCTGGCGCTGTGCGGATCCCCGTCCCCTTCCCCCAATTTGCACTCCTCTAGGCCTTCGCCCCGCGCGTTTGTCAATGAACGTGGCGCCGCCGCCTGGGCCCCGCCCTCCATTCTCTCCCATTGCCCAGGTATCGTCTAATCAGGCGGAGCCCGCCGGTGGCTCAGCCAATGGGGTGGTGTCTCGGGTCAGAGCCGGCTGCCACTGCTCTGATTGGCTTGATGAAGCGTGATTGGCAGATTAGCCCCCGCCCCGCCCCCGCCCGCAGGGAGGCTGAGCCCCGGGCGGCGCTGTCCACACGCAGCGGGTCCTGAAAGCGGCTCCGGGGCGGCGCGGTGGCGCACTGTGCGCGCCGAGCAGGCGGAGGGCTAGCGCCGGAGGCGGCGGCGGTGGCAGCGGCGCTGGCGGCCAGAGCCGACAGAAGCTGCGTCTGAGCACCGGCAGTCCCGGCGGCTTCGGTCTAGGGGACCTTTCGGTCTCTTCTCTGTCCCTCGCTCTGCGCCTGGGCAGGCGCGGCGGCCGTCCCGGAAGAGGCAACTGAAAGACCTCCCAACCGGACCACCCCCACCCCCACCCCCGGGGGAGAGCGGCGGAAGCTCGCAGAGTTGGTGGGTGCGAGACAGACGCCCCGACGAGGAGGAGACTCGCTGTCGGCCCCGTTCGTGGTCCCGGCGATGAGGGAGCAGCGGGGCCCGCGGGAACTTTGAAAGCGCTGGGTCCCAGGGTGTGAGGGCTGCAGGCTCCCGGGGACTCCGGAGTCCTGGCCCCAACGTCAGCGGCGTAAGCGTCTCAGAACCCGCCCGGACTCCAGCGCCGCCAGAGAGGAAGTTCTTTGCAACTTCGTCCGAGACGTCGGCGAGCCGAGAGGAGAGAAGCTGAAGCGGCACGTCCGAGCCCAGAGACTCAAAGCAGCAGAGAGAGAAAGGATCCGGTGGAGACAGAGGCATCGAGGAGAGACTCCAGAGGCAGCGAGGCCGCGGAACCAGCCTGGCCGCCCGCGGGCCTCGCTGCCCCCCGAGTGAAGTCAAGGGCTGTGTGTCCCACAGGCCTCCTTAGAGCCGCTCCTACCGGCGGCCGGGCGGGGGGCGCTCCAGGCGGTCCCGGAGGCGGGCCCCTGAACTATGCCCCCGAAGCTGCGGGTGCCTTGGCCGCAGCTACCCCGGGCCGGGTGCGGAGCCGCCGCCTGAGCCAGCCCGGGAGGGAAGCCACCGGGAGTTGGGCGCACAGCTCCCGGCCGGACTGCACTAGCGCCGTTTCCCGCCTCTAGGCGCAGCTCTCGGCGATCTCCGGCAAAGCGGCTCTGAGAGAGGCCCCGAAGCTCCAGCGGTGTTTTCTGAACCCAGCTCGCACAGTTCCCGGCCTGGCGGCGCGGCTCCGTGGCCTCGCTGGGCAGCCCCTTGGCGCCGGGAGGCGGCAGCGTGGGCCGGCCTGCAGTCTGGAGCGCCCCGATGGAAATACACTGTAAGCACGACCCGTTTGCATCCATGCATAGTAAGTAGGCGGCGAGCTCGCTTCTCTCACTCTCCCGCCGGGATGGGGTTGGTGGTTCCAGACCGCGGGGCAGGTACTGAGGATGGGAGGACCCAGGACTTCTGTGACCGTGCTGTGAAGTTTGCGAAGTGCAGGGCTCCCAGGCAGGGGATGTGGAGCAAAGCGCCTGGTCGACCCGGCCAGGCGCACCTGGCACCGGGAATCCCGCCTCCAGCAACCGGTAGTGTACGAAGCCAGTTGCATCTTTTCCGGGGCTCTGGCAGCAACATCGCACTGTGCCGGGAGAATCGGGGACTCGGACCTGGAGAGAGCTTTGGGCCGGGCCAGTTGGAGGGCGTGAAGTTATAGGGAGAGGTCAGTCTGAGTCTCAGCACCCCTCACCCTAAACCCGATGGCGCCTTTTTAACCCATAGGGCTGATCAAGACTGGGCTTGGAGGGAAAGTGGGGCCCCAGCAGTGCCTCTGGGCTTGTATGTCTGGAGGAAGAGGTTGCGAGCTAAGCGAGAACACCAGGTCCAGAGCTCCAAAGGCATTCTGGAGTTGAGGAGTGGGATTTGAAAAATCAACGAAGTAACTGACCCTGAGCTGAGCTTCTGCTTAGAAGCCTCCAGTTCATACAGAGACCCTTAAAGACACTAAGTCCTTCTATGCAGAACGCTTGCCTCATGATGGCTTCTCCCCTTAAAAACAAAAAACAAAACAAAACAAACAAACAAAAAAAGAAGCCAATTAGTCACCATTCAGGCGCCCTCCTCTTCTGAAAAACACCGCGTGTGTAGGAGACGGGGGAGGGTCATTTTGGGCGCAGGCGAGGCCAGCCGGCTGCCTGACCCGTCGGGATCTGCAGTTCACCCATTAGCACAGCCTCCTGTGAGATGAGCGCTCCTCTCACGGGTGAGTTAACGCCGGATTAGATTCGGAGATTTCGAGGAAATTCCAAGTGGAACGAATCGTATTTTCCTTCAGAGCTGCTGCGGAGCTGGGAGCAAGGCGCCAGGCTTCGGCAGCATCCAGCCGGGTGCCCAGCTCCGGCCCCGCGGGCCGCAGGTTAGGGAGTTGCTTCCGCGCCGGGAGCCTTCAGAAAACGCAGGATTCTGCTCACCTAGCCTTATGTCCCCTATTTAACAAAGGCAGCCGAGACCCGGCTGGAGAGAAGGCGAGCTTTCCGGGATGAAGATGTCCGTTCCTGCCCCGGAGGCCGATTGGCCTGGTAGGCAGGGAAATGCAGATCTAGGCTGTGGGGACTGGCTGCGGGCAAGTCAGTTTCTCTTTGTGTCCAATTTCCCGAGTCCGAGGTCATCCACCAAAGCCGTGGGGAGATTTTCGAAGAGATGCCGCTAGCTCGGATCCCAGCCTAAATGACTCCTCACCGTTTGGGGCCTATGCCAAAACGGTTTCCAGTCCGTGGTGACCCCAGCGCCCCCAGCAGCCGTCTCCTGTACAGACGTAGCCGGGCTCTGGGGAAGCTCTGATCTCGCAGACTAAGCCAGAAAAGCAAAGGAGTTTCTGTCAATACTCTGAGAGGTGACCAAGCCCTTAGCTCGGTCAAGGAGCGATTTGAGGACAAAATGGGGAGGGCTGCTCTTGCGCTTCTATCTGTGCCTGTGAGAATCCACTCTCCCCTTCGGCACAGAGCCTGACTGCCCAGAGGTTGTGCCCTGGCGCTCGGGCAGATAGCATCAAGACCTGGTGGTCTCAAGGCCGTGCAAGAGGGTGAAGAAGGTAGCTTCTTCCAGGTGTGGGTTAGCCAACTGCTAATGCCCCTCTCTAGCCCTCCTCCTCCGGCCTCTCATCTGCCCCATCCTTTGGAAGTGCTCCCTCCTCCCATTTTCAATTTTCCCTGCAGCACGGTGGGGGTTGGGCCCCAGCCCGCCTAGCTTCCAGAGCTGTCTTCTCTGGAAGTGCCCTTGGTCTTGATATCCAAAGCTATTTGTTTCCGTAATATAGGCTCCACTTTGGAGCCCCAGTTTTTTTAGCTTGAGTGGAAGGGTGCGTAGTAGATCCTGAGAGGTTGCCTGGTAAGTAGGGGCTCAGACCGAGTCCCACCTTCTTATCTTTCTTCCTGGCCCTGACCAGTTTCTTACCACCCCAACTCCTTTCCCCTCTCGCCCCCTGAAGCTGGGTGGCTGCCGTGGAGAGCTGGTATGGGGGAGGGGCAGGCACTGCCAGGGTGTGGGCTTCTGAGTCTTCTTGTCCCCACCCCCAGCTATGGTTACCAGTTACAAAGCACTTTTATAGCCAGGCTCCTAACCAAGTGTCTTCTAAACTTTCAGCTACATCCATTTTACAGAGAATGGTACTGAGGTCAGAGAGACAAAAGGGCTGACAGGAGATTCCCAGGGACAGTGCTGGAGGCAGTCTTTTGAGATTCACGAAAGGGGAGAGAGAGGGACTCAGATTCCAGAGAGTAGGCAGTGGCCACCTGGATGGCTACACAGAAGTGCCAGGCACTGTCTGTCTAATCCAACTACGTCCGTATCCCTGGCCCTACTGTCCCTGTGGGCCAGCGCCTGTTGGTTCGAGAGTCCAGGAAGGTTTCATTCCTGCCCTTTGCTGTGTTTCTGCTTGCATGTTTGTGTGTCCCCTTAATTATCCTCTCTGATATTCATAGGAGGAATTTCAATGACCCTGTGGATCCTGGAGTTCAATCTCCCATTGAGTCAGCACAGACCCTTTCCCCAAGACCCTATGCCCAGACCTGGTCACTGGGGGTGTGGACAGGGGCGACCCTGGTGGGTAGCATGGTCTTATCAGGGCCTGAGGAGCTTCTGTGGAGGCCAGCCCCTTCCAGACCAGAGCCACAGAAGTCCCAGGGGCATCGGGTATTCATCCCTTCCCCCCTGCCCTCCCCGCCTCCAAACTCGGCTCTGTGTGCCCGGTGGGGGCGGGGCTGTGTTTCTCTTGTATCTGCGTCGGTTTCCTGGTCTTTGCCTTGATATATTGCATCTGTCTCTGTGTCAGTCGGTGTCTCTCTGAAAATTCGACTTGGTCCTGAAAAGTGTAGCTGAGTCCGAGTCTCCCCCCAGCACCTCCCACGTGGTGAACCCTCTCTGTCCTCCGATCTGTCGGAAGTAGAGGCTGGGACTTGGCTCCTCTGAGGAAGTGCAGGGCGGGAGCTGGGGTCCAAGAAAACAAAGGTTCCCCCCTCCGCAGATGTCCCTTTTTCTTCCAAATACCCCCTTGTTGGGCTTCCTCCGTTTTTCTCTTCTCTCATCGTGCCTCCCACTGTACACACTACATTCACCTTTTCCCCTGCCTCTCTTTGCCCCATTCTGGCCAATCCACCCCTTTTTCTCCCTCTCCTCATTTCTAACCTGAGCGTCCCTTCTACATACTCTCCTTGCTGTCTCGTCTCATTGAGTCTCTGCTCTTAGTACACTTGCCCCCACACCACTTTTTCTGGCTTCTTTCTCCATCCTCTTGCCTCCCTTCTCTCTGGTTTCTGGTTTTGCTTCTTGCCAATCTTGGGGTAAGTGAGAGGCATTGCCTTCTCAGATGACACTTGTAATTTACCAACCCACCCCCCTTGACATCTTCTCTCAGAGGCAGAGAAGGCCAAGAGTTTTGGGGAGCCTTTCCAGGAAGTTGAGGGGTGTAAGGGGTCCCCAGGTCATCCTGGGTCTGGTGTCAGCTGTGGATATGAGGATCAGACTCTGAAGAGCACTGGTAGCCTGGCCTTTGTGGTCAAGACTAGAGGGTGTGGGGACTTGCTGTCACCTCGAGTGCCTCACCCTTGGGTTTTCCCCATAATACAAATGGTCTCCAAAGATCACAAATGTCCTGCAGGACTGTTTTTGGAATTTAAATCCTCCAAAGATTGCTACCGTGTTTTGAGCAGAAAATTTAAATTGCCAGTAGTGTAAGGAACAAGCCATTGCAGATGGCCCCAGTGCCTGGACTAATAGATTGTCTCAGAAGTGTGCTAGGTGCTTTTAGCTTTCTTTTTGTCCTCTCAGTTTTTAATTCACTTGCTTCTTAAATCCAGCCTGTTATTGAAAGATCCATACAACCTTTTTTTATTAGGTGCTCCCAACCCCAGAACAAAGCTTTCTTAAGACCCTTGACCAAGGGTGGCTGTAGTCTTTCTGTTTTAGGTGAACTATGCAGTTGTGTTCCTAACTGTAAAATTCTGTTCAGGGTGGTTTTCCTTTTTCTTATGTCTGGAGTGTTTTAGAACGATCTAAATGATTAAAGCTCATTTTGAAAATCAGAGAGAAATTCAGCTTAGAACTCGAATTGAGTACTGTTGTTGTCTATAAAAAAATTTTCCTCCAATGAAATCAGCCTGAGTTTGAAAATTTGGAGAAATATTCAATTTGGGCTCTCATGGGAAAATTCAGTGAATAGCTTTGGCAGTTTTTAAGAAATAGGTTATGTTATGGGTAGTTTTCTCCTCTATTTCAGATATTGTTCGTGAACCTGGATAGTCGCTCAGTGCTGGGGAATAGCTGAGATGAGGTGGCTATTTTATGTTTTCGAGTTGGGGTATATTTGTGTGTGTGTGTGTGTGTGTGTGTGTGTGTGTGTGTGACCTCTGAGATGCCCTGGCTTCCCTGGCACAATCCAGTCCCTGCAAAGTCCCAGGTTAGGAGACGATTTCCTCTTCCTTGGTCACTGAGCTGTCAGCAGCATTGGAAATTCTTGGACTTGGCTTCTGGCTTTTGACAGTCCTCAATGATGTCAGTCAGTGTCTGATTAACAGCTACAAGGTCGATGATGTTGCTACGCTGGATCACTCTGTGTTTACTGGTTTGGCTCTTCATTTACTTGGATCTCTGTTTCCATCTAGATGGACCTTGATGTTTTTACGAGAATGGAGCTTATTGGGTGGAGGAGATACTTTCCCAAACTCCTTTTACTTAAAGTCCATTCCAGAACCTTTGTACAACCTGGGACTCAGAAGCCTCCTCTGGCTTCTTTATTTTCCCTGAACCAATATAAAGCTGCTTGTCAGTTGTAAAACACTCCAAAAATTCCAGGGAAACTCCTTTATAACAAATTCTGATACAGTAGAGTGAAATGTGATCCTTTGACCTATTTCTTTTGTGTGCTCTGAGAGGGTACAGTGGTCAAGTCTGCATGTCAGCCTCACTTTTTTTGTTTTTTTGCCATCTTCGTTGAGGTATGAGCCTCACCTTCTTAAAGAAAGGATTTTTATCAAGGCAGTGGTTTGATTTTGTCTCGGCAATCTGCAGACACTATTAAAAAATTTTTTTTTTTAAATCCTTAGCTCATGAATCAGATTGCTGATTTAAAAAACATTCCCCTGTCCCCAAGATCTAGGTTTATTAAAGTAATCCTTTTCACTTTTAGAGATGTCTGTTAAAAGGGAAAGAGTTTCATTTTTAAAAATCTCTTTACATTTTATGTATTTTTAAATGTATTTTCTCCCTAGGATCTATCTTAGACCTCAGCATCATGTATATAATAAGTTCTGTCCCACGTACAGATTGAAGTCTTCATATATTCCATTGTTTAAAAAAATTACAAAGAAAATGCTAGCAACTAACCGAAACATAGTATGAAGATGCTTACCATCAATAGCCCAATTGACTGGCTGAAGAAGGACAAAGGCTAAGGTGAATTTCAAAAAGCAATCTGAGGTGTTCATGTCGCCTGTGCGATCAGACCCCAGGCTCAAGATAGCCAGCCCGCTGCCATTTCTGATCAGAGGGACTGTGGGTCCTCAAATCGGCACTTCTTCTCCTGCGTGACTGGTTCTAACCACTGTTTCCCTTGCCTTTTATTTCTGATCTGTTTCAGGACATGGAGGAGTGAATCAGCTTGGGGGGGTTTTTGTGAATGGACGGCCACTCCCGGATGTAGTCCGCCAAAGGATAGTGGAACTTGCTCATCAAGGCGTCAGGCCCTGCGACATCTCCAGGCAGCTTCGAGTCAGCCATGGTTGTGTCAGCAAAATTCTTGGCAGGTAAAGGCAGGAGCTTCAGGCTTCCCTTGATTTGTCAAATAATAACCTAAAACATGACCCAGCAGCAGCTGTCTATGTGGTAGTGTCTTAGTGAGGATCATGGTGGCACTTCCACATGCATAGTACTTTGGACTTTGCAAAGCCTTTTTGAGGCCATTCAACTCAAAGTAACCCCAGGAAACCCTTGTTGCAGAATGGGATGTCTCAGTTCGAAGGGGTAGCATGTTTTCTGAAAGCCTGGTGAATTATTCCTAAGAACCCAGGAATAAGAGGTTCTTGGGAAGTCCCCTTCTATATTTGGTGCCTGAGCAGTGCTGGGTGGGAAATCCACAAGTTATAAAATCACATAACCAGACTTCAATGTTTCATTTTAATGTTTTCAAAAAGCACATTCCATTTTTAAAAGTCAGCTGTCATTTTCAGTTCTGGGTTATCATCTAGCTTATTATTTTGGGCGGCAGTGTTTTCCTCCTATATGTTTTGTTTCCTTCATAGTGACAGGCATCCTAAATATACATGAAATTAGAGAGAAAACAAACAAGCAAACAAACACCAACTCTCAAATTAGACAGTTGAAAGTTGCCCCTTGACCCTGCAATTTGCTGCAAGAAAAATACCAACAATGCCAATTCTCCCAAAGGGCTCTGTAGCCTCTTTACGCGCATGTTTATTTTCTTGGGTGAGATGGTCCAAGAAAGCTTGTTTTGAGATGAGGAGACAATTGTAGAGGGCAAAATGAGTGACTCAGATGCTTCCAGCCAATCAGCACTCAGGCTGGGAAGAGGCCTTAAGAACTCTGAGACCGTCTGCACCTCGCTGCACCCCAAAACCAAAGCCGCAAGTATGTTTCCAGGCAAGTGAAGTTGTTACAGGTCTGCGCTGGCAGCCTGGAACATTCTTGGGTTTAGCTGTCAGTACTCTCTCAGGATTTCTCTTGCAGGTCAGAAAACAGCCTTTGGCCTGTAGCTTGTGTTATGGTCTGAGAACAGATGGCTGAGTGGAAAATAAATATTTTGAAGTATGTCAGTGCCATTGTGACTTTCTGCTTACTCTTTCCCACCTGCTAGAATTTAAGACATTCTCTCAGATGGAGGGAATAATAGTTTTTAAACTTGAGAAGACTTGCTGGAGGCCAAGAGAAGTTTCAGGGCCAGGGATCTGGCAGCACCTTTGGAGACCATATCCCCCCATTTACTCCTCACGCTCCTGCCCATACCAGTTCATCCCAGCCATGGAGGCTGTGCGCTTCTCTCTTGTTTAGCCCTCAGCGGCAAACAAGCCTCAGCCTGAGTTCCAGGAGGTGGGAGGATATCAGCACGGTATTCTTGTTAGACAGTGATTTTAGGTAACAGGACGAGAATGAAAATTGAAAGAAAAAAGAAAAAGCTAGATGAGAGGGAGATAGAAAAAAGAAAAAGAAAAGAAACAGAAAAGAAATGGATTGATTCAAAAAGAGAGAGAAAGAGAAATAAAGACAAAGATAGAAAGAGAAAGGTGAACAATATCTCTGATCATTTCAGCGTCAGACTTGGGGGGCCGAGGGATCTTAGATGTCTTCCTGGGAAGCCTTCTCATTGTAAAGAGGTGGAGAGAGAGAGAAAGGAGGCCCTTCCTTTGTTTTTGCTGAGATGTCTTTGCTGAGCCGACATTTTGCTTGCTGTTTGGAATCTTCTCAGAGCAAGATGCTGAGCCCTTCTCAGAGGGGACATCCAGATGCCGGGTCCTCGTGTTCTGGCGCCTAGGAGCCCTCCGCATCTTCCTTGGGGGGCTGAAGGACACAGAGACCCTCCCAGGCCCAGCCGGCAGCCTCCCGCGGCCCGGAATAGATTTGTCAGTAGGTAGAGTGGCACTTGGAAGTTATGCGCCGCTCCGGTGCCTGGCCGTTTAAGTTGTCAACAATAAATTGGAATTTCATAGCTCATTATTTTCATAACTAAGAACCACAGTGGACAAAATGTCACTCTAATTAGAACTGCCTTTTAAGAAACAAGTTCAGCCCTAAAACAGTGTGACTGGGAATTTCTGAACTGGGCTTGTTCCATCCACTGATTTTCTTTTTTCCTTCGGTCACTGAAGAATTCGATGGGCACACGTGGGGTGACAGATTGTGCAGAGCGCGTGGTGTGTGGTGGCCGTGGTTTTCAGAGGCTGCGTGGCGAGGCAGGCAGGGCCCCTGGGGTAGTCCGAGCCATCTCAGGAAGGTGGCGGTCTGCCAGGAGTGTGGCATTCAGTCCACAGAGCTCAAGGCTCTGGAGGGGCTGGAGAGGCAGAGCCCAGTGGCATGTGAGACCCATTTAAATCCATCCAGAAAGCTGGGCTGTTGTCTTCTTTCACTGAAGCCTGGCTGGGAGGTTCATGCCATTTGGAATTGGGTGGTGTGTTACATAGTAATAAACACTCAGAGGATTTTAATCCACAACACGTGCTCTTTCTGTTTTGCAAAGCTTTTTCTTAACCACTCTGCATTTCTGTCTTCATGACAGCACTGCAAGGCAGGCCAGGCAAACATCCTCCCCTTATTATACAAATGGGATAACTGGGGCCCAGAGAGGCTGAGAGAGTTGATCGGGGTCACACAGTGAATTAGTGTCAGAGCCCCTGACTGGCACCTACATCTCTTTACCCTCAAACTAATGCTCCTTGCACCAAACCGCACTGTGGGTTAGTGGCTGTTGTTCTTCTTGTCATGTGTTAGGGCTGCATGGCTGTTCTGCTGAGATGAAAGGGTGGTTATTGAGATGAAAGGGTAGTCAGAATCCTCACTTGACACAGTTGCCAGTTGGGGTTTTCTGGAGTGTCAGGGCTGTCTTCTAAGTGCCTGGACTATGTGTCAGACAAAAGGAAGACAGAGATCTCCTGTGTCCGGACCATAGACTTGTACGGTTGGCAGTGCTCAGATGGGATGGATAGAGTCCTGGGCACTGCCACCCCCAGCCATGCAAGCAGGGCAAGTACTGGGCGTGGTGAGGGCTTCATCCTGCCACCCTCTCAGAGTTTCTGCATGAATATTGCAGTCCCATTGGGCTAACACATTTTGAGCAGAGGGTGTTCTGTGTGCCCGAACCCCCATCCCAAGACAGTGCCTGTCCTAACAGACCCTCTGTGACTATTGATTGAATGAATAAGTGACAAAATGCACACGAAAATGCCTGGTAAACAGTAGAGCTGTCTGTAATTTCAGGGGATGTCTATTATTAGTACTAGTGTCATTTTAATTTTTATAACTAAAGCAGCAGCTTGTTCTAGTGGGAAGAGCACTGGATTCAGAGTCAGGTTTGAAGGCCTGGGACTGTTTCTAAGTTCCAAAAGGGGGTTGGGCAAGGATTTAATCTTCTGATCATCAGTTTTCCCTCTGATTACATAAAATCTTGCTGGCCTCTCAGGACTGTTGTGAGAATCAAGATAATTCGAGGAAGACTCTGTAAACTTTAAGGCACTGCGCCTAAATAATGAGATGCTGTATTGTAGTAACAGATAATTTTCTGTTGTAAAATCGAAAGGATCTGCCAAATCTGCCAAGATTGCTGTGTGCTTTGATTTAGATACTTTTTAGACTTCTGGCAAAAAAAAGTATTTTCTTGGATATTTCTAAAAACCTGTTTGTGATTAATAGAAGACTTTTAGCAATTATAGAAAGAGGGAGCATAGATTGAGTTTTGCTTTATGGTCCACAAATTTGTACATGACAGTCTTCTCAATGAAAAATAGAATTTGTGCATCCATATCACTGTTCCCAAATTGTTTCTTCTATTTCTAGAATATTCACTAACTTGGCCCTAACCAGACTTACCCAAGCTGAGAATTTCAGCATCTCTTTCAATGTAACCAGTCATTGTCCTAAGTTATCTTTCCTACCCATCATAGGGTTAGGGTACCTATTGTAAACTCTTGTTAGGTTTAAATTTTTCCAGTCATTTCTAAAATGTCTTTTTTATTAAATTTTTTTTTCCAACTACAAGATAATCTCCTTTTGAAGAGGAAGTCAAAAATTCCTTTGTAAATGTTGAGAGAGGCATCCTGTGAAGGCTCAGATTCAGAAAAGGAATCAAGTAATTTTTTTCCCCTGAAATGCTCTTTCACGGCACTCTTCTCCCTGGTTTCGGTTTTACTGTAAAACCCTGACATCCTATCTGCGTTAACGAGGAAGAGCTGATAGCATGGAAGTGTCCTTAGAAACATCGATTGACCTCAGAGGAGGTCCCTGGAAGAGGTGCAATGACTTGTGCTTGGTTGGTTTTTTTTGTTTTTTTTTTTTTTTTGATTGCTTGCGTTTTGACTTATGTGTAACTCATATTGCAAGTTAATTCTGGAATCCGACATTTTTTTAAATTTTATGCCAGGGTTATTGTTTTTCTCCTATGGAAAAAGAAGTTGCATTTTAGGGGACAGTGTCACAGAAAGCAGGTGAGTCTGCTAGGGGATGGGAGAGCTGACGATTGAAAGGCACAGGCAACTTTCTGGGGAAATTTTAGCTCAGAAGGCTGGGCGGCAGTCCTGGTTTGGCCCTGGGTCTTGAGTGACCCTGGGCAAGCCGTGTAACCTCTATGGGTCTGTTTTACGTCTGTAGATGGAGACCTGTTTGTGTAATCATTCATGCATTCAGTCATTCAAAACTGAATGTTGTACTCTAGAAATTCAAAATTATGTGTTTTAGAAGTGTTGTGGGGATCAAATGGGAAAACCAACTGGAATGCTTTCTGTGAACTATCAAATGGTAGATAAATGTGACAATTAATTAATTAAGGCTGAGCATTCTGACTAGTGCTATCCAATGGAAATGTAATGTAAGCCATGTAGGAGGTTTAAAATTTTCTAGTAGTACATTAGAAAAGGAAAAAGTAACAGGTACAATTACTTTTAATTGTATACTTTATTTAATCCAATATATTAAAAAGATGATCATTTCAACATATAACCAATGGAAAACGCATTACTGAGATTTTGGCTTTACTTTTATACTAATTTTTGAAAACCTGATATGTATTTGATGCTTAGAGCACATGTCAATTCAAACAGATCACCTTCTAAACGTTCAAAAGCCACATACATGGCTAGTGGCTACATACCAGACAGCACAGATCTGGTTATTTCCTGGACAGAGTAGTCCATTATTTTGTTACCAATGTCCATTTTTCTGGTTTCTCATGACTAAGCTCCTTTCTCCTTGGGTCGTAGGTATTATGAGACAGGGAGCATCAAGCCTGGGGTAATTGGAGGATCCAAACCAAAGGTCGCCACACCCAAAGTGGTAGAAAAAATCGCTGAGTATAAACGCCAAAATCCCACCATGTTTGCCTGGGAGATCAGGGACAGGCTGCTGGCGGAACGGGTGTGTGACAATGACACGGTGCCCAGCGTCAGTTCCATCAACAGGTGAGTGGCCGGTGCCTTTGGGAAGCTGAGGGTCTGGGTGGGGTGGGAATGCTGGTGGCTATGCACATGCCTTTCCTGGAGATCTGGTCTCTCCTTTCACCAGGACCCCATAGGGATTATCAGTCAGGAGGGATGAGCACAGGGCTGGATGGGTCTCTCTATCACTCTTCTCTCCAAAGTAGGCAGAAGTCCTAAGCCCAGGGAGAGGAGGCTCTGCCAGCACCCGGCTGCTGCAAATTTTTCTGACTCCCGAGTCATTTCCATTACTCCCTCCACTACCTGCCTCTGCGTGTGGAGCACTCAACAATGAATTGTCCTGTTAGGTCGTCACAAACGTCGCTTACCTTGCAAGCCAGTCCCCGAGGTTAGCACTGGCCCACCTCAGAGCTTCCCAGGAGGAAAATCTTTGCCTCCAGTTTGGGCAGAGGTGGAGGCACTGAATGTGGGGAACAGAACCTGGACTTGCAGTTGGGAGATTTGCCAGGCCTGCCGCAAACTCAGAGTGTGACCTTGACAAGGCTCTTCCTGTCTCTGAGAGCCCAGGATCTGGTGGTACTGATGTGGGTCTGTGATTTCCTAGAGTGACAGCCACGATGCTGAGACGCTGTGCAGTTAGGGGGTTGCCTTCTCCTCAGTTGCCCTGAATCTCACCCTTGGACAGAAAGAACCAGAGAGACACCTTAAGTACCAGGCAGAGGATCTTCTTGGGAGGGCTTTCTTTTATCCAGTCTGGTCCAGAATATATCCAACAGAGCTTTCAGAACTGAATTCCTGAAAGAACGTTTTCTGTTGTAGGAGGTGTGGTCTCAGCTCCATTGAAACCCGTAGAGTCAAGGATGTAGTTGTGAGATGACAGAAATGATGGTTCTCTGAACCCCACAAAGAAAAGCGAAGCCTGCAGACTGAAAACCTGAGCAGTTCCCATGTCTCCAAGGTCACGCCCTGCTCTTGTGCAGAGCCTGCCTGGGCACAGGGGACCCCTGCAGCAAAACGAGGTGGTCAGACCAGACTGTTCCTAAGATCCCCTCTGGTCCTGACAGTTGTTGCTTCCATGCTGATTCAAATGCACAGAATCGCCGTGTGAGTGTCCATGTTGGTATTTAGAGTCCTGCTGTCTCATAAACCGTTAGCCTGATTTTTTTCTCTCAGCAAACCTTTATGTTGGCTCTGACATCCCACAAGGTGCTATGAAGAACCAGGGGAATCAGACATACGATCTATCTCTTGGTTTCTGTTCTAGAGGGGCTCCTTGTCCAGGGAGGGGTCCTAGCTTTCACTGAGGGGTCTGGACAGCCTGACAATAGGCACAAAATCGCTGGAGAGGTTAGCAATTATTCTGTTGGGTTTGCGGTGCCACACGGTGTTGAGTCGCTTCAGTCATTGTCCGACTTTTTGGGATGCTATGGATGGACTGTGGCCCTCCAGGATCCTCTGTCCTTGGGATTCTCCAGACAAGGATACTGGAGTAGGTTTTTAGGGGGCTTGTGGGGGAATAGCTCCAGTTCTTTCTGGATTATGAGGGGGTCTGTATGCTTTTGGAGTCCCCTACTTCCAGCTCTTTGGAAGTTTTCCATGACACCAGGCAACGTGACTTTTCCCCCATACCTGTGTCTCCAAAAACCTTAACGTGGAGTGAGGTGTGAGCTGCTCAGCGCGGTGAAGGAGCAGAGCAGCTTCCATAAACCTGGTGGTCAGACTCTGGGGATCCAGAGACTTCTCAATCTAGGTTACACAGGTGGTTTCAAAGATAACTCAGGTGGCCCGTGGAGGTCATAAACTCCAGTGCCGACGTGGAGCTGGGCAGGCGGTGCCCGGGGGAAGTGGCTCAGGCATAAGGCAGCCAGGGAAGGTTGGGTCTGTGCAAACTAGGAACCCAAGCTGTATTGAGGGGCAGTTGTCTCTCGGCTCCAACTGAAAGCCGCTGGGCATGTGTGCCCAGTGGTAGCCCGATTTTTCCCGTTCTTAAAGAGAATCCAGAAACTAGCACTTGTTTGCTTATATATGTGTGTGTGTATGTGAAATCTCTATACCTTCAAACAGTGGCAACTAATGTCAATGAGAAAATGCCTTTGTGGGACAAGCACAAATCATTTGCTGGCCCTGAGCTTCTATCTTCTGTCCTACAAGGAGGAAAACTGTTTTTTGAATGTCCTTTAGAAAAATAAAACTAGCACATCAAACCACTGATAGTGAACTTTATAAACTACCTCTCCCCAATTATGGTAAAGAACTAATATTACCTTATAAAATAGGTTTATTTAAATTAAAAAGGACGTTGTTTTGAAAGAAGCATATGAAGCAGCCCGAGCAGATGTGGTGAAGGTCGTGAAGGGGGTACTTGAAGGCGTGTCCAGGGAAATCACAGCTCAGCTGGTGCGCTGTGTCCCGAGTGGTGCTGTGTGGGGCTCAGGCTGCTAGCTGCGGGGTGGTGGCCAGCCGCAGGGCTCTCTGTGGTGTCCCAGCTCACATGGTGACCCCGTGTCCTCACTGGCTGTGCCTCTAAGGGGCGTCCACATCTGTGATCTGCGACAGCATCAAGGCTTAACTCTCTTGTGATAAGTATAGAAACTAAGGCCCGGTATCTATATACAGTGCACGGGAGTGCACAGCAACTGTGACTTTGAGCTCGACGTGGGGGTGCAGCCCAGGTTCCCTGATGGGAAGAGGAGGGCTGTTTCTTTCCTCCACTCCCGGGTAGGACTCTGCCAGCACAGAACCGAGAACTGAGGAACTGTGAGGAGAGAGGCGAGGAGAAGCAGTCGTCCCCGCTGCCTTCCCACTCCCTTCCCCAGCCTCGCAGCCACGACGCTTTGCTGCCTGTCTGTGGGCTTCCTCTGTGATCTATAGCCTTTTCCTGCGCTTCTTTCTGGGGCTCCTCCTGGGAGCACTCTCTGGCTCCTCACCACATTCTTCAATGAGAGCTCTTTGGTGTCTTTAGCAACAGACCGTGCAATGCAAATAAACTAAGGGTGGCAGGTGGGGGGTGGCAGTCTTGTGTCTGTGTGACTGCTTTCCCCCTGCCCACACCCCCACAAAGCCTGAGCTGTCCCAGTACACAGTTTATTTTCCACATAAAGATCCCACTGCATTCTAACAGATGCCACTTCCAAGTAACTGTCTTGCAAATGTTGTGTAAGAGGTCCGTGGCTCCCTCTCCCAGCCGCTGCTTCCCTGGGAGGTGATGTCTCACTGCTCCACTCCTTCAAACAGCTACGGAGGGAGGGGTGGCTGGATGGGTAGCTATTCTGGGGGCCACAGTGCCTCCCCGCCGCCCCACCAGAAGTGTGAATTCCTGCTGCCTTCTGGGGATCCTGCCTGGGAAGCTGTGACTGACTGGGTGAAGCAACACTGAACCAGCTCTGCTGGGGTTGTGGGAGATTTCCTGGGACACAAACCATCATGTTTATGTGACTTCTTAAGGACAAATACATGCTGGAATGCTCACAACCTGCAGGAAGGATGCTTGAACTCCAACCTGAGACAGATGGAGGTGACGCTCCTAGAGCTGAGCCCAGTGCCGGGGGTGAGGGGACGGATGGAATCTTCCTTCTTTGTTTGTTCTCCCATGGCCCTAAACCGAGTGGCACTCCCAGCTTAGAGGGGCAGCCCTATTTAGCGCCAGCCGTGGTTGTCCTGTGAGAATGTGGGGCCAGTATTCTGGGTTTTCTGACTTTTCAGGAGAAGCTAGAAATTCATGTATTCATGTAAAGCTCCCAACTTACCAATGTTGACAACTGATTCAAATGAAAATAAATGTACTCTGCAGGTCACATGCGCCTAGTCCAGCGATGGGTGTGACCTGGGGATGACCCTTTATAAACTCAGTTCTTCAGCCTAACTTGGGCAGCAAGCCTTCAGGGATCATGCATCCCTTTCCTCTTTCTTTTCCATGTCAGTTGCCGGCCTGCCTGTCACCTGTGGGCTCTCTGCAGCTTGGACCCTTGGTTTTTGCATTCTTAGTACAGTTGATGGCCCAAGATTCTTTCTGCACCTATGGAACCAACGGCAGTTTGATCAGTGCAGTAAACATGGGTATTTCTTCAGGCCTATAACCTCATTTCTTAAGGCCACATGATTTTCTTTCAACGGAATTTTGTATGTGGTGGTGGGGAGCAGGGTGGTGGCTGGGGGTGATAGTGAGAAGACTTAGCCTTTCCAAGCAGTGAGGGTGATGTTGAAATGGGACCCTTGCCAATGTCTGTAATATCTAAAGTTGCTCAGACTTGGAATCTTTGGATTCTAGATGGATTTTGAATCCAGATAGGCTTTATGTGTTACATGGGAAGTATTTAGTGCCTCTGTTAATGTCCCACCTCCTTTGAATGTGGCTCAAAGAAAAGTGCCCAGGCATGGGAGCTGACTTGCTACATGACCTTGGACAGGTCATTTGAGCACTCTGGGCTTTAGTTTTCTTATTTGTAGGAATTCGTTGACTGTGAGCTTCCTCCCCCATTGGACCATCTAGAATGATCCTATGGCATTCAAGGTCAGGCAAAGTAAAGTAAAGGGCTGTACCTCTTAGTGCCGACTGTCAGTTAGCCTCAGTTGTCTCTGGTTTAGAAAAGTCCAGAGCGTGACTCTTACGGTGATGAGTCCTGATGTTAATTTTTTGCTTTTTAAGAATCACTCTAATTCAATTACAGTCTTCTTTTCCAACTCCCATTTCTTCTCCGTGGAAGATGATGCTCTTTGTTCTCTTCCTGGCAGCTGCTGCAGGCAGATGGGCAGAATCTCTGTCTCTGGAGATACCTTTGAAGGGTTCCCTACAGTTCAGGTCCCCCCGTAAAAGACAGCCCTGCCTCAGCCTTAAAATAGGGTGTGGGGATGACTACCTCCCCTCACCAGCTCCCAAGAGGATCCCATGTGTTTTTAAGGCATTTGTGGAAAATATGAACCTTTTAAGGTTGAAGCTAGGCATTAATCTTTATGAAGATACCAATGAAAATAACAACAGCTAACGTTTATCGAGAATTTACTATGTAGCAACCACTGGTCTAAGTACTTAACTAATGCTCATAATAGCCCTATGAGGCAAGAATGATTCTTAGTCTCATTTTGCAGATGGAAAAATTGAGGTAGAGAGGTTAAGTAACTTGCCCAAGGTCATGCAGCTGGCAGACTGTAAAACTGGTGTTCAAACTCTAAAAGTCTGGTTCTGGGGCCTGCTTACCCTACTGCAGCTGCCGCTCAATGATTTATAACAATGGATTATGTTTTGCTGACAATTTATAAATATTTTTAAAGAAAAATAAGGAAAATATGATTTTCTTTGCCTATGTACGAATTTAATGGAAGACAATGCTTTGAAAATTAGGACTTTATGCTGGACTTCAGTGGGAAATAGTTACAATATATTTTACCATATGTTTATATGTGTATAAATCAAAATATAGATAAATATAGTTAAATCTTGCATCTCCATATGTGTTCGCACATCTAGCGATATATATGTAGACACACACACGTGTATACACAGAGAAGGTGACATACACAGAGATGCCCAGGTTAGGTCAGATGCTAGCTTAATTCCTGTCGTCCGAAAAACTGGCTCACTCCTGGGCCTTTGTTAACACATTCCCTGTTTGCTTAGTCAAAATAAGTGGTTCGAATATTGGAGAAAACAAATAAGCAAACACTGTGAGGATATCTGAGGCAAAGCATTGCTGACTCAACAGAAAACAGCAGAAGGCCCCCTGCAGAGCCGGGGTGGCCTGGGCTTCAGGGAGCCCGTGGCCAGGCTGTGGCGAACAGAAACGTCCATTCCAGGCTGCCAGCTGGGTATGCGGAGCGCCCTCCATGCCCAGCGTTGAGCTGTGAGATCACAGAGGGCAGGGCCCAAGGCCTGATGAATTTTGGAGGAGGCATCTGCCATTCCTCTTCTCCCTGTCCTGGTGCACAAGCTGGAGACCAGTGCAGCCTGAAACGAACTTCCAGAAAGGATGTTCTGGAATGTGAAAAAGTTTCTTATATAAAGCTGAGTGAACAGAGCAGGACATAGAATTGTACACGTGGTTTAATCCTGATTTTATTAAGAAAAAAATGGATATTTCCAAATGCACATAGGAATGCGAGCATAAAGGAAATACATCAAAATGTGGTTTTAGATGTCTTCCTTATACTTGTCCAAATAGTCTACCATGAACAAAAAGGACTTTTATAATTAGGAAGCACTCTAATAAATGTTTTTTAAAAGGTCACAGTTGGAGGTTGGAATAGAACTTTTCCAAAGAAGCTGCACATTTTATTACCATCCACCCTTCTCCTAAGTGCCAAGGAAGGAATCTTCTTCCAGACCCCAGGTGACTTTTGGCCTGGCCCTGGTCAACCACACCCTTGTGGCTCAGTTGGTAAAGAATCTGCCTACAATGCAGGAGATGGGGGTTCGATCCCTGGGTCAGGAAGATCCCCTGGAGAACCCACTCTAGTATTCTTGCCTGGAGAATCCCAGGCACGTCAATCCCTGACTCCTTTGCAACCCCATGGACTGTGGCCTGCCAGCTTCCTCTGTCCATGGAATTTTCCTGGCAAGAATAGTGGAGCGGGTTGCCGTTTCCTCCTCTAGGGTATCTTTCCAACCCAGGGATCGAACCTGCTTCTCCTGTGTCTCCTGCATTGAACAGAGGAGCCTGGTGGGCCACAGCCCGTGGGATTGCCAAGGGTCAGACATGACTGCGTGACTAACTCACTTTCACTTCACTTTGTTCAGCTGCTCGACAATGCATTGGGCTCAGGGGTCTCATGAAGGCCTCACGTGTTGTCCCAGCTGGAAATTTACTAAGAGCCCGAGGTTCTGCTGAAGGCATCAGAGCTGCCAGGTAGCAAAGGGAAGGTGCCGCTGCTATTGACCATTTTATACACTGGGCTTTATGATAAGATTTTTTTATCTAAAAAGGATGGATTAAAGTAAGCCAAGAGTGGTCTGTTCCAATTCCCTCGTTGTATTGAGGCCCCCACAGTGGAGTGGACTTGCCCAGGGTCACGGTCAAGTTCACCCTAGAACTAGAGCAAGGTCTCCAGGAAGACCACGCAGGACAGCCCTGGCTCCAGCTCTGGAGAGCCTTTCCGCTGTTCTGTGTAACTCTGGCTTCCTCTTAGCCAAGCCAGGCCAGAGTTAAAGTGGCAGCACTTTGACCCTTTGCAGTTTTGTAGCAACATTCACACTGCTCCCCTCTCCCCCTTGATAATTTCTGATGGTGTGCATGCGTGCTCAGTAGCTCAGTCATATCTGACTCTTCTGTGACCCCCTGGACTGTGGCCTGCCAGCTTCCTCTGTCCATGGAATTTTCCAGGCAAGAATAGTGGAGCGGGTTGCCATTTCCTCCTCTAGAGTATCTTCCCAACCCAGGGATCGAACCTGCGTCTCCTGTGTCTCCTGCATCAGCAGACAGATCCTTAACCCCTGTGCCACCTGGCAGGGATGTTGTTCTTCGTGTGGCTTTCTAAGGCAGAGAAACCAGAGTGTGAGGGCTGCCAGGGGACAGGGGGTCACCGGGTTCAGTGGCTTTATTCCCCAGATGGGAGGTTGAGGTCCAGGGAAGGGAAGTAACTTCCTAACTTGCTCAGTGAGTTCCTGATGGAGCTGAAGCTGCTCCAAGAATAGGATGACTATTTGTAATATTAACACATCAATCTCTTCCTACAGAAGAGGCAGTTGAGGCCCCAAGAGGGGTGTCAGTTACCCAAAGACACCCAGGGAGGTAGGGGCTGAGCTAGAACTAATCTATAATTTTTCCAAACCCCCAGTTCCAGACCTGGATTTATAATCTGTTCCCACGTCCACGACCCAACTTGATATGGGTTTCTGGCATTGCCACTTGAGATCTCTTCTCCGCTGTGACGGTAAATAGCAATTTTTTTTTTTCTCAATTGTTCACAGGATCATCCGCACAAAGGTACAACAACCACCCAACCAGCCGGTCCCAGCTTCCAGTCACAGCATAGGTAAGAAGAACTTTTAAAAAAAAATTTAAAAATCTAATGGGCTCCAAGTACTCAAAAGAACTTTTAATCATTCTTATGGACAGATAATTCTGCATAAAACACTTCAGCACACGTACTAATGCGCCTTCTTTGTCATTCTCCAAGGGCTGAACCTGGTAAATGAATTTTATAAATACTGCTAAAAGGTTTTGAATTTTACTGATTATTATGATAAATAGCTTTCACCATGAGACAGAAAATTGAAATCTAAGCCAAAAAAAAAAAAAAAATCCACTAATGGGGGTCTATAGAATGTCAGATAATTAAAGTAATAAATCAAGAAAGGGATACTTATTCATAACATTTTCTGCATCATTAGTCAGTAAGTAGTTTTGAATGTGTTTTTTTCTTCTACCAACCAGCCCTTCTACAATTCTTTGTGCACTTGCAGTCTTGAGTGAAGATGTGGCAAAACTTCCTAAACTTTCTCTCTCTCTCTCTTGCTTCGATCTCGTTGCTCCGTGAACTATCAAGGGCTGCCACCGCAGTTTCTGACACTCATGGGTAAAGTCTGACCGTGACCAAGGAGGGGAGTTATATTTCCTACTACTCAGGAATTCAGAAGTTTCCCTTGCCTTCCCTTCCCTGCAAAGATCCTGAGATGAAAGTGACGTGTTTCTACTCAAGGTGTATTATTTCTCCACCTGGGATAAGGGAAACACCTCTGGTTAGCTGGGAGAAAGCGTGAAGATCTCTGATTGTTTATGGTTGCCTCTTTGTATCAAAGTAAGACAGAATTCCTCCTTTACATAAAATCATTCTTCATTTAGTAATCCCTCCAAAAAGCATTGGCTAAGCCCCTGCTATGCAACCTGTTGTGGAGACTAACATCATTAAGGGAATGGGACAAAATCCCCTGTTCCCAAGGGCTTCTTGGGCTGATGGGGACTATCACAAAGAGCCCAGGTCTCCACAGATGTTTTCAGACTTGCCTGGTGGCTCCGTGGTAGAACCCGCCTGCCAATGCAGGAGATGCGGGTTTGATCCCTGGGTTGAGAAGACCCCCGGAGAAGGAAAAGGCGACGCTCCAGTATTCTTGCCTGGGAGATCCCATGGATACAGGAGCCTGATGGGCTACAGTCCATGGGATCACAAAGAGTTAGACATGACTTAGCGATTGAACAACAAGAACAACGACAATTACAAAGAGAAGTTTGCAAACGCTGAGATCAGGCTCCAGAAGAAAGCACAGGGTGCTGGGAACAGAAGAGAGGGACGGACCAGCCATGCTGAGTTGCAGTGAAGAGGAGTGAGGGAAGTTTCTGGGGAGATGTCTGTGTCTGGGATTTCATTTGCAGCTTTAACTATTTCAGGTCCTATAGCAATGACTACTAAGGGTAACTGATAATATTCTTTCAACTGGGTTAGAGGAATAATTCCACTGGACAGCAGAATGCCTTATCTCAGAAATTTGTATAAAAACCATATCTTCTGTGTGTGCCGCCCCTAATAGTTTATAAACTTATCGAAGAGTGAAGAAATGGAAGCTTTAGAGAGATGAAATAACTAGCCCTCGGTCACATGGACAGTCAGTGGAGGAGCCAGAATTGGAACCTGGGTCTTTTGAGCTAAGTGTGATCACAAAATATTGGAACAAATGTCATCAGCTCTGTCAACAGCGTGGTGAACCTTGGTTACATGTGGTTGTTGTTGTTTAAAGTATCAAATGACTTGTGATCTTCTTTCTTCCTCTGTTCTTTGCACCTTAACACAAAAAAGGTTGTGAGATTTGCATAAATCTATTTTGAGGCACTTCTTCTGGTGAAGGAAAAGAGAAGTTAACGATTTCTACTTCTGTGTCTCCTAAGGAAGATCTAAAATCAAACTCAACTATGAGAAGAAAGCTCTGTTCCCCTTAGGTCTGGAGGGGCAAAAGCTGGATGTGCTCCAAGGAAAGCAACAAACAGCTTCTCAACGGATCACCACCATCTCCAATACTTTCTTACGCTTTAGAGTCAAAAGCAGCTCTGCCTGCCTCCAGCTAGTTATAGCCAAAGGAAATGTGCCTGAGATTGGTCTACAGGTTTTAATGAACCGAGAAAGAATTCCCACAGTCCAGAAATGGAAATTCAGCTG
The DNA here is from genome assembly GCF_963930625.1 of Muntiacus reevesi. NCBI lineage: Eukaryota > Metazoa > Chordata > Mammalia > Artiodactyla > Cervidae > Muntiacus > Muntiacus reevesi. The sequence goes on along the minus strand of NC_089265.1, from coordinate 57,014,476 downwards.
TACGGCTTGAGAGGACCCTGATGACCGAAGGGTCTCCCTCTTAGATTCTGGGGCCAGGAGTTAATGTGAAACTTGCTGAAACCTCCCCTCCCCTATTCTTATTCTTAGGAACTTAGATATTAATCCCTCAGTCACAGTAAGTCATCAACACACGTTTTGGGGCAGAAGAAATCTAGACTTTAAGCCAGACGACCCAAGGCTGAGCCCTGGTGCTACTGCTTATCCGTGAGATGACTTTGAGCCAGTCACTCTGCCGAATGGAGGCTCGGGTTCCTCACTTGATAAATGAGAATGAATAATAGCATTCAGTTATTGCAAGCATCAAACGAAAAGTACATTATTCATGTGAAGCATATTATTGTTTTTTCATGATTACTACAGGGCTTCAGACTTTAGTTCTTGGGTTCCAGTTACGGCACCGTCTCATTAGCTGTGTGACCTTGGGCAAGTCACTTACCTTCTCTGAGCCTCGGTTCCCATACTTTTCCAGTGACCTAACTTATAAGTTGTTCTCAGAATTAAATATGATAATGCAAGAATGCCTGGCACAGAGTAAGTTCTCAGAAAAGGTTAACATTATTATATATCAATGTATATAACATAGAGTATATTCATATATATATATTATATACATATAATATATATATATAAGACTTCCCTGGTGGCCCAGACAGTAAAGTGTCTGCCTACAACGCGGGAGACCCAGATTTGATCCCTGGGTCGGGAAGATCCCCTGGAGAAGGAAATGGCAACCCACTCCAGTAGTCTTGCCTGGAAAACCCCATGGACGGAGGATTTTGGTAGGCTACAGTCCATGGGGTCGCAAAGATTTGGACACGACTGAGCAATTTCACTTTCACTTTTAATATTAAAATCCAGGTAAACTGGAAGGAGAAAAGACAGTGAGGAGCTATTTTAAAAAGAGACAGTCTTCCTGAGGTGCTTTGCTAGCTCTGTGTGTGAGTGTGCAGATACTTATGTCTGCGTGGATGGGTGGATGTGCAAATAGGCCGTGAGCCTGCCTAAATGGTAGGTTGCTTTCAGCCCTGGCTGGCTGTGGGCTCCAGCTCCCCAGCCTCTCTGCTCCATCCCCCTGCTTCCTGCATCCTCGGATAGGCTGGGTTTGAGCTCCTCTCACCGCTGTCAGTTCTCTTGGGAGGGGGCGCTCTTACCTTTCAGGTGTGGCTGTCGTCTGGGGGCGGCATCCTTAGCACGCCCCCGCCCTCTCCGCGCGGCCCGCCGAGCCGGCGTTGGGGGAGCGCCCTGGTTTTGGCCTTGCTCCGCGGAGCCGCCCCCAGCCCCTGCCGGGCCCTGACCGCCCTCTCCCTCCGCGCAGTATCCACGGGCTCCGTGACGCAGGTGTCCTCGGTGAGCACGGACTCGGCGGGCTCCTCCTACTCCATCAGCGGCATCCTGGGCATCACCTCCCCCAGCGCCGACACCAACAAGCGCAAGAGAGACGAAGGTAAGAGACGCCGCCGCCGCGCCGTCGGGGCTGGGCGCACCGGCTCTGAGGGATCTGTTTCCAGGCCCTGGGTCGGGGCGGGAGCACAGACGACCGCTCTGCGCTCCCCTTATCCGCAGAGCTCTGGAGGCGCCGGGCCCAGCCCCACCTGACCCTCGGGGAGGGGGCTAAGCCTCCCGGGAGAGGACGAGGGGCCCGGCTGGGACTGGACTTCTGCCTGGCCTCCTCCCATCTTCACCCTTTGGAGGGAAAGGCGGGCCTGGCAGAACTCCCGGCCTGTGCTTTGCCGCCTCTAAGAAGCCGGTGCCTGGGCAGATGTGATGCCCAAAGGCAGGGTGTGGGGGTGTGAGCACTGCAGCAACGGCCCCTTTTGGGGGACCCCTGGGGAGAGGAAGGGCCTGGGCACCGAGAGATGGGCACCCCTCCCGTAGTAGGCTTAGCGGCTGGGGTCCCTCCCAGGCCTTCAGCTAGTGCTGGGAGGCGGTGGTTGAGGAAGTGAGGAATCTCATCTCTGCCCTTAGGGCCTGGAAGGAAGGAGTGCAGGGGCCTCCCAGGGATTAAATAGATGTCTGTCTTCCCTGTTGGTTTTCCTCAACCCTCAGTATGCTGCCCCGGCCTCCAGAACTGGCTGCCTCTGTCCCGGACACTGGCCCACTTAACCCTGATCTTTCCCTGGATGGGCTGCCAGCTTGGGCTGACATTCCTGGGTCTGAGAGGAGAAATGACCCCCCTGGGAGTCTGCAAAACCGTCAGGAAAGGAAAGGGGAAAGAAAAAAAAGGCCAGGGTCTAGAGCCTGAGAGCAGCGTGACAGAAATCTTGATTCAATTATTCAGTTCTTTGGTACAGTTTCCCTTCTCAACTCCCGGTAAGGGATGTATGTTCTGTATGCGCACGTGCCTAAGTCCTTACGATCCCTAACTAGAAAGCTGAGTCGGCCCAGCGGTGGATCGGCCTGTGGTCCGTGTGTTCCAGGCCAGGCAGGAGCTGGGCCCACGGCTTCTGCGTCGAGCTATGGGAGATGGTCCACGGCCTTTGGAACCTGCCTCACCTCTTCCCCTGCTCCTGATGTCAGCAGATGTCAGCAGTCTTTTCCTTGGTGACTTGCTGGGCCGTGCTCCTGGAGGAGGCAGAGGGCCTACCGTCTCTGTTGGTTTATGGGCTTGGTGCTGTCATCTCTTCATTGTCACCTGGACTCACTGCAGTTGTGCCCAAGCTGGGGCCTGCTGTGTTTGATCATGTGGAGGGGCGGGTATTTGAGGCTCCCTCAGAGGCTGAGGGATAGAGGCAGAGTTTCGAAGAGAAAAAAAGAAAAATTGAGTTTGATGTGTACCATCAAACACACAGGTCCTGAATTGGGGAGATTGTGTCACTGTGTTTGTTGAGCGCGCTAATGGCTTTCGGTCTCTGGTGAGTGGTCACTCGAGCCTCCCAAGCTGCTTGAGAAGGTGTAGAGTGGTCAAGATGTGGGTGTTGTTCGTCTACACTGCTCTGTGCTGGGCAGATCCTTCCTGAAGGCTGTGACCCAAAGTATTGACCTTGAAGAGGGACAGTGACACATTGGGATGTGTCCAGATGGGGATGACCTGATGAAGAGGTATTTGGAGGAACACCTTAGGGCTCTAAGGATGTTTTGGTACCAAGAGAAGGAGAATGAGCAGGGTTGGATTGTTGCTTTCAAATATTTGGAGGGCTGACATGGAAGGCAAAAGGAATGAGACTCTGCTGCTTAGCCTCAAAGGCCAGTGTGAGGCAGATGCAGAAGAGATTTCAGCTCAGAGTACAAGTCTGCAAATATGAGCGTGGTCTAGGGCAAAAAGGGGCTGCCTCAGGAAGTAGTGAGTGCCCCATCACCAGAGGTGTGTTAGCAGAGCCTCGGTGGCCTTTTGCTGGGCTGCTGTGTAAGAGTATCAAGAATCAGATGCAGGGTTTGATGATCTTTCAGATTCTCAGTTTGGGAATTTATGATTGAGCCCTGATCCCCAGAAAAACTTGGGAGGTGACCCCGTCTGTGGTCTGGGGCTAAGGGAGAATGAGTTGATGGCCCTGAAAGCTTATAGGATTGGAAAGATTGGGAGACCAAGCCACAAGCAGAGCCCCCACCTACTCCCTGCCCTGCATCACTGAGGGTGGTTGTGGTTGGGCAGAGAGGTGGCTGGAAGCGCCCTTGCTCATATCAGCAAACTGCTTGGGAGGAGTATAGTGAGGTGCTCCCCACTGTCCTTTCCATCCTCCCCCTATAGCTCTGTGATTGGATTGGATTTAGGAGGAATTGAAGAAGTGGAGATTGCCACCCCTTTTTCACAGGGGACGAAACCAAGGCCCCATGGAGTTCCATGATGTTGGCAAAGCCACAGAGCTGGTATGGCCAGGGGGTTGGGTGGGCTGAGGAGTGGAGAGAGCCCCTGAGGCTTCAACTCCCCAGCTCCCTGGGCTGGACCAAGCCTGGGGATGGTGTGAGGAGCGTTTCAAGCAAAAGGGCATGGTCAGCAGGTTGGATGCTGCCAAGAGTGTGGTGAGAAAGTAAGAAATCAGTCACTGGGGAAATGCTGGTGAACTGGGTTCTGGCCCATTGAGGCTGCGGGCCATCACACCATTTTCCTCAGGAGCTCTCAGCAGACTGAGTGAAGGGCCATGGGGCAAGAGAGGCAATAACGGGCTGAAAGAAAGACAGCTGAGGGTCCTCATCCCGTTTTTCAGATGGGTGACTGAGGCTGTACACAGCGGAGTGGCTTGCTCAACTGGTTCAGTCTCCTCCCATTGGACTTGGCTTTTACCCTGTGGGCATTTCCTGGCTCCGCGCTCCTGCCCAGGGTTCAAGGCGGGGGTGGGTGATGGGAGAGTTCCATTACAGAGGACCTGGCCTCTAGACCTGGCAGGCTGGTGGGCAATAGTGGCAACCTAAAGTCCCTGTGACAGGCAGTGTGTGGGGGGACGCTGTGATGGGAGGACGCCCCCAGAGCAGAAGGGCAGGGCAGGGAAGGGCTGACATTGACCCAGAGGGTCTGGGAAGGGTTCTCGTAGGAAGTGGCACTTTATGAAGGGAAAAATGTTGTGCATGGCTGTTTTCAAACTTAAATGAATTAAAATCAAGTAAAATGAAAATGTATTTCCTCAGTTGCACTCAGTCACATTTCAGTGGCTTCTGTACTGAATGATGTGGCTTGAATACAAGTGCTTGGCGCATTGTTGTTTAGTTGCAACAAAGCCATGTCCACTCTGCGATCCCAGGGACTGTGGCCCGCCAGGCTCCTCTGTCCATGGAATTTCCCAGTGGGTTGCCATTTCCTTCTCCAGAGGATCTTCCCGACCCAGGGACTGAACCCATGTCTCCTGCATTGGCAGGTGGATTCTGCACCACCGAGCCAGCAGGGACACCCTGCTTGGCATGTAGTAGGTGGTCAGTAAGCAGCCCTCGGTGGAATGGATTGGTCATGTGCCTGTAGAGGGTTCACAATTAGTGAGGATGGTGGTGGTGGAGGAGGGGGGGAGTCTAGTCTCCTCAACCAGGAATGTTTCTGTAGGTTATTTTTGTCTTCCATGGAAAGCTCAATTTGAGCAAAACATTCTTTAGCAAAAACAAATAAGTTAGAATACTATTAGACCAGGGGATTGCCAAGTGCCCTTTTAGCCTAGAAATTCTAGGACTCTTCCTGGGGCATTTGCCTCCAAGACCAGCCTTGGGGACGTGGCCACTGTGTCCAAATCTCAGATGAACGGTTCTGCGGCTGAGGCAGCAGAGGTCCATGGGGCCTCTGAGGGCAGAGCTGGGGTTGGCTAAAGGAAGCTACAGGCAGGCAGATCATGGCTCGGTGCAAGGAACGGCTTTCAGACAAGAGCCAGGCTGGACCAAGGTCAGAAGCCTCAGCTTGGAAAGGTAGCGAGCTCCCCATTATTGGAGGCATGAACAGGGTTGGGGGCAGAAGAGCCAAAGAAAGCATTCTGGTTGGAACTCCGTGACTTTTGAGGCCTGTTACAATCTGGGTGGCGAGTGCTTCTGTGGCTGCCTGGCATTCCAGATTGGTTCTGCCTCCTTGTTTTCCCTCCCGCTGTCTGGCTCTGCGTCGGCCCTCATGTGGGCTTGGCTGGGCGGGGCCGCATCACCTGTTTCTGGCCCCAGCCTGGCCTCCTGGCACAGGGCCCCCCCGGGGGCTCAGGAGGCTTGTGAATGGCTGAGAGTCAGGCTGGGGTGCTGCCCAGACGGAGGGGCAGCTCCATCTCTGGGTCGGGCTGTCCTGAGGGCATCTGTGGGGAAAGCTGTGGCCTGGACCTGAGGAATCCCGCTGGGCGAGGGGGACAGGGCCCGGGGCAGTGCCTCCCTTCCCGGAAGACCCCGAGGAGGTGGTGGTGGGGCTGGGCTTGGCAGAGCGGGCAGAGCTGTGAATAGCGGCCATGGGTGAAAGGGCAGCCCCAGACCCTCTGTTCCTTCCTGGGCCTTTGATCTCTGGTGGGGCCTCCTTCCGCTGTCTCCAGGGCCCCCATTCAGGTCCCCTCGACCTCCCCCTCCCCTCATCCCCCCGGTTTGAAAGGCCCCGCACACACCGAGGTCAGCGGAGTGCGAATCCCTTTCACTAGCTCAGGAAGCTGGCCAATCCAGCGCTGATGTGGGCTGTGGGGGCTGGAAGCTTCTTTGGGGGCAGTAGGGGGTACACTGCAGGTGGAGTTTCTGGGCCCCGGGCTGCCTTCTGGGGACAGAGGGCACAGGAAGAGGCCTGTCCTCTTGAAAAGATGCCAAGTCTAGCAAGACCCTCGCGGGGAGGTTTGGGGGCATGCAGCAGGGAGCGGGGGCTCCTGTCATGGCTGCGTCCACCCTCTTTCTGCGGGTGGCTCAGCTCTGCCTTGGGGCCTCCGCCTGTCTTTTGTTTGGGCCGCGCCGCCTCTGTTTATGTCCGTTTAAGGGACTTCCTCTGTGTCCCCTTCTGTCTCCTTTCAGCTCTCACTCTTTTTCTCATATTCACTCTCTTCTCTCTTTCACCCTCACACTCACTCACCCCCTTTTCTTGTATGAGCTCTCTCTCTCTCACCAGCTCTTCTCTCTCCTTCTCCAGGGCCAACAGCCTCAGCTCAGACCTCCGTGGGAGCCACACTGGGGAGGGTAGGGGTTTCAGAAGTCACAGGCCACGAGGGGCCGCAGGGACCCTCTGACCTCAGGGCAGGCCCCGGCCTCCCTCTCCTTCGCTGACGCTCAGACACTGTCTGCTGCTCCTGGGCTTGGGTCCGAAGGCAGACGGCTGGAGCAGAAGGTGCATAGACTCTGCTCAGATTCCCAGCAGGGAATGAGATGTGTGGGAAGCCCCGGGATTCCTGAGTGGTAGGCACCCTTGTGGCACCACCATTCCAGAGACTGGTGATCTCTGTAGCCCCCCCCCGCCCCCCATAAAAAAGACGAGGTGTTAAGGCCAGGCCCCAGGCTCACAGGCCAGGGACCAGCTGGTTTGAGGACTCCATGCGGTGAAATCTTTGGCAAGTTACTTAATTCTCTGAGCCTGCATTTTGTTATCTGGAAAGTAGAGGGGGCCCATGTTTTGTGCGTTATTGTGAAGATAAAATGAAATCATTCCAGCAGAGGGTTTATAGCTCCAGGGTCTGGTGGAAGTTAAGAATTTAATAAAGGGCCACTGAGGGAGACTGGGGCTTTGAGGGCGTGTGAGGCCGGTCACAGGCTGAGGGCAAGCAGGTTCCATCCGCAGTTCTATTTGGCAGCTGAAACTGGCTGACCTGCCCCCACCGACTTCCTGTTTGTAACTGTCTTTCCCCCTGGGCGCCAAAACTAAACAACAGCGCCCCCAGGTGTCAGCTGCAAAGGAAAGGGCCACTCGTTTTCCTTTGCTTTCTTTTCCTTCCGGACCTTTAGCCCCCTTGATGGAAGACTGAAAGGGTTAAGCCTCCGTCTTCCATGAAGTGAGGCCTTGGATACATAAGACAGTGGAGACCTCCAGGACGGAGGGCAGAAGGCAGAACACCTGGGCCTGGGATGGCTGGGCTTCCACGGGCTTGGGGTCACCAGCTAGTTTTTCACCAGCCCTTCTCAGAGCTGGAAGGCCCTGGGACGTGTCACCGTAGTCATCATTCAGATGGGAAGACAGGCTTGAAGAAGAGAAGGGGTCTGAGCAGGTCACACAGTGAAAACTCAGAAAACCTAGAGGGACAGAATGGACTCCTCAGAACATCCTTGGTGCCCTACTGCCATTGGATGGGCCAAATCTTAGTTTCTCATCTTCTCTCCTTTCCTCCATTCTGCTCAGCCCATTAGTTGCCCCCACCGTTGAAAGCCATCAGCAGCCCTGACCTGACCCCATTAGCCCATCACTCCTGGACCTCAACTCTTGACAACGAGCCCTGACCTTCCCTCCCTGGCCTCCTGTTCCTCTTCCCCATCCCTTTGGTGTTGCTGTCCCGCACCTTCTCTGAGCCCTTCTGTCTCTGGGCCGTTGTCCATGCAAGGCCTGGTGTGGTGTCCTCGTACCATACCTCCGCCTGGTATGGTGTCCTCAAGGCTGGCCTGTTGACTGGCCTGGTTTCCAGAGTCAGTCTAGTCCCTGGGGGATTTTTCAGTGGGTCATTGGTGCCTCACCACTGGCTGAAGCCCTTGGATTCATCCAGACCAGCATGCCACCTTGGAGACCAGACAGACTCTGCAGGGAGGGAAGGAAATGGCCACCACTCTGCCTTGGTCTCTCTGGGGCTTCAGCGGGGCAGGTCCCCTCCTTGCCCTCCACAAGGCGTCCCCTTCATTTACCCTCACGCTGCCCATGCAGGGGGCCCTCCCTGAGTGCCCTTTTTGTCTGGCCAGGGGCCTGGACCAACATGTTTGCTCAGAGAGCATCACTTTGAACACAACTGCCAGCCTGCTGGTCATGCTTTACTTGGCTTGTCCTGTATTTAAAATGATTTTGAGTTAGTTACTGACATTTAAAAACAAGGATATTTCCCATAGGGTGTTGGCTTTTCTTGGGAAAGAAAAAAGCAGGTCTGGCAACACTGGGCAGGCTTTTCTACACGGCAGCAATGGTCGGGGGCCCCTGAGCCTGGGGTCCTCAGACTGCTCCCTACTCACCTTGCTCACAATATTTGCGCTCGGTTTTTCTCTACCTGATTGCCTTTGAGCTTCTGGAGTCCTATTTTCGATTCTGCGGAACAAGTCTGCAGCAGAAGTCCAGTCTGTGGCAGCTGAAGGCTGTGGGAGGCAGGGCACTGGCCACGCTGGGTGGGGCTGTGCATGTGTGTGTATGTGTGTGCGTGTGCATGTGTGCGCGCGCGTGTGCATGTGCGTGTGCATGTGTGTGCGCGTGTGCATGTGTGTGTGCATGTGTGTGTGCATGTGCGTGTGCATGTGTGTGCGTGTGTGCATGTATGCATGTGTGTGCATGTGCGTGTGCATGTGTGTACGTGTGTGCATGTGTGCGCGCATGTGCATTGTGTGTGTGCATGTGTGCGCGCGTGTGCATGTGTGCGCGTGTGCATGTGTGTATGCATGTGCATGTGTGTATGTGCGTGTGCATGTGTGTATGTGCGTGTGCATGTGTGTGTGCATGTGTGTGCGCGCGTGCATGTGTGTGTGTGCGTGTGCATGTGTGTATGTGCGTGTGCATGTGTGTATGTGCACGTGCATGTGTGTGTGCATGTGTGTGCGCGCGTGCATGTGTGTGTGTGTGCGTGTGCATGTGTGTGTATATGCGCATGCACATGTGGTCAGGAGACTGGCCACCTCTCAGCCAGAGGTGGGTGAGGTGGGAGAGGCAGGAGGCCAGGGCCAAGAAGGTCCACCCCCTCGGCAGCTCAGAGCAACAGTGAGACTGGGGTCATTCAGTCCACATCGGCCAGATAGGGGAGGCCAGGCACGGGGAGGCGCTTGGTGGCAGTGATGCTAAGGACCCCTCTCCCAGCCTGGCTGGCCACTTTCCTGTCCTTCCGGCCTTGCCGTCGTTGGCACCTCAGCTGAGCCCCCGGCAGACGAGGGTCTGAGGCTTCCTTGGTGAAGCAGGGGACTTGAGGCCAGGTGGTCAGTTAGAGGGGCTCCTTGGGCCTTTCCCTGGTGCCTGGGGTCGGTCCCTTGGGTGTAGGGGTCGGGTTTCAGTTCCTCCTGGCCCCTGGATCCCCGAGTTTCACTTTGATTCAGTGAGTGAGAGCCCTCGTGAGAGCCAACACCACTGAACACCCTCCCCCAAGCCCTGCTGTTTGCACACCTGCTTCACCCAAGCTCCCCCTCCCCCCCACCAGCGTTTCCCACGGGGCTGTGCGCCGGTGGCCCGGGGAGCCCTGGGGGCCGCGAAGGGCAGGGGGGCACCGTGTGAGTCAGCCCTGGGGTCCCCCAGAAGCAGAAGTGTGGGTCGGCAGGTGCGGGGACAGTAGAGGAGATGGTCTCATTCATGGCGGGCAGGCTCCCTGCTGGGGCCGTCTGGAGTCCCGGGTGGTGTGAACTTGGCTTTCTTCCCCACCCCGCATGCCCTGGTCCCCTGCGAGGCTGCTCTCTGCCTTCGGGATATGGTTAATCCTTGCAAACTGCCCGATCTGCAGTTCGGGACTTCAAAGAGCTCCGACCACCGGAGGCTCGTGAGACAGGGAGGGACCCTGGAGGGGGCAGCTTGGAGCTCTGCGTTCCGTCCTCATTCTGTGGCCGACTTGCTGGTGACTTTGGGAAATCCCCGTCTCTCTTTGCGCCTCAGTTTCCTCATCTAAAACATGGGATCAAGGTTCTCTTTGGTACCAATATTCTGGGCTTCTGGTCCCATCTCGAGTCTTCTTGGCCTTATTTCAGACAACTGGTTCTCAAACTTTCAGTCTTGGAAACTTTTTCAACTCTTAAAGACGTTCAAGGACCCCAAAGAGCTTTCGAATTTTTGTGGGTTAATTAAAATGGACAAAGTTTGAAAATATTTATTAATTCATTAAAAATGGCAGTAATAAACAAGTAACATAAAACCATGTTGTTTGAAATAAGAAAGAACTATATTTCCCAAACCAAAACATTTAAAACGACACTGCTTTATGATTTTGCAAATCTCTTTAGTATCTGGCTTAATAGAAGACAGCTGGATTCTCATAGCTGCTTCTGTATCCAATCTGTTGTGGTATCACACATCCTAGAGTCTCTGTAAAAGCATCAGAGTGAGGAAGGTCGATAACAACTTTGTATTTTTATGGAAATAGCTTTGAACTCACAAATCCTTTGAAAGGGTCTTGGGGATCACTGAAGGGGTCCCTGGCCTGGACTTTGAGAATCTGCTTCAGGCTGCTGCAGACTCTGAGTTTATTTATCATCTGTACAGAGAGGGAGGACAGTTAAGTGGTTTTTATTAAAAGAAAGGTGCCGTCAGTTTCCCCTGTTCTTTTTTTCCTGAATGCAGTGGGAACCATGGTGGCAGGCGTCTGAGCTGGGGGATGGAGTGACGAGACTTGCTGGGCTTTGGAAATTGTCCTGTAGCAGATGGGGGTGTGCAGGGCATCTGGGTCCTGTCCCGACCTTGAACTTCCACGGAAAGGCACAGCGGCGGAGGCTTTCACTTCCAGCGGATTACCTGTAGGGTTTGAGGTCTGATCTCTGCCCAGCAGGCTTCCTTCAGGGCCAATAGCAGTTACCTAGTGCTGTCCAAGGGCCCGGGAAGTGGATGTTTGGGGATCTAGCCGCATCTCCCCATCCCATCTGAGCTCTGCCCTCCATTCAGGGCAGACCCTAGGCATAGTTTTGGTGGGAAAACCACAGCAAATAATGTTGATTAGGAATGAAACAAAATAACATGAAATAAAGAAATAAATTTGGTATTTATCTTGCCTCCTAGCCTTTGAGGAAGAGCAGGTATGAAAGACAATTGAAAAAAAGGGAGCCTTTTTTCATTCCACTGGGGCTCCTGAGTTTCTGCAGAATGGCAGTGGTGTGTGTGTGTGTGTGATTTCACTTTGAAATTTCCAGTTTTCATTGGCATGAGTTTATCATTTTCATTACTCCTTCCTTGGGCTAACGGACTAAAATGGAGGTGAGGGAGAAAAAGAGAATTTCCCAAAGTCACTTAGGAAGAATTGGAAAATGCCAGAAGGGATATGCTTGTAGTGAGATGTTTCCTATGAGAGGAGCCTAGAAAAGAGCAAGATGAAAAGCAACAAGGGGGTCAGACACTTCCCAGTGCCAGCCAGCAGGTGGCACCATCGACCCAAGACAGCTTAGTTGCTGTCTAGGCTTAGGGACAAGAGGGGTGCCAGGGCAGTGTGTAATGACCATCTGTGAGCTTGGCATGCTTGTAACTCGGTGGAGGGCAGCAGTGCCTAGGCAGATGGACCACTTGTCTGAGTTTCACTTACCTGCCAGCATTTGCTCAGGGAAGGGGGAGGCTGGGACATCGCTGTTGGGGGTCAGTCTTGTCCTTCCTCACCTCCGTGGTGGAGATGTCTTGATGCAAACCTTTTTTGGGAGCCCAGTCCTCGGTTCTAAGCCTTTACTTGCTGGCTGTGTGACCTTGGGCAAGTCACTTCTCTCTCGTCTTGCTTTCCTTGTGTTAAAATGAGATTTTGACAGGTGAGCCGAGGGATCTTTGGGGCTCTGACATTTGGTGGTGTGCCAGAGAAAGCATCAGAGCTGGACCTGGATTCAGGATAGCTCTCCATTGGCTGTGTGATCTTCGGCAGCTCACCTCCTGTCTGTGGGGATAATAGTAACATTTCCCTCACAGCTGTTAGATAAAATAGCCAATTGGAAAATGCTTTGACATTTTTTTGGTGCTGTAGGAGAGGGAGGGGTTGCTATTTATTATTTTTCTTGGCAACTTAAGCTAGCCAGAAGCAGGCCTTCTACCATCCTCACTACTCAGAAAGTTTGCACCTCTGCCTGTGACCACAAACCAATCCTTAACAGTAGGTGTTTTCTCAATGTCACTGCATCTCTGGCCTAACTGTCTCATGAAACTGCTGATTTCTCTCAGTTCTCACTGCCATTACCTTGGTCAAAGTACCGTCTCCTTTCCTTTGGATTATTGCTGTAGCCTCCTAGCGGGTCCCCACCTCCAATATCACTGACTTCTCCAAACAGCCCACCTCCTGAATAGCAACCCCAGGGGCAGTTCTGAAATACAGTTGTGATCAGTGACTCGCCTGAAGAGTTTTTACTCTTCAGATCTGCCCACTGTTCTCAGAAATCATCCAAACTTCGTAACAAGGCTGCTAGACCTTCTGTGGTCAGATCCATGCCCATCTCATGAGCCTTGTCCCTCTCCACCCTCTTTTTTTCTTGCTCACCCCAGTCGTACCACACCTGTTTCCATCCCTTGAATACCACTTCTTCTTTCCTGCTTGCAGCCTAAGGGTCACATGCGTGGGTGGTAGAGCCAGGCAACCAGGGTCCTGATGCTGACTCCACCAGTTTCTACTTGTGTGACTTTGGGCAGCTTCTTGAACTTCAGTTTCCCTCTTTGAAAAGCAAGGGCACCCACTGTGCCCATGATTGGGTGGTTATGTGGACTGGATGAGGTGATGCGCGCCAGGTGCCTGGGAGGACCCGGATGCGTGATGTGTGCTCCGTGAAGGACACCTTTGGTGGTAACGCTGTTCCCACCACCTGGAAACCCCCCTCCCCCACCCCCCATTTACCCAGCTGAGGACCCACAACTTCAGGATCCAGCTCATGTCACTTCCTGAAAGTGAAGGCTTCCCCAGGGCTTACTCCTAACTGTCAGCTCCCCTGGCCCCATCTGCAGCACACAGAACCTGCCTGTTGACAGAAAGATCACATTTGTCACTCATCTGTCTTCCCTGTGAGACCGTGAGCCCTGTGGGCACGGGAGTGGTGTAGCGGTCACCGTTATGGCCCTGGTGCCCAGCACAGCGCTGGTTCTTGGTAACAAATGCGTGGTGAATAGGGCCTCTGCGGCTCATAGAAGCCTGGAGCCCATCGTCAGGGGTTGCAGGCTGCTGGGGAGAACCCAGAGCCCCGCACATCAGACTTCTTCCTTTTACCCCTGCCTGACTCCAAGGCCTCGATGATCCTCCAGTGCTGCTGCCTCGTTCATACAAAGGACCTCATGACAACCATTCGAATGGGGAGGGAGCTCTCCCGTGACTTAAACACACATGCATGTGTGCGTGCACACACAAATATGCGCAGCTCTGCATGCTGGTGTCTAGGGCCCTTGTTCTGCCTGCCTTACCTGAGCACATGCCCCAGGTATACATAGATCACAGCCTCAAATGGAAACTGTGGCTCGAACGGCTAGTTCTTATTTCGGGTTTGCCATATATATTCCTTTTATTTATTTATTTATTTGGCCACATGGCATGTGGGATCTTAGTTCCCCCACCAGGAACTGAACCTCCACCCCCTGCATTGGAAGCACAGAGTCTTAACCACTAGAACACCAGGGGAGTCCCTGCCATTTGTATTTTAAACTGGTAATGCGTTTGATACTCACTGCCACTGTGCCAGGTGAAACTTTTATCACCCCCATTTTATAGAGCTTCAGAGAGATGCAGGAAATCGCCCAAGGTCACACAGCTCCCCAGAGGCATTACTGGGACTGGCCCCTGGGTAGCTGGCTCCAGAGTAGCCTGACCTGCCACCCCGCTCTGCCTCTCCCAGAGTGTCACTCAGGATGGCATCAGGGGGCATGTCCTTAGTTCTCTCCAGCAGGGGAATTCGAGCCCACCTTTGGTTTCACCCTACCAGGCTGAGCGCAGGGGGGCCTCTGCACAGAGCCTGCTTCCTCACTCAGAGGTGCAGTCTTTCCTCACGCTTCTCCTGACACTGCTGTGCACAGTTCCTTGTGACATCTTCAAGCTGGTCAGCTTCCAGTGCCGCTGGCAGACCACATGTGACCCTGACGCCGCAGCAGAGTAGGACCGTGGGTGGACCGGAGCTCGGGCCCAGCCCTGCCACTCAGTAGCCTGCAGGCTTTGATGAGGGCCTGGATGTCTATGAGCTTCAGTTTCCTCATCTGTTAAAAGGGGATAATAATTCCTGCATTTCCTGGTAACAAAAAAATGTTACCTATGGTATTTTGATCAGCTCTGGCACATGGCAAATTTTAACAATAGCAGTTCCCATTATTTTTATCATCAGAGAAGAGTTTTAACCCTGAATCCAGATTCCTCAAAAGAGACCGTGTTGAGAACTTTCTAAATTCCTAGCTCTTTTGTTTTTCTCTCAATCTCTCTCTCTCTCTCTTTTTTTTTTTTTTTTTTTTTTGCCACACCTTGCAGCTTGTGGGATCTTAGTTCCCCAAGCAGGAATGGAACCCAGGCCACCGCAGTGAAAGCCCTGAGTCCTAACCACTGGACTGCCAGGGAATTCCCATCTTTCTCTCTTTTTCAAATGATTATTTCATTTATATTGCTAAGCCTAATGATAGGATTATTCAGGCCAGGATCAGCAGAAAAAGATATATGCACCAGAATTTACATTGGCAGACTTTTTGCTCTGCTTTGTCTCCGAAGTGAACAATTTGAGTTGTAGCTGAGGACAGCTTGCAGTGGCAGGATGAACAGGTTACAGGGTAGAGAGGCCTGGGTTTCTGGCTGCAGTTCGCCACTATCTTGCTGTGTGATCTCAGTCAGACCCCTGCCCTCTGGATCTTCCACTTGGATGCGAAGAGCCGGATAACCCTTCCATCTCCAGATCTTGCCTCCTCCCTCCTGCCTGCCGCTCCCCCTCCCTCCTCCTCCATCTTCTCTCTCTTCGTTTCCTTTCTGTCTGAGACACAAATGCCATCCAGCACTTTTGAATGGTACTTTTGTTCCGCTAACATCTCTTTTCTGAAAAGAACGATTGGTCAGGTTTGTATCTTTTAAACGCTGGCACATTTTATCAGTTAAGAGCCTGCATACTCGCTCCCAAGGCAGAGCTTGTAGGAGGCAGACAGAAACAGCCAAGGAGGAAGGTGGGGAGCGGGGTCATGGGAGACAGTGGAGGAGAACCCGCCACATCTCTCTGAGGGCCTAACGTTTGGTCCTTCCAGAAAATGCCATTTTTCCTGGGAGCCCCCCTTTCCGGCTCTTCCCACCAGCCTGAGCATTTTCCAGCCTGACTCCAGTTATGACTGTGTACCCCTCTCTACCTTCCCACAGAGTGGGGAGGGGGGAGGAGCCAGGCCTGTGCTTGAGTCACTTCTGCTCCAGCTCTCCTGGAGGAAGGGCTGGGAGCACAGGATTGGGAATTGTAAGGCCTTGGCTTTGAGTGTTGGTGATCCTGAGCAAGCCATGCCTGTCTTCTCGGCAAAGAGAGAGCAGAATTCCTTCCTCAAAGTCTTGTGTCAGCTCAGGAGGAGTGTTGTGTGAGAAGGTGCTTTTAAAGCGTCAAGCTCCATGTAGGTATGAGTGTAGCTGTTATGCACGTGTCGTTCATCCCAAGTGACCTTGGACAAATTCCTTAATTTCTCCGAGGGTCAGTTTATCCATCTGTAAAATGGGGACTCTAACCCCTAGGTCATACAATTATTGTAAGAATTTAATATGGATGTACAACAACTGGCAAGGAGAACTGTTCTTGGCAGTGGCGGGTTCCCAGGTCTAGGCGTGCGCCTTGTCCCTTTCTCATTTCTTCACGGTACCTTCCCCGTGAAGACAGCGCACAATTGCGAAGCCACAAGTTTCTGAAGTCTGGCTGCCCATTCTGAAACCCAGTCGGCCTCTTCCCTAACCTGTAACCTCTTCCCTAAGCCTCAATCCTCTTGCCTGTAAAAGAGGGATAATTATACCTACTTAGGAGGGCTGTTGAGATCGCCCTGTGCCCGTGCCTGGCTCGGCCCAGAGTCGGCGCGAGTGAATGCTCGTGCTTCTGCTGACCTCCGCACACCCGGACTCAGGGACCCCGGCCGCCTTCTCCTTCAAGCCCCCTTGGCTGGCGAAGAAAGCCAGGCCCGAGCGGAGCGGACGGGATCTGCCCAAGGTCGCACCAGGTGTCATGTGCCAGGATCTTTGATGAATATTCCGTGCCACTCCGCGAAATCAATCCCCTACAAGAGGCCGAGGGCCTGGGGGAGGAGGAGAGAGGCCAGACGCGCCTCCTCCGCCGGGTCTCGGGGCGCCAGGTCGGCCCAGAACGGAGGGAGGACGCCTTGCAGGAGGGGATGGTGTCTGCCTGCGCCGGGCGGCCGGAGAAAGACACGCAGCCGCCGTCGGAACTCGGAGCAAAAAAGAAGGGAGCGCGCGGCGCCCTCGGCCAGGAGGCCCGCCCGGCCTCCGCCGAGCATTTGCAATTTAATTGACATTTGGCGGCAGGAAGCCAATCAGTATAAGTCAATTGACGTGCGGAGATAAAACTAATAGGCGGCCGGCGCGCCCCCAGCCGGCGCGGCCTCGGCGGGGCCGCGGGCCCAGCGTGGCGGCCGCGGCGCCGCGGGCCGGGCCCCGGCAGGTACCGGCGCTGGCGCGTGTCTCGGCCCGCGAGGGGGCGGCGGGCGGCCCGCTGATTGCCGCGCAGCCCCCGGCGGCCGGGAGAGGCCCGTAATGAATGACTTTATTTGTCGGGGCCCTGCTGAGAACAATTGAGTTTGTTATGGGAACAACGGATGCCAGCTTTTCGGGCCCCGGGGAGCGCGGGCGCGGCGGCAGCCGGGAGCGGGGCAGCGGAGCGGAGGATGCGCGCGGAGGCAAGGGACACCGGCGGCGGGGGAGCGGCCCGCCGGGCGCCTGGAGCCCGGGGACGCTGTGCACCCCGCGCCGGCGGCGGAGAGGCCGGGCCGCCGGGGCGCCTGGGACCGATGCCCACCGCTGTCGCCTTGGACCACAGTGCAGATTTGGGCTGGGCTGGGGGTTCATAAATCGCTTCCTCTCTGGTTGGACTGGCCCGTCCTCCTGGTGTTCCGGTGATCTCTGGGTGTGAGGGGACTTCTGATCTTGTCGAGTGATAACCTGACATCAATTTTTCTCTTTTGCTCCATTGGAAAAGTAGAAAAAGACACGAAGACGTCGCTGCTTCTAGGGGGCATGGCTTGACAAATTCAGGGCTGCATTTCAGCACACCACAGGCGGTGCTGCTGTCTCAGTGCCCCCTGCTCTGGAGAGAGTGCCGTCATGCCATCTCTCTTCTGCCTGCGTCCCCATCCTTTGTGCCATGGCACCTCCCGCAGGAAGCCCTCCTACCCCACAAAGAAGGATGCCAGGCACATGGCTGCCTCTGAGCCGGGACAGCTTTCTCCTGCCTCCTCCATTGGTTGCTGAGTTCCATGGACAGGGCCAGTTCCAGTTCATTCCAGTGGCTCTCAGTGCCCAGCTTGGGGACTGGCAGAGCACAGATTGAAGGAGTGGATATGGGGAGGTATTTCTTTTTTCTCTTCCATCTCTTGCTTTCCCTCTAGTTAGAGAACCAAAGGGTTCTTTTACCTCCTTCCTCCTGACCGGCCCCACCCTGCACAGTTCTCTTTTCAGACACACTATCTATCATTCATTCGTTCACTCAACAAATATTTACTGAGAACCAGCCACGTGTGGGATACTCTGACATGAAACGCCCTTGACCTCAGGGAATTTACTTGGCAGTGAGAAAAGACAGTGCAATGCACATGATAAACATGTGTGCTGAGTAGCGGCCTGAATCCCTTGAGGTGGCACAGGCTTCATAAGGCTTGCTGAGGACTTTCCCCTCTGTCGTTGCCTATAGTGACCCCTGGTGCCTCCCTGTGACGACCAACCTCATCCACAACGTACAGACTGGCGCTTAGCATGTTGAAGAAGCAGCACAATGTTGCAGAAGGAGTCTAGACTGGAAATCTAACACTAGCCTGCTGTGTGAACTCTGTCCATTTCTTCCCCTCTCTGGGCCTCAGCGTCCTCCTCTGTGAAATGGGGGAGTTGGAATTGATGGCCTCTGAGGACCAGTTGAGAGTGGTCCACAGGGGAGATGGAGCCGGGACCCAGGTCTCTGCTCCCGGCCTCCTCTTGCAGTGTAATTGGTGCCGTTGACATTGAGACGGAAGCACTCACTGTGTGACAGACACCGTGAGTAACACCAGCTTTAAGAAAGTGTAGGTACTGTTACTGTTTCCCTTTGGTAGATGGAAAAGATGAGAGGTTAAATAATCAGCCTAGGGTCATGCAGCTAGTAAGTTGCAGGGCTGGGATTCAAACCCAAGCAGTCTGATTTTAGGGCCTGTGCATTTATCCCCTCTGTTAGTAGAGGTAGCATATAACCCCAGTCCCCGGCAACTCCTCTCCTGCTCTCACTCCTTACTCAGTTCTGCCCCCTGTTTCCCGAGCTCCAGAGCTCATTCTGCACGTTTGCAGGGCAGCAGGAGCACTTATTTGTTGGGGTGTCTTTTCTCCCTTGGCTTTCTGCTCTTTGCCTGGATGCGGATGGCTGAGAGGAGACCCGGCAGGAGAGAGAAGCTGCTGTGGAACCCGGGTCCCGTCTTGACTCAGTCCTAACTGGGTTATTCTATCTGGAATTCAGTTTTTAAAAAGGAGAGGGGGAATCCAGTAATGTCTTTTAGGAATAAACTCTTATTATTCACGCCTAAAGTACCTTTATTTATAGTCAGTTTTGACATCTGTCTTCCTGTTCCTGAGAAAGGGTCTGGAGAGCTCTTTCTCTCTGTATAACTCTCCCTTTTCAGAAAGACAGGGTGATAGTCTTGAGATAGTCCTAGTGGCCAGAACTGAAGGGGCCTTGGAAATCGTGTACAGTGAGTTTGAATCCTGTCAATTCAATCTCGCCTCTCTAAACAAATATTTTGTAGCGCTTCCTTTGCTATCCTAAGATGACATTTAGAGAAAATATAACCTGCCTAGACACATAATTTAAAAATCAATACAATGCTCCAATTGTAGCAAAAAGGGGAAAGAAAAATAAAATCAGAGTAAAATGATGTATTTCATTATGTAAATGCTCAGAAGACATAATGAAGTAGTCAGTTGCTTGCACTTATGCGTAGAATCACCATGAATATGGCAGCTACAAATGTGGACAGCTGTGTTTTCTGGCAATACAAATGCCTCTGGTGGTGTTGCCATCAGCAAACTGATTTTCTGACATTGTGAACGTCTTGATAAAATTCCAACCAAACCAAAGCATAATCTTCCCTCGATTTATGTGATGGTTGTATTCCTGGAAAATTCAGTGTGAATTAAAACACCAAGTTTGGGTATATATAAGTAAAATAGAGCTAGGTTCATGGCTCAAGTATTTATAAAGAGAGTTCTCACCAACCTATCTGTATTATTCCAAAGGTGTGTGGGATGCAGGGCAGTCCCTCACTGCGCTGGGCTGGGTTAGGGAGCTCCCAGGCTCCACCCACTGAATGCCTTAACTCTTCGCCAAGTAACAGTAACTCACCAATTTTCAGAATCTCCTCTGGTTTGATTGCCCTTGTTGAGATCCACCGCAACAAATGAGTTCTTTTCTGGGATCTCTTCCTTTGGGAAGTTCTGTGACTACTTGAAAAAGCAAAATCTGCATATATCCTGCATTTTGTGTACAAGACCTTGTGCTGGGGGAGGCGGTCAGAGAGCATGGCCTGCTGTGTTTCTGGGGCTCCTTCATGGCTGCCAACTCCCAGTTGACGATAGCCCCACCCACCGCTTATCACTGTCTGGGATACCCTCTGCCTCCCCTCTCATGCCCCCAAGTCCAAATCCTGGCTCAGATGCCAACTGTTTCCTCCAAGAGGGCTTCCCTGTCAGTTCAGCTGGTAAAGAATCCGCCTGCAATGCAGGAGACCCAGGTTCGATTCCTGGATTGGAAAGATACCCTGGAGAAGGGATAAGCTACCCACTCCAGTGTTCTGGCCCGGAGAATTCCATGGACTGTATAGTCCACGGGGTCGCAAAGAGTCGGACGCAACTGAGCAACACCAGAGAGGTTCTCGTCTCTGGGCCCTACTACCTGTTCTTCGGGGCTCCTGTAGTGTACTTTCCCGTGCTTGAATCATAATTCCCTCTCTCTAGGCGTCCTCCATCTGCCAGGGAATGGGCTCCCCTTACAGGGCTATGCTTGGGATCGAAGCACCAGCAAAAGAGGAAGGAATGCTTGAACCAAGGGATGCAGCTTAGCCAGGTGCTCCTCTCTGTACACACCTTGTCCTTTTTAATAAGGCAAATGGCTTCTTTTTTCCTATCCTCACTCCCTGTCCTCATTGCCTGACAGGGGGTGCCTGCTATGCAGATGACACTGTCTCATTTGGGGGCCCCCAGCTTGCTTTCTCTGACCCAGCGCTGCAGACTTGGCAGAATTTACTGACTCTCATTGCACATATAGCTGGCAAGTGGCAGAGCCAGAGCTGGCCCTCAGTACACCGCCATCTTTGTCATTTAAACTCTTTCAAGCCTGGGCCTCCCCCTTGGGGAGTCATTCATCCATCTTTTGGCTCCTGACTCAGAGCCGGGCACTGTGGCCTCAGTGATGGGCAAGGCCTGCTGGCCCCCTCTGTTCTCCCTGAGGGAGTTCTGTCTCCCAAGCCCCAGATGGGCAGGGAGAGGGGCATCGTCAGATGCCCACAGGGAGGGGTGAGGACTCTTTCCTAAGCGGAGGTCACCAAGGAGTAGCCGTCTCTTTTGTGTCTGTGTTTTCTTTTTTCACTTTCAATGAAATGTCCACTTGTATCTATTCACTCCACAAGTGTTTATTGTGTGCCCCCATGTGCTAGACATTAGTCTAGGTGTTGAGGACACAGCAATGAATGGAATAGACAAAAACCTCTGCCCTCATGAGGGACATTCTAATGAGGGGGGAAAGAGTAAAGAAATAAGGAAAACCAGGAATTCCCTGGAGGTCCAATGGTTAGGACTATGCATTTTCACTACTGAGGGCACAGGTTCAACCCCTGGTCAGGGAACTAAGATCACGCAAGCCTCTTGGTGTGGCCAAAAAAAAAAAAATGAAAATAAACAGCATGTTAGTGCTCTGGAGGACCACAAAGCTGGGTAAGGAAATAGAGAATGAAGCAGGGCTGGGTAGGGTACATGCTGGTTTGTGGAGGGTGGTCATAATGATGAGATGTCATTTGAGCCGAGACTCTAGAGGCAGGAGAAGGGAGCCAAACAGATAATGGGAGAGGAATGTTCCAGGGAGAGAAAACAGCACATGCCAACTCTGAGTGAGGCAGGGGTGAGCTTGGAGATTGAGGGGCAGCAAGGAGGCCGGCGTGGCCAGAGCAGAGGCAGTGGGAGCAGAGTGGAAAGAGGGGACGCCGGGAAGGCGGGGCGGCAGGGCAGGGGGTCCCGATGCACTGGGGCCTTGTAAGTCGTGGACTTGGCTCCAGTGAGATGGGGCAGAGCTGGAGGGCAGTCCAGAGCGTCTCACAGGGCAATGCAGAGGTGCGTTCTGTCCTCCACCACCAGTGAGTCCCTGACTCCGGTCCACCTCCCCTTTTCATTGTCTCCTGAACCTGCTCTGGAACCTGTGTGGCCATTCCTGCCGTCTCCGCCATGGGCTGTCTCCTGGGCGAGGGCCTCCGTCTGGCCTCTGGGCCTCTCCTCATCCCCTCCAAAGAGGTCTCTACTCTGGCCACATCAGACCACGTGAGCCCCTCCACCCTACAAGGGTTGTATGTCTGGAGTGAATTGTAAGGGTGCTGATGTGATTAGACAAGGGCCTTTTGGAGCACAGCCTGAGGGATTGGGGTTGCTGGAAGGTGCACCGCGGGGAGGAGGGCATGCAGCGGGCTGCAGGGGGAGGCCCAGAAGCCCCCCCCGACCCTCAGCAAGCCCCTCGTCTCAGTGCCAGTTCTGGCCTCAGCAGTGGCTCCCCCCAGAGGCGCCTACTTTATTTATTGCTTCTCCAGAGCTCCCGGTGGGCAGAGGCAAGTCCATTAGAGTGTTTGCAGACTGCCGGCTCTAAGCAGATGCAAGGCTTATTTGCAAACTGTCATGGCCCTGGCCTCCTCCAGAGACCCGCATGCTGGGTTCAGCCTTGTGGCTTCAAGAGCCACCTCCCCCAGGCAGACAGCTGGGTGGAGCCCCTGCCCCCTCTTTCCCAAAGCACAACATCATGGTTTGCATTTGGGAAAATTAAATCAAATGCCACAGAGGAACCAAAGTAGAGCACTGGGCTATGTTGACAGTGGAGTGTGAAATTCTCTCTGTTGACAGGAGCTCATTGGCTTGGCATGGATCTGGGGAAGTGTTGGGAGAAAGCATGAAGAGTTCAGGGCTCAGGATCCAGGTTTGAGTCCTGATTGGGCTGCTGAGTGTCTTGTTGACTTTGGAAAACAGTTTATTGCTCTCTTGGTCTCAGTTTCTAAGCTAAGAAGATTCTGCAACTGATCTTAGACTCCATCCTCAGCTCTGAAATGCTCTGAGGCTAATTTTGAGGATGTTTCCTTCATCCAGGTAGCCAGGGACAGAGCGGTGTACCCCAAATGACTCAGCAGTTCTGAAATTCCCTGGAAGTTAGATTCAGTGGGGTAAGAGGCCCTAAGGTGCTGAGACATCAGAACTCGCAGGCTCAACTGGCCCGATAGCTCTGCTCTGTGACTTTGAGCAAGCCATGTCCCCTCTCTGAGCCCATTTTCTTGTCTGTGAATGAGAATGGTCATCTCTTGCTCACCTCCTGAGGCTATGGTGAGAATCAGAGAAGCTGATGGATGGATGCGGAAGGTCAGCATGAATGTGTACTTGAGGAGTGGCGATTGTTATTATTATTATAATTGTTGTTACCATTTCCACATGTGCCTTACTCTGGACGCACACACTTGCCAACATAATACAAGAGCATGCCTCCAGTGAGTACAGAGCCTGAGCACATCAGTTTAGCCATGTAAAAGGCAATGATGGTGTTTCCGTGCAGAGGGAAGAGCTCCTCTTAAAATTTGTTCAGTTCCACACCATCATATATCCACCCCTGATGTGTGTATTTCTGGTGGAAAAACATACCACAGGTTTACACAAAAGCCTCTCGAGTTCTTTTCAGCTGGGACAGGAGATGACACTCGTTGGCAGACAGAGGCTGATCTCTGTGTATCCATGAGTAGTCGAGCCAGTCTGAGTATATCTAACAGGTCAAGCTCTGAAATGAAGAAGCAATAAGCCAGTGAAATGGTACTATCACCGAAACATGATTGATCAATTGAATTCTATCAGAGACAGTGGACAGTGAGATTAACTCAGGCCTGATAGGTTCAATGAGTTAAAGCATGATGTTCATTTCAGCTTCATTTCACCAGTCTTTGCTTGTGAAATTGGTCAATCAATAGAGGTTGAAGATCATATATATATATATATTGGGGACCATCTTATGGGGAATATAATCTCAGTAGTTGGCTCCTGTCTGGGGCTGCCTGCCTCAGGTAATGGAGACAGAACAGGGACTCCATCAGCCCCATCGAAATGGCCTGATATCTTCTCCAAATGAAAAGTATTTTTGGATCTCTGATGATTTATCTTTTTTTCCTCCCTATCACTTTGATCTATGACAAAACCCATACTCATCTTGAAGAAATATAGTGATTTCTCCTGAAAACATTTGTGCAATGATCAGATAGATACACTCCACAATATGAACCTTCTTTTTAGTTATATTGTCCTTGGAAAAAAATAAAGACAGTAATTTAAAAACTCAAATGGGGGTAATGCAAAGATATCAGAGTAAATATGATTTTAAACCCTTTTATTTATTTATTTCTGCACAGTGGGGTGTGGGGGACAGACTGCTGTGTTCATGAAAGCTGAAAAAGGTATGCATACATGAGAAGTCCTTCCAGGTATAATTAAAATGAAGCCTTTAGCATTCTTTGATCTCATTTGAAAGCACGATTCACAGAAACAAATCACCCTTTTGCTCCTAGTAATATTTCCTCTGCTTTGGAATAGTTTCACTATGGTGGTTAACATCGTTCCTAATTAGTGTGCCTACCTCTCTGTAAGGTGGAGTAATTAGGTACTACTATATGAGGTAATGGACTTGGACAGTACGGATTAGAGAGAACAGACTTGTCCTGGGGCAGTGCACAAGGTATTACTTCCTTCTTGTCTGTGCTTTGAGGTCATCTTGATTCATTTAAGCACAAAGAAATCCGTTGCTTCATACCAACGCCAGGAGAGCTTCAATAATGTATTTGTACTGTTTGTACCTCGGAGTATATATTAGGCTCTGGATAACGGTACGAAGTGGCTAAACAGGGAGAAAAGAGCCTTGCCCACTTTGCCCCCTCCGCTTCCCCGCCCCCGCCCTCTTTCTGCCCACTAAACCTACTGAGTTATAGCCATTCCTGGGCACCAGGCTTTTTTGGGCCTCTGGGCCTTTGCATGTTCTGTGCCTTCTGGTTGGAATGTACCTCTTCCCTGCCCGTTTCTTTGGCCAGCTCCTTCCCACTTACCCCTGAGACTCAGGCTTCATCTTTGCCAGGGGGGCTTTCTGGATCACCCCTGCTCCCAGTCTGGATGAAGCGGAGCAGTTTAGCGTAGAGTTAGGTGCCGACTCTGGAGCCAGACTGCTTGGGTTTCGATCCCATCTCCTCCATCTTCTAGCTGTGTGACCTTGGGCAAGGTGATTAACCTCCCTGTGCCTCAGTTTCCTCATCTGTAAAGTGGGAGGGGGCAGTAACAAACTTGACATCACTGGGTTGTTGTGTGGGTTAAATAGATAAGGTGTTTAGAATAGCTCCTGGCACAGAGTAAGCTCTGTATGAGGATTGACCGCTTCTGTCTAGCTCCCAGGGCTGCCTCTGCTTCTCAGGCTTACCTCTGCCTTTGGCTCCTTCAGGGCTCTGGACTTAGCTTAGTACATTGGAATCTTTCACTTGTCTGTGTCCCCCGTTTGAAGGCAAGGGTTAACACGTCCCTCTGTAGCTCAGGTGCCAAGTGCAGGACCAGACACCCAGTGGGAATTTGGTGCAGGTGGCTTAGGAATGAATGGATCGTGAAGCTTGGAACAGGAGTCAGGGGCCTCAGGTCTTCCTAGGCTCAGCTCCCCTTAGACGTGCCTTCTGGCCCCAAACCGAGTGTGGAATTGTTGGCCCGTTGGGGTCTTTCCCTCCCTGACAGCCTGTGACTCACTGGTTAACACACAGCACAATCAGATTCACTCTGGTCGAACCTGAACGTATTTAGCAATTTTACAATTTCGCGTATTCTTTCTCCGAGAAGAAAGATTGAGTGAAACTAATGGCTGAATAATGGTCGTTCCAATGGAATTTTCCTCCATGCCGCTCTGATTTTTCCCAGCGTGTGGCCCTGGTTTAGGATGGCATTTATAAAATCACCCGGAACATCGATGTTGGTTCTGGGCTGCCGGGAGACCTTTCTGGTCCTGCCGCCCTGATTCCCAGCACAGGGCCTGGCTCGCAGTATAGATGCTCTCAGGATATTGCTGACTGATGCTAGTTGTCTGGGGCTGGAGTCCTATCCCCTTATCCCAGCACCTTGCTCCCTCCCCTTAATTGAGATCTGGCTCTGATAGTCCCTCTTCTAGGACCCACGTCTGGGTTTTTAGTCATCTTAGAGTCACCCTAAGCATTCAAAACACCATGCAGAGAATAGAAGTGTTATGAATTATTTTGAGCGGAAGAATCAATGGCATTTTGTTGCTGTTGTGAGCACACACACTTTACGACTCGCTGTGTTTTCTTTTTGGTGTGTGTTGCCAGGAAGCTTCGTGCTCAACTGGGTTTTGGTAGTTTATTATCCTCTTGTTTAAAATTTTATGAACTGCCTTGGCTCTTTCTTAGAACGTAGAACATAAACTCTTAGGTGGTTCACGCTTTCCTCCTTGGGGATCACTGATATAATGGAGGTCACTCCCAGAGGTTTTCTCCCGAGTTCTCCAGTGATGCAAGAGACTATCTGACTACTGAGTTCTCCTGAACCATTCGGCCTTCAACCCTTCAACTCTTCCCAGGTCACTCATTCAGTCAATAAACATTAATCAGCATCTCCCTTGCTTGTGGTGAGTCAGACGTGGGCTCAGTCTTCAGAGAGCTTATACTCTGAGCAGGGAAGGGAAGAAATACAGGCACACCTCGGAGACATTTCAGGCTTGGTTCCATACCGCCGCAGTAAATCAACTTGAAATAAATGGAGTCAACACACTTTTTTGGTTTTCCTGTGCATATAAAAGTTATGTTTATCCTATACTGTGGTCTATTAAGTCTGCAGTAGCGCTGTGTCTAAAAACAGATGTACATACCTTAATTAAACACTACTTTATTGCTAAAAATGCTACTACCATCTAAGTCTTCAGTGCCTCGTAATCTTTTTGCTGGTAGAGGGTTTGAACTATTGTGAGAATTACCAAAATGTGACACGAAGTGAGCGAATGCTGTTGGGAAAGAAGGCACTGACAGACTCGTTTGCTGCCGGGTTGCCACAAACCTTCAATTTGTTAAAAAAAAAAAAAAAAGGCAATTATCTGCAAGGCACAATAAAGCAATGCTGAATAAAACAAGGGTTGCCGGAGTAATCCTAGACATAGCTTGTGTTTATTGAGCACTTACTCTGTGCCAGGAGCTAGGCTAAGCATTTTACATATATCCTTATTCAATTTCATCAATTCCGTGTACCATTATGTATTATCCCATTTTATGGATGAGAAAATTGGGGATTAGAGATTGAAGTTTCTCAAGTGTCGTAGGCTTCTAAGAGATGGAGTGAGGATTTGAACCTAGCCAAAGGGCTCCACCACATCCCTCACAGTGGCTGGCTTCACTGTGGGACCTTTAAAAGGTATGCAGGTGCTCTGCCACGTGACCTTGTTGTGACCTTCTGCAAGTTACTTGTTATCTCTGCCAGTTTCCTCAGCAATCAGATGGAGATTCCAAGAGGATGGATCTGACAGAGTGCATTGTAAAGGGGTGAAATCCAGGATAACAGTGGTAGCCCGTGCAACTCGCTGAGGAGAGTTAGAAGGTGGTGTGATTAGTTTAGATTTTGTGCTTCCGAGAGGAGGTGGCTTTTAGACAAGCCTTTGGTGGGCTGGGGTGAAGGGTGAGTCGGCAGAAGACCAGTGAAGAGGGGGAGCGTGGACTCTTGGGGAATGAGGAGTAGCCTGCCTGGATGGTGTTGGGGAAGATCCTGACTGGAGGGGCAGATCATGGAGGCCTGGGAGGGCTGGGCTTCGTCCTGTGGCAGTCCTGGAAAGGTTTTCCTGGTGAAAATGATGCAGACAGCAGCTAATGTTGTTTGGACACTAACTTCATGTCAATGTGTCACTGAGATTATTTCATTTATTCCTTATAAAGCCCCAGAGATGGTCCTGCTTACCACTGTCCTGTTTACATGTCCTGCTTACTGGTTTACAGATGAAGAAACAGAGGATTTTAGTCTTAGTAGCTGACCCAGGGAGGGAGGTGGAGAGAGCACTGGATCTGCAGGCATGAGACTGAAGTACAAATCCCAGCTGAGTGACCTCAGCTACTCAACCTCTCTGAGCCTCAGTTTTCTCACCTGTTAAATGGGGTAAGAGTATGCACCACCCCACCTACCTACCCAGATGCTCTGAGGGTCAGTGAAATTCAAACATGTGAAGATAACTTGCCTGGGAGGCTGGCATGGAGCAGTGTTCCATCCAGTATGAGACCAGGGATTAAGAGCCTATGCCCCCATCGCCTCTGTCTTTAGATGTCTTCTCTTCCCTTCATCTTTGCTAGGGATACATAGTGTTCTCTCAGTATAGCCCCAGAACAAATATGCTGTCCACCCTCACCTCCCCTCTGTAACCCATGGTCTTGCCTAGCACCTCCTGAGGATAAATTCTGGAGCCACTACTACCCTCAGCAAGCTTCTCTTGCATCTGAGACAATTTCTTAAAGCTGCAGAGTAGCATGGTCTGAATTTGGTTGGTTTCTGCTTTATGGGTTGCTTTTAGAATTAGCTACAGCAGAGAATTCCCTGTCGGTGCAGTGATTAGGACTCAGCGCTTTCACTGCTGGGGCCTGGGTTTGATTGCTGGTCAGGGAGTTAGGATCCTGCAAGCCACGTGGTGTGGTCAAAAAAAAAAAAAAAAGAATTAACAATTAGCTATGACAGCTATGATTGCTATCTCCGCATCTGATGAAAACCACCCCAAACTCCCTGGACTCACTTGACTCAAGCTGGAAATGCCCCAGGCCATACCAGTTGGGTGTTGCCCCCCGCGCTGGCTCCAGACTCCTGTGGCATAGGACACACCCACAGACCTGGCTGTGTCTCCATCTTCCCTGAGGGAGGCAGGGCTGTGAGCATGGTGGGTGCCGGAGTCCAGGAGCAGCAGGCTGGCTAGACGTCAGCCTCCTCGGAGCATGCCAGCCAGACTGGGAGAGGACCTAAGAGCCTGCTAAGGGAAGGGCCCGTTGTAAGGCGAGACGCGTTAGTGGTGGGATCTGGAAGTTATTTTCGCAGTTTCAAAAAAATGTAACTTGGTGGGAAAACAAAGATTTCTCCTGTCTCTGACTTCCTCCTAGAAGCCCTCCCCCACCCACATGTCCATCCCTAAACCAAATATTAGCAAAGAGAAAATCCCTTGCGTACATTTGGCCATCATTTAGGGGTAGAATGAATATTGGGTTGTAGATTACTCCCTTACAAAGACTTCACAAACAACCAAAATGGAAAACACAACCAAAATGTAAAAATAGATGAATGCTCATTTAATACTATTTAGTAGACAAAATCTACATGGATTTTTAAAGAAGAAAGTGGTTAAAAAAAAAAAAGAAAGAAAGTGGTTAGAAATGACTAACAGCCTCCTTAGTTTATTGGTGGGGCACCTAAGGCCCAGAGAGGGAGAGGAGCTTGTCTGGGCCCACCCAGCAAGTAAGGGCAGAGTCAGGGCTAGAACCCATGTGTGTTGGCTCCCAGCCCTCCTCCCACTGGGCCCTTCCACTGCCCTGCCATGCTGAGGATAAAGGAGGCTGTGTCGGAGCTCTGACTTGGGCTGACTCTGCAGGGAAATGGGCTCAGAGAAAGGCCAGCGACTGACTCAGTAGCTCCAACCTCCTTTCCTGGGCTCCTGGGCTTCCGGTTGGGGCTGTACCCCAAAGGCCATGATGCCAGAAGAATTAGGGAGATCCCTGTTTGTTTTTTATTGTATTTCTTTTCTCCCAGGGAGCATCTGTGGACATAAAGTACATGATGATTTTTAAAGAAACAAACCAGGACCCTCCAAGAAAAAATGCAAAACCCCTGAATCTGCTGTGCTCTCAAGAAAACGCAATGGGTTTATGATCTTTTAAGACACACAAGAGACAGCTTTCTCTTGACAGATGGGAATCTGAGGCTCTTTTGCTTCCTCCCTCTTTGCGTGACCAGACCCGATTGTGTAAAGCTTTTAGCTTCAAAGCCGGGTTGTGAATAACATTGGTTTAACCTGAAATTTAAAGCCAGCATTTCTTTGCTCCCCGAGACACAGCTTCCTGCCCCTTGCTCCCCTGAAGCTAGCTTCCAGAATGTTAATTCGACGAGCCATGGTTGACTAAGCCCAGCACTGGGTCTATTACATATTATTTGATTTGGAGTAGAAAAAAAGATTTAAAGATACCATGCCCCCTGTATACCTTTGTACTTTTGCCCATGTCTATCCATATATTTAAGCATACCATTCACATTGCAAATTCAGCTTTTCCTCCCTGGAATAAAATGGGTCTGAGTGCTTCTGGAGCCTGTCTCCAAGACCACATTCTCCAGTGAAGTCAGACAGCATCTTTGTGGATGGGAAATGCTATGGAAGTGTCCATTGGAGGACTGGAGATTCAGAACAGTTCTTGTGTTGGGGGTGGTTTTTCTGGCATTCACTTTTGTAGCTGTCTCTGTGCATACAGTCTGTTTGGCTCGTGCTCACCCTCTGTTTGTGGTACCCAGAGACGAGTCCGCCATGTCCCCGGCCCCTGAGAACCATGAGTCTCTTTGTCAGAGTATTTGTCATGGTTGACACTTTCACTTTCACTGGTCTGATTATTTTTCAGTTAACGTTTGCCTCTTCCCCTGGGCATAACTCCACAAGGACAGGGCGGGACCAGCTTTTGCTCGTCACTGTTTGCCCTGCATTAGCCCAGCGCCTGCTCCCTTAGGTTGATTGAGGCAAGAATGAACAAATGAATGAATGAATGAGGTCAGATGGAATGTGACATTTGCAGACCAGATCTGCAGAGTGGAGGTAGTATTACTAACTTGTTCATTTATCCTGCAAATGTTCTCTTTGGAGAAGACAGAGATAAATTAACTGTGGTGTTTCTCCCCAAAGTAGCTAATAGTGCTATGTCAGAGTGAAGAGCCTAGAGGGCTTGACTTCTAGATAAGGGAGAAAGTGGTGAGATGGAGAAGTGACTCGGGAACAAAGGAAGACATGCTGGAGGAGGTGGCATGGGTGCACATGGTTAGTGTTTATCCTGGCAACGGGGCGCATGCCATGAGGAGTGACTTACCTTCAGTATGGGCTCAGTGAATCACCTGCGGCTGACAGGCTGACTCCACATATCACCTCCAAATGAGTACAAATGCAAAATTCATCTTGCCAGCTCCTGGTCAAGGAGGACGGATGGAGGTTTGTGACATTGTATAGGAGACAGTGATCCCCAAGACCATCCCCAAGACAAAGAAATGCAAAAAGGTAAAATGGTTGTATGAAGAGGCCTTACAAATAGCTGAGAAAAGAAGAGAAGCTAAAGGCAAAGGAGAAAAGGAAAGATACAATCATTTGAATGCAGATGATTCTAATCCAAAGAATAGCAATGAGAGATAAGAAGGCCTTCCTCAGTGGTCAGTGCAAAGAAATAGAGGAAAACAATAGAATGGGAAAAACTATAGAGATCTCTTCAAGAAAATTAGAGATACCAAGGAAACGTTTCGTGCAAAGATGGGCTCAATAAAGGACAGAAATGGCATGGACCTAACAGAAGCAGAAGATATTAAGAAGAGGTGGCAAGAATACACAGAAGAACTGTACAAAAAAGATCTTCATGACCTAGATAACCACGATGGTGTGATCACTCACCTAGAGTCAGACATCCTGGAATGTGAAGTCAAGTGGACTTTAGGAAGCATCATTACAAAGCTAGTGGAGGTGATGGAATTCCAGGTGAACTATTTCAAATCCTAAAAGATGATGCTGTGCAAGTGCTGCACTCAATATGCCAGCAATCTGGGAAACTCAGCAGTAGCCACAGGACTGGAAAACGTCAGTTTTCATTCCAATCCCAAAGAAAGGCAATGCTAAAGAATGTTGAAACTACCACACACTTGAACTCATTTCACACGCCAGCAAAGTAATGCTCAAAATTCTCCAAGCCAGGTTTCAACAGTATGTCAACCGTAAACTTCCAGATGTTCAAGCTGGATTTAGAAAAGGCAGAGGAACCAGAGATCAAATTGCCAACATCCGTTGGATTGTCAAAAAAGCAAGAGAGTTCCAAAAAAACATCTACTTCTGCTTTATTGATTATGCCAAAGCCTTTGACTCTGTGGATCACCACAGACTGTGGAATATTCTTCAAGAGATGAGAATACCATCTGACCTGCCTCCTGAGAAATCTGTATGCAGGTCAAGAAGCAACAGTTAGAACTGGACATGGAACAACAGACTGGTTCCAGTTGGGAAAGGAGTACATCAAGGCTGTATACTGTCACCCTGCTTATTTAACTTATATGCAGAGTACATCATGAGAAATGCTGGGCTGGATGAAGTACAAGCTGGAATCAAGATTGCTGGGAGAAATATCAATAACCTCAGATATGCAGATGACACCACCCGTATGGCAGAAAGTGAAAAAGAACTAAAGAGCCTCTTGATGAAAGTGAAAGAAGAGAGTGAGAAAGTTGGCTTAAAGCTCAACATTCAGAAAACAAAGATTGTGGCATCTGGTCCCATCACTTCATGGAAAATAGATGGAGAAACAGTGGAAACAGTGACAGATTTTATTTTCTTGGGCTCCCAAATCACCACAGATGGTGATTGCAGCCATGAAATTAAAAGACGCTTGCTCCTTGGAAGAAAAGTTATGACCAACCTAGACAGTGTGTTAAAAAGCAGAGACATTACTTTGCTGACAAAGTCCATCTAGTCAAAGCTATGGTTTTTCCAGTAGTCATGTATGGATGTGAGAGTTGGACTATAAAGAAAGCTGAGCGCTGAAGAATTCATGCTTTTTTTTTTAATCTTTTTTTTTGCATTTTATTTTTTTAAATTTTTTTCCCTCATTTATTTTTATTAGTTGGAGGCTAATTACTTCACGATATTGTAGTGGTTTTTGCCATACATTGACATGAATCAGCCACGGATTTACATGGGTTCCCCATCCCGATCCCCCCTCCTGCCTCCCTCCACATCCCATCCCTCTGGGTCTTCCCAGTGCACCAGCCCTGAGCACTTGTCTGATGCATCCAACCTGGGCTGGTGATCTGTTTCACCCTTGATAGCATACTTGTTTCAATGCTATTCTCTCAGAACATCCCACCCTCGCCTTCTCCCACAGAGTCTAAAAGTCTGTTCTGTACATCTGTGGCTCTTTTTCTGTTTTGCATATAGGGTTATCGTTACCATCTTTCTAAATTCCATATATATGCGTTAGTATACTGTATTGGTCTTTATCTTTCTCTCTTACTTCACTCTGTATAATGGGCTCCAGTTTCATCCATCTCATTAGAACTGACTCAAATGAATTCTTTTTAATGGCTGAGTAATATTCCATGGTGTATATGTACCACAGCTTCCGTATCCATTCATCTGCTGATGGGCATCTAGGTTGCTTCCATGTCCTGGCTATTATAAACAGTGCTGTGATGAACACTGGGGTGCACATGTCTCTTTCAGATCTGGTTTCCTCGGTGTGTATGCCCAAGAGTGGGATTGCTGGGTCATATGGCAGTTCTATTTCCAGTTTTTTAAGGAATCTCCACACTGTTCTCCATAGTGGCTGTACTAGTTTGCATTCCCACCAACAGTGTAAGAGGGTTCCCTTTTCTCCACACCGTCTCCAGCATTTATTGCGTGTAGACTTTTGGATAGCAGCCGTCCTGACTGGCGTGTAATGGTACCTCATTGTGGTTGTGATTTGCATTTCTCTGATAATGAGTGATGTTGAGCATCTCTTCATGTGTTTGTTAGCCATCTGTATGTCTTCTTTGGAGGAATGTCTGTTTAGATCTTTGGCCCATTTTTTGATTGGATCATTTATTTTTCTGGAGTTGAGCTGCAGGAGTTGCTTGTATATTTTTGAGATTAATCCTTTGTCTGTTTCTTCATTTGCTATTATCTTCTCCCATTTTGAAGGCTGTCTTTTCACCTTGCTTATAGTTTCCTTTGTTGTGCAAAAGCTTTTCAGTTTCATGAGGTCCCATTTGTTTATTTTTGCTTTTATTTCCAATATTCTGGGAGGTGGATCATAGAGGACCTTGCTGTGATTTATGTCGGAGCGTGTTTTGCCTATGTTCTCCTCTAGGAGTTTTATAGTTTCTGGTCTGACATTTAGATCTTTAATCCATTTTGAGTTTATTTTTGTGTATGGTGTTAGAAAGTGTTCTAGTTTCATTCTTTTACAAGTGGTTGACCAGTTTTCTCAGCACCACTTGTTAAATATGTTATCTTTTTTCTGTTGTATATTCTTGCCTCCTTTGTCGAAGATAAGGTGTCCGTAGGGAATTGATGCTTTTAAACTGTGGTGTTGGAGAAGACTCTTGAGAGTCCCTTGGACTGCGAGGAGATCAAACCAGTCCGTCCTAAAGGAAATC
Organism: Muntiacus reevesi; assembly: GCF_963930625.1. NCBI lineage: Eukaryota > Metazoa > Chordata > Mammalia > Artiodactyla > Cervidae > Muntiacus > Muntiacus reevesi. Next base: position 56,980,466 of record NC_089265.1, on the reverse strand, counting down.
AGTCCTGACTATTCATTGGAAGGACTGATGCTGAAGCTGAAGCTCCAATACTTTGGCCGCCTGATTTGAAGAATGACTCATTCAGTTCTGAGTGGAAAAGACCTTGATGCTGAGAAACATTGAAGGCAGGAGGAGAAGGGATGGACAGAGGATGAGATGGTTGGGTGGCATCAACTGACTCGATGGACATGAGTTTAAACAAGTTCCTGGAGTTGGTGATGGACAGGGAAGTCCATGAGGTCACAAAGAGTTGGACACGACTGAGAGACTGAACTGAACTGTGTCTTCCCAAACTTTGGGGGCAGGGGTTAGAAAGCACAGCCTGCACTAAAGGAACTAGCAATTCAGGCTCTGGGAGTGAGACATGTGAAGGGCGATTGTTTCCCCAGCTCCTTTCCGTGGCTCCCCACCCCGCTGCTCCTCTGCTGAGGCTCTGATTACCTCTGTGGCTTCTGTGGCCTCTGTGACCCAAGCCCTGCCTGCCTGTCCAGAGTCTCCTGGGGTCCCCTCACCCCAGCTCCCTCTGTCCCCTTCATCTCCTCCTCTGCCTGTTACACTCTCCCCTGCCCCTTAGCTCTTGCTGACCTTTTGTCCTCTGCTTCCACTTCAAGCATGACTCCCTTTGGGAGGCTATCACCTGGTGCAGAGTAAACTCTGTATCGGTATCTGTTGAATGAATGAATAAATGATTGGTTGTTTAGGAGGGCCCCAGGCCTTCTTAAGGAAATAACAGACTTTTGGCATCTGTGCCAAGTGGCAGGTAGACTTCACCTCCCTCCCGCCTGACATGCCCAGCTCGTGGCAGGAGTGGCCAGGAGAGAGAAAGCAGAGGCCGTGCTGGGGTGAGTGACTGGGGGCGGCTCTTCCCAGCTCGGAGTCCTCGACTCTATGCCTGGGTCACCAGGACAGCCTGCACACTCTCCCAGGCTCAGCCCATGGCGCTGTGGCTGACTTTCAGAAGGCCAGAGCAGGACGTGGTGGGCCTTCTTTCCGGAAGACTTGGTGAGGCTGCCTGTGCTGCAGAATTGGCGGTGTCCTGGGCTCTGGGCTTCCAAGGACCCTGAGTGTGTGCGCTTGGTTTGGCATGCGTCCTGAGCCTTACCTCTGTGCCAGGCCCTGCCTGGTGGCCACACAGTGACCTTGCCCACGGGAACCCTCCGCTGAGCCACCCTCTCTGAGCTCCCTCGGTGGAGGCGAAGCTCTGGCTTTCCGGAGCTCCGAGCTGTGCGCAGAGCCCAGCCTGTGAAGCCCGTGGGAGAGGACAGGAGGACAGCCTGGCTGCCAGGGACTGACCTCCTCCAGAGGCCGAGGTGGGGGCATGTCTGGTGGGGCAGCCCGATGGGGAGGGAAGAGGCGGACACCGTCCAGTGGGGCCTTGGCAGGAGTGGCCAGGAGCCTGCAGACAGGAAGGAGCCCTTATTAGGAGTTTGGAGCCTGGCAGGGAGGACAGGGGCTACTGGGTTTATGTGGCGTTGGTGGGCAGGGAGAAGCCTCCTAAAGGTGGATGCAGTTACTCTGATGGGAAGAGACTCCTCAGTGGGAGCACTGGGGACCTCAGGCCAAGGTCATGCTTTGGCGAGAGTGCCTGGGGTCAGGACGACTCGCCAGAGCAGTAGCTGAGGGGCCGGCTGAGCCTTCTTCCCCCGTATGTGTGTGTGTGTGCGCCTGTACACCTGTGCACACAAGAGCCACGTGGTGAATGCCAGCCAGTGGAAAACACTGCTGGGCAGACCGCGTCTGAGCTGTGCGCTCCCACGTACCGCTCGTCTTGGTGCCCTTGTGGGGTAATCCCGCGGGGTAGGCCATGATGGAAGAGGGGGCTCTGAGGATGATGTCCCACGGGCAGGAAGGCCAGTGTCACAGGCTTCTAGAGGAGGGCCTCAGGCTCCAGACTGGAGGACTCGCGTCAGAGATCCCGCTAAGGAGCCCTCATGTTGGGGTGTCTAGACGTTCAGTCTGCAGCCCAGCTTAGGTATCCTCTTGGGCCAGAACTGACCTGGGATCCATCTTCTCAGGGGTGTCCTGAGCCACCTCTGAAGACCTTTCCAGTAGAGGTTGCTGGGGCACTCTGAGCTCTCTGCCTACACAGGGGACTCTGAAAGGCCAGCACTCCTGTCAACACCCAAAGCTGGTGTCTTTGTTCAAATGTCAGAGCCTGTATTGTTGTTGCCCCCAGTAAGACATCTGGGGAAACACCAGCTTCGGGCAGTATCTCAGGGACACAGCATCCCACTGCTTCAAGCTCCTTGGTGTGGCTTCCTTCTTACATGGGTGGAGCTTTGACCTGATGAATGAAGTTTGGGGCAGCAGCGGGCTGGTGGGGCAGGGGTGGAAGGGGGACTGGGGATGGCCCTCTGTAAGGGCTCCTGCCAGGGAGAGATCTGACACACGCTGGTTCCCCCTAGGGCTTCCCAATGGCAAAAGCAGAGGCCTCTCCTCTGGGCCTGGCTACCAGCAGTGTTTCTGGCTGGCCCTGAATGAGCAACTTGGTTCCAGAGGGCCTTGGGGAATGATGGCCCTGGAGGCCATTCCTCACTGGAATCTTTCACCCACCATTTCTCTTGTTTTGAATGGTTCAGACCCAAAGCTCACAAAATATATTTCAACCATTTTAATTTTTAATTGATAGTTTGTAATATTTTCTTTGAAATGTAGGCATCACCACCACGGACTGTGATAGTGTGAAGAGCTAACAATACAGAACCCATAGAGGATTTAATCCTATACTTTCTTTGTAATTTACATTTCTGAATAGGCAATACATTTAAAGTTCTGTAACAAAGCAAACAGAACAGTCATGCTATGAAAAGTCTCCTTCCCCTTTGCCTCCATCCATTTAGTTTCTACCTCCCTAAGTGGGTACCACTCTAAATATTTCTCATGTTGCCTCCATATGGCTCTGAAAGGCACCACGAGAAACACACACCCACACGTGTATATATTTATCAGTTCAGTTCAGTCCAGTCACTCAGCTGTGTCCTACTCTTTGTGACCCCATCGACTGCAACACGTTAGGTTCCCCTGTCCATCACCTGTCCGTCACCAACTCTCAGAGCTTGCTCAAACTCATGTCCATTGAGTCGGTGATGCCATCCAACCATCTCATCCTCTGTTGTACCCTTCTTCTCCTACCTTCAATCTTTCCCAGCATCAGTGTCTTTTCCAATGAGTCAGTTTTTCGCATTAGGTGGCCGAAGTATTGGAGTTTCAGCTTTAGCATCAGTTCTTCCGATGAGTATTCAGGACTGATTTCCTTTAGGACGGACTGGTTTGATCTCCTTGCAGTCCAGGGGACTCTCAAGAGTCTTCTCCAACACAACAGTTCAAAAGCATCAATTGTTCAGCACTCAACTTTCTTTATAGTCCAACTCTCACATCCACATGTGATAGCTTTGACTAGACCGACCTTTGTTGGCAAAGTAACGTCTCTGCTTTTAAATATGCCCTCTAGGTTGATCATAACTTTTCTTCCAAGGAGCAAGCATCATTTAATTTCATGGCTGCAGTCACCATCTTCAGTGATTTTGGAGCCCAAGAAAATAAAGTCTGTCACTGTTTCCATTGTTTCTCCATCTATTTGCCTTGAAGTGATGGAACCAGATGGCATGATCTTAGTTTTCTGAATTTTGGGTTTTAAGCCAGCTTTTTCACTCTCCTCTTTCATTTTCCCTAAGAGGCTCTTTAGTTCTTCACTTTCTACCATAAGGGTGGTGACATCTGTGTATCTGAGGTTATTGATATTTCTCCCGGATATCTTGATTCTAGTTTGCGCTTCATGCAGCTCGGCATTTCGCATGATGTATTCTGCATATAAGTTAAAGTTAAATATATAAATAAATATACACACACACACACACACACACACATACATACACACACAATGCATGTAAAGTCTAATTTTCTTCCTTTTTTACACGAAAGATTGTGTGCTGTGCTGAATCTTATTTATTTTTCATTTCACGATGTGTCTTGAACATCTTTCTGGATCACTTCGCAGAGGAAGTCCTCTTTCCTTTTTGCTGCTGCGCAGAGTTCTCCTGTGTGAGCAGACCGTAACTTACTTAATCAGTTTTCCTAAAACAAACTTTGGGTTGTTTCCTGTCTTTTGCTACTAGTACTTTGTACATGTATCACTTCCTATAGGTGTAAGTTTAACTGTAAAACAAATTCCCAGAGGTGCAATTGCTCTATCCAAGAGAACTTGCATTTGGGATCCTGACTTTGTTGCTTAGTCCCTGGGTTGTGTCTGAGTCTTTGCGACCCAATGGACTGCAGCGTGCCAGGCTTCCCTGTCCTTCACCATTTCCTGGAGTTTGCTCAGATTCCTGTCCGTTGAGTTGGAGATGCTGTCTAAGCGTCTCACAGCCTTGTGGTGGAGGGGCTTGTGTATCTCCGTGAAGCTATGAGCCCTGCCGTGCTAGGCTCAGGATGGCTCAGGGTGGGTCATAGTGGAGTGTTCTGACAAAATGGACCACTGGAGGAGGAGATGGCAGAGCACTCCAGTATTCCTGTCACTAGAGCCCCATGAGATCTTGATAGATTTTATCAAATTGGCCACCAGGGGTGTGTGACGAGTAGACTCCATCAGACCTGTATGAGAGCATGTGTTTCCCTACAGCCTCCCTAACACTGTGTTTTACTGGCTGGTCACATGATATGATGGCAAACGTCCCAGGTAAGGGCCTCAGCTCTGGGACGAAACTGATCCAAGGGGACCTTCACTGCAGGAGAGGAGGTGGCGCCTGCTGGTTAAGCCTCTGAGTCAACCTGAGTTCCAATCCTCAGGCAAACCAGTGTACTTTTCTAGGTCTCAATTTTCTCATCTGCAAAATGGGGGAAATAATGCCATCTGCATTGGTTTCATTGTGAGGATTAACTGCAATGATACATGCTTCACACAGGGCCTGGGGTGTGGCTGTGGGAAGCTGGCTCTGGCCTAATCAGTCGGGCGACCTTGGCAAAGAACCCCTCCCCACCTGCGCTCCTGTGTCCTCCCTCATCAGGGAAGGAGGTGGGCTTGGCGTCTCGCAGACCCGCTTCCCTATCCAGGGTCTGGCCTGTCTTGCCCAGCGGCTTGCAGCACCCGCACTCACCCGTCCTCTCTCGTGCTCATCAAAGGTATTCAGGACTCTCCTGTGCCGAACGGCCACTCGCTGCCAGGCCGAGATTTCCTCCGGAAGCAGATGCGGGGAGACCTGTTCACGCAACAGCAGCTGGAGGTGCTGGACCGCGTGTTTGAGAGGCAGCACTACCCGGACATCTTCACCACCGCGGAGCCCATCAAGCCTGAGCAGGTATGACCCCGACCCGCTGTCTCCGCCACCCGCCACCCGAGGCAGGCCTGGGGGACGTACCCGAAGGCATCCGGCCGGGTGTGCGTGAGAGTGCCGGGTGTTACTCAGAGCCACACCTGGCCAGTGGCGGCCTCCGAGGTCTAGAGGACGCATCTGGGGCTCTCGCGATTGCTGGCCCTGGGGCCTGGTCTCTCGGGCCCGGCGGGGGGCGTTCCACGTCTGGCTGCTCTGCCATTGCTGAGTGGGCTGTGCTTACCCGGGGCTCTGCACACAGGCTGGTGTAATGATGTCCTGAGCCACTTGAGGTGGTCTTGGGTCATTATCCTGTCTGTCAGGATGCAGGTGGAGATATGTGAGCACCGTATGGCCATAAACCAGGTGATGATGGCCCTGGCGTGTCCCCCACTGTCAGCCCTCTCGTCATGCTGCACTGTCATGCTTTTAGAATTGAATCCAAGGGTCTGGAGATGAAGAAGTGTCTCACTGGACAGACTCACAGCTGGGTCATTTGCAAGAGGGGGAAGAAAGCAGGATGACCCCTTGCCAGCAGCCTCCTGCTCTAACCTGGGCTGAGAAGCAGTCCCTGCCTGTGGCTGCAGAGAAGGGAGGGACCAGAAAGGCTCTGCCCAGGGAGAGGCTCTCAGGACCTCGATAAGGTTCCCCCTGAGTACCAGATTTGATTCAGGAGACTGTTTCCTGGTGCCCCGCATGTGACAAGCCCTGGGCTGGAGACCTCACGGGCAGAGGCGGCTCGGACTTGATTCCCGCGTGCTGAGAGCTCCCATCCGCTGGGTGAGATGCAGGGGCCTAGAGCGATGACTTCCCCAGCACTTGCTGGCTGGTCCTGGTGGTGAAGACTAACCTGCTGAGCTTCCTCTGCAGGCTAATGAGAGGATGGCTTCTGCAGTTTTCCCAAAGAGTCACCCAAAACAGCGTGGGCTGCAGGACAGGCTGCCGTGGAGAGAGGAGGTGCCGGAGGGGACCTTGGACGGGGAGGAGTGAGCAAGGCCCCAGGGACCACCACCCTGTGCCTGTCTGGCTGCCTTTGCCTGGTTCCTAGGAGGACACTCACAGACCATCTAGCTACTTTGCTTTCAGATGGGGAAACTGGGGCCTAGTGAGGCAAAGAGGCTTGGCCTAAGGTCACCCAGCAAGTCTGGGCTTCCCTGGTGGTTCAGATGGTAAAGAATCTGCCTGCAACTCCAGGAGACCTGAGTTCAATCCCAGGGTGGAGAAGTTTCCCTGGAGGACAGAATGAATACCCACTCCATTATTCTTGCCAGGAGAATTCCGTGGACGGAGGAGCCTGGCCATGGGGTTGCAAAGAGTCAAACATGACTGAGCGACTTTCATTTACTGACTCACTCATCCAACAAGTTATGTATCCACTTAACAAACACTGATGAGTGTTTATTATATGCAAGGCACTGAGCCAGTCACTCGGTATGTGAGTGAGCAAGACAGGCTTAGACCTGCCCTCAGGGAGACTACTGATGTGTGGAAGAATCACAATAAAGAAGGATTACTCAAAGGGTCATGGATGACAGATGTGCTAGGCACTGGGGAGGAGACGTCTGAGGTTCTCTAAAGGCATAAAGCAGGTGCTGAGCCAGCCTGGAGGCCACAGTGGCTTCCGCTGAGCCCTGAAGGGACGTGGTCGGGGGAACAGACTGGCAGAGGGAAGAGTACAAAGACCTGAGGCCAGAGGGAGTGTGGCAGGAGTGAGGAAGGAAGGGAAGTGTGGCTGGGCTTCAGGGAAGGGACTGGGGGAGGGGAGGAGGAGATGCTGGGTAGCCGGGCCTGGTCTCATAGACGGTGCTCAGCGTTTCCGTCTTTCTCCTGCAGTGGAGTGACCCCTCCTCCAGGAACCACACAGTCATGGGTGCAGGTCAGAGCTAGTCTCACACACTCTAGGTCCTGGGCTCTAGGGAGAAGTGTCTGTTTCCATCACAGGCAGCCTGTCCCACTGCTCGGAGCCCTTCAGAGAGATGCCCGAAGCCACATTCCATCTGACCCCCTAAGGAGAGAGCAGAGGGACTCAACTTGGAACCTTCCTTGGGTGAGCCTACCTTTCCCTCCAGAATCTGGGAGAAAAGTTATCTTGTAACCTTTGACAATATTACATAATTTTAGAGCCAGTAGGGCTCTAAAAAGAAGCTATCAATCTCCTCATTTGTTAGAGGCCCACAGAAAGGATAGGGTTTGTCTGACCTCTGCACAAAACCTCTGGCATTTCTATTAAGGTCTTATTTACTTAATTCAGACTTTAGGTGTCAGGGATCGTGTTTCCCTCTGTGTTTCATGTGATTCTCATGCAAACACAGAACCTAATCCTAGTTCATTCAGCTTGGAATGCCCAGAAGCCCAGGCAGACTATAGGGCTTCATGCTTTGGAGGAGTCCACCCATGTATCCATGCACTCACTTGCTCAGATGCTCATTTGCTCATTTATCCCGCATGTATCTTACATGGTAGCTGTGACCCTGGCCCAGTGCTGGGCCCCCAGAGGCAGGAGGGCAGGATGAATCAGGCCTCAGCTCAGCCCCCAGCCTCACAGGGGCAATGTGATGTGGATTCCGAACCTGTAAGGCGAGGGAGAAAGTTCTATGTACCCTGATGAACAGAGACGGTGCCTCCGCAGGTAGCACGGGGAGGAAGGATGTCATGGAGGAAGTGACGCTGGGGGACAGGTCAGTAGGCCTGTGTAGAGATGGGCCTTGGAGGAGGAAGCCTGTTCCTAGCAGTCTGGCCTTGCAGTGTCCTTCAGAACGGCACGGACACTCTGCGGGCCTGACTCTGATTGTGTGGGCTCCGAGGCAGGGCCCGCCTGCGGGGTAATGACTGACTCAGTGTGTTCTGGTTAATCTGCTTCACCTTCCCGTAATGGGCCGTAATGAGGAGAGATAGTAGGTGAGAGCGCGGGGCTGCGGGTACGCACACAGGCACTGGACTATGAATGACGTGCCCTCGCTCTGCACTCCCAGTCACTTGGGATAAATGTTGGCCGAGCAGGGGGCCACAGGCTCGGAAGGGACGCGCGTCAAGGGTGCAGGTTTCTCACACCTGCTGGTGGCCTGGCCTCGGGAGCCCCCGTGGGTCAGGAGGGGGCCCAGAGCTCTGGCCACCAGGGCCAGCCCCTCTTCCAAGTGTGAGCTGATCTGGTCTCCTGGGTCTAGTGGCAGCTCGCGGGGGAGGATGAACACTTACTGGCCTTAGAGTTGGGAGTGTCTGACTTGGGTCCAGCCTCTGCCCAGCTGGGCAAGTCACTTTTACTCCAGACCTCAGTTTCTGTATCTGGGACAGTAGGGAGTGCGGTTTTGACATCAGCCCAGCACAGCGCAGCAGTAGCGGCAGTGATCTTCCCTGTCTCTGCAGTTTCCAGAGATCTTTCACATCCGTCCTCGCATCAGACTCTCCATGCAAATGCCCGCTACACAGGCCAGACAAGATTTGTGAGCCCATTTTACAGACTGGAACATTTTTTTTCAGACTGTTCACCCTGTGTTCAGGCTTCTGGGATTTGTCGAGGTTGCAGACCTGGACTCTGACCTCAAGATCTTTTGTCTATCTTGGACAAGACAGATACATGGGCCTCCATGTCCCCAAACAGTTCTCGGAGCCAGTTTTCTGATTGGCTGGTTTTCAGAACTGGCCTTTTGCAGCCAGAGTCCGCTGGTCATTCTTAGAACCCTCAGAGTCTTGCCAGAGGCTTGGGTGGTCAAATCCTCCTTAATCCCCCTGCCTCCAACTGCCATGGGAAGAGCATACTTCCTCAGGGCCAGGCTGGGGTCCTGCCTGTCACTTCCACAAGCTCAGAGCCCACCCTCACCTGGCTGCTCTTCCTGCCAAGATCTGTCTTGGGTGGAAGCAGCCATGCTTCTTCCTTTTATACAGGAACTTGGTAAGACCTTGTCCTGGGTAGAATGGGTTAATGTATACACACTCCTAGGACAATGAAACACTTCCTTTTCAAAATGGTTATTGAAAAAGCAATTCTGTTTTTCCTCCATGTGGAGTGAGTAAAAATCACCTTGGAGGAGAAGAGAAAAAAAAGAAACGCGGCGGGCGAGTGGTGTGTGTGTGTGTGTGTGTTTCGAACAGTGGAATGTGTTTCAGTAAAACTCACGTTGACGCTGTCACAGGTGCCACGTCGCTGGCCGGCGGGAGCCGGCCGCTCCTCCGGCCACGGCAGGAAGGCCACCCCCAGCACAGCCTGCCGTATTTACTCTCGGCAGACTATTAACCAACACTAGGCTATTAATCTGGCTTTTGAGCCTTCACTAAAGCCCATAAAAGCTCACAGTTGTCAAATGGAGTTCATTTTAATTTCCTTTCAATCACAGTAAATTATTCAGGTGATAAATCAGCTGGTGCGGCCTCCTGGCTGTAATAGAAACCCTAATTCCTGGCTAATTATCCAGCCCATTGCTGCCAGCAGATCAATACGGGCGCAAAATGGAACGGGCCCAGGGCCCTCCCTCCCATCGGGCCAGAGACGGGAAGACAGCTGGGGAAGGGGGGACGTGCTGCTGACCTCCCGGGAAGGTCAAAGGTCACGGGGGTTAGACCGGGAGATGTCCTGTCCCTTGCTAACGGAGAAGCCGCCAGAAACGCCTGCTGCCCCCGTCAGCTGCTCTGCCCCTGCTCAGCGGCCTTTCTCCAGGCTGGTGGGCCTGGGGCTGAGTGCTGCCTGCTCCTGTGGGCGTCCTCTTCCTGGGAAGGGGTTGGTTTTATGTTTCTGAGCACGGTTGAGCTGGGTCGTCAGAGAGGGTTTGAACTCTTGCTAAGTCAGGTAGAGAGCTGGGGACTGTGAGGAAATGATGAGGTGGCACACGTGTTTTCATTCTTCAGGAAATTCTGGGGGGAGAGCGAGCAGGGAGGGAAGTGGGGAGCGGAGACAGGCGTGCCAGGCTAAGCATGGGGAAGGCTTCCTGGAGGAGGTGTCCTTCATGCGGTGCCTTGAGGGGTGGGCAGAACGCAGCTCTGTGGAGAAGGTAGAGTTGGTTGCAGAGGGCGTTCTAGGCGGGAGCAGCACGGATGAAGGCGTGGAGGGTGGAGGTGCGGCAGGGACCTGCGGGCCAGGCTAAGTGGTTGGGATACGGGCTGAGCCAAAGAAAGTCGGAGACCACAGGCCTGCAGCAGCGGGGCGGCCCTGAACCCCGAAGGGCTGGCTTTGCGCTGGAGGCATTGCGTCCCACGGAGCCCGGAGTCTGAGGCCTGGGCTGGTCTGCTCTCCTGGAAGCAAACTTCCGTGGGGCTCCTGCCTCCTGCGCGGTTCCTGCCTCCCTGCTGGCTTTCTCTTCCTGAAGCGCATCCTCACGTAGCAGCCCTTGTGGTTTCCCACTGCTCAAAATCTAAATCCCAGCTTTCTGTCTTCATCCCGGCCCTTCACCATCCGCACGGCCCTCTGCTTCCCTACACGATGCTCTGCTGGAGCCGGGCCTGACCCCTCATGCTCCACATGGGTTGGGCTCCTCCTATGCAAGGGGGCCATGGACGATGGCTGGTGTGTGCGTGTGTGTGAGAATGCATGCCCAAGCGTGGGAACCCCAGGGATGGCTCTGAGCTTGGAGTGAGGCAGGGACTGCAGTTATTGTTCTTTCTTGATGCTGTTATTCTCCAAACTCCTGCTCACAGTTCCCCTGGATGGAACACTCTTTCAGTCTGTTTCTAAACCTATGCTGTCCACGCCCAGCAGGAGTCCTGCCTGCCCTGGGAGCCCTTCACTGACCCACTTCGTCCAGGCTGTCTTGCCTCTTGTTTGAGCTCGTGAATGCACCGGGTTCTAGTCATTACTGTTAATAATGTAGTATTCATTGCTTACCAGGGACCTGGCTCTATTCTGAGAAGAACTCTCCCAGCCCCATCTCTTTACAAAGTCACAAAACTCCTGTTTATCCCCATTGTGCAGACAGGATGGCTGAGGCTTGGTGAGATCAGTTCAGTGACTTAGCCACAGGGACTAGGTAAGCGTGTAGCCAAGTTGGAAGCCAGGTCCGGAGCTCACACTGGTAGCCACTGGACTCCCCACAGTTAAACACGATCAGGCTGACCATGGAGTCTTGCAGGCAGGCAGTGCCCTCGAGACACAGCCTGGGGGTCCAGTCTACGCACCCTGGGAGCTCTGCAGGAACCAGGAAGTGCTGGGGCTGCCGGTGACCAGCATGGTCTCTGGAGGCCTGAGCCGAAGTCAGGGCCGCGACTGTACCCTCTGCTCTGAGCTAGCTGTGCTCAGGGCCAGGCTCCTCCACTGCAGACAGAATAGAGTTTATTCAGAAGAGGAGGCTGAAAGTCTTTCCTCGAACCAGAATTGAAAGAGACACGTGCACCCCAGTGTTCACTGAAGCACTGTGTACAATAGCTAGGACATGGAAGCAACCTAGATGGCCATCGGCAGACGAATGGATGAGGAAGTTGTGGTACATATACACCATGGAATATTACCCAGCTGTAAAAAAGAACGCATTTGAGTCAGTTCTAATGAGGTGGATGAAACTGGAGCCTGTTATACAGAGTGAAGTAAGTCAGAAAGAAAAACACCAATATAGTATATTAACACATATATATGAATTTTAGAAGGATGGAAATGACAACCCTATATGCAAGACAGCAAGAGACACAGATGTAAAGAACAGACTTTTGGACTCTGTGGGAGAAGGCGAGGGTGGGATCATTTGAGAGAATAGCACTGAAACATGTGTATTACCGTATGTGAAATAGATCACCAATCCAAGTTCGATGCATGAAACAGGGCACTCAGAGCCGGTGCACTGGGACAGCCCCGAGGGACGGGATGGGGAGGGAGGCGGGAGGGGGGTTCGGGATGGGGGACACATGTCCTGACTCATGTCAGTGTATGGCAGAAACCACCACAATATTGTGGAGTAATTGACCTCCAATTAAAGTAAATGAAGTGATCTTTAAAAGAGAAAGTCTTTCCTCGAAGGGATGACTGGAGAAATTGGGACTGTTTGGTCTGAAGAAGGGAAGACTTAGGGGTGTGAGCCGGGAAGGAGACAGGCTACGGGAACTTTCTAATAGCCCAAGCTTCCTCATGGTGGAGTGGGCCTCCTTGTGAAGTAGTGAGTGTCCCGTCACTGGAGGCATATGAGGAGAATCGTATACGCTGTATCAGAAGTTTAAGAATCCACTGAGGACTTGATCAGTTAAAAGTCAGGGTCCGTCCAACTTGAAAGAATGATTCTAGCGTAAGAAGAGTGAGACGGTCGGATGGAAGGGACAGAGGGGAAGGGACAGGAGAGGCAGCAGAAGGAGCCCTTTGATGTTGCAGCGTGGCAGGGACACTGAGGACCCTCAGGCTCCTCACTCGGGCGGGCAGAGAGGCCTGCGTCACGGGGGCTGTGGCTCAGAGCAGCAAAGGACTGGAGGCTGCAAGGTCTTGGGGGGCCAGTGAGGAGCCCAGCTCTTCCAGCGCGTAGAACAGGGCTGGGGTTCCGGGAGTCTAGACACCAGGGGCTGCTGCTGTCCTCACCGCCCGCGCACAGTGCCCGCATCCTCTGTCCAGAGGTTCAGGGCCAGACCCCGAGGAGGCAGGCAGTGGAGAGAAGGATTAAACAGACCTGTGTCCTGCCCACAGGAGCCACCACCTGCAGCGGGTCTGACGGAGCGTGAGGCACAATTGAAGATAAAGGAATTGCTCGCTAAAAAATCCCAAAAACCTCTCCCACAGCTCTCTTGCTCACGTCAACTATGAGACGGTATATGCAGGATAATCTTCATTTGGCAGATGAACAATTAAGTAACATGCCCCAAATGATGTAGCTGGTAAGAAGCCACATTCTCCAATCTCTGCTTTTTGTGGGTGTAGACTGTCTCCTGGAGTCAGCCCCCTGACCTCTGCAAGTGTAGACATCTCCTGAATGCTCGATTGATTTCATTCAGCAAATATTTATGGAGTACCTGCTCTGTGCCAAGGACTGTGCAAAGTGCTGGGGAAACAGCAGCCACAAAGACAGATGTGGTCCCCAGAAGTTACCAATAGCAACGGAGAAACAGATCTTAACAAAAGAATTATGCCAGCAAAAGCAGTGTACCATTACCGATAGTTACAGAGTGTGATGAGCACGGAGAACAGACAGATCGGGGTGTGCTGAGAGGAAAGAGTGGGACCTCACTGAGATGGGAGGTCAGGAATGTCTATCTGAGAATGGCGGCTTTGAGCTCAAGGTGGGGAAGGGTGGTGGGAACAGTGTCTCCGGCAGAGGGAACAGCCAGCACAAAGGTCTGAGGCTGGGAAGGCTTTGGGATTTCTTAGTGGCCTGCTCTTAGATCAGTCACGTCTCTCTGGGTCATGATTTCTGCCTTTGGGGTGGAAGATTAGACTGGGTCATCCTTGAGATCCGTTCTAGCTCTAACATTCTGTGAGAGATAAAACAAATTGGGAATTCATCTCTTATTTTTATTTTGACTTGTTTACAGTTTTTTCTTCCTGTCTGTTCCGCTCTTTTGGATGACAGGCAAATTCTGTGTATGTGGGGTTTAAAGATTACAAGTGAATTGTCAAAGAGCTGCCTGTGCCTTGCGGGGTTGTTCTTTCATTCATTTATTCATTCATTCATCCAAGAAATTTTTACAGATGTGCCGTGTTAGTGACATTGACCGTGCTGTGTGGCATAGGGTAACAGCAGTAGATGCAACCTTCATTCTCTGATGGGTTGAGAATCGTTGTCATTCAGGTTGCTCAGCTTTATTTCTTGTTGCAAATATGGGAGTGATGACACTTTGTAAGGCATCAGCAGAAGTCAGACGGCAATAGAAAATATCTTCAAATGTTAAGAGATAATAATTGACCTATCTTCAGATAGATGATCATTTAATAGTGAAGGAAAACATTTTCAGACAAAAAGAGAGTTTACCACTAATGCACTCTTGGTGAATGGCTAAACAGTGTACTTCAGTAACAGGGATATGAAAGACTTCTGGTTTGGGCTCTGATATATGAGGAGCCTGGGGGTCACCACTCCCATATTTGCAACAAGAAATAAAGCTGAGCAAACTGAATGGCAATGACTATTCTCGACCCATCAGAGCATTAAGGTTGCAGGGCAAGCAGCTACTGCAAAATTTGGAAAGACAATACAGAGAGTTATAGCTGAGATCTACCAGATTAACAGAAAACCTCATGCTAAAGGCCTGTTCACCTCAGTTTCTGTACTCAATACTATCGTGTCCAGCTTTCAACAAAAAGTTAGGCAAGGGAAAAAAAAAAACACAGACTGAAGAGATAAAGTAAGCATCAGAAGCAGACTCAGCCATTAGAGTTTAGAATTTGACAGATGACACAGGTTTTAGAATCATTAGATAGGGATAAAAAAAGTATTTATTTGGTTGCGTCAGGTCTTAATCGCATCACACAGGATCTTTTGTTGAGGCATGCGGGCTCAGTAGTTGTGGTGAGTGGGCTTAATTGTTTTGTGGCATGTGGGATCTTAGTTCCCCAACCAGGGGTAAACCCACATACCCTGCATTGCAAGGCGGATTCTTAACCCCTGGGCCACCAGGAAAGTCCCTTGAAAGGGAATTTAAAATAACTATGATTGATATGTTAAGGAATTTACTGGAAAAAGGATACAGCATGAAAGAGTATGTTGGCAATGTAAACAGAGAGGTGGAAGCTCTAAGAAACAATTGAAAAGAAATGCTAGAAAAATTTTTAAAAATACAGTGACAAAAATAAAGAAGACCTTTGATGGGTGCATCGATAGATCTGACATAGTCAAGTAAGGCGTCAGTAAACGTGGAGATGTGTCAATAGAAACTTCTCAAACTGAAATGTAAAAGAAAAAGAATGGAAGAGCAAAGGCACAAACCAAAAACTAGAACATGATCCAAGAATTTTGGGACAGTTTTTGAGAGGAATAACGTATGCATAATTGGAATACCAGAGAGAGAAGAGAGAGTGAAGAAGTCTTTGGAGTGTCAGTCGCTCAGTCGTGTCTGACTCTTTGCAACCCCTGGACTGTAGCCCGCCAGGCTCCTCTGCCCCTGGGACTCTCCAGGCAAGAGTACTGGAGTGGGTAGCCATTCCCTTCTCCAGGGGATCTTCCCAACTGAGGGTTGAACCTGGGTCTCCTGCATTGCAGGTGAATTCTTTACCATCTGAACTCACCAACCTAGAATTGTACCCCCAAAATGAAGGAAAAATGAGGAGAAGTAGTAATGGCCAAGAATTTTCCAAAATTAATGTCAGATAATCAAACCACAGATGTGGGAAATTCAGAAAATGTCAATCAGTAGATGAAAATACCACAGTATCTAAACCTGCGCATATCATATTCAGACATCAGAAAACATAAGATGAAGAAAATCCTTGAAAGAAGCCAGAGGGACAGAAACCACCTTACTTAAAGAGGAACAAGGAAAAGAATCACAGTGGATTTCATGTCAGAAACCATGCAAACAGGAAGAGAGTGGAGTGAAATATTTTAAGCACTGAAATAAAAAACCTACGAACCTAGAACTCTGTACCTTGGGAAATTGTCCCCCCAAAATGAAGGAAAAATGAAGATTTTCTGTCAAACAAAAATGGAGTGAATTCATGACCAGCAGACCTGTCTCGCAAGAAATGTTAAAAAATTAATTCTTTAGAGAGAAAGAAAATAACATAGGTCGGAAACTCAAATCTGCAAAAAAAAGAGAGGGGTGTCAGAGAAGGAATAAATAAAGATAAAAATTCTTTGATTTTTCTTAAGTTTTAATTGATCTAAAAGGAAATTGCTTAAAGCAAAAATGTAACAATGTATCCACATGATTATAACATAGGGATAAGTGAAATGAATGACAGGTCACAAGGGATAAAGAGGGGAATTGGGAATACTCTCTTAGAAGGGACTTGTACTACAATTTAAGAAGTACAATGTTATTTGAAGGTTAATTTAGATTAGTTGTAAATATATATTGAAAATTCTAGGGCAATGACCAAAACTATCTTTTTGGCTTAAAAATGTTTTTTAAATTGTGATAAAATTATGTAATACAAAAATTACCCTCTTAACCATATTTAAGTATATAGTTCAGTAGTGCTAAGCAGATAAAATGGACTCATATGACATATTTAATTAAAACCAGAAAAGGAAGAAGAAAAGCAGGGAAAAAAGAAATAAAAAGCAAGTTCAATAAATACAAAACAATTAAAAACATGGTAGATATTAATCCAATTATATCAATAATTGCTTTCAATAATAATGGTTCAAGAATACCCATTAAAAGAAAGGAACTCTCAGAGTGCATTAAAAAAAGCTTACAAGACCCAACTATTAATATACATTGCCTATGAGAAGGATATGAAATAAAGAAGGAATAAGATTTAAGTCCCACTTAAGAAGCAATGATAATCAAATAATTGATATACAAAGGATTATTTAAATAACTACTGACTGTAAGCGTCAGGTTCCTTGGTGGCTCAGTGGTAAAGAAAATGCCTGCCGATGCAGAGAACACGGGTTCAGTCCCCGGGTCGGGAAGACCCCCTGGAGAAGGACATGGCTCCCCACTCCAGTGTTCTTGCCTGCAACATCCCATGGACAGAAGAGCCTGACCGGCTATGGTCCTTGAGGTTGCAAAAGAGTCGGTCACAACTTAGTGACTAAACAACAGTAAACATGATGGCTGGTTTGGGGGATTTAAAACCAAAGTGAAAAAGGAAAATAATAATAGACAAGGCTGGGAGTGGGCTGCTCTGAGTTGAAAATTCTAAGACCCTTGTATTACTCAGCTGGAGGACAAATATATTGATATACTGTGAATCTGATTATGTCAGGGATGCAGGTAAGCAAATTAAAGGTCATCATTAAAGGCATGACAATGGAATGTATAACTTCCAAACCAGGGGAGGCAAGGAGATATATAAAGTGTCAGTGAGTCCAAGAGAAAACAGGGGAGAGGAAGGAAAAAGCAAAGAAGAACCTTAGACCATTAAAAATACAAAATTAGATAGTAGATGGTAGAAATAAATAAAAATGTTTGAGCAGTCCCAATAAATATAAATCGATTGAAGTTGCTAGATAATACAGAGGATATGAAAAATGACTAAAACTCAGAAATATGCTGCTTATAGGAATAACCTAAAACAAAATGGTACTGGAAGGCTCAAGTAAGGAGATAGGAAAACTAAATAAAATATGATAGAGTACTATCCCTCTCAGATGAAATTAAAGCCCAGTGTATCCTTAAAGACAAAGAGGACCATTACTCAATGATAAGAAAATTCACAGGAAAATATAACAATCCTGAACCTGTATATTCTAAGCAATGGAATCTCAAAACATATAAAGCAAAAATTATCAATGAACAAAGGGAAAAATCCCATAATATTTTCTGGACACTTTATCATACCCCTCTAATTAATGGATAGATCAAATGGACAAAAAATTAGCAGAGACATTCGTAAGTTTTGCACAACATAATTAACAAGTTAGATCAAATAGATGAGTGAAAACCGACAATTTGAGAGTATACGTGCTTTTCAAACACCCACAAAGAACACACAGAAATGGACTGTGTGCTGCTTGTGAAAACGAATGTCAGCAATACCCCAAATCCACATCACAGACCATGTGCTTTGATTGCAGTGCACTGAAATTACAACTTAATAGTTCAAAGTAAATTATGGTTTCCAGTCTTCTGTAGTTTGAAAGGTAAAAATCAAAAGCAATTTTCTGAAAAAAAAAAAAAAAAATCCCTGGGTCAGAAAAGAAATCCTAATGGAAATTACAAAATATTAGAATTGAACAACCAAAAACAAAAACCCAGCACTGCATATAAGAACTTGCACAATAAAGCTGAAGGGGTACTTAGGGAACTGCATAGCTTTAAATGCATTAATTTAATACAGACGGTAAAAGAGTAATGGGTTAAACGTAAGCATTCAACTCAAGAAGTTAGAAAAAGTGCCGCAGAGTAGATTCCAGTTTGGTAAAACAGAAGTAACACATGTATGTTGCAAAAAGATTCAAGCAACACAGAATCACGCTAAACAGAAATGAAAGACCCTCTTCCTATTTGTTGCCGAATATGCCTCAGAGTGCCAGTGTTAACTGATGAAAGAAGAGTTTCTAGGCTTGTAGGTGTGGGTGTAACAGTTATAGCCATAGCAGGAGTGGGCATACCTCTGTGTAGGTATGGCTCAGTGGTTTCTTAAGTAATAACTTCATAGTTACAAACGTAAGATTTCAGAAGACCAAGCAAGGGGTCATGAAGATTAGCAAAGCCCTGGTGAGAAAGATCTAGGGGTTTTAGTTGCCTGTGAACTTGGTCCTGTGGCTGCCAGTGAATTTCCCGTGTTGGTCAGGCCACGCCTGTACCGTGGGATTCCAGGTGAGCGCTTCCCCTTAAGAAGGATATTGACTAACTGGAAGATGACCAGAGGAGAACAGCTTGGGGAAGGGATTACACCTCTAACATTTACTGAGCACTCTGTGTGTGCCAGGAATCTGTGCCGAACTCTTGATGAAGCTCTTTCCTTGATGCTCTATGGAGTAAGCGGTGTGAAATTATTCCCATTTTACAGATGAGGAAACTGAGTGGAGAGAGGACAACTTGTCCGAAGATCCATAAGTAGAAAATTTAGAGCCAGATCTTGAAGCCAGGCAATCAGAGTTCAGGGCCTGTGCCTTGAACCACCATTTATCCAGCTTACACCACCACCAAACCTGTCTTGTGAAGCACTTGTGGAAGGAGTGGAACTTGCCTGGAAAAGGGAAAACTCACTGGATACACGGGAGACGGCAATGGCACCCCACTCCAGCCCTCTTGCCTGGAAAATCCCATGGACAGGGGAGCCTGGTGGGCTGCAGTCCATGGGGTCGCAAAGAGTCGGACACGACTGAGCGACTTCACTTCACTCACTTCACTCACTTCATGCTTTATCACTGGAGAAGGAAATGGCAACCCACTCTAGTACTCTTGCCTGGGGAATCCCATGGACGGAGCGGCCTGACCGGCCACGGTCCATGGGGCCGCAGAGAGTTGGACACGACAGAAGTGACTGCGCACGCACTGGATACACAAGAGTAGAATCAGATCTCAGGGCGGCGCCCATGGAGCAGGAGCAGACTCTTCTGTGGCTCCAGCCGGCAGACCTAGGACCTAGTGGGAATTAGAGAGGGGCAGCTTTCAACTCAGTCAGAAGAAACTTTCCAAACAGGCAGAGCTGCACACGTGTGGGTTGGCTGTGGGTTTCCTGTCACTGGGAGTGTCTGGCCTGGGCAGTGTGGCCTCTTGGGAAGAAGGCCAAGGGAAGTCTTCAAGCTTTCGAGGAGAGGGGTTTGAAAGAAATGACCACTAGGATCTCTGCCAGTCCCGAGCTTTGGCACCCTGTGACAGATGGGGTTGTCTTTTCTCTCTTCTCTTTTGGGAAAAAAAGATGGATTTGTTGGTCCTTTCCTGATGTCTTGGCTGTGAAACAAAACAATGAATTTATTGAAGGCTATCACATAGACCAACTCAGTGTGATTGCTTTTAGAAGGATATGGACAATTCCCGGGGCTTCCCTGTTGACTCAGACAGTAAAGAATCTGCCTGCAATGCAGAAGGCCCCAGGTTCGATCTCTGGGTTGGCAAGATCCCCTGTAGGAGGGCATGGCAACCCACTCCAGTATTCATGCTTGGGAAATCCCATGGACAGAGGATACAGTCCACTGGGCTGCAAAGAGTCGGACATGACTGAGCAACGAACACTTTCACTTCCCAGGGGCACTGGTGATAAAGAGGCTGCCTGCTGATGTAGGAGACGCATGAGATGCAGGTTCGATCCGTGGGTCAGGAAACTGCCCTGAAGGAGGTCATGGCAACCCACTCTGGTATTCTTGCCTGGAGAATCCCATGGACAGAGGAGCCTGGCGGGCTATGGTTCATAGGGTCACAAAGAGTCAGACATGACTGAAGCGACTTAGCACGCATGGACAATTCCAGGGTTGGGGTAAGGGAATTGGTGATGGGATAATTGTTTTTGGCCACCAAAAGGGCAGATAACTTTATCCACCTGTTGTAATTTCTAC
Organism: Muntiacus reevesi; assembly: GCF_963930625.1. Taxonomy (NCBI): domain Eukaryota; kingdom Metazoa; phylum Chordata; class Mammalia; order Artiodactyla; family Cervidae; genus Muntiacus; species Muntiacus reevesi. The sequence continues at coordinate 56,960,155 of NC_089265.1, read as the reverse complement.
AGATTTCTGACAAGAGCTGGCTCATCAGCATGAGGATGTGAAAGGAAGATGTTGAGAGGCTGAACTTAGCAGGAGCTGAGGGGGTGAGGTCTTGGAGGCAGACTGGTTCTAAATGCCAGGATAAGGTCCTTCCTGTGGCCATCCATGGGACCGGGCAGGGGGATGGAGAGCAAGACCAATAGAGTCAGAGAGGATGCTCATTGAGGTCAAGAGCAGGTGAAGATGACAGTGAGAGGGCCCCAAGAAGGAGGCACCTGTCAGGAGGGGTGCAAGCAATCCACTAACAGTATGGGGGGACTGGCCTGGGCTGACTTGTGGGGTTCTCATGAGGAGAGCAGAGAAGGCAACGGCACCCCACTCTAGTACTCTTGCCTGGAAAATCCCATGGACGGAGGAGCCTGGTAGGCTGCAGTCCATGGGGTCACTAACAGTCGGACACAACTGAGTGACTTCACTTTCAATTTTCACTTTCATGCATTGGAGAAGGAAATAGCAACCCACTCCAGTGTTCTTGCCTGGAGAATCCCAGGGAGGGGGGAGCCTGGCGGGCTGCCGTCTATGAGGTTGCAGAGAGTCGGACACGACGGAAGTGACTTAGCAGCAGCAGGAGGAGATGGTGTGACAGGGTTCTGCTGGGGAGCAGAGCCCTGGGATTGGTGCTGGGGCGCAGTGAGTGTGCAGACTCCTCCACCTTGCCCAGAAATTCCTGGGGCAAGTGGAGAGACCCACTTTCCACTGGGAAAGAAGTCAGGGACCCACCTCTGCAGGTGGGATGAAGAGCACAGGCTTCCAAAGCAGCTGCTTGGGACTTCACAACCCGTTATGTTACTTTTGAGCCTGGGGAGATGGGGTCATGTATGATGGCAGGCTTACCTCCAGGACCTGTGTGATTCTTTATTCCTGGACCTGAGCTTGCTGGGCGCTATCACTTAGACAGACATGAGCTTTACTTCTTTGTGTGCAGAGTTACTGTCCAAACTCACTTAACTTACCACTGCTTTAACCTCGGTTTTCTCATATCATGGGATAATAATAGTTCTTATGTCATTTGGGCTGTACAGATTAAACGAGATGAAGATAGCAAAGGGCTCAGCAGAGCATCCGGCTCATAAGAGGCACTAGATTAATGCTACTTCTATGATTGTTGTTGTTGTTATTATCAAGGGGCATTGGCCAGCGCTGAGATTCCACAGGGCAGAGAGTCAGGGTCGTGGTGGGAAAGAAGCCAGGCTGGATGGACAGGAGGGGGCTGAGAGGAGGCCCCGCTCGGGGAGTGTCGGGTGGGAGGGGTGGCAGACCAGACGCGGGGGCTTGGGAGTTGCCGGGAACTTTCTCCTCCCCAGGCGTTTCCTGCTTTCACTGTTGGCCCAGCTACGATTACAGAGGCAAATGAGCTTAGGCTTTGAGGGGAAAATCCTATTAACGTAATCAAAATAACAATTTGTATCACTTTTAGAACTTCTGCCTGAGGAGCTAAGAAATCTCCGTAATAAATTAATAGTTCCAGGGTTGTGTTGGAAGAACCTTCCCTTACAAACAAGCAAATTCCTATTTCCCTTTTGGTACCACAGAGGACAGGAATTCTCCAGAATCCTAGATCAGATCTGAAGGGTGAACGGGGTATTCCAACCCAGACTGGGATACTTCTGAGCTGGTGAGGGTCCCTCCTGACGGGAGGACTGGGACCGCTGGTGCCTGTGACCGTGCTCTTGGGGACGCCTGCCACGGCCGGCCGTGCTCAGCTGCCTGGAGGCTCAGAGAGCATCGCACCGGCCACCCGTGCCGGCCACAGGCAAGGGGCCTCCGAGTCAGGGCCCTGCGGGTCACCTGGTTCTGGAGCCTGGCGCCTGGACCAGCTGGGCGCGTGACCCTGAGCCAGTGGCCCACCCCCACTGAGCCCCAGTTTTCCCGTCCGCAAGAGGAAGGTGGGGATGCTGGTGCGAGCACAGAACAGGAGGCGCGTGTGTGTAAGGTCCTGGACAGTTCTTGGCTCATGGGAACCCTCAACAGATGTATTTATCCTTATTATGGACGTCCTCAGAGAATGCCCGAACGATGCAGACAAGGCTCATGGGGGCTGCACGGGAAGCAGGTGGGGAGGAAGATGAGTAAGACGGTGCTGGGAGAAGAGGAAGAGCCTTGCGCACGTATAGTCTGGGGAAGGGGGGGAGTTTCAGGCGGCCAGGACACGCAGGCTGCATTTGATGATTCTGAAAAGCCCATCTTAAAACACATACACACACACTACAACATAATCAAATGTAGTATAATGTAGCTTCCAGGTGTGCCAGTGGTAAAGAATCCACCTGCCAATGCAAGAGACGAAAGTTCCATCCCTGGGTCAGGAAGATCTCCTAGGGGAGGAAATGGCAACCCACTCCAGTATTCTTGCCTGGAGAATACCCATGGTCAGAGGAGCCTGGCGGGCTACAGTCCACGGGGTTGCAAAAAGCTGGACATGACTGAACAACTGAGCAGAGACACGTATAATAATAATAGAATATCTGGACGGTGCGTGTGGTTCAATACTTTGTATTATCTCATTTAATTCTCATAACAAACCCTTCCAGCTTGGTATTGATTTTCCTCATTTAAAAGATGAGGAAACTGAAGGGATGCTCCTTGATATACAACAAGGCTTAAAATGTTTACATTCCATGTGCCTGGGAAGACACGTGCGGAGGTTTGGTTACAGTGAGATTTTTTTACATCTTTTCAGCTTCAGCACTTCGCACTTTCGGGTGTTGGGGATGAGGATTGGTGGCAGGGCTGCGCCTGGAGCTATGGGGAAGGGAGCATTGCTCCCCTGTGGGATAGCCCTTTAGGAGATGGTGTATTAATTTTTACAGATTGTTTTCAACTCATCCCCTTATGAACAGCACCTGGGTGTTAAATTACAGCCTATGGAGTAAATCTGGAGAAAGCCTGTGCTCTCTGTGCCCTGGGGACAGCCCTGTAGATTCTTTGGCTACTAATCTTTTTCTGGGCTTCTGATCCTCTTTGAAAGGGATAGTTAGGTAACCATTTCCCTTCTGTTTTGGCTCTCGGCAGAGCTGACATTTATTCTTTGTGGTTTGGGAGGTTAGGAACTGACATGCAGAAAGTAGGCTGTGGGGCTTTCAGATTCTCTAGGGACTTGCTTATTGATAACTAGATTCTCAAATGTCTCCTGGGGAAATCTCACAGCTCACGTGACTTCCTAATATCCTAAATGGACCTCAACCCCAAAGAGCCTGGTGAGCCTGGGCCCTATGTCACCAATACCTTGTTTTCCCTTCTGTTATCCAGTTGACACAGGACTTTATTATCTTAATTAAAAAATTTTTTTTATGTGGACCATTTTTCAAGTGTTTATTGATTTTATTACAATATTGCTGCTGCTTCTTTTTTTTTTTTAATGTTTTGGTATTTTTGCCGTGAGGCATGTGGGATCTTAGTTCCCCAATCAGGGATCGAGCCTGTACCCCGTGCATTGGAAGGTAAAGTCTTAACCACTGGATTGCCAGAGAAGTCCCTGTTCTTGTAATTTTATAGATGAGGAAACAGAGGAAGAAAATGACTCAGTAAGTTTCCCAAGGCCTCGCAGCCCGCGGTGGTCCTGGGGATTACAGACAGGCTCTTCTGTCTCACTCAAGAGTGACCTAAACAGCTGGACCAGCTGATCTAAAATTTTCAGTAAGAAAGGCTGTGGGCGAATTATTCTAAAATAAAAGTTACTGCTTTTAGGACCTGTTTCCCATATTTGAGCAGATTTGTAAATAGCAATCCCTTTTCACAAGCTACTTGCTTTGGTTTTCTTGAAACAGATTTCATCCCAGAAGGTATTAGAAGTGGCATTGATCAAAGCTAGTTGTCCAAAGGGAGTTTTGTTTCTTTTGTTTTTTAATGACAAAGATGGGAGGGGCTTTATCTGCCCCCAACACCTCCTGGGCCATAACCCTTCTGACAGCGCTGAACGGAGAACTCTGGGGTCTCCATCATCTCTGTATTGCTGTGTTGAAGTGAACCCGAAACAATTTTCTAAGGAAGTTCCTGTCCCTGTGGCAGGCAGCTCTTCTGCCCATCTCTGAAGCTTCAGCCCCAGCTTCCTACCAGGCCCCTGTTTTCACAAGAGGATGTCAACTCCCAAGTGGGGCTCTACTGAACTGCAGGCATAGAGGAGCTTCCCTCCTGCCACTTGTTAGAACCAAAAAGCTTCCCACTGTTACTCGGCTCAGAGGGAAAATTGTTTAGGGGAGGGCCAGATGTGGTCCCTTCTCTAGCTAGTTCCTAAGCCTCTAGCCCCAGCTTGGCTTTGATGATGTGGATTGCGTTGCATTTGAGAATGTGGGCTCTGGAACCAAACTGCCTGGTTGAGTCCCAGCTCTGGCATCTACCAGCTGCATGGCCTTGGGCAGGTTCCTTGGACTTGCTAAACCTCAGTTTTTTCATCTACAAAATGGGGATGATGAGCACTTGCTTTCTAGGATATGTGAGGTTTCCACACGGCGCCCTGTGCAGTGCAGATCCCACTCAAACAGGTCTTAGGTGGTCTCTGGTGGCTCCAGTTGACTGTCATTGGTTCCATTCTACACTTGCCTCTTGCTTTCCTTCCTGCCTTTCCCCACCTCCTTGTATTCTTTTTTCTTTTTTTTTTGCCCCATTGTGAGCTGCCTTAAACCTTTTCTGAAAAGTGATGAGATATGAAAGAACAAGTGAATGAATAAATAAAGTTAATATAATAATTGCTAAAAGGCACACTTGTTTGAATGCTCGTTTATTCTTCTCAAAGTCTTTCATGTATCTTTTCTGATTTTATTATGAATATTCTCCTGCAGTATTATTTTACTTTACATCCTTATACAGAGATCCCCAGGCCTTCTTTTTGGGTATTACATAACTTGCAAAGATGTGGCTTTTGTGTATATGTGTGAATGTAACCCATAAATCCTCAGCATTGTCTTGAGTAGAGTTGAAGTAAGCAAGTTAAGATCGGCTTTATCTTACCAAGAAGTTCTGAATTTCAAAAGAAATGTTGGATGGTAAAACTCCAGACTCATGTTCTGGAGGCTGAGCTTAGACATTTAAAATGAAGGATAGGAAAGATGGGAAATGGATTGGAACTAACGCCTGTGGGATGCTAGGAGCCAGCCAGCAGACATTGGGGAGGCTCTGGGCACCTGAGACACCCCTGCTTCTCTGCCAGAGCTCCCTCCTGGAACCTCAGGCATTGTCGCTGGAGAGGTATATTCATTCAGTCATCCTGCAGACAGACCAGAGAGCCAGCAGACAAGGTGATCCTGTTCATGTCACAGGGGATGGGAAAACAAGGGTCTGAAGCGGTTGAGGTGGGGGTGGTGCAACTGAGCTGAAGAAGAATATGTGGGTCTGGCTGAGTTGGGGTGAGCACTAGAGGAGAGTAAGTCCAAGGACAGAAGAGGTTCTGGATGGGGGAACCGAGGGCTGGGTACACAGGCGGCTGCTGGGAGAGAAGGATCTCTTTGTTGAGTGGCCAGGACCGAGTCTTTGCATCCTTCCTGGGGTAGAATCAGCTGTGCTGAAGGTAGCTGACCTGCCTGTTGGCCATGGCCTTTCATGGCACCTGGTACTCCTGTGCCCCCACGGCACTTTGGGGAAAAAACCAGCTTCCATTTAGCAGCATGTTGGCTAAGAGTTCTGCCTCCAACATTAGTATTTGTAGCTGCATGATCTAGGTTACAGTTCTATTAATTGTCTGCTCATGGGAAATTCACTTCATCTCCTTGTGCCTTAATTTCTGCATCTGAACAAAGGAAGAGTAAAAAATGACAGTACCTCTCTGACTGAGTTGGAGCAAAGTGCAACATCAAAGCTGTCTCAGCATCTAAGCACAACCCTGGCAACCTGGCAGGGGTGTGTAAATGCACCCATGCCGGCTCTTCTTTAAGGCCCACCCAGCACATCAGCGGAGGTTTCTGTCCATGGAAGGTGCTGAGAAGTTTCTTGACTGCTTCTCCTCCTACCTGTGACCTTGTTTGATTCCTCTTCACACTTTGGGAATACACAGGGCAGACAGACAGTCTTATTCCCATCTTGCCAGTGAAACAGTTGAGAGCCAGAAAACGGAACTTGTTTCTCTCCTGCTGCAACTGCAAGTGCTACTTTTCCTGAAACCTGAACTCTGATTTGGGCCAGCCTACTTCCCTGCAGTGTCTCCTTGAGCAAGTTTCTTCCCACATCAAGCCTCAACTTCCCATATCAAGGCTCAACTTCCCACTGAAAACTGATGAAAGAGGATGCCCCACATCCCTTCTAGCTCAGATGCGTCCTGCAGCTGCAGGTCTGATGCGGGAGGGCCTCAGTCCTTCGCTGAGCTGAGGAGTGGGGCCAAGGCTTGAGACACACGGGCGGACACAGGAGTCCCAGGAGTTCGTGCATCCTGTCGCCAGTTGCTGAGTTTTTTGTCCAGAGACTCGTGCCAGGCAGGCTGGGTGATGCAGAGGTATGCAGGGCACCCTTTAAGACAGGTGGGGGCCTGAGGGGCCCACGGGCAGAGCCCTGAGGCAGGACGTGCTCATTGCCACTTACCTGACCAACACTTTTTATTTTATTCAAAAAAAATTTTAGGTAGTACATGCAAATGGTAAAAATTTCAGACAATACCAAATGTATATGGATACAGTGAGGTCTCCTCCTGGCTCTTTTTCTCCCTGCGTCTAGTTACCCTCTTGGGAGGCAGCCACTGTTAGCAGTTTCTTCTCTGTTCTTTAGAGATTTACATACAATACTTTGATGAGGGTAAGATATATGTGTGTATTTATGTAGATGTGTGTATATATATGTGTGTATATATATATATATAATCCTCCCTCTCATTGTTCCATTTTTGTTCTTTTCCATTAACAAATATTTATTGATGATCGTTCTGTATGGATAGACTGCTGCTTCATTCTTTTTAGCAGCTACGTAGTATTCCATTATATGCGGTATCATATGTTATTTAACAAGGCTTCTGTTGGTGACTTCCAACCTTTTTATTTTTCAAAAAAAGTCTGCAGTGGGAATTCCCTGGAGGTCCAGTGGTTAGGACTTCATGTTTCCACTGCAGGGGACATGGGCTTGATCCCTGGTCATGCCTAGTTAGGGAACTAAGATCTGGCAAGCCTCAGGGTGTGGTCAAAATAAATGAATAAAAATTTAAAAAAATGTTAAGAGGTTGCAGTGAGCATCCTTGTCCATATGGGACTATACCCGTAGGATAAACTCCCAGAAGTGGAGTGGCTGGATCAGTGTGTCTACATTGTGAATTTTGAAAGATAGAGACCTTGCTCTCCAAAGACATTTCTCCCTGAAATGAGAAGATCTGTTTTCCCTAACAGGCCCCTCCCAGTGGGGGATCAACCCCTTGAATCATTGCTAATCTGATAGATGAAAAGGGGTACATTGTGGTTTTAATGGGTTCTTCTCTTATTATGAGTGAAGTCTGGCTGCTTCTCCTTTTTATTTTTTTACATATATCTTTTTTTGGAGCAACTTTAAATTTGCAGAAAAGTTGCAAAGATAATATAGAAAGTTCCCACGTACTTCTCACCCAGTTTCCCCTATTGTTCACGTCATGTAGCCACGATCCACTTGTCAAAACTAAGAAACTTACGTTGGTACAAGACTAATAACCAAACTCCAGACTTTATTTGGCTCTGAGTGGTTTTCTTATTTTGGCAAGGGTGAGGTCAGTGTGTAAGCTGAAGGTGGCATTTTAGGTGCCAGAGCCACCTACCCCCCAAGAGACTGTTGGGGCCTGAAATTTACATCTTTCCCCATATAGCACAGCACACAGCCCAGGCCTCCCAGCCTGGCAAGGCAGACTGGACAGAGAAATTACATCATGTTGTTTCTCTCAGTTCCTTTGGGTGAGGGGTGTGGTTGTTGTTAAATCACTTGGTTGGCCCCTTGCTGCTGTTCCATCCTCATGTATTCCAGTGGAGGGAATAGGGTGAGCCAGGCCATTAGAGGCATGGAACTCCATCGGCTTGAAAAATCCCAATGACACAAGTGGTACTTCTCTTCCAGTAAAATCAACACATCACAGATAAGACTTAAACTGTTAATAACAGCTCCAATCTCAGTCCCTTCTTCTCCCTCCCAGAGGCAACACTGTGGTTGCCTTAGGGTGTATCCTGTCAGGATTTTTCTGGAAAGCATAAACTTTTGAGGGTGCTGCCAGGGATGGCTGGAGATGACAGGGGCAGGTGTAGGAACCTCCCCCCCAAGTTCTTTGCTTGGACTCCTGAGGAATGTTAACATGCATCCTTCTTGTGCAGACAGCATGTTACAGTAACAAGGAGCTTCACAGCGCTGCCTTTTTCAGTGTCCTAGAGGCTCTGGGAGGTAGGTAGGGGTCATTTTATCATGCTCTTCTTGGGCAGATCAGAGGTGGCTGAGGCCCAACAGCCGGAAAGAGGCAGAGCTGTACCTGAATTCTCTCCTGTTGTTTCTTGAAGAATAATAGTAGTTGTACCAACAATAACAACGGCAAAGCTTCATCGAGCACTGGTCACTTTGCTCACATTATCTCATTTAACCCTCAGAACACTGTGAGCTGAGTACAGTCATCCCTTGGTATCCTATCCCCAGGACATTGGATCCAGGTTGCCTCCAGATACCAAGATCCAGGGACGCTCAAGTTCCTTGCAGTCGGTCCTCTAGTATCCGTGGATGCAGGACTCACAGATAAGGAGGGCTGCTTGTACAGGTATTATGCTGTCTAGACAGATGAGGAGGCTGGGGCTTGGAGGGGAGAGGCAGCCAGTCTGAAATGCATGGAGCTGGGATTCTCATCCAGTTGTGTCTGCCTCCAGAACCTGCAGGCTCACACTCTGCTCCATTCACCATCCCTCATCTCTACCTTTCTAGTAGCCCACAGCTGCCTTGCAATACAGCTTAGAGTTTATTGGACACTTTCACTCTGTCACTCACAGATCAGCGGTACCTATGCTTCCATGCCCCATCCTTCCTTAATTCCCCTGGGTCTGTGTCTCCATTTATCTCACCTTAACCTATTTTCAGGGCTCTTCTCATCCACTCCCTACCTGAGCCCAGGATTGTCTCCTCTCACTGCATGTCTTTTGGGTATTTCCTGAGCACCTGCTCAGGAAAAAATTGACATTCACTGCCCTCATGGAGCTTCCATTCTGCTAGAACAAAGACAGTTTCTGACTTGAGGCCTGGGTGCTCCTCCAGGTCCAAAGCCGGCTCTCCCCACACTGGGCTCTGTGCATCCGCCCTCTTGCAGTTACTGGGGCGGTGGTGCGTCCTGTGTCCCCCGCCTCTGTCACCCTGGGATGTCACCCGGGCTCCGGGCAGGGCCCCGGCTGCTCCTGGGGATGGTGCGCAGGCGTGATTTACCGCGCCTCCCTGCACCACATGTCTTTAAAATTACAGTGCCCATTTCCTGCTGAAATAATTTCCACAAAGAGTGGCTCCTATTACTGCAAGAGGCGTGCAGACGTCATGATTTATTATTATTTATGGTCCCAAGGCCTTGTTTATGCAAGACGGGTTAGGTGCACGCGATAGAAATGCCATTATGCAAATGACATTCAGTGTCCTTACGGCGCCCAAATAATTTTTGTGTTGGACGATTAAGCCTCATCTGTTATTGATATGGGCTGCAGTCGGGCTATTACAGAGTCCCAACAGTGCTTACTTCCAGTAATGGGAAAATTGAGAGAGAGAGACCAGTACAATTGCCTCAAGTGGGCCGTGATGGTCTGGAAGGAGTAGAACATCTCGGAGGTCCGCGCTGAGGGAGCCCGCAGACTCCTCGGATAAATAAGGAAGGCTGTGCCCGGCAATAAATTCAGCCTCGGGTTTGAGTGGGTGCCCTGAAGGATTTGTGGCCTTCCAGTAGCGTGATTTAGCTATTTGATTTAGCCAGGGGGCCAGGCAGCCCCACCCCGAATTCCAGGGAAGCCCGTGAGCAGGGAGCTGCCAGCGTGGAGGGGAGGGCAGAGGAGGAGGGTGACCGCCCCATGATGGGGCATTCAGGCCGCTGTGCCAGCCTCTCGCTGCCTGCTGCCTGGCCCCTGCGCATAACCGCCTGCCTTCTAGAGTGCGCGCGTGTTCTCTCTCTCTTGCTCTTTCTCTCTCTTTTTTTTTTTTGACACAGCTGTGAAGTCCCATTTTGATCAGTGTTGATAGCTTATGAATTCCAAAATTGACAAAATTTACAGAAAAATGAGGATAATCCATCTTCCTTAGCAGCCTGTCAGGAGCTGGCCATACTTCATAATCTCCAATTACAGATGCTATTTTCCGACATTTACATGCAGATATTAGAACCAAATGAAAATGAGAAGCAAAGAGAGAATGGAAATGCAGCTATTTATATGTATAAAAGACAAACAGGTAGATTCGAGACATTTAGATTGGATTTGGGGTCCCTTTAGGAGGCTTGGAAAGAGACAGCTTTGAGCACGTGGGGCTTCAGAATAAAATGGTAAGACGCAGGGCCTCTCCAGGCCTGTCCGTGGTCTGGCAGGTTGGGTTAAAAAACAGCTCAAGTCTGCTGGCTCAGCTGGGGACGCTTGACTTGGGTGGGGGCACGTGGGCCACCCCTCCCCCAGGGTTTTAGGGAGTCCCCTGGGGAGCACCCAGAGCTCATGCTAAGCCATCAAGTACCCATACATTTCACAAATGAGTGGATTTAGAACCTTCAGCATTCGTTTTTAAAAATGGTGAGCGTGTGTTGGAGGGGGGTTGGGGGAGTAGGCAAGAGATGCCCCTGGAGTCCGCTCCCTCTCGGAGGCAGATTTCAAAAAGTTGGCATCTTCTGGTGACCAGTTCATAAAGTCCCCCTGAATAAAAGATGCAGGAGGGTACCACTGTTTGTCAGAGGGCTCTGGCCAGGTGCACAGAGGGTTGCACCAATAAGCTTTAAAAATGCGATATAAATAATAAAATTAATGGAGAGAGAAGGAGTTCTGATATATGGATCATCCACTTCCTTCTCAGCTAATCTGGCGAGAGAGGAGGGCCTGGGAGGAGGCTTTGTAATGAAAATGTTCTTCCCATAAAATTGAAGGGAGAACAGCCTTGTTGCCCTCGCAGCTGTATGTGGCACTGGCTTCTGGAAAGCTGGGGATATTAATTAGCAGTGCTTTGGATTAAACTCTTCCAACCATGTCGGATGGTATGATTTTTTTTTTCTCTTTGTGAGCTTGACATGGATGGCAGGGAAGAGTCTGCCTGGGTTTTCCCAGCTTCCTGTTATGACTGAACTTTTCTTTTTATGTGGGGGGATCAAACCTCTTCCTCTCCTGGAAATGAAAATGAGAGATTTCAGGGTTTTCCTGGGCAGTTGGGCAGAGAGAGGGTGTTTTGTTGGAGCAGGCAGAGGAGGTGGGGAGCATTGGATGGGGAGATGGGAACATCTCTGCCTTTGGCTTCAAAGCTTTTATTTATTTGTGGGAAGCCTCTTTCTAGCCAGCAATTTTATATTATTTGAAGTTTGATTTGTGGTTGAGAGGTGAAGCGAATAAAACCAGGAGGCTAAATTTAACGTATGTATGTATGTATGTGTGTGTGTGTGTTGTATCTGAGAGAGAAAGGGATTGTTAAAAACCAAGCTCAAACCAAGCCTTCAGAAGTATGTTGGTTTACATGTCCAGTCTCAAGGCCATTGGCTTGCTTGCTTAAATAAATTGTAGGTATTAGCACAAAGAATGGTTATTATGCTTTCTTTCCAGGTATGAAATGCAAGATTCTTGAAATTAACACATGACTGCAAAATGCAAACATATTTCTAATAATTAAAAACAAAGGCTCTTAAGTTAATCTTCGTGAAGAGGCGAATAAACAGAAACGCCATTGTTATTGTGCTAGTTTTGTCTCTATTATTTACATAATAGTATTAACTCACACAGAAAAGCTTCAGCCTAAGCCTAGTGTCTCCTTCCTTTCGTTTCTCATTTTTCTAAAACCAGAATGTATCCTTCAGTAAAGAACACAGCACTTGAACCAAGCAGTCTCATGCCTGATTTTTCTCCTAATAGTGCAATGTTACGTTTTTGTTTCTTTCTGTTCTTTCCCGCTCATATGAAGGTTATTCGCTAATGCCATCATCAGCCTGAGCACGGCTGTCCTCTGAGTTTACCGTTTAGGTTGCCCTCTGAGACGAAGTGGGGAGGGCAAAGGATGAAGTTCCCACCGTCGCTGGCTGAACCCACGTGGAAACATGTCATACTGGAGGTCATTCTTGAGCCGGGATGAGAAGGGGTGGAGAGACAAGATTGGAGGAGAGGAAAGGAAAAGGGCGCGCGCGGAGGAGGAATGGGCTTGTCGCGGGTGGGGGATCGTGAAGCCTGTGAAGATGCTTCTGGACCGGCAGTCGGTCTCCCTGTCCTGGGCCCTGTGGCGTCGTGGGGGATCCGACGGGACCGGACTCTAACCCCGCGTGCGGCTCCCTCCACTCTCTGGTCCCAGCTTTCCCAGCCAGACCAGGATTGGGTTGATGAAGGTGCTGTCTAGCGGAGTTCAGGATCTCAGGCTGGGGTCGCACTGCTGCGGGTGATTCAGGCGCATTGGTTTGGTCCCTTCTGCCTCATTTTCATCCTCTGTAAACTGGGAGTGATAATACTTACCCAGAGGGTCATTGTAAGGGTTAAATAAATAAATGGGCTTGAACACCTAGAGGGCATCCCAGTGGCTCAGCGGTAAAGAACCCTCCTGCAATGCAGGAGACCCTGGATTGGGAAGATCCCCTGGACGAGGGCATGGCAACCCACTTCAGTGTTGTTGCCTGGAGAGTCTCGTGGACAGAGGAGCCTGGCGGGCTACAGTCCGTGGGGTCACAAAGAGTCAGACAGAACTGAGCGTGCACGCACGCTTACACATGCTAACACCTAGAACAGTAGCTGGTGTGTAGCAAGCATCCAACAAATATGAGTACTCCTGACTTATCCTGTGTCTGCGGGTTTAGGTCAGAGATGCTAGAATCCTCTGAGTCGGAGTCTGAGTTAGCTGTGAGAGGCCTGGTTCTCTCAGCCTTCTTTTTCTGGCATTTCTCTTGGCGGTGTCAGTTTGGCTCTAGCAGACCTTGGTGACAGAGGGAATGCCCTCCCGAGACTGCCTGTTTGCCTTTTCAGAGTGTTGCCTGATAGAAGGTTCTTCCTGATGGGGAACAGAAGGGGCAGAGAGATGACCTTTGGCCTGAGGAGTGTGTATTTGGGTGTGCCTGTGTGTGTGCGCACACGCGTGTCACCCTCAGCAGTGGCAGGGCAGTGGTGGTGGGGAAGGGCATCCAAGCTCCCCTCCCGGCCTCCACCCTATTAATCTTGCACTGCAGAGGGAAGTCTTTTGTTTCTTTACAGCCGCAGGGATAGCCTTTCTGTCTTCCTACAGTTGGGAAATAAATCCAAAAGAAAGTGAACTCTGAGCATCCTGGGATGTCCCCCACTCCTGTACTTTCAAGAAGATTCTTGAAAGTCTCTTGGACAGCAAGGAGACCCAACCAGTCCATCCTAAAGGAAATCAGTCCTGAATATTCACTGGAAGGACTGATGCTGAAACTGAAGCTGCAATACTTTGGCCACTTGATGCAAAGAACTGACTCATTGGAAAAGACGCTGATGCTGGGAAAGATTGAAGGCAGGAGGAGAAGGGGATGGAGGACATCCCTTTGCGTGCCCCGTTCCAGGCCCCTGGGTAGCCAAGAGGCCTTCCTTTGGCAGTAGTGAGCCTCCCTGCCCTCCTCCCTTCCCTGTAGCAGGATGGGACAGCCAGGCCCCACCATGAACTGCCTGGAAGAAGTCGGTGGAATTTGGCTGCTCTGAGATAGAGCTTTGTTTTTGGAAATCTCCCTCCTCTTTGCTACCTCAGGATCTGGATGGCAGAGTCTGAACAGACCCTGGCAATTCCCAAGGAGGGAGTCCTCCTCTCCCTCCTCCGCACAGCTCCCTCCCACTGTGTCTTATCATCCAGGAAGCCTTGGCCCCTGGGTCCTGGCTCTTGTGCTCTGGAAGTGGGGCTCTGTTACTCAAGCCTTGTCATTTCTTCTCTTGCGTTTGGGAGGACAAGAGCCAGAATGCTGCAAACCCAGAGCCTTCTCTCCCTGCTCAGCTTACATATTTCTTGATGTTCAGGGTAGACCCCAGAATCTTTTGTTCATTCCCTCTCTCCCCTGCTCAGCTTCATTCAGGATATGTCCTGCCCAGCCTACTGGCCCAAATCAGACTGCCTGGACATGCCTACTCATCTCAGAGGGAGAGCAGATACAATGTCCAATGACTGGGATCAAGTTCAGTTCAGTTCAGTCGCTCAGTCGTGTCCAACTCTTTGCAACTCCGTGGACTACAGCACGCCAGGCTTCCCTGTCTATCACCAACTCCAGGAGCTTGCTTAAACTCATGTCCATTGAGTTGGTGATGCCATCCAATCATCCTCTGTTGTCCCCTTCTCCTCCTGCCTTCAATCTTTCCCAGCATCAGCGTTTTTTCTAATGAGTCAGTTCTTTGCATCAAGTGGCCAAAGTATTGGAGCTTCAGTTTTAGCATCAGTCCTTCCAGTGGATATTCAGGGCTGATTTTCTTTAGGATGGACTGGTTGGATCTCCTTGCTGTCCAAGAGACTGTCAAGAATCTTCTCCAAGACCACAGTTCAAAAGCATCATTTCTATGGCTCTCAGCTTTCCTTATAGTCCAACTCTCACATTCATACATGAGTACTGGAAAAACCATAGCCTTGACTAGACAGACCTTTGTTGGCAAAGTAATGTCTCTACTTTTTAATACGCTGTTTAAGTTGGTCATAACTTTGCTTCCAAGAAGTAAGCCTCTTTTAATTTCATGGCTGCAATCACCATCTGCAGTGATTTTGGAGCCCCAAAAAGTAAAGTCAGCCATTGTTTCCACTGTTTCCCCATCTATTTGCCATGAAGTGATGGGACTGGATGCCATGATCTTAGTTTTCTGAATGTTAAGCTTTAAGCCAACTTTTTCACTCTCCTCTTTCAGTTTCATCAAAAGGCTCTTTAGTTCTTCTTCACTTTCTGCCGTTAGGGTGGTGTCATCTGCATATCTGAAGTTACTGATATTTCTCCTGGCAATCTTGATTCCAGCTTGTGCTTCTTCCAGCCCAGCATTTCTCATGATGTACTCTGCATATAAGTTAAATAAGCAGGGTGACAATATACAGCCTTGACATGCTCCTTTCCTGATTTGGAACCAGTCTGTTGTTCCGTGTCCAGTTTTAACTGTTGCTTCCTGACCTGCATACAGGTTTCTCAAGAGGCAGGTCAGGTGGTCTGGTATTCCCATCTCTTGAAGAATTTTCCACAGTTTATTGTGATCCACATAGTCAAAGGCTTTGGCATAGTCAATAAAGCAGAAATAGATGTTTTTTAATTTCATGGCTGCAGTCACCATCTGCAGTGATTTTGGAGCCCAAGAAAATAAAGTGTGTCACTGTTTCCATTGTTTCCCCATCTATTTGCCATGAATTGATGGGACCGGATGCCATGATCTTACTTTTTTGAATGTTGAGTTTTAAGCCAGCTTTTTCCCTCTCTTCTTTCACTTTCATCAAGAGGTGATAAATATCCCAAACACAGGGTGGCGAAAATCCTGGGGGAATTCAGAGAAGAAAATTATTTATTTCAACCAAAAAGACTTATGGAGGAGATGGCATTGGAACTGGGCCTTAGAGAACAATGGTCTGGACTGGGGTGAGGATGGAAAACGGAGTAGACAGAGGCAGTCCATGGAATGACTGAGGTGCTCAGGAATTAGTGCGAGTATGGTGTGGCTGGAGTCGTGGGTAGGGTTTTGGAAGTAGGTAGATCTGAATTGAAATTGGAAAAGCAGGTTGGGATTTGGTTTGGGGTCTGTATGGTTTGGGTCAACATTACCTGGAGGCAGTGAGGAGCCAGGGAGGGTTTACATGCACAGAGCATTCCCTTACAAATAGCATCCTGGTTAGGGGTGGGAGGAAATGAATACTTCCAAACAATCATGTGCAAAATCACTCTCCATCTCACGTGAGCTTGTGGTGAGTTCTGCATCGAGTGTGAGAATAGCCTGAGTTAACCCGGCGATGAGGCGAAGCGAGCTGCTTAGGCTGAGAGGACACTCGTTGGAACTGGGGTCCCAGAGAGCACACACAGGACCGATGTGGGGAGGCCTTGGCACTTCGTGGCAGCCAGAGCTGTGTGGCCACCACGCGGCTGCCTCAGGAAGTAGAGAGTTTCCCATCCCCGGTGAGTTTTCAGCATCAGCTGAAGATCAACCTCCATAACCCCCTTGGGTCCTGAGATTTGGTTCACTAAGATTCTCTAGGGCTTCTCTGATGGCTCAGCAGGTAAGGAATCCTCCTACAATGCTGAAGATGGAGGAGCTGCGGATTCTATCCCTGGGCCGGAGGAAATGGCAACCCACTCCAGTATTCTTGCCTGAAAAGTCCCATGGACAGAGGAGCCTGGAGGACTCCACTCCACAGGATCACAAAGAGTTGGATGTGACTGAGCAACTGAGCGCGCGCGCACACACACACACGTTTCTCCAAGTGGCCGTGGTGGGAGAAGAGTGCCTCCAGATGAGTCAGTGCTAGAAAGGTTTCTCTGGGACAGAAGGCACAATGTCTGAGTTCATTCTCCTCGCTGGGCTTTCCCTCCTGTCCCCACCACCTGCATGTCTGGGGATGGACTGGAGGGACGCCTGGCACGTTGTAAATGGAATAGGAAGAGATGAGTCAGTTAAACCTTGCAAATCTCTTCTTGGAAGCCCCTTGATTCCACTACAGACCATGTTGACCAAGTCATGGACACAATTCTGGAGAACCACATGAATAATGAGCATGTCTCATTCATGCTTAGGGTACTTTCTGATGAATCAAAGCACTTTTCTGTCACTTACTGTCTCAGTGACCCTGGGAAGCCCCTTGGATGCTGTCGGCAGAGCCAGGCCATGGTACCTGTCCCAGTTCATTTGGTTCTACAGGCATATATGTCACATCTGTTCAGAGCTGGGCACTGGGCCAGGAGCTGCTGTCACAAAGAGGAGGGAGACGCAGCCCTATCCTCATGAAATTCACACTGTGCTTGGGGAATGAGGGCCCTTAAATAATGAAGTATACAATACAGAGTGTTAGGTGCAGCTGTAGGGATGTGTGTGCACTTTGGGGTTATAGGAACTCAGGAGGGGAAATCCAGGAGGGCTTCCTGGAAGAGTGAGGCCATTCAGAATTCTTGGCAGTTCTTCCCCTCTGACAATTCTGGCAGTAGCACTTTGTAGATTATGGAGTATTTTTGCAGGCGTCGTTCATTATCCCTCCTTTCAGCAAACATTTCTTTTTCAAGTTTGACTCATCTTCTATTTGGTTTAGTGGAGATGAAATGCTGAAAGTTTATTGTTTTTTGTGTTGCTTTTTTTCTTTTTTTAAAATTAAACTTTTTATGTTGAAATAATTGTAGATTTACATGCAGTGCTAAGAAATAATGTGGAGGGAGCCCATATACCCTTACCCAGTTTCCTCCAATGATAACATCTGGTAAAATCACACTGGGACATCAATGTTGATAAACTCACTGGAATCCTGGCCATGGAGACTAGAAAACACTAGAACAAAAAGGCCTGCCCTCAGGAGTTGACATTCTTATCACTTCCTGCATGCCTGGTCATGACCCTGTGCGGTAGGTCACGGATCCCCACGTTGAGCATGAGAAAAGGAGCCGAGAACGTGAGCTGCCTGGCCTGGCTCCGCATGCACGGAGCTTGCCTGTGGCAGACTTGAGCCCTGTCCTCCTGGCGGGCTTCCTCAGCCGCGCTCCTGCCCGTCATCAGGCCAGGCCCTGGGGACCCGGCTCCCCCACCCCAGCTTCTGTGCTCCTCTGGGTAGGTGCGCAGTGGGGCAGGAGGGAGTGGTTGGCCTGGCTCTGGCCCACCTCCCCAGGGCCGCCTCGGCCCCGCGCTGGCCCTGGAGGACCCGCAGGTGATGGGGAGGCCTTGTGTTGGCCCCAGGTGGCGGCCGAGGCAGCAGCCCCGCAGCCCGTCCCCCGCACGGCCGGCTCCGCGCTGCCCTCCTTCTCACGTGTCTGTGTTTCTTTTCTCCTCCATGCTGTGGCAGTGGTGCCCCGTGCTGATGAGACAATACTTGGTGCAGCCCCAGGCAGCCCTTTGCCAGGTAATTTCCTGGGGACCCGAACGGCGCCGAGCACACACCTCCCCGGGATGCGTCCGCGCTGGGAGTCCACGGCCTCTCCCGCCGCCGGAGTGCGGTTTCCGGAGTGCGCCCCCCCTGCTTATGCTTCGGATCTTTATGGTCGCCCCGGCCGGGCAGGCGCGAAGGGTTAGGCTTAAATCTCATTTTATCAGTGAGGAAAATAAGGCTCAGAGAACTGGCCCGGCTTGCCTGAGGTCACACAGGTGAGACGGAGGCAGGACTGGGGCAGGAACCCCGTGTTATTCCTCTTAGTTCACCGTTCTTTCTACTGCGGGATCAACAGCTTTATTTTATGCAGATAAAAATGAGCTAAGGAAGTCCATTCCCCTCCCTCAGTCAGTTTTTCCAGGTTAGAAAAGATAACCCTGAACATGCTTCTGGCTCAGACATTTGCGAGTGCAAGACTGTCATTGGGAGCATGGTATCTGAGAGGAGGTGCGTACCTGGTGGGACTTGAACTTGAGGCCTCCTAGGGGTCTGTGGCAGTAGGTGGAGAACTTTTTTTTTTCGTTAATAGATATTTTATCAATCAAGATGCAGATACTAAAAATGTGGAGCCCACTCATCTAAACCATGCTTGACAAATGATTGCCTATCCTTTTTTAACTTTTTATTTTATATCAGTGTATCACAAAGAGACGGACATGACTGAGCGACTGAACTGAACTGAACTGATAGTTGATTAACAATGTTGTATTGTTGACTCTATTCCAACGCAAAATCAGTTCAGTTGAGTTCAGTCGCTCAGTCATGTCTGACTCTTTGCAACCCCATGGACTGCAGCACGCCAGGTTTCCCTGTCCATCAAAACAAAAGGTTTAAAAAAATAAATTAAGTCACATGAGGAGAGACTTTTCTCAAAAAAAATATATTGTGTTAGTTTCAGGTGTAAGGCAGAGTGATTCAGTCATGCATATATATGTATCTATTCTTTTTCAAGTTATTTTCCCATTTAGGATGTTACATTATATTAAGCAGAATTCCCTATGCTCAAGGATAGGGTAGGTCCTTATTGGTTATTCATTTTAAATAGAGCAATGTGTACATGTCAATCTCAAACTCCCGATCTATCCTTCCACCCCACCCTTCCCCCTTTGGTAACGATTCCTTCTCTAAACCTGTGAGTCTGTTTCTGTTTTGTGAATAAATACATTTGTATCAGGTTTTTAGATTCCACACAAAAGTGACACATGGTATTTGTCTTTCTCTGTCTGACTTACTACATTCAGTATGAAAATTTCTAGGTCCACCCATATTGCCGAAAATGGCATTATTTTGTTCTTTTTAATGGCTGAATAATATTCCCTTGTATGCATGCACCACATCCTCTTTATTCATTTGGTTGTCGACAGACATTTAGATTGCGTCTATGTCTTGGCTGTTGTAAACAGTGGTGCAATGAACACTAGGGGGCATGTACCCTTTCAAACTGTTTTCTCCAGATACATGCCCAGCAGGGAGATTGCTGGGTTGTATGGTAACTCTATTTTTAGTTTT
Source organism: Muntiacus reevesi (assembly GCF_963930625.1). Lineage (NCBI taxonomy): Eukaryota > Metazoa > Chordata > Mammalia > Artiodactyla > Cervidae > Muntiacus > Muntiacus reevesi. The sequence goes on along the minus strand of NC_089265.1, from coordinate 56,940,487 downwards.
TTAAGGAACCTCCATACTGTTCTTCCTAGTGGCCATACCAGTTTACATTCCCACCAACCGTGTAGGAGGTTCCCCTTCTCTTTATACCTTCTCCAGCATTTATTGTTTGTGGATTTTTTGATGATGGCCATTCTAACTGGTGTGAGGTGATGTCTGATTGTAGTTTTGATTTGCACTTCTCTATTCATGAGTGACATTGAACATCTTTTCGTGTAAGTAGGCAAAGAAGTTTCTCCCCCAACTGGTTCCATTGGAGTGGACCCTCTGGAACTTGATGATGTTGTTATTCAGTCTGTAAGTCATGTCTGACTCTTTGGACTTTAATATGGACTTTAATATGCCAGGCTTCCCTGTCCTTCACCACCTCCTACAGTTTGCTCAAACTCACGTCCACTGAGTCGGTGATGCCATCCAACCATCCCATCCTCTGTCGCCCCCTTCTCCTCCTGCCCTCAATCTTTCCCAGCATCAGGATCTTTTCCAGTGAGTCAGCTCTTCGCATGAGGTGGCCAAAATATTGGCGCGTCAGCATCAGTCCTTCCAATGAATGTTCAGGGTTGATTTCTTTTAGGATTGACAGGTTTGATTTCCTTGCAGTCCAAGGGACTCTCAGGAGTCTCCTGGCACCACAGTTCAGAAGTATCAATTCTTTGGCACTCAGCCTTCTTTATGGTCCAACTCTCACATCCATACATGACTATTGGAAAAACCATAACTTTGACTATATGGACCTATGACTTGCTGACCTCAGTTTAGTTTCTTTCCTGGGTCATGGTCAAGGACAGCACCAAGGAGCCCTAATGGGAAGGGAACAGAAGCACAAAATCCACAAAAGGAACTCCAAAAGCTTCTAAAGTAGGAATGTGGAGCACAACTGTTGCCTGCAGATGTTGGTGGCTTCACAGCCAGTGGAGGGAGGTGGGGGCCAGTGGAGGGAGGTGGGGGGCCAGTGGAGGGAGGTGGGGGCCAGTGGAGGGAGGTGGGGGGCCAGTGGAGGGAGGTGGGGGCCAGTGGAGGGAGGTGGGGGGCCAGTGGAGGGAGGTGCGGGGCCAGTGGAGGGAGGTGCGGGGCCAGTGGAGGGAGGTGGGGGGCCAGTGGAGGGAGGTGGGGGGCCAGTGGAGGGAGGTGGGGGCCAGTGGAGGGAGGTGGGGGCCAGTGGAGGGAGGTGGGGGCCAGTGGAGGGAGGTGCGGGGCCAGTGGAGGGAGGTGGGGGGCCAGTGGAGGGAGGTGGGGGCCAGTGGAGGGAGGTGGGGGCCAGTGGAGGGAGGTGGGGGGGCCAGTGGAGGGAGGTGGGGGGCCAGTGGAGGGAGGTGGGGGCCAGTGGAGGGAGGTGGGGGCCAGTGGAGGGAGGTGCGGGGGGCTGTGTTCCCAAGGGCACAGGTGCACCAACACAGCCCCACTGTTCAGCCCTTGGCTTGCCAAAGAGCTACGAGATATGGAAACAGACGCCGTTGTCACCAGGAAAAGGGACACCAATCACCGGTTCCCACTTTTCTTGTCTCTCTCTCCTGATCGTCCCCCCCGTCTTTCTTTTCCTGTCATTCTTTCTACCTCTCCCAGCCTCCACTTTCAAAAAGGACTTGAAGTATCCTGCAAAATAAACAATGACCTATATCTACAGTAGCTAAGGCTGAAAAAGTTCAGAAATTATGCAGAGGAAAGACTAAGATCATTCTACGAGGTGTCAGCAATGATACACTTGTGGTGACTGAGCTCTGAATTTGACTAAGCTTCCTGACAACCAAGGCAAAGAAGGATATGTAGAGTTTCCAATGTCCCTGTAGTAATTTTTTGGGGGGGCATAATGAATTGTAGAAGACATTGACATGGAATTTGAATGTTCTAATGGGAGTGTCTCTAGAGGATTTTTGTTTTGTTTTTATTAAGTTCTTTGTATGGCTGTTTTCTTTTATTGCCTCTAATCAGTGTTGAATGCCTGATATTCTGTCCCAGAACAATGAAGTCACTTCCTCAGGGATTACGCCTCATGGTAGACAAGGACATTGTTTTCTGGTCACCTGACTTGATGAGGGGTAGAGGTGGGAGGTTAGCATATTATTTCGAGCTCTTGTTCAAACCCTTCCCAGTTAATTTTTGGATTTTGGGGTGAATATCATGCTCCTGGATCATGCATTCATTCATTCAACAAACACTTAGGGGGCTCTCTCGCTATTTCCTGCCCTGTGCTCTCAAGGCAACCCGGAGGGAGATAGACAAACAGCCATTGTACGTGGTGGCAAGCATGATAACAGAGGTCTGTGCAAAATGACACCAATTACGGACACATAGACAAGGGAATCATGATTTCTTTGTAGGAATGTGGGGTCCAGGAATGGCTGCACCAAGGAGATGACATTTGAACTGGGTCTTGTGAGTTTAAGTGACTGAGTGAGGTGCACCTTCCAGGCAGAGAGAGAACAGTTCCTGGAGTGACTGAGGAGTGGCCAGTGGAACAAGGTCCAGGGACCCCAGGAGATGGAGGAGAACGCAGTTGCTGCAAAAATTCACAGGCAGCTGAGTGGGACAGAGAATGGTGAGAAACTGCGGAATAATTACCAAGCGAATGAAATGATAGCATCCCCTGGCTCATGCGGGAGCAGAGCAGGAGCTATCGAATCCCACCAAAGCAGAGGATGGGACTCAGCCCTGTGAGCAGGAGGTGGTGGGAGGCCCATGTGGCAAAGGGCAGTGGCAGCTGGTTTAGGAATCCAGCTGTCTTCTCAGCCCCAGCTCTTTAGGGAAGTTCATCGCACCTTCTGGCAACCACTGGTGGTTGAGCAACTGGATTTTTGGGTCTCCCACTGCATGTCTCACACAAGTTGCAGATTTTGTGTCTGGAAGAGATGATTCAAACCCAATTGCTGAAGTGACTGAACAACCTTTGATACTGAATTTACTGACTAAAACAGAATCAGATAACAAAAAGTCTCTTCCATCTGGATATTAAATATGTTAAGAGGCAGGGCTGGCCATCCTCCGATCATTTTCTTAAACCGGGTTGGCTATGCTCCTTGGGAAATAGAGGCTTTCCCTTGTGGACGCAGCTGCCCAGCCCGGAGTCTAGGAAGGGGACAGATGTGGTAGTGGGGTTGGGAGGGCGCAGGGGTGCTACTCTTAGCCAAGGTACTGCCTGGCTCTCCTGAGGATAAGGGTCACTCATTCATTTGTTCATCTAAGTGTTCACTGTGCAGGCTCTTCAGAGTTGAATCCCAGCTTGTCTACTTTTTCATCTGAACCTCTTCCTCATGCAACTATTGACATGTACCTTGTATTTGGATCACTCCCATATCACCTCTGAGCTTTCTTTCAGCTCTGCTCAGCAGAGATCAGGGTCAGGGATTGCTCAGGTCCAGGATAAATAACAGCTTGCCCAAGAAACATTTCCTTACCACTTCCTGCGCCATGTCAACGAATGGCTCTGTGCCCTTATCCCTGTTGGATGGAGCTTCAGGACCACGTGTCTTTTCTGTTGAGATGTGTGGATGAAGGTCAGAGGGCATGTCTGGTCCTCACATGCCATCTTGCACACAAAAAAAGCCCAATAAGCACTAAGCATGCACTCTGCTCAGACCTCTGCTGGGACACAGGAACCGAGGGGGATGATAGGCACTGTCCCCGTCCCAAGGGTCTCAGAAACCCCCGAGACCCTCACAGAGACACTTTGACCTCCTGGTTTTGCACGTGGCAATGCATTGAAGGCAGGCCTCCAATGAGCCTTACATCCTAATTTTTTAAGCAAATGAGGAGTTGAATGCACGAACAAGTCCCATTCTGTGCTGGATAAAGTCTAGACAGTGACCTTTTCTCAATAGCTTTCTGTTGCCTGGAATGCAGACTGCTGGGTGAGACCTACAGCAAGAAATATATTGTCATCTCTACCTAGTACACACATATCCACTTACATCGAAACAAAGAATGATGCAGCAGGATTTACTTTTTCTATATGAGAGTCTCTTCTGTTCGAGTCGACTCTGTTTTCCATTTTAAAGGTTAGTACTAGCGCAGTGATTTCCTGCCTGTTGAAGGGTTAGGACACAGTATGAAGATCATTAGGGTGATTGTCAAGATTTTGAGTCAGATGGACCCAGGTTTGCATCCTGGCTCTGGCACCCAGAAGCTGTGTGACATTCAGTTCAGTTCAGTTCAGTCGCTCAGCCGTGTCCGGCTCTTTAGGCAAACACGTTCCTCCTTCGTTAGAAGTCTCAGTTCCTCATCTGTACAATAGGAATAATGTAGACCCTACTACACGGGGGTAAGTGTGAGGGTTAAATGGGATAACACAGATAAAAGCTCCTGACATAGAGTCGGTGATTGACAAGTGTGAGCTTTGACGTAGTTGTGAATATTATGATTCGTGTTGTCCTGGTGCCACTCTGAACTCCTGCTTCCTGGGGAGTGGTAGTCAGGACTTCCTGGAGGAAGAGGCATTGGAGCAAGGCAGCAGGTTGGCCAGGAATCACTACCGTCCTCACAGTGACCAGGAAGTCTGTGAGCATTCCAGGGACACACATTTTCTTTTCTATGAAGGGCAGACTTGTTCCCACGTCTGGACCGTGTTAGATGCCTTTGCCTTTCACATTTAGGTCTCTAATCCACCCAGAATTGATTTTTGTGTCTGGTGTAAAGTAAAGATCCAATTTCTTTTTTCCCTCCTTGTTTCTGAATGGATAACTGGTTCCCCTGCACTGTTTATTAGAGTCTCATCCTTCCCTGCTGATTTGTACATCCCCTCTCTCATATATCAAGGTTCCGTACATGCGCAGATCAGTTTCTGGACTCGATTCTGTTTCACTGGTCAATTTATCCATGCCTGTGCCCATCTCATACTGTCTTAATTACTGCAGCTTTATAGTGATTCCTGATGTCGGGGAGGCCTGTCACCGTCTTGTCCTTCTCCTGTAGAAGCCCCTGGGCTGACTCTGGGCCTTTGCTCTTCTCTGCACGTTGCAGAATCAGCCTCTGCTAGAGACAGGTGCAAAGTCCCGGGAGCTCTGGACAAGAACCCATCTCAGGGTGCCTGGGCCTGCCGTACCTCCTGGACGCACGGCTGCCGCCCACCGTGCTCAGCATTCGAGCCGCCCTGGAACTACATTCTAATTCACTTGCAGAGAAAAGCTCCAGGGATGTGCCTGAGTCTTCGTCCCCTCTGCCCGCCACTTGCCCAGTGACTCCTCTGGTTTCCCTCCCAGTGACTCAGCCCTCATCATCCTGCCCAGGAAGCCTGCAAACTCCTTTCAGAAGACTGCTTGTTTCCTTGTCCTTGGCCACTAAGGACATAACCCTGGACAGACAGAAAGGCATCATCCTTTGGCAGTGCCAGGGTGATGGAGGAGACTCCCTGCGCCAGAGCTTGGCACAGCCAAACTCTTTGGCTTGGGTATCTGCGAATAATTTCTTTACCTGAAGATAGGCCTGGGATTCAAGTGGGGAATGGGAAGAAGAGACCTGTCACTCTTGCTTATACTGTGGTTTTTTTCTGGAGTGGGAAGACCCATGTTGGCAGCTTCACAACCTTTCCGGAGACCATTCTGACAGTGGTGCCAAGGAAATGACACGTCCCAAGCTCTGGTTTCATGCACTGGCTTAAAGAACAGAGCATGACTCATGGGCCAAGTGTACATGGTTGGTGTGGATTTGGTAAATCGGTTTTCAGCATACTGGTGTTTACACGCTTCCAGAATTTAGGAACATTTGCTTTGATAGGATGGTTTTGGGGTGAGAGTTTATGGTGAACCATCCCCTGTTGACCCTGGGCTCTCAGGTTCCTCCTCTCTGAAATGAGGGTTTCAACTAGGTGATGACCCAAATTCCCTTTAACCCTCGTTTTTGTGATGCTACACTTCCGGTTTCAGAGCACAGAAATGAGAAACTTTCCTTTTCATCCTCTTGGCTACAAGATTCATGTTTCTGCCTTGCTTTGGTTATAGATGCCTCCCTCCTTGCATAGAGGAGGTTGGTTGTCCCTGGCTGGCTGGGGCTGAGGGAGGGGGGCCATAAAGAAGCAAGGTTTGAATTCTCGTGAAGCGGCACTGAATCTTGTCCACCTCCTCACTTGGGGAGATGTCCTGATTCTGGACACCTGTCCTGTTCTGTCGAGCTGAGTGTGTCCGCTCGATGCCAGGGATCCGTGAACCCCCAGGAGCCTTGGTGCTGGAACGCTAGCTGGCTCAGCCCAAAACGTGGCAGTGGCATGTGGCTGGAGTGCTTTGGAACCTCCATGCTGAGACATCTGTCTTGTTTCCTCTTCCAGACCGCCGATTATTCCACCATGGCCTCGCTGGCAGGAGGGCTGGATGACATGAAGGCCAACTTGACCAGTCCCACCCCCGCTGACATCGGGAGCAGTGTGCCTGGGCCGCAGTCCTACCCCATTGTGACAGGTGAGGGCACCTGGGGGGTGGTCGGGCAAGGGGTGAGTGGCGGGGAGGGAGAGAACGTGTGTGATGATGAAGATGGCTTCTTGGTGCTTTGGGGCTTGGCAGGGGCCGTCTTTCTTTTAATGAGATTATGAGGTCCTGGGACAGCTTGGGGGACTGAGACTTGGCTGTAGATGCTCTGATAGAGCCAGAGGAGAGCAGGTAGCAGATGGGCAGTGGGCTGGGCGTGGATGGAGTAGGGAAGCCTCACATCAGGGGCTGGGTGATTTCGGGGCTCCTGGGACTGGGGTGAAGTGTTCAGATGGCTGGGATTTAGCTGTCTGGGAGAAAGGCAGTCCTGGTGGGCCTCAGCCCGTAGGGTGAGTGGGATTCCTGCCAGATCGCTGCCAGGAGTTTCAGATTTCCAGGTGGAGTCAAGAAGGACAGGAGGTTTAGACTACCTTTCTCAAAGACCAGTCACTTGAGCTGTCAGGGCGAAAATGAAGCATGTGGGCCCTGGAGGCATGTTGCTGGATTTGAACTTGTGGTAGCTGCATATTCTTGAGGAAGTTAAATAAAAATTCTGGCCTTACAGATGGTCTTTTCATCTGTAAAATGGTGCTAGCACCCACCTCACGGTGTTGCTGTGAGAATTAAATGCTGCAAACACATGAGCTGCTTAGACTCTGGTCTAGTGCACACGAGCACCCAATACGGCGTGATTATTACTCCTTGTGAGGTGGCTGGTCACATCAGGCTCGCCGCTGTGAGAGGGGCTGGACCACAAGGGTGGGACGGGCAGACACTGCGCCCGCCTCCAGCAGCACTGGGCTAATACGGATGGACAGACTCAGCCACCAACTCCGGGAAGACGTCTGACTGAACGGGCAAGAGGCAGTCTTGGGTACTGAACAGACGGTGGGAGGCTGGGGGCACTTGGACGAGAGCCTAAGGTAGGGGGATGTCCCCGTAGGCTGATACACGAGACCCAGGAAGCAGTCAGAGACAAGGGGTTCTTAGAGATGTGAGTGGGCTGTGCTTGCATCACGGCTGGATCTGGGTTAGAACTTTAGGGAAAGAGCTGGATGAGGCAGGCTCTCTCCCAGCCTCACGGAGGCTCCTAGGCAGGGCAGGCCCAGCTCTGAGACTGGAGCTCGTGGGGCTCAGGTGAGAGTAGCCAGGGCTCTTTTTGCAGATCCAGGTACCACTTGGGGATCAGTTCAGAGGCAAGAGTGACTTGATCCCCTGTCTGCCTGAAATGGGGCCAGAGGCTGGAGGGCAGTTGATCCTACAAGGGATAGGGGTGTCAGCAACGGAGCAAGGATCTATGGAGAACCTCAGTCAGAATGAACTGAGGCTCATTCTTTTACTAAACATCGCAGATGTCCCATGCATCCTCCTCCTTGGGGTCATGAGGGTCTGTGACAAGATCTCTGACAGCATCCCCATTTTACAGATGCAGAAACCAAGTCTCAGGGAGAGGAAGTGTACAGGGGAAGGCAGAGAGGTAGAGCCGGCCTTCACAGTTTCCTGGGTCCTTATTCTTTTCAAAGAAGTACAAATAATTGGATAGGTAGGGGTGGTAAAGTAGAGAGAAGCCTGGATTAGTTAGTAATAATAGTAAGTCACTTTATCTAGTAGTTATGGAGTTCCAGACACTCTGTAAGATGAACTCGTTTTACCCTTGGAGGAGCCCCGGGAGGTGGATACTATTATATCAGATCCATTTCTTAAAAGGCCTGGGGCAATTAAGTAGCTTGCCAGAAATCACAGCCAGTGAGCAGCAGAGGTAAAACTGAAGACCCGGCGGGTACAGTCGGCCTCTCTACCGCACAGATAGCCTGGGGCTAATCCTGGCGCCCTATTTCCTTGCTGAGACTTTGGTCCCGGTCTCTCAAGGCCCTTGTGAGGATCACGTGAGAGCCCTGAGGGGCCTGCTCTGCAGATGGAGGGTTCGTTATTGGGTTTGGGGTTCATGGGTTTAGGCAGATCACAGGAAGACATATTCTACCAGCTGCCCAAGCCTATTTAGATGGAAAGGAATCCAGTAAATGTTGAGACTGTGGTTGTATTTCTGAGACTCTTATCTATTGATGTGGCATACTGGTGGTCAGTTGCCCAAAGGGCTAACCTAACCCACAGATTAGAACCATATCTAAAAACATATATGGTTAGTTGGGCCCATGTAGGACTTTTTATAAACTTGAGTCAACATTAAAAATTTTTTAATCTGCATCTCTGGCTCTCTTGAAAAATCAGAAGATCTGGCCACACTGGGTGGTATTCTTACACGGTTGTAGAAAGTGGAGGATGAGTGGCAGGAGCCCCTGAAGACAGGGCCTCCACCCACCTGCTTCCTCATTATTTTACAAGCCTAATCTGGAAAGGAATTTGAGCTGAAAACCCTTGATGCAGAAAGTCAGTGCTAAAAGCTAGCTGGATGCTTTAGCCGTTTAGGGTCTGCAGAAGGCCAATCTGGATGTGAGCTGAGTCTTTAGGTTAAACCCTTGACCAAAGATTTGTTTGTATTTTGATCTGTCTATTTTAAAGTCACATCATGGAGCAGAAAATTAATACAAATATAAATATCTCATACCTAAGTCAGAATTACACCTAATGTTGAACTATTAAAATTATTCTAATTATAAATATATAACACATACACAATAGTATAATATTATAAATATAACCATTAGCTTTCTTGTAAGTAAACAATAGCTAGCTAGAAAAATAAAATAGGGGAAAACAGTAGCAACAGCACCAAAATACACAAAAGAAAGAAAGAGAATGCTGAGAAATAAACTTAACATTAAAACTCCACTAAAGGGTATAAAAGAGTAAATGGAGGGATTTCTCTGGTGGCCCAGTGGCTAAGACTGTTTGCTCCCAATACAGGGAGCTTAGGTTCAATCCCTGGTCAGGGAGCTAGATTCCACTTGCCACCACAAAGGTAGAAGGTCCTGCATGCTGCAACTAAGACCTGGTGCAGCCTAAATAAATAAATATTAAAAAAAAAAAATAGAGAGCTACAGCTTGTTCTTAGGAAGACTCAACACCATGAAGATGTCAGTTCCCCTAAAGTATTCTATTAATTCAAAGCGTTTTCAATCAGAATGCCAACAGAACTTAAGACTTGCCAAAATGACACTAATTACTAGACAAATAAATACTCAAGGGTATCTAGAAAAATTCTGAAATAAAAAAAAGTGAATAAAACAGCATATTTTAAAATTTTATGATAGAGTTACAACAATTAAAACTACTAACTGAAAATGAAGCAAATAGATAAATGGAACAGCATACAGAGTTCAGATCATTTGTCATTTCACCATATGCTCAGCCATGTCTAACTCTTTGGGTGTTTATAAATACAGCATTTCAAATCAGTAGAGGAAATATAAATCATTCAGTTAATGGTGTTGGGACAATTGACCTATTGGATCCATACCTCACTCTCTATATCAAAATAAATTCCAAGTTGATCAAGACTTTAAATTGAAAGAATGAGGCCATAATAAAGCTAGAAAAACAAAAACACAAGGGAAATATTTTAATAACCTTAGAGTGGGAAAGACCTTTTAAAATTTGTTCCAAATACAAAAGACAAAGAAAAATGAGAGAAATTACTGCTTAAATATAAATGTTTCATAGGTATGTAAAACACTCAAAAGACAAAGAATAAAAAATTTCTAAGTGGAACACAGGTGACAAAAAGCTAATTTCCTTAATATATAAAGAAGTTTTTAGAAATAAAAGAGAAAGAAATCAATAGAAAAAAATGGGTAAAGCAAATGAACAGGAAAAATGCAGATGTCCCATGGCATATAAGAAGATATACACTGTATTCATAATTTTAAAGCTACAAATTAAAATAAACATGAAACTCTAATAAAACCTATCAGCTTATCAAAGACTGGAATGTTTCTTGAGGCCCAACTGGAGAGGTTTCTGAAACAGATATTTTCATACACTGTTATATGCATATAAATCAGTGTAGTGTTTTTTGGAAAGAAATTTGTCAATAACTTTCAAAATTTTAAATGGACATACCTACCATCTAACCCAGAACTTTTATATTCACTTTAAGAACTTTATTTCACAGATATATTCACACAGATGCACAGTGATACCTAAATCTATATAATAATGATAGAGTTATTTATCATGAAAAGCAAATGGAAAAAACTAATGTTTATCACTAGGAGGTGGTTTAATAAATTATGGTTCCTTCACACAATAAACTACTCTGCAACCATTAAAAAGAACTAAGTAGAGCTATCTGTGCTGACATGAATGTGTTCGAGATATAACACACTAATTGTTCAAGATATAACACATTAATTGTTTAAATAAACATTTTTGCAGAATAATGTGTTTAGTATGATCCCATTAGTGAAAAAATATAAAGGACACACACCCAGAGGCATGGACACGCGTATGCAGATCAGATGCATGTGTGTGATGATGGGAGAAGATGCTGCTCGGCTCCTCCCCCCGCTTCATGGGGCACTGGAGTGCCGTGTTGAAACCGGGGTTCTCTGCTCAGCCCCACCTGGTGTCCCCTGAGGACAGCAGATATTCAGAGCACCCCTTTACTCTCCTGAAATTAAGTTCATAACAAATATAGCCTATCTTCACAAGTAATTTCAAATAAAATAAAAATAATGCTCAACTATTAGATAAAGGATGTGAGAGTTGGACCACAAGAAGTCTGAGCACCGAAGAATTGATGCTTTTGAACTGTGGTGTTGGAGAAGACTCTTCAGAGCCCGTTGGACTGCAAGGAGATCCAACCAGTCCATCCTAAAGGAGATCAGTCCTGGGTGTTCATTGGAAGGACTGATGCTGAAGGTGAAGCTCCAATACTTTGGCTACTGGATACGAAGAGCTGACTCACTGGAAAAGACCCTGATGCTGGGAAAGATTGAAGGCAGGAGGAGGAGGGGACAATAGAGGATGACAGGATTGGATGGCATCACCAACTTGATGGGCATGAGTTTGAGCAAGCTCCAGCAGTTGATGATGGACAGGGAAGCCTGGCGTGCTGCAGTCCATGGGGTTGAAAAGAGTTGGACACAACTGAGTGACTGAACTGAACTAATTAGATAAAGGAGAAACAACTGAAATTGCTTTTAATTAATTGCTATGTACTTTGATAAGTAAATACTCTTGCATGTCTAAACTGCAGGACGTAAAGGAGTAACTCAGGGCTTGCCCAGTGCACGGAATCACCGTGAACTCAGCAACAAACCTGAACACAAACTGGCTGTGTCTGACATACTGTGAGCAGGAATTTACGAATAGGTGAGGAACTCTTGGCAAAGTTCCAAGTAAAACAAAGTACGCGCTTTACTCGATTTACACGGTAGCTGCATTCCTAGAAAATTCAGTGTATATTAAGACCATGGAAACTGCAAGTTCACATTTATATGTAAATGAAGTTCCATTCTAGATTTAAATAATTATAAGCAGATTTCTCACTTCTATGTATGTTGGGCAGGACAGGACGATAGTGCAGGATGAAAGGCAGATTCTTCATTGTGTGGGACTGTTCCACACCAAACCAATAATGCCTGCCAAGCATATAAAAACCCCCACAAATTTCCAAAACACCCTCTGGGGGAAGTTGCTGACCCCACTGAGAGCTGTTGGAACACGGGGAAGGAATGCCCCTGAAAGCTCTTAGGGTGGGCCTCCATGTCACATGCGCTGTTAATTTAATTCCACCTGTCCTCGTGGATGTGTTGACAGTTCTGAGCTCCTCGGAGAAGAGCTGAGTCTTCCAGCCTCACCCTCCCCTTCTCCCTTCCTCACCAGGCCCAGTGCGGGGGGTGCTCAGGTAGACGGCCAGTCTGGGATCTAGGAGGTGGGTGGACTCTGTTCTCCTCCACCCAAGTCCTCACACTCCAGGCCACCCAGGGACGATCCCGTTAGAGAAGGAGTCCATGTCTCTCCATCATTTATATGCCATATAAAATATTAAGTTAAACTCCTGCTCCACCAGCCGGGGCCACGGTTCAGAAACGACCCACCATTTGCAAAGCAGTGACATGACCCGCCCATTCCTGCATCATCAACAGCTTGGGTCCTGATTGGGGCTAGTTACCCACAGATGTGTCCTTGGGTCACAGGCTTGATGACGGAACAGCCACTGTCCCTACCTGCCCGGGAGGATAGCAGGTGGATGCCAGCAAAGGACCCGGCAGTCTTTCCTCACTGTGCCCGTCTGACACTTTGCCAGCCTATGTCCTTGCTGGCACCTTCCCCTGAGGACCGTCTTTTTGCATCTGCAGTTGGAATGACAGGAGGAGACTGAGAGATGTGTCTTCTGGTTAAACAACTTTGAGAAACACCTGCCCAGTGAATGACCCAGGTCCTAGGGTCTGGGGCTCCCCTTGGTGCATCCTCTCTAAGTAGCAGAGACAATCCAGGAGCCAGTGGATGAGCACCCACAAAGACAGACAGATGCTCCAAGTCCCCAAATCACCAGCTCTGGTTTGCTGGTATCTCAGGCTCAGTGTTTTGACCCCCAGTATCCCAAACTTGATACTTGAAAGCAAGGATTGTAAGTCCATCTTCTGCCTTTCTCTTGTAAACAGAACCTGCGGGCTGAAGGAAAGAGCGCTTAGACCCAGGAGTCAGCCTGGGTTTAAGCCTGGGCTTTACTACCTGACTCTGCTGTTGTTGTTTAGTCACTGAATTGTCTCCGATTCTTTTGCAATTCCATGGACTGTAGCCCACCAGGCTCCTCTGTCCATGGGATTTCCCAGGCAAGAATACCGGAGTGGTTATCACTTCCTCCTCCAGGGGTCTTCGCCACCCAGGGATCAAACCTAACTGTCCTATCCTTCAACAAATAGATTGTCCTCTTTGAGCCTCAGTGTTCCCATCTATGAAACAGGGATGACAATTCCTGGCCCACCTGCCTCAAAGGCCATTGTGAGGATATAAGGAGAGTGAATGGAAGAGATTTGCGAGCCACTCAGGGGCCATCCGCGTGTGTGTGGGCGGGACAGGGGATCTGGCGGGTCTGCGACCCAGTTGGCTTTTTCTAGTCTCCTTCAGAGCAAGCGTCCTGACCGCGGGTGTGCAGGTGGGAGGGCCCTGCAGGGCAACTGCTCCCTCCACGGCCGGAGACCCAGGTCCAGAGGGCAGAGCTGACCTGCTCACGGCCACATGCAGTGAGCTAGAGCTGGAACTGGGGTTCATCCAAGGCCGTGGCTTCCACAGCCTGCTGCCAATATGTGGTTCGATGGACTAAAACAAACGAAAAAAATCCCAGTTTAAATTTCCAGAAGGCATATCTTTTAGCATGTAATTGGGAATGTCAGCAGCAAAGCCAGACTGCCTGCTCTGGAAGTCCAGCTTCATTGTATTCTAGCTCTGTGACCTGGGGCATGTTACTAGCCTCCACCTCCAAGGTCCCTGTCTGTAAAATGGGGCCCAGATAGTACTCCCTGCAGGAAGCCCGTGAGCATGGTCCATGCAGTCTTAGCCCGATGCTTGGCTAAGTAAGCACTTAATGAGTGGCAGCTATTAGTATGTTCCTGGGCTCTTGTACCAAAAAGTCTGGCGAGGTGCCATGTCGCTCTGAATGACCTCTCTGTGGGGAACGCCTCCTTTGACCTGTGTTTTACGAGCCTTTATGTGGTTCGGTCAGACCCAACTGAATATTTCTTCACTCAAAGTGAAATCATAATAAAAAATAAAAGCAGAAGTAGAAAGAATACCTCATGTATCCAGGCTGCCAAAAGGTGTTGGAAAAGTGACAATAGAAGCTATAACACAGCATGATACTCCGTAACCGGGTGTTCAGCCACTAAGCCTTCCTCTAGCTTGTCTGCCTGGAAGGGCGGCATAGTATTGATACTTACTGTCTATCGGGCTATCCCTCGGGGCTTGGCTGGTGGTACCATCGAGGCCTGGGTGGATAGCTCTCCTCTCGCTGAGCTTACCGGCTGGTGAGAGCTAGACAGTTCACAGTTCTTTCTCTGCTGCCAGCTGGGCCCAACTCATAGTCAGGCCTCAGGAAGGCTGGAAACTCTGAGGTTGGGTACCCTGACCCATCACCCAGCCCTGGGATCGATTCTGTATCAGTACTTGGTCACCTCTAGTGACAGGGATTTCACTACCTCAAAGGCAAAGAATCTTCAACAGGACTTCTCTGAGGCTGTTCTCCATTGAAGTCATTTCCTTCTCCATTGGCAAACCACAGCCTAGGGGCTGGCAAAGTGCAGGCTGGTGTTTGCTCTGTGAACTCAGACCCAGACACCGGCATTCTGTGTTCTCGTGGTCCAGCCCAAATAGTGTTTTTTAAACTTAAAAAAAAAAATCAGACCTCACGTTTTACAAATCAGAGGAGAACAGCCCCAATGTCCACGAGTAGGGGATTTGTTCAATAAAGAAGAGCTCATGGGGATGGAGTCCTGTGCGGCGGCAGGAAAGGAGGAAGCCCTGTATGTCCCGATTGAGAGGCCTTGGAGATACATGATGAACAAAGCATGAGTGGCGCATGCGGAATGCTGCCTTTTGTGTGAAGAAGGGAGGGGCCGTGGGAATTCATATTTGTATTTGTGTACACAGCATACAGAAATTCTGGAAGGATACTCAGTAACCCTGTTTGGGTGTTGTCTGTGAAGTGGGTGTAGGAAGTGGACCTTTTGCTGAATATCATCTACGTTTTAAATTTTTTGAACCCTGGATAGAGGAGCCTGACAGGCTTACAGTCCATAGGGTCACGAAGAGTCGGACACGACTGAAGTAACTTAGCATGCATTTATTAATTTATCTTTATAAAAAAATTAAATTTAAAAGCGCCTTTAAACTAGGATATTTAGCATAAAGGCTAAAATGTCTAACTTCCTTTTTCTTTTGAAAAACTGGAAGCCTGTCCACCAGTGCCCACAGTCCCACATGGCCACAGGTGGGCAGAGTTTAGAAGGGGCTTTCCCCTACCTGAACCACGCTTCCCTGTTCGTCCCAGTCTCTGTCTGGTCAACTTCGCTCGCTCTCCTTGCCTGCTGGCTCCAGTGAGTTTTAGACCTGCCCCAGACCCTCTGTCCTGTCTCCTCTGACACCTATTTCTGCTCAGTGGAAAACCCCTTTGTTAGGCCAGAAAGGGCTGACCACAGGCTATCCAGCTGGCTTGCCTGTTGCTAACTCCAGGCCTTTGCTCACGCTATTCTGCCTGCCTGGAATGGCTTTCCTCAAATAGCAGCTCAGCACATAAGCCATCCATTAGTGGGGGAAAGGTTCTCCAGAATGTGCGACGGCTCAGCATTTCAGCCCAGTGCAGCGATGTCACACTCTGTCCAAACTAAATGTTGTGAACCTGCTTCAGGGAATGACAATCCAGAGAGAAAACTCGGCACCCAAAGTGGGACTTCCCCAGAAAAACAAGGCTATTTACACTCCAGAAGGATTGAAGATGAATCCAACTAGAGATTACAGTGTTTGTTAAATAGACTCACTGTTACAGATTCTAGAGAAACCTAGAATTTTGGAATCTCAGTGTTTGGAAGGCTCATCAGAGGTTCAGAGAAGCCAGAAAGGTCTGATCATTTTATTAATAAAATCCAAATGAAATTCAAGCATCTCTGTAATTAAAATGCACATCAAAGGAAAATATGATTTGCTTTCAGGTTAGTGCAGTGTTCCCAAGAACTATTTGTTGAATAAATGAATTAATATTTGTGTAAAGAGCAGTGTCAATTAAAAAAATAATTTCAGTGTAAAGTACTCCAGTTATTTCTGACCTTGCATTTTGTAGGATAAAAATAAACAAAGCTGGATGGCCTTCCTGGTAATACACTCATAGATTTTTGCACTTGCAGGCAGCTTGGAAGCCGACCTTTCCAAATAGCCTTCAAGAAAGTCTCTGGGCCTCCAGCCTTTCAGCCGACCCTGCTGTGATCCATCTTCTTAAAATAGCGATTTCATTAGCTTGTCCTCCTGGTCAGAGATCTCCACCGCCAGACCATTATCTGCAGGAGAAAACACCAAACTGTAACTCCTGGCAATTAGCGGAGCGGTTACCATTCATCATTCATTCATTCTCTCATTCCCTCACTCACCTCTCCGTCAAACCCCGGCTCCTTCAGGCTCCTTAGCGAGGTTTGGTCTTGTGGCTGTAGTGTCTGCTCTCAGGATACTCATAACCTGATGAGGGAGGTAAATGTGGGTACATGTACAAGGCAAAACAAAACAAAACAAACAGGAAAGAGAAATGCCAGGGAGGAACCAGCGCGTCTGAAGGTGTGGAGGGGGGAACGATTGCTTCCTCTGACTGTGGAGTTTGGGAATATTTTGTGGAGGAGTCCATGTAGAAGCTGCTCTGGAGGAACCGCGAACTCTTGGTTTCTTTGCTCTGAAGCTTGGTCTAATCTCTTGCAACACCCTCAGTTTTCCTAATCCCTTTTAAAACAGGAAGGAGTACTTGCTCATTGTAAAATGAATAAATGTATGCAGCAACATGTTACTGTATCAGCTCGCCAAGTTCTTAGATTGTTCCGCTGTCAGCAGAGTTGATGGTTTGGTAGATGTCCTTGCAGAACTTTTTCTTTGCATTAAAAAACTGTATCGTGTTATACATATATAGACCATTTCCTCCAAATGGGTGTTTACTCTTCATACTGTTGGTCAGTTTTAAAAAATTTTAATTTCCTGTTTAATGGACACCTAACATGTTCTGTAGTCCAGAACTTCCATCCTTTCTCATGTTCTAGATGGACCATCATGAACTGTTTTTAGCAGGATGGGCTGGAGAATTCCTCCCTCAGGGCTCAGGACTGGATCCCTCTCAGTATTTGATACCTAGGCTGCAGACCAAGAAAGATGGGTTTCAGGAGGGGAAGTGGGTGGGGAACCTAGGTATCCACGGATGGCCCAGGGCTGTCAGCTTAAAAAGACAGCAGCCTGGGGGCCTGGTGCTGCCTCCCAGGTGCCCAGGGCTGTGTGGGGAGGAGGTGCGGCTGCTCGAAGCTCATCAGGGGAAGCCATGGGGAGGCAAGCTTTACTTGAGTGCAAAGGAGAATTTTTTAACAAAGCTTTCTGAAACTGGAATAGGCTCCCTCCGGAGATAATCACAGTGATAGCTAATGTTTATTGAGCATTTGTTATGTGCTTTGGTTCATTTCATCGATGAAACCAGGTACTATTTTTGTCCCTGCTAACAGTTAAAAGAAATTGCCTGGGTTCACACTGCAGTAAGCAGCAGAGCCGGCTTTCTCTAACCCCTGTACTGTACTGCCTCTGTTTGGTAATAAGCTCCTTGTCATCAGAGATATCCAACCAGAGCTCTCGCACATCCCCCCATGGCACAGTTAGACTGGCGGCCCTGGGGGTCTGTGGAAGCTGATCAAACTCAGCATCTCTTATACAGACTCTGGAGCTAGACTACCTATCTTCAGATATCAGCTCTTCTCCCACTTATGAGTTGGTGACCTCAGTTGAAACTGAGCATGCCTCAGTTTGCTCACCTATAAAATGGGAATAGGAACTTGTTACATGAATTAAATGAGTCAATATTTCAGAAGCACTTAAAACTCTGCCCGGAACATAACTACTAAATAAGTGTTGTTTTTTAAACATCTGGAAGTCATGAAAGCAGCTCGGTTCAGAGAGCTTGGTTTAGGGGTCCTCCACAGCCAGGAGATGAGGGGCTCACCAGAGGTGGGATGTGTCCAGCACGGAGCAGCCCTGATGGCCGCCTCTACTAATGTTCCACTGACCTCCTGTTTTAGCTTCCAAATGCTCCTGTAACAAATTACCACGAACGTCATAGCTTAAAACAACATGAATTTATTACCTTAACACTCTAGGGGTCAGAAGTCTTAAAATCAAGGTGTCAGCAGGGCTCCATTCCCTCTGGAGGCTCTGGTGGAGAATCCATTTCCCTGTCTTTTCCAGCTTCTCCAGGCTACCCATGTTGTCTGGCTCATGGCCCATTCCTCTGTCTTCAAAGCAAGCCGGGTATCATCTTGTCTTCTTTACCTCTGTTTCTGTTGTCACATGTCTCTGTGACTCTGACCACCCTGCCTTCCTGTATGGGGACTTGGTGATTATATTGAGGTGCATTTGAATAATCCAGGATCATCTCCACATCTCAAAACCCTTGATTTAAGTACACACCTGCAAAGCCCCATTTTCTCTGTAAGGTGACAGAGCACAGGCACTGGGGGGCCATGATTCTGTCTGCCCCAGCGCCCCAGCCCCCACTATCAAGGTCTCCTTGATGACTCCACACCCCCTTGAATCCTGGGAGAACCATCACCTGGGAGGAGGATCAGCCCCTTTTTGGTGTTTCTGCCTGACCTCTCCTCACCATGTCTGTGAGCACTGACTGGTCCTCACTGTATCTCCTCCATCTGCCCCAGTATTGTGACAATCATGCCCTCCCCAGGGCCCTAGGGTCAAGAGACTGCAATATTGATGCTGGTAAGTCCTTAGAGATCATTAGCACAACTCCCTCATGGAGAAGATGGAGACACGGAGGACTCAAGTTCTCCCCACATGAGACATTTCCAGAACCCACCTCCCTTGGCTCCTCCCTCTGTTCCGGACTCAGCCTTCCAGAACAGAATGTATCACCTCTCTTAACCTCATTTCTCTGACTGGTCCTCTGCCATCTATCTGCCTCATCCATGCCCGATGGAACCCTTCATCCAGACCTTTATTTTTTATCACTTTCCTCCTCAATTTCCCAGTCCTGACTCTAACCCTTTGCTTCTGCTGGTTCCTCTGCTTAGGATGCTTCTGTCATTTGCCCAGAGGTGGCAGTAGTCTGCTGTGAAAGGAAGAACAAATACCAGCTCTTCCATAAATAACTCCTTGGGGACTTTGGGACACGCTTTCTCTCTCTGAGCCTCAGTTTTCACATCTGCCCAATGGGAATTATCGTCCTGGCTTCTCCTCTCCTTGCAGGACTTCAGGGAAGCTCATGTGAGCTGTAAGGAGCTATACCTCTTCTTTTAACTTGACTTTGCTGGGTGCTCAGGCCCTGCGTCCCAGCAGCGGGGTGAGTGTGAGCTGGTGCAGAGCTTTGCCGATGCGTAGCTCTCATGACACCGGTTGAGGGACTGAGGAACCAGCAGGCCTACCAATCTGTCTATGTGACTCCAGGGAATGTCTCCAAGGAGCCATCCTCAAGCACCACCTCCTTCCTTCAGAAAGCCCTCCCCAGTTGCCCCACAGGCAGAGTGATAATCCCCTCTTTGGGCCCTGGATCATTACACTTGTTATCCCATTGTGCTTTGACTTATGATTCTTTGTATCTAGCCTAACTTTATTCTTACACTGTGAAGGTCTGGATTATCTTCTGTCTAGCTTGGAGCATGGAACAATATAGGTACTCGGGAAGTGTTTATTGAATGAAAGAGTGGATGGATGGATGAACAAATGAGCTGTCTAATATGATTAGTTGTTACTAATCACCCCAAGGGCTTCCCCGATGGCTGAGTGGTAAAGAATCTGCCTGCAATGCAGGAGACGTAGGAGACTCTGGTTCGAACCCTAGATTGGGAAGATACCCTGAAGGAGGGCATGGCAACCCACTCCAGTATTCTTACTGGGAAAATCCCATGGACAGAGGAGCCTGGTGTGTTACACTGTGGGGTTGCAAAGAGTCGGACAGGACTGAAGCAACTGAGCTCTCTCACGATCACCCCAAACATCTGTATTACTATCAAGGTTATTGACATAATTCACACACATACACATCTTTGAGGAGCAAAAGGGGCATTTGAATGCAAGATATTATTACAATTATTATTTCCTTCCAAATGCATTAACTTCAGCTGGTTTGCAGCCCCCCCCCCCTTTTTTTTTTAGCCAGAATCCAGATTCACAGATGTGGGCTCTGGGCAAAAGTGAAGTCGCTCAGTCGTGTCTGACTCTTTGCAACCCCACGGACCGTAGCCTACCAGGCTCCTCTGTCCATGGGATTTTCCAGGCAGGAATACTGGAGTGGGTTGCCATTTCCTTCTCCAGGAAGCCCTTTTTAATCTGCCAGTGTTCACAGCCCAGAAAAATTCTCTCTCTAATTTCTCTCTATTAGCTTTTATTTTCATTGCCTGAGAGGCTATGGAACTTCTACTCCCACACTTACATCTTCTATAAATGTTTGGTAAGGCTGGTTTTGGCACGAATCCTTAGGGGCACCTGCTGCCCATCTGAACTTGCCCATCCAGAGAAGCGTTTGCCTTTCCAGACCCACTGGCTCCTTCTGTCACGTGCCCACCTCAAGGATAGGGTGGTTTGTAGCCCTGTTTGAACGGTTGGCATCTGGAGTGCAGGCTAAGGTAAGAGCTCCTTCCCCAGAGCTGATCTCAGTCCTGGATAAGATCCACTAAGTCAAGAGTCACTAGCAGGAATGACCACTAGTACGTGCTTCTCACTCACTAGGCAATGGGCATTATTATAAGCACTTCACATACCTCAACTTGTCTTGTCTATAAAACAACTCCATGGGAAAGTTTTATTGTCCCTATTTTACTGATGCAAAGACCGAGTCCTCGAAAAGCCCAGGCGTTTACTCAAGGTCACATCTCTCCTAAGTAGTGGAGCCAGATTTCCAACACAAACTGTCAGATTCCAGAGGTCACACTCCTGACCACTGTGCCACACTGCCCCTCACCAAGCTGCTGTGTCCGGGGCAGGCCGGCCGTCTGGCCAAAGGAGGTCCAATTCGGGCCCCAGTTTAGGAAATAGGCCGCAAGGCTGATGCATCGATCAGGGCCAAGCCCTGGGGCTGTGACTGACATGGCTGGCCTCCATCCTGGATGCTGTCTGGATGAAGGCATTGGGCTGACTCACCTCCAACAACTGGCATCCAGACAGACCTCAGCAGCCTCAGCACACAGTAGGTGCTCAGGGAAGGGCTGTTGAATGGATGGGCAGACAACAGCAGGTATTATCAGAAACTTATGCTGGATTTGAGGTGTTTGGAGTGTCCAGGGGAGGGGCAGGGTGGCAGAGGGTGTCCTGAGGGCCCCTGAGCCCTCTCTTTCCCACCTGGCCCACACGTGTTACAGTATCTTTTACAACCAGTAGTGTCAGCCCTGGATAGTTATTCCAAAGGTGTTGCCCAAAACAAGACCCCAGCTACCATGAATAGCCATCTGTGCCCATATGGGTGTAGATTACAAAAGATAACTGTGGTTTTATTATCTCTAAAGCTCGCTTGTGTAATGAGGGTGATGGAGTCAAATGCTCCCATAGATCTCAGCCTGGAGCCCCGGAGCCCAAACTCGGGCTCCTTGTCCTTCCTCCTCTGGTCCTGCAGCCTGAGTCAGCTGTCTCTCACTGCAGGATCCCAGGGTCTGGTCTAAGGGCTGGGCCTCTGGGCTGCCTGGAGCTCGCCCGGCGGCTGCCCATCTCCTCTGTGGGCTGAGCACACCTCCAGCAGGGCCCAGCCCTGCCCATGCCCCCCGCCCCCAGAGGAGTCCCTTCTTTGACCTTTGTAATTATTCCTGTTCAATCTTCCTTCGTGTTTTTTCCTCCCCCTTTTGGAGGTGCTCGACTCCTGCGTTCCCTCCAGTGTATTAAGGATGTGAGTGAAATTGATGACTGGGATGTCTCAGGTCTTTATGATGATGAATGACTTTCACTGCCAAAGCTTTTATTGTCTGTGATTTGGGAAGAAGGGGGAACTGATATATCAAGGCTCCCTGTCACACCATTTAATACAGTTATAAATCCTGACGTCACTAACTGGTGGTCAGGAGCTGGAGAATTCCACCAGCTGCCGCTTGGCCGAGCCTTTATGGATTTTTTTCCCCCTCTTGCCTTTCTTTGCGTGACTGTCACAATTGTGTTTTGAGGGTGGGGGGATGGGAACAGCTGGATGGTGAGTTTAAAAATCCCAAGGGTAATCTGGTCCAGGGAAGAGAGTGGGAGGCCTCCCCGCTCTAAAGGAAGGGGAAATGGCAGCATCACTCTAAGGTGAGCAAGAAATTGTTCAGTGAAACCAAATCCTAACAGCATGCTAATATCTTTTTGCTTATGGACCACATTTTACAATTCACCGACTGATTTTGCAGCTGTTATTTTTCAATCTTCCTTCCATCCTTTGGGGGTGGGGTTGTGACAGACTTGAACCCCGTTTTTCGGAAGAGGAAACTGAGGCTCAGCAAGTTGGAGCAAGTTGGCCAAGGTTGTGCACTCCAGGCAGATGCGGAGGGCAACTCCCCAGGTGGAGGAGCTGGGCCTCACCATTAGGAATTTGGGGCGATGGAGTCAGAGGGAGACGACAGGAAGAAGAGCTGGTTTAGATATCTTGTGGTCCCCCAGGAATGCTCAAGTGGGAACATCCAGAAGGTGATGGAGGAGGCATCAGGGCTGGGAATACCACTTGGGAAGTCATGGGCACGGTGGAGATGGATCCACCTGATGAAGATGCATAGACACAAAGTCTTGAGAGCAGCGGAGCTCCAGGAAGGAACTGGAGAACAAGGATGGCTGGGGAGAAGTCATGGAGAAGTCTCGGAAAAGGTGATTGGTGGAGGACAAAGCAGACCACGAATGCTCTCCATCGTGGGATCTGGAACAACCAAGGCTCTGAGGCGGGAACAGCAGAATTCTCTCTGGCTGCTTAAGTAGAAAAGACGTTAGGATTCTCAGGAGGCCCACGGGACCAGGCTTGGAGGCTTCACAGCCGGGAATCACATCGGAACCACACCTGAGCATCTGAACCACAGTTGAAATACCACGTAACTGGTTCTGTGGAAACGCCACTTCCTGGCCTGTGGACACAAAACCCTCAGCTCATGCTGCTGTCCCTGGACACCAGACATCACCACAGGACCTTTATCTCCACAGGCACCTATTTCTTTGTGTCACTTGCCTATGAATTAACGACTCACACGCGTGTCTGCTTGATGGAGCCAAGATGGCATCTGCGCTTGAGCTGTGAGGGAGGCTGGGAGATCAAGCTTCTGGCTTCTGCCATGAGGACGCTAAACTCTTAAGGTGGAAAACTGTCAAAACAAAAGAAGGGTGTTCATGGTGTCAGGTGGACAAAGATGTTTGAAGAATTAGGGAATGAGAGAAGAGATCCAAGCTAGCAGGACTGAAAGGACCCTGGCTTTGGAGTTAGGAGGGTCTCGTTCTTTGGGTCGTTTATTGATTGCAGTCAGCCCCTTCCATAGGATTTGAGGCATCATTGAATTCAGACCCAGGGACGTCTGCACATAGGGCAGAAACCCCCTGAAGAGAGGAGGAAATGGCTCTATGGAGTCCAGAAAGGCCCTAGTGAGGGGCAGCAGTGGGACCTGGAGCCTGGGGGTGGGGTTGGGCTGTTTCTTCAGGATGTGACGACTTTTGCTGAGTAACTGGACTGGAGAGTAGCGGTGAGGGAAGAAGTGAGGACCCAGAGGTCCGGTCCCAGCCCTGAGGAGTCCTGGGAGGTGGCAGGAGGCACTTCTCTTTCTTGGAACTTGGGTAACTCTGAGCTTTGCTGCTGGCTTTTCTCCAGTGAGGATGATGGAAAATTATCACCCATCAGTCTCAAAGCCTCCTTTTCTTACGGGCACAAAATCCCCAGAACCTGACCCACAGGGCTGGGCCTAGAAGAAAGGCTTGGAAAGATGTTCTTTTAAAAAATATCTTATTATTTATTTATTTTTGGCTGCTTTGAGCCTTCATTGCTTTGCGCGGCGGCACGTCTTGTTGCAGAGTACAAGCTCAAGGCGCTCGGGCTTCATTGCCCTGTAGCATGTGGTTTCTTCCGGGACCAGGGATCAAACCCATATCCTCTCCAGTAGCAGGTGAATTCTTATCCACTGTGCTACCGGGGAATTCCTCAGACAGGTTTTCTGGATAAATGAATGAATGAATGGACCAGTGAGCTTTTCTTCGGCCCCCACTAAGCACTGTGCCCCCTTTGTAGGAAGACGTGAATGAATGGGACAGTGTTCCTGCCCTGGAAGGGTTCAGTCTTGTGTCTTCTGCGGACAGCCATCCTGGGCAGCCTGACAAGCGCTATAACGTGGAGCAGGCACAGGGGTTCTGCGAGGACTAACGGGTGGGCAGGGCAAGGATCTGAGGAGGTTTTCCACAGGAGGTGACGTTGGTGGAGTTTGCCCAGAGCTGCCAAGGCAGAGCAGCGACATGTGCTGAGGTTTGGAGGCACGGTGGGGGGAAGCAAGGGGCTGGAGTTGGAGTGGGGGCTGGGCGCGCCACTACTTTAGCAGGAATGGAGGGCAGCGAGGAGTCTGGACTTGATCCCGAGGTGGTGGGAATGGGGGGTGCAGGGTCTGTCGGCAGAGGGGCTGGGATGCTGGAGGAGGTGGGGCCAGACAGGGAGGCAGTTGAGGGGTGGGTGGTGACTGGTGTCCACACTGGGGCCCGAGCTGGCTGTGGACGTGGAGGGGCTGTGACTCGGTGACACCTCCCCCAATGCCCACGCAGGGGTACTGGTGGGAGAGGGTGGGCTGTGGGTGCCAGGATGCCCAGGACGGGCCTTCCCGCCCAGGGGTGCCCTCATTATGCCACTCACGACGGTGGAAAGACGTGTGCAGCTGCTGAGACGTGGGCTGCCTCCTGCTGGTGTGCAGAGCGCAGGCAAACCACATGAGATCCCATCTTGCGCATAATGTGCATCCGAGGACAAAATTAGATTGAGGAGTAAATGGAGCCGAAAATTTCTAAAGCATTTCCCATCAAGAAGCTGTTTGATTGCGTGTTTTAATTCTCTGAGTCCTCTTGCCCAGTGAGGTTCATTTTGGTGGGGATGGCTGGAGCAGAAGGAGCTTCTGATGGGAGGGGGAGCCTGGGGACCTGGGGCCAGGGCAGGAGGGAGGGAGGAGGCCTTTGACCACGTGCTGGTCCTGAGTCCAGGCTCCCCAGTGACCTGGTTGAGACTTCAAACAGCTCTGTGAAATGGGTGTTATATCCGTTTTGTAGACAAGGAACCTGAGTGGCGGAAATTAGGGAACCTGCTGAGACGACATGAAGAGTGCTGGGTTGGCAGGGGTGGTGTGCACCGACCCACGGGGCTTTAAAACTCAAGCGGGTGCCACGTTGGGTTGCATGTTTGAATGTTTCCGTTTTTTCACCAGAAAGCTAGACTTTTCCTCCTTCTCATTCTCGTTTCCTCCATCCCTCGTTCCTCCATTCTCAAAGCCTAGGAATCCTGGCGGACAGGGCAAAGGGTAATATCCCCATTCTGCAGATTTGGAAAGTGAGGCTCACGGAGGTGCAATCATTTGCTGGTAGCGCAGAGAGAAGCCAGTGGCAAATTCTGGGAAGTCTGATTCTTATGTGTGTTCCCTTACCTGGTCCTGTCTGGCTCAATAAATACAAAGATATGACAGAAATCACACACACACACGCACGTGCACGCTTGCATGGCCAGTTTAGATCCAGATGGACTTGTTTACCAGTGCGCACCCCTGTTTGGATCACGGAGCTGAGGGGTTATAGGGCCCAGGCCTGAGTGTGCATGGAACTCTGGGCCTCACCCTCAAAGGGACTTTTTCATTTACCTGCCATTAGAGTGATTTTCCAACAATTGTTAAGTTTTGGTTTTAGTTTGTGTCAAGAAAGTTTTTGCTCAGATAAGATCTTCCTGGGAAGCGTTTATGTAAATAGAGTCGAGGTTCAGTGGTTGAGGGGGCCCCCAGTGCCCCAGGGAGCCCCAGGGAACGTGGCCGGGACCCCGACCTGGTCGACCTTTCGTGTCCTTTGGATGCAGATGCTCCCCAAAGTTCCAAAGTGGCCCCTGAGACTGTGTGAAGGCTACTCATGGAATTCGTGTGTTCTCTCCCCAGCCTGGCTCTTAATCCCACCTCTGGGACCCTGGCTCTCCCTCCTCACACCTCAGCTGCCCCCCCACCTTACCCCAACTTCTGCCAGGTCCTGAGGAAACGCATGCCACTCTCAAGCGCGCTGCCCCTCGAGGCTCATTCATGGTGATGGGACCCACTGGTCCTGCCCACGCTATCCTGGCTCAGCCTGAGCCCTGCTCCCCGAGTCCCTGGAGGAGCCCTGCCCACTGAGGCTCAGTTCCACTGCTGCTGCCTCCAGGAGCCTTCACTGCGACCGCAGGAACTGAATCTCGGGTCTGCTGTTTGCTGTTTGGTGGGGCCTTGGGCAGGACTCTGAGCCTGTTTGCCCAGCTGTGGGCACTGAGATGGTGAATGACTGTCAAACTGAACCCAGGCTCCGCTGGCTCTTGGCATTTGTCCCCTCGTGATGCTCAAGCTCTGTAGGGCCCCTCCTGAATGGCAGTCTCCCTTCTGTGATCCTGATGGCCCAGGAGAGGGGCAGGGCATGGGCGATACCAGAACTGGCAGAGGCTTACAAATAAGAGTCGGAGCTACGCTGTGCTTCTCAGAGGCCCTGGCACCTGACTCGGCCTTTCTCTGGGAGGGGAGGGCCGGGGAGGGATGGGCTGGCATGTCAGCAGCCCGCGGCCCCAGCAGCGCGATTTAATGCATGTTCTCTGCAGCACATTAATTTGCCTTGCACCCTGGGAGGTGCCTCTGTGGGGTGGGCTTGGTTTTCCTCGGCAAGCAGCGCACCTGCTCAGCCTCCTCATGTGGGCCTCCTCCGCGGCGATTTCTAATCTCAGCCTCGCTGTGTGTTTTGGAGGAAAGAGTTGGAGGGAGGGGGCGTCATCTGGTTGGGCTCTGTTGCTTCTGGTCGTGGATCTCATGACATCCTCCAGGCTGTTACCTTCCAGACCAGAAGGGGATGGACCGAGGCACTGCTTTAGGGTTTGTGACTGGCCTCGATCCCTTCACAGTAGATCAGAAGCTATTGGAGGCTTTTCTGGCTGTAACACGCACCTATTGACTATTTCTTAAAATAAATGGACTGTCAGCCAGACATGGAAGGAGCCCAAGAACCCGGTAATACATCTTCCTCATTTCTCTACCGTTGTGTAAGCTCCTCCAGGTGGGTGACCTGGTAGGGAAGCTCTGGGCTCACAGATGAGACTGTCTAGACAGGGGAGGACTTGCCTGAAGTCCCTGAAAGGAGGTGGAAGGGCATTCTGACATCCAGCCCAGGGCCCTCCTGCTCGGTCCTCTAGCCCTGACCTCACCCTTTAGCTGGGTGACTATGTCCCTTGACTATATTTCAAACCCATCCTAGACATGGTACTTGGTGGTTAAGAGCACAGGTTGCCTGGTTTCTCATCCTGCCCCCACAGCCTCTTCCTGAACCATTTTCTGCCTGTGCAACCTCGGGCCAGATCCTTAGCCTCTCTCAGCTTCAGGGGCCCCCTCTAAACATTGGAGGGAACAGCAGTCACAGCCGGGAACACGTGCAGGGGCTGGGCACCTTTCTAAGGGCCTCACCGACACTCACTCTTCAGTTCTTCAAACAGGCTTAGGAGGTGGTGCTACCATTAGCCCCATTTTACAGATGAGCAAACTCACGTGGAATCTTGCCCAAGGTTACAGAAGAACTAGTAAGGAGCAGAGCTGGGATTCGAATCCAGTAGTCTGCTCCCAGAGCCGGTGCACTTAACCTCTAGCTTCATCCGCTCGATGTCAACAACAGCAATAATAATAATTTCTACAATGTAGGATTATTTTGACGATTAAATGAGACAAGGCATAAAACACGTGGAAGAGCGCCTGGCAAATAGAGCTCAGCAGAGCTCCAGCCTTCGTACGTGACTTTACCCACTCGGCGAGTACACCCAGTGTTGTCCATAACTACCACGCCACACTGCGCCCTTTCACAAAGATGTAGTGTCACCTGGTCTGCAAGGTCACCTCAAGGGAACTCTATGCTTTCTGTGTGTTCCTTAACCCATTCCACTTTCTGTTTAGGAATCATATAGTTGATGTGTAAACCAATTCTTGAGAAGGAAGACATTCCCAACCATTATACAGGGGAAGGATCTTCTGCCTTAGCAGCCTGGAGATGGGGAGACGATGAGAATACTGTCAAACGTGATGAGAATACTGTCAGCCTTGAGTTGGGGCGAGATTGGGAAACTTCCAAGTTTCAGTCCAGCCATGGGACCCCATGGTTCTGGCACACTGGGAGGCAAGATTACATTTTCAGTCTTCTCCAGCCAGCTTGGGTGGGTGCGTACCATAGTCGGGAGTGGAAGTATGGCGGGTTTCCCTCAGCAATCCAGGGTCCTAGCGGTCTTCTCCGTTTCCATGCACCAGACCAGTGTTCTCCAAGGACCCATCCTGGACTGAGATGGACAACTGGGCTTTTCTCCATCTGCTGCCTATGATTATATAGGCCCCAAGCCGACTTTCAAAGCACTGGTTTGTCATATGGGCTTCTCAGACAAGAGGTGCAGATAATCATGCTGGAGAGACAGAAGTTCACCTTCCTTCAGCAACAGCACCCAGGCTTGTCTCTGCTGAACCTGCATCGCTGAGCCTCTCCGGCTGCAGCGGCAAAGCCTCTGGAGGTCTGTGAGCAGGCAGCTTGCCCTCCACCAGGCACCCCAGGCTGTTGAAGTCTGGGCATCTTATGTCAGATTATATTGTTTTCCTGTCTCCATCCTTGCTGCTCACCTGTCACCTGTCACTTCTCCTAACATCAGTTTGCCTGGCTCCGGAAGTCTCTCTCCCCCTTCTTTTTTTGCTGTTTTCAATCTGCTGGCGGCTGGGAAGCCAAACCACTGAGCTCATTGGAACTGTGTGCCAGTGAGGACCTGGCCTGCCAGAGCTGGTGCCCGGGGGCTCTAGGGACAGGCTTTGGGCCCACTTTTGGCAACTGACAGCCAGGTTGTCAGGGCTGAGGGTGCCTCATGGCGGGTTTTGGGTGGGCGGGACATCACTGCATTTCCTTTCTGCGCAAGGCTGATTGCTGGCTTGGGGCAGGGCTGGTGTGATCATAAGCTGTGGATGTGTGACTCGGCCAAGGTGCTCCTGGCATCACGATGCTGTCTTTGAAAGCAGAGAGTGCCCACCGTGACAGCTCTGGCCCAGGAGCTGCTGAGGTGGGAGCAGGGGTGGGGTGGGTAGTTATGCATTTCGTGCATCTTAGATTCATTATTACCTCCCGTTCAAGGCTGTCAGCGGGCCCCTTGGGGCACAGACAGTATCTGGTTCTTAAGAAAACGTTAATTTTAAATCAAAAAGTTAATTTTGAACAAAAAGTAATACATGCACGTGGTTAAATATTCAAACCATACAGAAAAATATAAAATGAAAAATAGTTCTCCTTTCCCCAGCCTCAGCCCTCCCATCCATAATCCTCACCCCAAAGTTAACCATGTCTTGTGTATGCCTTCAGTAACATTTTTATGTGTCTGTCAG
This sequence comes from Muntiacus reevesi, assembly GCF_963930625.1. NCBI lineage: Eukaryota > Metazoa > Chordata > Mammalia > Artiodactyla > Cervidae > Muntiacus > Muntiacus reevesi. The sequence continues at coordinate 56,910,897 of NC_089265.1, read as the reverse complement.
CAGATAGATTTATCTATTTTTTACTAAGCGTAAGTAAGTGTTAGTCGCTCAGTCGTGCCCGACTCTTTGCGACCCCATGGACTGCAGCCCACCAGGTTCCTCTGTCCATGGAATTTTCCAGGCAAGGATACTGGAGTGGGCAACCATTCCCTTCTCCAGGGGATCTTCCCGACCCAGGGATCGAACCCGGGTCTCCTGCACTGCAGGCAGATTCTTTACTGACTGAGCTGCAAGGGGAGCCCTTGAATCGTCTCTGTCCCTCCCTTCCCATTAAGTGTGAATCTTGGTGTACTTTTCTGTGTATTTCCATAGGTAAAGTCCTAGAAGTAGAGTTGCAGGTCAAAAAGGATTTGTGTTTTACATTTTGCAGTTCATCTACTGAAGCAGAATAGTGCAGGGACAGGGGTGGTAAAGGCATAGACTGGCGTTACACGGCCTCGGTTTGCCTCCGAACACCACCATCTTATGTGCAAACTGGGGGTTATCAAGGTTTGTACCTCCCCGAGTGGCTGTGACACTTAAATGGAATAATGCATACAAACACTTTGAATGGTGCCTGGCACTTAGTAAGAGCTGAATAAGCAATCACTCTTATTGTTGTGGGTATTAGTATCATTATTGTCATCCCCGGGTCCTCTGGTAGCAGAACTCAGTAGGGATCAGATAATATGTGAATGAATGAGTGAACAGATGAGTGAGTGAAGACCTGAGCTTGCCCACAGTGGCCCTGGCCATGCTCCTGTTGTAAATAATGGCTTCCATCTGTCCCTGGAGCAGGCCTGTCCTGGCAGGGATGCCCAGAGCCATGAGCATGGCAGAGCTGCTCTGCAGCCTTGCTCAGTAGAACCTTGCCTTTCTAAGTTTATTACACTGGATCAACAGTTGCTAGTGGAGGAAGATCATGTCATAAATGTACATGGAAATATTGACTGGGCCCCAGTGTCTGCTCTAAAAATGCCAGGCAGATGAAACTCAAACATTCCCTTGCAATTAAAACGCAGTCCTTGGAGTCCGGAAGTTCCTAGTGATTCCAAGGCAGTAGACAGAGGCTGTTGGAATGAAAGAAGCAGGGAGGGTTGAAGCTGTGAAGTAAACAGAGCCCTGATGAATGAATTCTCAGAGTTGTCTTCCTGCTCACAAATCCAAATTAGATCTTTAGCCCCGGCAATGAGAGGACGGTCAGTCAGAAATCGTTGAAAGTGGGGCTTCAGTAATTTGGGGAAAAGAAATTGAGGGTTATTATTTCTCAGTAAATAGCTCCACCTAAACGAATGGCTAATAAACCTGTCGTTAGGAGATGGCCAGGTCCGCCTGAATGACCGGACGGGCCCATCTGCAATTAGCCTGTCCATTCTGCAGACACATGCTGTGTGCTGCCTCCTGGCAGATCTCCCCCTCTAGGTTAAATGTCCCCTGTCTGCACTGCCGGCTCACACATCCTTAGGCTGCGGCAGGTCCAAACAAAAGGAGACTCAGGAGCAGGGAGCAACCCCCATTCAGACTGCCACTCGTTTCAAACCCCAGCTGGAAGGACGGTGCCCGGGGTGTGCGCACACCTATGGGCACCCACCAGGGGTTGTGCGGCAGGGCTCATCCCCTTCCCGGGTCCCGGCTGTTGCCGTGCTCCTCTCTCCCTCCCCGAAGGTACCAATTGTTTCCTCTCACCTGCTTTGGTGTCGCTTCAAAACCTGCAATTCGTCTCACTCAGGGTTGGTTGGCTTTTTCCTGTAACGAGCGAGAAAGTGTAAATTTTTAAAGAATTAAGAACATAACTCATGCACAAATATAGAATGAGCACATGTGAAGATTTTATTCAACTCGTAAATTAATGAGTGAACCTATAAAAAGATAAAAGTGCTTCCAAGAACATTTGAGGAACAGGGTTTATATCGTCCGTGTAGAAAGGCATTTTTTAAAAACGTTGGAGTAAAATTGCTAGATGAGATACAGAGTTGGTTAATGTCCTACGGGGCAATAAACCCAGACCTTTGGAGTTGTCTTTTCTACCTGAGAGAAATCTACACATTCACGTGTAACTTCCCCATTTCTGGGCTCTAATCAAGTAGTAAAGACTCATCAAACACAGGTACATTTTCTTAGAGGTGTGATCCCTGGGTATGACAGTTAACAGTGCCGCATGATGTGAAAAGGCTATGATTCCCACCTTTATGACCTTTTCTTTTAAAGTTTTAATAATGTTTCTTAACATGCAAAAGTGTTTCTCATGGTTCTATGACTCTGAGGAAGAGCTTTCTGAGAAAATGTCATAGAAGTGGAAGTGTCTGCAGTTCTGGTTAAATTATTGAACCAAGACAGAGTCGGAAGTGTTAGCTTCTGGGTTCGGCCCTCGCGGAGCTTCTGTCTGACTCCAGGTTGTCCTTCAGTGTGAGCCGAAGGGGTCGGGGGCTGGATGCCAGGGCTTTGGAAGAAAGGGCCACAGAGGGTGTGGCAGGATCAGGGCAGGGGACAGATGAGGTCACTGGAAAACAGAGCGAAGGGAAGAACAGTCTGACCTGGGGCAGGCCGGGCCAGGGAGGAGAGGGCCGCAGGCAACGGAGAGTCGGGAGGGGCTCGGGGACTGACTGGGCTCGAGGGAGGAGGGGTGTCTGGGAAGCCAGCGTGGCTGGGAGGCTGGCAGGAGGTTCAGATGGCTTCAGGGGGCTGATGTGGTCATGCCGCAGGTCTCAGGAGTCACCTCCTGCAGGTTTCCCTCCATCCCCTGGCCCATTCTGCCCTGCCCGGGGGCTACCGCTCTGGTAGTTACCTGGACACCCAGGCTGGGCTCTGGTCCTTAAAAGGCCTGGCAGGTGATGAAACTGGTGGAGTGGTGGTATGGGATGGTTCAGATAGGACTCGAGAGCTTCGAGAACGAGGAAGGTTGAAAATTGGCCATGCGGGCTAAACGTGGTCTTCAGATAACATTTTCTTTGGCCCTCAGTGTATATTTTACAAACTGGAGTTGAGTCAACATTCACATAGGCAGGAGGTTCCCAAATGAGATGAATCCAGAGTTCCAACTTCTGAAAACTAGCCACCACTGAGTGGAAGCTCTTCTCCAAGCCAGACGCCGGGTCGCCCGTGGGAACATTGGATGAGGGGGCCTTGGCGACAACGTGCAGGTTGACAGCCCTCGTCTCCTGCCATAAGTTCCTGAAGACAGGGAAACCAGACTGGTGCTTACCTTCCTTTCACTAGGATTTAATCCAGGGGCTCCAGGGTGCTTGATACTGCGGGCAGGAGCGCTGAGGCGAGGTGGGCATCTCTATAGCAGCTGGTGCCAGCCTCCACTTCCATCAACATAGTGCTAAAATGAGGCCTCCAAGCTGTAGAATGTTAAAACAGAAAAACCCCAGAGGCTATCTGTTCCCACGGCTTACGTGTTCTGGTAGGAAAACGATGGCCCAGAGAGGTGGGCGAACTTACCGAAGGTCACACGGCAAGTCACCATTGCCTCTGCCCGGGGTGTCCCGACTTTCTAAGCAATAACAGTCCCTGGTGGATATGATCGCCAGTTTGCAAAGGACTTGGCGTCCCCTGGCCAGCTCTGCCATGTTCCTTAGAGCTTGGGCTTTGTGGTGGAAAGTTCCCGCCTCTGGGGAGAACCTCCCACGCAGGGCTGTCTAGGCAGCCGGGCCTTCTCTGGCCGTGGAGCCATCACCAGCCTCTCGCTCCATTTCATTCACAGTAGCTCATGGCTTCTCAGTGGCCCGCTCTCTTCTTTTCCTTGCTCACACTCACATCCGGGCAGATAGAGGGGGCGCTTGACTGGGGCCCTGTGGTGTTCGAAGTGAAGAGTTTGCGTGCTGTCAGGGTAATGAGTTCTGTGAGGGTTTGAAGTGAGGGGCTGGGAGGATCTCCACGTCATGTGTCTGGGAGTGACAACCCCCAGCGGTTAATTACTGCCACACGATGAGAATGGGGCTGGTAGCAAAATGAGACACGTTCATTATGAGCTAAATTTGAAGTTAATTGGATTCACATCTCCCCCCATTAGTGTACGTAGAGAGAGCCTACGTAGAAATGGGCTGTATATGAAAAAGAAGAAGTTGCATCCAAGCAAAAAACAGATAAATGAGGCCTGGTTTTCTTGTGGCTTTCCACGGTGAAGGGCTTTCTGAGACGTTGGTAGATGGGAACCAAAGTTCCTTTCAGATGGTAGGACCAATGTCTTTTGACTAATTTTCGCCTTGGCGGGTATTTTCTAAGCACCTACTATGTGCCCTGCCAGGGAGGGGAGGGAGGGTGGGAGCAGCTCTTGCAATCTGGGAACCCCCAGTTTAGGGATGGGGAAAGAGCAAGTGCCCCGTGTATTGGGGGAGTGTGAGGGATCTGGTGCCAGAATGCTTGGGTTTGGCCATGCCTCTGTCACGAGCTGGGAGACCCCAGGCCTCTCTCACGAGCTGGGAGACCCCGGGCAGGTGCCTAACCTCTTGTGTTTTAGTTCCACATCTGTAAAATGGGGATAATATTATTTGACCTATAGAGTGTTGGAGGATTAAATGAGTTAGTATCTATAAAACACAGTGAACAGTGTTCAGAACCCTGCCTAGTGTTAGAACAGGCCCTAAAATACAGTAAGTGCTGCAAAAATGTTAGCGATCATGATCATCGGCTGTATGACCTTGGGCACATGCATCAGCTGCTTGGAGCCTTCATCTCTTCATCTGTAGAATGGGGATGATAACAGCACCCAGTGAAATACCGGCCCAGAGCCTGGCTCATAGGAACCTCGAAGGAAGCTGTTGTTCTGTTGGTTGACCAGTCACCCAACAAGTAACAGTTTTATGTTCCTGAGTTTTGCCCATTTTTCTATGAGATTTTTGGTCTCTTCTCGTTGACTCTTATGAGTTTTTGATATATAGGGATAGTAGCCATTTATTTATGGTTTATGCTGCAAATAATTTCCTCCAGTCCACCATTTATCATTTGACTTTGCTTATATTTTTTCTGGGCTTCCCTGGTGGCTCAGTGGTAAAGGTTCTGCCTGCAATGCAGGTAGCTGGGAGAGACATGGGTTCAATCCCTGGGTTGGGAAGATCCCCTGGAGGAGGGCATGGCAACCCACTCCAGTATTCTCGCCTGGGAAATTCCATGGACATCGGAGCCTGGTGGGCCACGCCCATTGGGTCGCAGAGAGCTGGACATGACTGAAGCAACTTGGCACCCACATATTGTTTTTTACCAGGCAGTAGGTTTTTGGTCTATTTTATTAAGTGATTCAATTTATTAATCTTTTCTTTTGCTATATATTTTTTCCATAAAGACAAATTTATTTGGTTTAAGAAGCAGTTTAATATTAGGTCCTTCCTACATTTTTGGTGTCAAATGACTTTTTCTTTTTGAAGATGATGGTGATGATAGATGGCAATAATAAACCATAACAGTACTATTAAGATATAATTCACATACCATAAAATTCACCCATGTAAAGTATATAATTCAATGGTTTTTAGGATACTCACAAAGTCATGCAACCATCACCATGACCAATTTTAGAACATTGCATCATCCCCCCAGAAAGACCTCATATCCATTAGCAGTTACTCTCTTTCCCCCTATTCCCCACTCCTAGCCTAAGGCAACCACTAATCTACTTTTTCTCTTTATGGATTTACCTATTCTGTACATTTTATATTAATAGAATCATACATATGTAGTCTTTATTGATGGGCTTCTTTCAAGTTCATCCATGTTGTATCAGTACTTCTTTCCTTTTTATTGCTAAGGATTATGTTGTATGAATATATACCGTTTTCGGTATCCATTCATCAGTTGATGGATATTTGAATTGTTTATATTCTTTTGGCTGTTAGGAATAATGTTGCTTGAAGCATACATGTACAAATTTTGAGTGGACATATGTTTTCATTTCTCTTGGGAGACACTGTAATGCTATGCTTAACTTTTTGAGGAACTTCTAGACTTTCCTAAAGTGGCTGCACCATTTTATGTTCCCACCAACAGTGTATAAAGGTTCCAACCTTCCACATCTTTTCTAACACTGTCATAACCCATCTTTTTTATTATAGACATCCTAGTGGGTGTGATGTGGTATTTCATTGTGATTTTGATTTGCATTTCCCTGATAGGGAATTGGCCATTTTTGTATATCTTTTTTAGACAAATGTGTTTTCAGGTCCTTTGCCCATTTTTACACTGGGCTGTTTGTCTTTTTATTATTGAGCCATAAGTGTTCTTTAATTTTAGCCAATGCCTTTCCACAGCTTTTGATATTATCATATCAAAATACATTCATTTGAATATATTAATGAGAATTTTTGACATATTAATGTGAATTCCCAACCAATGTTTTAATATTGAAGCAACCTCGCATACCTGGAATAAAGCTTACTTGGTCATGGTGTACTATTCTATCTCTATGTTGCTTCATCAATGAGATAGTAGATTTTTTTTGCCTGCATATTAATAAATTGTGAGACCAGTCATTAGTTTTCATTTTTGAGTGACTTCGTTAAATTTTTATATCAGGATTTTGCCACATTGGCAAAATGAACATTTTTGTAGCTTTATGTATCCTGGATCAGCTTAATAATAGAAGTGTGTGTTCCTTGGAGTTTTAAAAGAACTTTCCAAAGACAAAAACAAATGCCCCCAAAACTACATAGACAAGGCACCTTATTTTTAAAAATAACTTGAAACAACCTTTTCTGATATGATTTGGCTGTTAATATTTTCTACCTCTTCTTGAGTTAATTTTGGTAATTCATGTTTTCCTAGAAAATTGTGCCTTTTGACGAGATTTCCACATTTGGTAGCGTAGAGCATCCGTGCATGTTTCTATGTTTTTTAAATGTCATCTTTCCCATATCTCTGGCTGTATCTTCTCATTCCTTATCTTGATGTTTGTGCCTTCTTTTTTGAGTCTTGTCCTTGGTTTGTCTATCTCATTGGTCTTTTCAAATAACAACTCTTGGTTGTATTTATTATTTATCATTGTGTGTTTTTATTACTGTGTCTGCTTTTCTGGTTCCTAATTCATTATTTTCTGCTTTTCTTTATCGATTCCTTCCTCCTCCTTTCCCTAGGTTCATTTTATTGCTTTTTTATCTAGCTTCTTGAGTTGAGTGCCTTGGCGAGGCACTGCATTTCCGCTTTGGGGATCAGGGTTTAAAGCGTATGTAACAGCGGCAGAAACTGATGAGGTTCAGATGTGACCGAAAGGACAACCCCTGTTGAAGAAAGAACCAAAGCCCCAGGAAACAGGAGAGCTGGATTCCAGTCCCAGCCTTGCCTGAAATGAGGAGAGTGTCGTGGGCAAATCCCTTCCCTTCTCAGGACCCTCTTATCCGTCTCGGGCAGATGGGTGGGGCATGGACCTCCTGGGGCTTGGCCCAGCAGGCAGCGTCCTATCAGGGTAACGCCTCCATTGTCCAGGAGGCAGATCTGGCCTTCCTCCTCCACTGTGGTCCTTGCTTTCATCCCAACACATACATTACAAAAGCTGTGTCGCTGGATTTCTCTCTGCATGATGGAGTGAGCCGGTGACAGCGTGGCCTAAATGCAGGGCTCAGCCTACGGTCCCAGCTGAGAACGGGGGGCAGAAGCCCAGCCAGGCACATGCGCAAGGCAGTAGAATAGAATGCCTAAACCCATGGGCTTTGCCGCTGGATTGCTTGGCTTCAAATCCTTGCTGTGCAACCTCGGACAAATTACTTGACCTTTCTGTCTCATTATCCTATAACCTGGGCAAAGTATCAGTACCTTACCTCCTGCGTTGTTGAGGGTTAGTGATTTGAAAGACTGAAAACAGAGCCTGGTGTTTACAGTTTCTGCATAAGCCTTTTGGTGTGTTGTCGCCAAGGGTGTGAGCCTGGGCCCGGGGCCAGGTGGGTGCTCTACCCAGCGCACCTTCCGGGAGGGAAGCCGACCCGTTAGAACAGCACCAGCCTGGGCTGCCTCTGCACGTCTCATGGTCTGGCAGCAGGGGCATCCCTTTCTCTTAGGGGCAACTGCCAATTCCTCCCCCCAGGGTGGGGTCTCGTCCTCAGGGCTCAACAGGCAACCACGAACAGTCCCATCTTCCGGGCTCTGGATTGTCGCTCTTGGGCGCGAGCACCTCAGTACACACGTGTGATCATCAGCATTTGGAGAGCTATAGGCCCGCTCCTTCCCTGAGCGCCGAACCTCGGGGCCCTTTCGGAGTTCTACTGCTTCGGGGTTTTCTTCCACTTGGCCTGGAACCCGGACCGTTCACTCACGCGTTTATTCACGGAGACCTCCTAGGTGCCGAGCCCTGAGGTGGAGGTGGGTTTCTGGGTGTTGAGTGAGGTGTCACCCCTGCCCTCGGGAGCTGGCAGCCTGCGATGAGTGGGACACATGCCCGCTGGACGTCTGCCCCCAACGGCCGAGGCCTTAACCTCCGTGTCCCAGAACAGTGTCTGGTGTCAGGAGGTGCTTCCTGCGCCATCACTGAATGAATGGCAAGCTCTTGGTCCAAAGAGGAAGAAGTCAGTAAGGACCGGATTTGGGTCTGAGGCAGGCAGAGCCCTTCCCACTGTGGGTGGCTGGGAGATGGCTGAGCTGCTCTTGGAAGATGGTGACCACTGGGCCATGTGCAGAAGTCCCAGCAGAAACCACGGTGTGTTGGCGGAGAAGTCCAAGCCCTACTTGGGGAGCAGAGAGCAAGGGGTGTGGTCGGAGCTCTGGTTTCCCAGGGATCCGACCGAGCCTTCCTGGTTTCCTGCTGGTGGAGCCCGGCTGGAGGGGTGGGTGAGTACGTGTGTGTGTGTGCACGTGCACACTGGTGTCAAGCATCCAGACGTGCCAAACGTGCCGATGTCGGGGGAGCTGCGGACAGGAGCAGCTGGCCGTGGGGATGCTCACCCTGTGATTTGTTGCTTTGACTCCTCAGGCCGCGACTTGGCGAGCACCACCCTCCCTGGGTACCCTCCGCACGTGCCCCCCGCTGGACAGGGCAGCTACTCGGCGCCGACGCTGACGGGGATGGTGCCTGGTGAGTCTGCGCTGTCTGCGTCTCTGCAGCAGGAGGCATTTGGGGTTCCTGGGGGGCATCCCTCCCTACACGGTCCCAGTGACCTCCCTGCTTGGGAGGAATGAACCTGAAAAACTCAGGCTGAGCTCTGCCTTCTTGGCCTCTTTGTCAACCAGCGGCAGCACCTGGGAGGGTATCAGAGATGGGGGGTCCTTGACTGTCCCTCAGACACCCCTCACTGGCCACGCAGGGACCCTGAATGCTGAGGGGCATGGGACCTGGCTGAAGGTCGGAGAGGGGCTGTGTGCGTGCTAAGTCGCTTCAGTCGGGTCGGACTCTTTGCGACTGCCTGGATGGTAGCCCGCCATGCTCCTCTGTCCATGGGCATTCTCCGGGCAAGAATATTGGAGTGGGTTGCCATGCGAGAGGAGCTGGGGCATCCCAAGCTGCCCGGCAAGTAGGCGGCGGAGCCACAGTAGAAGCCCTGGCCCAGCGTGAGCCACCCTGAGGCCTCGCAGGAGGGCCCCTGCTCTGGAGTCACCCCTCCTGGCGCAGAAGTGCCCTTGTGCCTGTGGACTGAGGCGTCTGCGGGCCAAGGGGCTGTGCCCACCTGGGGCCCGCACCCCTCCTTCCAGCCCACCCGGGAGCCTGCCCAAACAGCCCTAAGCCCCTTCCGGCTTCTCGCCAGCCCACATCACCGACATGCACACCCTGGGGCCCAGGTTGACTCTCAGTGGGCAGTGTGGACGAAGTGTGAACGTGAAGCCTGGGTGTCCACACCCGCGTTCGAGGCCGGTGAAGACGAGCAGGCTGGGCGTGGGGAAGGAAGCCGGGCGGATCAGGGCTCAGGTGGGCCTTCCCCATCCAGCCAAGGCCAGGCACAGGCTCTGAGGAGACCCAGAATTCTAAATTCTCTCCTGGCCTTCCAGGTTATTACGGAGATTATTTAACAAGGTAGGAGGACAGAGCATATTTCATTTAACGGTTTGTTAGCTTGATTTATGACTTTTAAATATGAGACATATGGGAAATGGCCTCTGTGTGTACTCTTGCCCTGGGCCTTGCCAACGCCGGGGAGGCCTGCCAGATCCATGCCTGCAAAGGCTTCGCCTTTTCTGCCTCCAGGAGGGGTCACGGCAGAGCCACTGTGCTCAGGGCAAGAGGGGGAGGCGGCGGGACACACACCCTCCTGCCTGCCTGTGTTACAGCCTGTGAGGTGGGCAGGGTCCCCAGGGTCAGAAGGAGGCTAGTGAGACTCAGAAGAGTTAGGGAGCTGCCCACAGCTGCAGAGCTTGGAGGTGGGAGGTCTTGAATCCAGGTCTTCTGCCCCCCAGTTCAGCACTCCTGGCCTCTGCCACCCTGTGCACCCTCCACCTGTCGATGCTTGCTTCGCAGTGATGGCAGAGGGGGAGGTGGCAGCCCCAGGTCCAGCCCTGAGGCCATGTGGGCAGCGAAGCGGGGCCGCTTGGCTGACCCTGCCGGGCTCTGCTGCCAACTCCAAAGAGGCCGAGTTCAGAGCAGCAGCTGAACTTGCCCAAGTTTATCCAGACAGAGGTGCCCTCCAGCCCCTGGGATTCCTGCAATCCTAATTACCAGCCTCGGGATACAAACAGCCGGGGGTTCCGGGGGTTCCGGCAGAGCCCGCAGCAGGTAGCATTAATGGTGGCAGCAGGAACCACAGGCCTGCACAAGAGCAAAGCCTCATGGGTCCTACCAGCAGCCACTGGCCGGGCGGCCACGGAGCCCGCCGGGTGGGGTGGCCCCCTGGGCTCTGCAGGGAGGGAGGCTGCATGGAGAGGAGGAAGGGAGACAGGCCTTCTGGCAGGGAGGCCCCACGTCTCTCTCGGCACCCTCCCTCCCTCCCTTCTGTTTTCCTTCTCTGCCCGCGTCCTCTTCTCACGCAGCCCCAGCGCTCACTCAGCACCAGACCCGGTGTCGGGGCCGCGACTCCACGCTTAGCAAGCAGGCCCTTAGCTCCTGTTCCCCCTGTCCACGGCAGCGTCACATCTCTGGGAGTCTGTCTGCAACAGGATTTCCAGACGCATTCTTGGATGGCTTCATGGAGGCAGCGCTGGCCCACACTCGTGGTCTTTGCTGGAACGGCCCAGATCTAGCCCACCTTTCAGCACAGTGGGTCCTCTCCCTTCCTCGTCTTCCGCACCTCATAGCCCATAACACAGGATAGGTCCTTTTATGTGAGTGTCTGGCTAAAGGCAGGAGGGAGGGAAAATTAATATTGACCTGCGTATGAATTTCTTGTGGCTGCTATAACAAGTTAGCACAGACTTGGTGACTTAAGACAGTGGGAAAATTTCGCTCACAATCCTGGAGCCCAGAAGGCTGAAGTCAGTATCACTATTCGAAACAGCCCTCCCTCCCAGCCTGGAAGTGAATCCCAAGGGAAACTGAAATCTTCGGAGCTGTTTTTCCCACCCTAGGTTCTGGGAAGGGCTTCCCTGGCGGCTCAAATAGTAAAGAATCCACCTGCAATGAGGCAGACCTGGGCTCGATCCCTGGGTCAAGAAGATCCCCTAGAGGCGGGCATGGCAACCCACTCCAGTATCCTTGCCTGGAGAATCCCCGTGGACAGAGGAGCCTGGCGGGCTACAGTCCATGGGGTCGCAGAGTCAGACTTAGCACAGCATAGGTTCTGGGAAACATTTGGCGGCTACCTCTTCCATTATAAGAGAGACTGCCATAGGTGAAGTTTTCTTTTAGAATACACTGAAAAGGGATTTTGTCCGGGGTCCACTTGGGTAGTTGAATTTTGGGGCCTGGAAAAACAGTATGTTTTTCCTTACAAACCACAGTCTTGGTGACTTAGACTCCTGTTTATTTCGAATTTGGTTCTGCTGTCGGGGTTGTCCACCCTCTCTGATTTCAGGATGTGTTCACGTACGCAGATCAAGGCTACTTGGTCTGCTCGAGCGTTTGTAGATTCAGTTCCTGTGGCTCTGCCAACCCCGCACAGCCCTCAGTTAATTAGTGACGTTGAACAAAGTCAACACGGCACATCACATCAGCTCGGCATGGAGACAGTTTTCAGATTTTATTTTCCTCAAGTTTCAGCAAATGCCAAAAGTTTTGCACCAAAGATTCCATAGTGTCTTGACCAGTATAACTAGTTGATTCCCGCCTGAAGGTATTTGCACAACCTAATGGATATTGACATGGCATTTGAAACTCTTAAAAATTCTAGGCTGGGGGAAAGATGGAGGCGTTCACTGCCCTTTGGCTTCAGTGAGTCTAGGAAGCAAGGTAACCGACTGTCTTTGGGATGAACTCGCCTCGCCCCCATACCCCCTACTGGACTCCTCTTTGGGGGCTTCCGGCCAGAGTGCCAGGAAGTCCTGACCATGTCGTGTTTACCTCCCCTGGGCTGCAGCAGGCACGCAGCTGGTTGACGAGGGCCCTAGAAGGAGCCTGGTGGGCTTCTGTCCTGGAAGCTCTGCTCACTGTGGATGGGTGTGCATCATCTCTAGATGCCATTCTTGAAATCGCTCAATTGATGGCTTTCTTGAAGAAGTGGGAGGTGATGGTGAGGTTGGAGTGGACCCTGAGGCCAGTGAGGTGGTGTGGGCAGGCAGCGGGTCCTGGACTCCAGTGGGGGGGATGGAGGCAGCTACGCCCCCCAAAGGGGCGATTCGTCGGCTTGGTGCACTCAGCCCGCTCTATTACTCCAACTTTCATTGGCCCAGACTGCCTGGCTCCCTCTCACTCCCGCGTTTTCACCTAACGCTTCACCAGCTATGTGTTAGTTTCCTCTTGCTGCTATGACAAGTCACTGCAAATTAGTGACTTAAAACAACAGTCTCTTCTTGTTTTATGGTTCTGGAGGTTGGGAATCCAAACTGGGTCTCCCTGGGCTGAAGTCCAGGTGTCAGCAGGGCCGTCTGCCTTCCGGGGGTCACCCAGGGAGAATCGTTTCCTGCCTTCCTCAGCTTGTAAATGCTCCGCATCCCTGGCCTGAGTCTTTATCATGCCGCCATCTTCCAGGTTTGCTCTCTCCTGCTCCCTCTTCCTCTTAGAAAGACCCTTGTGGTTTTAATGGACTCACCTGCTTAATCCAGGATAATCTCCTTATCTTCAGGTCAGCTAATTAGCAACCTTAATTCCCCTTTGCCATACAACCTGGTCATGAGTTCCAGGGATTAGGGTGCAGATATCTTTGCGGGGTGGAAGTGTTATTCTGCCCACCACACCATCTAAACCAAGACCCCCATCACACCCTTCTCAAGGCATTCTGTTCTTTTCATTCATTATTTAAGCACCGTGGGAGGAATGTAATTTAATTCGTTTGTTCCTTCCTTGTGCAGTTCCCCCCGTCTGTACAGTACTCGAGGGTTATACGGCAGACGAGGTTCGGCCTGCCTTGTTCAGCTCTGTGTCCCTGGTTCCTGCAGAGTGCCTGGCCCATACTGGCACTGAGGCAATAGTAGATGCCACTCAGAAGGGGGTGGGGGTGGCTGGGGCCAGGCTGCCTGGGAGAGCTCGGCTGAGTACTCCAAAAGTGCAGCCATGGAGGCTGAGCCGCCCCGAGGGCCCGCGGTGGCAGCCGTGTGGTGAAGCAGGGAGGCTGGTGTGGTGAAGCAGGGAGGCTGGTGCTCGAGAGAAGGGACCTGCAGCCAGGCTGCCTGCTTGTGCATCACCCTCCTGCTTCTCACCAGCTGTGTGACTTGGGGCAAGTTATATAACTTCTCTGGATCCTTGTTTCTGCCTCATCTATAAAATGGGGATGATGCTAATAAGAATGAGGATTAAATGATGTACAGTTGGCCCTCTGGATCTATGGGTTCAGCATGGATTCATCCAACCATGAATAGAAAATAGTCAGAAAAAAATTCCAGAAAATCCCAAAAAGCAAAACTTGAGTGTTAGCAACTGTTTACATAGCACTCGCATTGGATTAGGTATTGCAGTTTATCAAGAGATGACTTAAAGTATACAGACGGGTCATGTAGGTTGTATGCAAATATTACATCATATTATATAAGGAACTTGAGCATCAGTGGATTGTGATATCCTTGGGGATTCTGGTCCCTAACCCTGGCAGATACCTAGGGATGACTGTCATATATGTAAAAACTCTTAAAATTTTGCCTGGCACATGTGAAGTGCAATGTAAGTGTTACTTAGTATTATTCTTATTTACAATTGCTGATGCTTATACCGGGGTCTGAGCTGGGTGTGGTAGAGAGAAGCCCAGCAGGCATGCCTAGAGCTGGCCTTGCCCAGCTGGTATCAAGTCAAGAGCTCTCCAGCAGAGCCCACGTCCCTCGGAGCCCGTGGATCCGTGGGAGATCCAAATCTGAAAAGAATCCAGTCACAAGCAAAAGGGCTGCCAGGCAGGAGCAGGGCAGACTCTGAATGCCTGGAAAAAATGGAGAGACACCTGGGGTTGGTCCAAATGAGAAGATGTCCTGGTAAAGAAGGCCAGAAGCTGGGCTGTAAGCAGAGTGTCCTTGGCCGTCTGAAGAGGAGGAGGGCAGGGGGCTGAGAGGGGGTCCAGCTCAGCGACTGGAGTGGGTTCACGTGGGGGGAGCATGGCCCAGCCAGCCCAGCTGGGCAAGTGGGGTTGACAGGAAGAGAAGCTGGTTAAGGACGAGGCCAGTGGCCAGCAAGGTTAGGATTTGAACTTGTCAGCTTTTGGAACCCTGCACAGCTCCATAGGCATGGCCGAGACCCGTGGATGGGAGTCAGAGGGACACCGTTGTCGGCCTTGTGTAGAGACCCTTCCCCAAAACCAGAGCTGAAAGCGTGAGAATGGGCAGGCTTGGGAGGGGCCGGCAGAAGCCAGGGAGGACGCAGTGGAGAGGCCAGAGCATCTTGTGAGATCGGATCAGTGCTCCCTTCTCAAGCGCCTCCCTGGCCCAAGCACCGGCATGTGTGCTTAGGGAATGAATAGCCTGTGTTCTTAGCTCTCATGACCTCCTCACCAGAGCGCCTGTGGTCCTGTGGCCTGGGCGCTTTCTAGGCTGCCCCCTTCGCTTTCCAAGGCAGCCCTGGAACGCCACGCACACCTGTTGCTTGTTCCTGACTCTTTGCTGCCCTCTGGTGGCCCCCAGTCACTGCACACCAGGAACATAGACCCTGGGGAACAGCAGACACAGCCGGGATGAGATGGCAAGTGGCCATTCGTTTGTCCTTTCATTCATTCTCAGGTATCTCCTGAGAAACGCCGGGTGCTGGCTCTGGGCTAGCTGTGGTGTTACAGACACAACCCCTGCCCTCAGGGAGCGCACAGTCTAGATGGTGAGTTGTTGTTTAGTCGCTAAATTGCGTCCAGCTCTTTTGTGACCCCATGGACTGTAACCCGCCAGGCTCCTCTGTCCATGGGATTTCCCAGGCAAGAATACTGGAGTGGGTTACCATTTCCTTCTCCAGGGGATCTCCTGACCCGGGATTGAACCTGCTTCTCCTGCATTGGCAGGCGATTCTTTACCACTGAACTGCCAGGGAAGCAAAATATAAGGAGCGACTTGACTCCCGGCAGCTTGATGAGGTTGTGAGATGTTGTTGCTGTTTAGTTGCCAAGTTGTGTCTGGCTCTTTGACCCCATGGGCTGCAGCCCAACAGGCTCAGTGATACTAAATATCATTCTCGCAAGCTATATTTAGAGCTAAAACCTAGGAAGGTGCTGAGGAAATGCAGGAGAGAGGCTGCTAGGTGTGTGTGCTGGGGGCACTGGGGAGAAGTCAGGGCAGACTTCCTGGAGAAGGTGATCCGAGCTTCACCTTGAAGGGTAGCTTGCCAGTCTGAGAAGTCGGAGGGGCATTTCTGGGTGAGGGACTATGTGTAAGAAGACCCAGAGCCTCAATCCCTAGAAATCTCTGGGACATGAAGTGCTGCAAGCAGCAGCCTTGACAGATGGCAGGCTTGTCCCAGGCAGATCTGAATGTGAGTTGGAGGGGAGGCTTCTGTGCCTTCAAGGCATGGAGAATGAGGGGTCTGGAGTGGCCTGATCTGAGCAGTGCCTGTGACTAAGTCCCATGTGAACCCTGCGTAGAAGTGACGCTGGGACTGGGGAGAAACTCCACATGGGTTTTGTGAGTGATTTGCCACATTGGGGAAGAACATTTGCAGAAGCCACATTTGCAGAAGCAAAGGCTCAGAGATGGAAAGCCTGCTGGGGCACGAAGGTCCGACTGGAGTCCAGGAGGCCTGGGTTTTGATTCTAGCTGCCAGAGCCTCACAGCGTGACCTTAGAAGGTGGTCTCAGGACTCCCTACTCTCAAAGCAGGAGGTAGGGGGCGAGGAGATTGAATTAGATGCTCCATAGGGGGCTTTCTGGTCCTGCCACACAAGGGCTTCTAAATCTGCTATCACCCCTCTGCTGAACTGGAGGGCCCCCGGGCCACCACCACTGTTCCCACGAGGGCGCCAGTTTCCCTTCAGGTCTGGGGCTGGGACATGCGAAGGCAATGGCCTCAGGCCTTCACGTGTAAGCGGGTGAATCACTTCCAGGGGGTGGAGCTGAAGGAGGAGGGAGCCCCGGGCCGTGCTCATCCCGTGCGGCTGTCCCTGTGTCCTCTAACCCTGCCGTCACAGGCGACGGCGGCCTTCAGGGGCTCCACACCTGGAATGCGTGCTCCGCAGGGGGCAGGGAGGGCGAATATAAAGGTAAATATAAAGTAAAGACATGCTTTACTCGTGTGCATACCAGAGTCCTTCCGAAATCCAGACTGAGTCCACCGGGGCCGTCTTCATTTCCTCCTTGGATCCACTGGCATCTATAGCCCCTGCCTCTAAAACTTCATCAGCTGTTAGCCCTCAGCTGGACAGGCCGCCACCGCTGAGCCTGTGGGTCATTCCATCCTGGACTGTTCTCTCCAGAGACCTTTTGGCAACGCCCAGAGCTCTTGGGGGGGGACAGGGAGAGCAATGAGGCTCTGCCCTCTCAAAGGAAAATGCTTTTGAGTGAAGCCAAACTGCCTCTGCCCCTAAGTTAATTCCAGCAACAAGCCTCGCCCCCAGCCACGTGGTGCTTTACAGCCTATGAGGGAGCCGCACCTGTCACTCCCAGTGGCAGTTTGGAGGTACCTCTGAGGTTGGCATGTTTATCCCCATTTCAGGGGTAAGCGAGCTGAGTTCGGGGCGGTGCCGTGGCCAGCCAGGGTGCACAGCCAGTCAGGGGGAGCGACGGCGCCCGACGCCTGAATTCTGGTCCCAGCCTCACCCAGCCCCTGGTGCCTGTGGAAAGTGGGCCCGGGGCAAGACTTTGGTCTCCTTGGCGCTTCCTTAGAGGTATGGATGGCCTTCCTGACCCAGAGGTCTTTTACGGGCCTGAAGAAGGCTTTCCCGAGCCGGGACATCAGGCAACCACACTTCAGACTCTGGTACATTCCCTTCTTCTCCCCATCTTCACCTGTCCACGTGCCGCCCATGCCCCGGGGGCACACCTCTCCCCCGAGCACTGCCCAGGGTCTGCCTCGCCCAGATCCTGGATGCTCCGCTGGAATCCTCCAGCAATCTAGTCCCTGCACACAGTAGGCGCCCCACGGATATGAGGGGATGGAGAATTTGTTTGAATCAGGCGCATGCCCCTCCCGATCTTGTCCAGCCCGGAGTCAGGGGCTTGGGGCCCGACTGTGTAATTAAACAGAGCTTCGGCTCAACTTACACGCCCCAGCTTGCTCTTCCAATATTTGCTCTGGCTCCTCGCTGGAAGACGCTGAGACAATGGCCCTTGTTACCCTCTGTTTGAGTTATTTATTTTTTTCACTTTTCCCTCCTTCCCCTCTCGGGGGACTCGCCTCTCGCCCTCATCTCTCATGTTTTCCCTTTCACTTGACTGTCATTCTCATTGTCCTCCTGGGGCCAGGAACGCAGGGTGACAGGCAAGGGGAGCCCAAGCGGGCTGGGAAGGCTGGAAATATAGTCATTAATGGGACCTGAGAAGCCCAGATGTCCTCCCTGAATGCGGGTAATTTGTTTTTAATGAAAAACCACGCGGTGACCCTGAACAAATGAATTTTCTTTATAAGGAGTCTATGCACACCGGCACAAATAAAGGATCTGAGTCAGGAAGACTTAGATCCAGAGCTGAGAGAGAGAGAGAGGAGTGGAAGGGAGCGAGGGATATACGGAGGAGGAAACGGGAACGTTCGGATGACGACTGTGTTGTCACGTCCTTTTGTCTGAAGCGTGCCTTGGGCATTGTCCTGCCAAAGCAGGATGCGTGGCAGTTGTGACCATTTCGAGGTCTTGTTCACAACAATGCGAAGAATATGAACCACCATCTGGACAGATGGTTACAAAGTGCAGTTCTCGTGTGTGGTCTCAGCAGCTCCCCACCATAGCATCAGGAGGGCATGGTGTTTAGCCCCATTTCACAGAGATGAAAACTGAGGCTGAGGATTGGCGATTCGCCCAAGGTCACACAGCTAGCCAGTGGTCGGGTCCAGATGACCAGGGAAGGGCTTTGCCAGTTTGGAGTTTGACTGTTAGGAGCACAGCGCTCCCTCTGCGGGACCCAAGAGAAGGGGGCCGATCTGAGATAAGGGGCAGTCCCAGGTCTGCACTGAGGAGTCTTGGATTGAAGGAAAGCCCCCTGGCCCCAGAACTTTGTGACTCTGCAAATTTTCTGAGTACTTTTCGGGGAGGGAGGAGGGGGCATTCCTGGAAAGAGAACTTCCCAGAAAGGAGCCAGAGTCACTTGCAGAAGTGGCTGCAGGGGGATTGGAATCTGGAGAGCAGCCGTGTCCCACCACCCACCACCCTGGACTCTTGGGGGGCATCCAGAGCAGGTGCCTGGGGGCAGCAACAGAGGTGCTGGTTCCGCAGAAGCCCCAGCTGAGGGCCCGCCGGCACGGGCAGCACTGCAGGCCGCTAGCAGGGCTCTAGGGTGGGACGTGTCTGTGTGATGTGAGGAGGCCTCCTCTAACACGTGCCTTGCAGAGGGCCGGGGTGGCCCTGTACACTCTCCCTTCGCCAGGGGTGGGCTGGCCAGGCTGACCTTAGAAACCAGCCCAGGAGTAGGCGGGGGAGGTAAAGAAAGGACTTGCTCAAGGTCACACAGCCAGCCGGAGGCCTTTTTTTTCTGTGGCCACAGCCTGTCCTTTTGTTCCCACTAGGCTAGTGGGACATAACCCACCACATCCTCACATCCTCTACTTCTTCACCAAAGCGACAAAAAAGGAAGTTTTTGTCCTGACTTCATGCAGGCCCGGCCTTCCTTGGGATGGTCTCTGGGTGACCTGGCTTCTAGAACAACTCGAAGCACAACTCCCCCACCCATCCCCTCTCCTCGACATGTCCCTTCTGAGCATGGATCTTCCCCAGGCCCTATCCAGTCAGCCACAGGAGCATCTCCTGGGATGCAGGCCGAGCTGTCCCCGGGTTGGTTAGAGCCCGGGACCTTGGTGAGGCCTCACCTCCCCACCCTCAGATTTTCCCCGAGTCAGGCAGCTGGACAAAAAGAAAGGACTGTGTGGTTTGTTTTTTTTTTCCTGCATTCGGCTGCCCTCTGGAAGTTGTGACCCAATTAGAAAATCAGACAAATAGCAAAATCTGGCCACTACCCTAGCTGAGCTTATAAAGTCTCGGCTCAGATTTAGGTCTCTGCCTCCCAAGCACCCGCTCGGAGAGCCCGGCTGCCCAGGCTTCCTTGGCCACCTGGGGCAGACTGTGTGCCGCTCTCCTCTGTAATTGACAGTTTATTCCTCACTGACTTCCAAAATGGACTTGAGGCAGCTTCTTGATCTTTCAGTAACATCAGCCCAAATCTGAAATCTCTGTCATAAAATCCAAGGACTGCCAGTAGGTTGCAGGCAGAGGCCCGGGAGGGGACCAGCTGGCCCCTCCCACGAGTGGACTGGTTTTTAACGGGGTCTCATCATCCAGCTTCGTGCCCGCCCTGCCCCGCGGCTGAAGCTACCCATACTGCGCTGCTGGCAGTGGGGAGCTCACTTTCTTGGAAAAGGCTTCTGTCTGGATGCATTCCGGAGTGTGCTTCCAAAAACGTACTTTTAATCAAAAAGAAGATCACCAGAAAAACTAGGACAAATTGTGATTCTAGCAGGGGATAATTGTAAATGCCAGGAGGGGTTGCCAGTTGGCAAATAAACTCTTGGTGAGGTCTTGGGTTAATTATACCACCAGTGAGCTGACCAGGTGGTGTCTTTCTTAACTGTCCTCATTTCTAGAATCAGTTCTGGTCTTCCTCCGTTCCTCCCTCCCTCCCTCCCTCCCTCCCTTCCTCCCTAACCTGCCTTCCCTTGTTCTCGCCTCTCTTTCCTTCCTGCCATCCTCCTTCCTTCACTCATTCATTCATCGGACAGTCTGATCTCCTGATCTCCTCCTGGGAGCTGAGCCCACTTCACCGAGTGAACAGAGAAATCATTGAATTTCTCAAAACCTCGGAGCACCCACAAGGAGAATCACCCATACTACCTGCTCAGGATGGAAAGAAACCAGCTCAAATGTGGTGGGTTCGTGGGACTGCCGGGCCCAGGGACCCCGAGGGGACAGGAGGGTGAGGTCTGGGGGCTGCTGGGCTGGACCAGAGATGGGAGGGGATCCCTGGCCCAAGACCAGCTCGCTCTGGGCCTTCCCCGAGAGCCTCCGAGGGAAGCCTGGTCCCCCAGAACCTCCGTCCCTGAAGCGGGTGCCAGGCCCGTGTGTACAAACAGGGGTTCGGTATTTAGGAGTGGGGAGGAGCAGGGAGCTGCCCTGAATGGCTGCCCGCTTTGGAAATTTCTATGCATTTGTAATAACAAAATTACCATAATTTGCTCGTTAACGCAGCTAGATCAGTCAAGCATTGTTCCAGGCGGGCAGGGAGGCCGCGGCGCCTCTCTCTGCACACTCTCCACCCCCCAGCCAGCCTGCCAGCCCGTTAGAGCTCTGGAAATTAGCATGCAAATGGTCCTAATTCGGTGGGCGAGCTGTCAGGCAGCCCCTCTCCGGCCTCGTCTCTGTGAAGGCCCTGACAGCCCGGCTCTGGCGCCGGCCCACCCTCCTTGCTCCAGCCAGGAGGGGCTCCGAGGGGCACCTCCAGACTGACAGCTTGGCGGCCTCCCTCCCTCCATCAGCGCCATCAGGCCTGGCGGCGGGCTCCCCGGGGAGCAGGCAGGGCTGCCACCACACTGGCCAGCCGGAGGAAGCGAGGGAGCGGATGGGAGGGCTGCTGGGGGAGGCCGATCGGGGCCCAGGTCCACCAGCCTTGGCTGGATGGGGCAGCGTGAGGGTGGAGTGGGGCCCCCTGAGCCGGGCAGGTTGGGGCCCAGGGACCCTCACGGCGGGTGGTTTCTGAGAGCGGGCCCCATGGGAACCCTGGGGCACTTTCTCCACCGCGCACCCACTGGAGCAAGTCACATCCCTCCTCGCCCTCCCTTCTTTGTCTCCAGGCCTGACTTAACATCCCTCTCAGCTTCCCCTGTACCTGGAACACCTCTGTCCGCATCTGAGTGTGCAATCCCTCCAGCTGCAAGGCAGACCGGGGGGAGGCTGAGAAGGTGTGGGGGGTAGGCCGGATGCCCTGGCCTCAGTCCTGCCTCCAGTCACCTTCCCGCCTTTGCATCTTTTATAGTCTTCCTCCAGGGGCTGTGGTGAGGATGAGAAGAGAAGGCCCCGCTTTCCAGAAGTAGCTAGCATCTAGTGAGAATGTCTATGAGCAGATCATTTCCCAGCCTGCTGGCCCTTCACAACAGCCCCATCAGGCTGGTTTGTTGATGGTACCCCATTTCCTAGAGGAGGAAGCTGAGACCTCAGCTTACACAGAGTAACTTGCCCAAGTGGCAGGGCCAGGATGGAGTCCAGTCTTGACTGCTGAGATCCTCTTAGCAAGAGAAAAAGCAGGACCCTGAGAGTCAGACCATACTTCTGTCTCAACGGTGAAAGGTGTAATGATACCCTTGTAGGCAATCTGTGCCTCTTACGGTGCTTGGCACATCCTCAATACTAGATAAATGTGGGCTGAAAGGAGAGAACCCCAGCAGCCCAGGTTTGGCAGTCGTTTGGGATTTGCTATATCCATCCTTATGTTCCCCTCCTGACCTGTGAGGGCAGAGTGAAGAAGCAACAGCTGGAGCGAGAGGGGACGCCACAGAGCTGATCGTGAGGTTTCCCCCCAGGTCGTGTCTCAGGACCTTGCTCCTTCCTCCCCATGAGTGGATGCAGCCCCACTCCAAGGTCCAGGGTTTGGCAAGTGGAGAGCAGGCTGAATCTCAGTCCCCACATGCCCAATCAGCCGGCTATTCTTGTGCAGTGAACAACCTACTCATCCCTACGTGGCTGCCCTGGCCCCTTTGTCTATTTGAAGGGAATCTTAGTGGAACTCTTTATAGACTTCAGATAAATGAAGAGATGAGAGAGACCTTGAGGAATTAAAAACCCCAGCTGGCTGTCTGAGCGGCTCGTGAGCCTGAGTGTCTGTGGCATCATAGGACCACGCAGCACAGAGCCTGCCCTGGGGCAGATGCTCAGTGAAGGTTTGAGAAGCCACCCTGAATAATGCGTGGGCCAAGAGAGGACGTGAACACAGACATGTGCAGGGGTGAACTGAAAGCCGTCCATCCTGCTCAGATCCCTCCAGTCACGGGTGGCTTTTCCTTTGCACCTACTCTTTGCTTGTTGTTTGGGGGCTACGGTGTGAGCCTGAGGGAGCTTTAGGTCTCCAGGTAGACCTCTCAGTAGCTCCTGTTGGGCCACTCGGAACATGTCTTGGAGAAGAGACTAGCTCCCCCCACCCACAACCACAGAATCCCAGGCTAGAAGGACAGCTCAGGCATGCTTTCATTCCCACCCCAGAGGGCCATGCTGGGCACTTCTGCAGTTCCCTGGATGAGCCAGGGTGGATGCTTGCAAACTTCATTTCTGCTGGAGGAAGAGTTGCCCAGGCTCCCCCTAGTGGAGAAGCGGGACACCTCGCCCTCCCGTGTGTGGCGTTGCTGGCGTGGGCAGGATGGGGCGGGACCGTCTGTCTACCTGCAGTTGGTGCATCCACACACTCTCTGAATTCTCACCTCAACCCTGTGGGTGCGCTCCTGATGATTACTTCTGTTTTAGGCTCGGTGAGAGGAATGGGCTGGCCCAGGGCCATGCGGAGTCAAGACTAGAATCCAGGCAGTCCGTATCAGGCCTCCCCCTATGAATGTCCTTGGTCTCAGCCAGCTGACCGTCTGCGTTCATGGCCACAATGCCTGGCCCTTCCAGCCTCGTAGCTTGAAGCTCCATGTGGCCAGAGGTGCCCACTCCGTGGGTGGGTCTGCCTTTCAGCAGATGTTTGTGGCATCCTCCTTTCTGGTCTCCCCAGTGCCAGCCTTACCCCCTTGAGTCCATTTTCACCAGAGCAGCCAGGGTGAGCCTGTTACAGTCTGAGTCTGGTCCAGTCCCTCTTTTGCTGTCTCAGGGTAGAGGCTGAGGTTCTCACAAGATCTTCCCCTTCCTGCTTCCCTCCCTGAACTCATCTCTACCGGCCCCTCCCTCGCTTTTCCTCTCCAGCCTCACCGACCTCCTCTCTGCTCCTCCAACATTCCACCCGCACTGCAGCCTCAGGACCTTTGCACTTGCCGTTCCCTCTGCACAGACCGCCCTTCCCGTAAATATTCACGATCTGACTCTCACTTCCTTCACCTCTCTGTTCGAAAGTCACCTTCTTGGTGAAGCCATCCCCAGCCCCTATGTCATCTCCTTACGTTTTCTTCCTAACACATAACGTATGCTTTATCTTTTTTCCTATGTATTGCCTGTTTGTGTCCCTAGAATATAAGTGCCCCGAGAGCAGGAATGTTTGTTTTGTTCATGGCTGTATCCTCAGTGTCTAGAGCAGGGCCTGGTATTTAGCAAGCACTCAGCTAACACCTGCTGAACGAGGAGGCCGATGAAACAATGTCTGCCGTGTGCCCGGGACCCCGGGGGTCCCCCCCGCAGCTCACCCCGCATTTGTACCCTTAGGAAGCTTCTTCACTCTTCCTTCCCGGGCCCCCAAAGACATCTTCCCCCTTCTAGGGCCCTCCCCACTAAGCTGCCTCTCAGCTAGGTCTGTGGGCTGGCCACAGAGGACACGGATGAAAGTGTCAGGCCGATTTAGGGAAGAATAGGTCTCCATTAGCACAGCCAGCTGCAGGACTGACGGTCTCACCTGCGAGGAAACGAGGCCTGGCCTGGGGAAGACTACGTCTGTGGTATAGAGGTGGGACTTCCCTGGGACTCCTGCCTCTGGTCCAGTTGACAGCTGTGAGAATCGGCCTGGGGGCTGTCCTGACTCAGCCCCTCCACAGGACAAGCGCTTCGGCAGGCTTACTTACTGAAGCTGCCTGCTTCAGCAAGGACTTCAGTAAGGACTGAACCCAGCCGCTGCCGCAGTCCCCCCACCCCGGCCGGCCCCTTAGCGGTCAGCTGTTGGCACTTAGCCTTCTTAGAGGCCGGCTTTCTTAGGGGCCCGGTTTCAGGAGGCCTGGGGACTAGACACAGTGCGCCTCCGAGGACGCTGGGAAACTCCTTGATGTGAGTGAGTGCTCCTCAAACTTTACTGCACGCAGACCATGTGGGCTTCGTCTTCCAGAGCAGGTTTGGTTCAGGAACACTCGACTGGGCCTGGGACCCTGCATTTCTAACAAAATCCACTGATGCCACTGCACGCGGAGTAGCTAGGGCCTGTCCCCTGCTTCTCACGCTCACTGTACAAGGAATCACCGCAGGAGTTTGGACCAATCCTGGTACCTGGGCCCACCCCAGAGACTCTGATTGAACTACTTTGGGGGTGTCTTGGTTGTGTGGCTTTCCTAAAGCTCCCTAGAGGACTCTAAGGAGGCGGCAAGGTTTGAGAACACGGACCCGGATCATGTACATTCCTTCTGCCCTCTGGCACCTCTCCGCTCAGAGAGAGCCCTACGGTGTGAAGAGGAAGGGACTTGTTGACGCAGTGGGGAAGGGAGAGGAACCCAGAGGCTACATCCACTCCATAGGCCTTTGGAGAGGGCACCCCGAGGATTGAATGGGGGCACAGCTATGAAAGGAGAGGCGCTGAGCCCAGCAGTGGGGAGAGATGGAGACCACGGGGCCCTTCCAGGCAGGGGAATGACTAAGAGGGCTGAAGCAGCTGAGTGGCCCCGTGGAGCCCCGCTTTTGGCTTTGCTCTTGACCCTGACTCTGACAGAGAAAATACCTTTCCCCTCTTTAGCCCAGCCTGCCTGTCTCCCTGGATCTGCGCACTGGTCCCCGGCCACGCAGGACTCGAGTGATCGATGTGTGTGTCGCCCCTTCCCGCGGACTGCGAGCTCTCAGTTGGCAGGGACCGTGTGTGATTCGTCTGCGCTGCAGCCCCAGGTCTTGCGCTCTGGGGGCGGGAAAGGTGTGTGGAATTGAGTGCGAGCCTCCTCGGGGCGCGCCAGGGCTCCGGCCGCCTGTGCTGCAACTTCCCAGCGCGCAGCAGAGCCGGCGCATCGTGGTAGTAATTGTGGAGGTAAATCTTGTCTGGTCTCCTCGCAAACACTTGGTGAGGCATTCCATAAATATGTCAGCAGCAGCATTAAAATTTGATGGCAGGCAGCGTGGGTCGGCACCAGCCCTGTGACTTCCCGGCAAGGTGTGACACCATCACCTCCTCTCATTAGTCAGCGGCAGGAAGCTCGGGCCTCCGCGCTGAGCCAGGCCCAGCTGGGGGCAGGCGGTTCTTCCAAGGACGACCCCTGGCTGCTCTGAGGGACAGGCCAAGGTCTCAGCCACAGGAAAGTAACTCAGAGCTTTGGGCTGACGTGGGCTGAGAGAAGGCATCCCAGGAGGCTCTGGGAATGTGTGGGGAGGTGAGAGGGCCTCTGAGCAGCCAGGGGCTGCGCTGGTTTCTGAGTCTGGGAGCTGGTGATTGAGGGTGGAGGCTTGTTTCCGCTTTGTAGGCAGCCTGGTGGAAATTGTCTATTTTCCCGGAAAAAAAAGACCTCACAGAACACTCTCAAAGGGCATGGGGTTGGACCCATCGCTTAAGCAAGCAGACGGACACCTGAGCGGGAGTCAGGGGAGAGAAAATGCTCCCTAGTGCAGAGAGAATGGAAACCAATCTAGTCTACCTCCCACCCACATTGGTTCATTTGGGGAAACTGAGGCTAAGTGAACTTGAAAGGGACAGGTCCAAGGTCACACAGCGGTAGGGACAGAATGAACCTGAGGCCCTGACTCCTAGTTCAAGGCTTTCCCTACAATCAACATTTGGGGCACTTGTTGAAATATGAGAAAATCATCTGGAAATATAATTTTCATTCAAAACAAGTCCCGATGCACCCATTTTTTCCATCTGTCACACCAAGCATGTGTTATGTGCCAAGACCTGAGTTAAACATCCAATGACAGACCCTTGTGTCTGTAGAACACTTTTTGGTTCTCAGAAGACTTTGAAATGCGTTCATGTTGTTATTGAGTCCTGTGTAATGTTGTAATGCCACATTGCAAATAAGGAACTCAGGTTCAGAGATGTAAAGTGATTTTTCCAAGGCCACTCACCTAAGTAGCTGACAAGGACTGACCAGCTCCTAGCCTGAGGTCTTCTCCATCGCCTCAGTTATCAACCCAGAATGGCAGTCAACGCTGATCTAACTACCTGTGCAGATTATGAGTGCCTGCCCGTTTACCAAAGCGGTGGTGTGGTTTGGAGTTGTTCAGGGGTTTCGGAGTTTATCGGTCAGTGGTCCTCTTTGGCAGTTGCCTTGATGGGGAGCTGAAACAGGTAAGAGCCGGGTCTCTGTGGCCCATTCCGCACCAGGATGCACTGTATCCTATAGAACCCCCTTCTATCTGAGAGGAGATGGAGACTGCCTTGCCCCCCAGGGTCCCTTCCATGGGGACAGGGGCAGTACACTGTGACTCTTCAAATGCAGCCGGGGCTGGTGAAGCAGATTTCAGTAACCCGTTAAATGAAGCAGCTTTCATGTCCTTCAAAGCCCAGATCACGGCCGCTTCTTACAGGCAGCTTTCCTGGACGCCCCGGCCAGGATAAATGATAACTTCTGCTCTGCTCCTAAGTCCTCCACACTGGTAACGGATGCCTGCGTGTCCAGTTCTGGTCTAAGGAAGCCTCTTAGCTGCTGGGAGTGCCCTGAGGACTGGGGCCTGGGCTCCACCCACTGCGTGTGCGGAGGCGGTCTAGCATAGAGCTCTGCGTGGAGCAGGGACAGTTTGAATGTTGAATGGAGTGGACGTGCAGGACTCCCGTGAATTTATTAGACAGCCATCACAGGCATGTGAACTGGGTTTTCTCGGGAATACAGTTCAATACCACTCCAGCTGAATTCTGTAGAACCTGCAGTCTGGCAGTTTAGGCTTGGGATGGGGGCTTTGAGCCACATCCTGGTCACTCAAAGAAAGTTTCCAGGTAGACTCTAGACCCAGCATCTTCTGATGGCCAAATGAGTACTAACGGAAAGAAACCTTCTCCATTTTCCAGC
Source organism: Muntiacus reevesi (assembly GCF_963930625.1). Classification (NCBI taxonomy): domain Eukaryota; kingdom Metazoa; phylum Chordata; class Mammalia; order Artiodactyla; family Cervidae; genus Muntiacus; species Muntiacus reevesi. Next base: position 56,883,567 of record NC_089265.1, on the reverse strand, counting down.
CCTACTGTGCTTGGAATGCCATCTGGTTCTGGTTTCTGAGCTGTAACCATCAGTGGGTTTGACTTCTTCCTTTTAAAAAGATTTTTCTTTGCTCTTTGTGAGTGATCCAACCTTGTTGCTATCATTATGTGACACAGAGGCCCAGAGAGGTCTGGTGGGGGTCCTAGCCCTTCAGGGGGCACCCATCCAGTGTTCCTTTCCGCCTGTGGGGCCTGCAGCCAGGCCGCTGCAGCAGACATAGCCCACAGCTCTTTCCTGTGTGTTTTGCTGTCTTTCTCTGTCTCTGCTTTCATGCATCAGGCTTCTATCCAAGACCAAAGACCAGTGTTTCATGACCCATTTCTGTTGACACTGGAAGCACCTGGCTCAAGGCACAGTTGTAGGGCGTGCGCATGCTCATCCAGCGAGTGTTAGCACTGTGGGTGGGGCCGTCCATAGCAGGGGAGGACAGCGGGGACTGCTGCGATCTGTCAGGCACAAGGAGGAGCCACAGACTTGTCAACGGCAGAAGCCAGAGTCTGGACGACCATCCTGAGTCTGGACAGGAAGTGCTCCCAGCCAGAGCCAGGGTTGGAGGCTTAGGGGAAAGTGGGGATGATCAATCCAGAAAGGCTACCTGGAGGAGGTGGTATTTGAGCCAGCTTTTGATAAGGTGGGGGGCTGGACATGAGGAGCAGGAGGAAGGTGGCGTTTCAGATGAAGAACGGTGGAGCAGTGGGAGATATGGCTGGGAAATCCTCTGGGACAGACCCTGCAGGCCCACTCTGAGAATCCTGGGCCTTACCTTGCAGCTTGGTCCTCACACATGTGCTCCTGTGGGCACTCCCAGGTAAGGGCAGACTGGAAACTGAGGACTCCACTGTTTTTTACACACACTCACAAGTCACGGGTGGTCTTACGCCCCAGTGAAGCTCTGTTGTCATGTGCATTGTTTGCTTAAATGAGAACATTGGGACCGAATTTTGGAATAATACCCAGCAAGAGATCAGATTAAAATGGAACCAGAACTGCTCAACATGAGTCATAGCACAGCCACGGGTCACACGTGGAAATACCTACAGGGGCCGGGCACGTCGCAGAAAGAGAGGAAATCGGCCTTGGGAACAAGACAGTTGTAAATCGCTTGTTCTGTAGCTGATGACACACTCGCCCCTTCAAATCACTGGGCCGCCAGGGAAGAAATAACGCAGTGTGGAAAATAAACAAACAAGTGAAAACCAGGCAGTGCTGGTCGGGCCAGCGGCTGTTTCTGCTGGCCCCACGTGGCTCAGGAAGCCCACTTCTTGCCTCTGATGGGCAGCCAGCTGGTGGGGTCTGTGCAGGCCCTGTGGTCCATGTGGGAGGCACTGAAATGTGACTGTTGCGTCGTTTCTCCTAAGTTCCCTGAAGGCTTCCAGTGTTCAGGGTCTGTGGTTGTAGGTAACAGGAAGCGGGCTGAAGGCATGCAGCCTCCTCCCTGCAGGGGACCAAGGCCGGGGGCAGCACCCTGCCTCTGCCCTGGCCAGCACCGCTGTCCGGCTGTGAAGTCCATGGCTCCCTAGAGAAGCAGAGAGGAGACATTCTACATTCTCCCCCTCACTCTCGCCCTCTCCCTCGGTTTTTCTCCTCTCTTGGTTTTTCTGAAGGCCTTCGTGGCTGGCCCTGCTGGTGGGAGAAGAGGTTTTTTCCAGGGACAGATCGATGCTCTGTGTGCTGGGCTGTCTGGGTTGACAGGGCTGACCTTTACCAAGCTTGCTTGGGTTTTCCTTTCTCTGTTGGAAGCCCAGGGAGGTCTGGCTCTGCAGAGAGGATGGTTGGGAAACCTTGGCCTTCACGGAGACTCGGGTGGGAATGGGTGTAATGAAAGTGGGAAAGAGGAGGATCTGAGTGATGAAAGCCCTTTGAGGTCAGCTATTTAAACCTCTCCTGTACACGCCACCTATACAGATGAGAAAACTGAGTCTGGGTGAAAAGAAAAACTTGATCAAGGTCACTCAGAGACTTGACAGAGTCCCAGAATCTCGTGTGTGTGTGGGCATATGGGTATATGTGGATATATGTGTATTATACATATTGTGTGTACACTTGCGTGTATGTGTGATAAAATATATGTGTGTGTACATTATAATAATATGTGGTATATTATATAATGTGATTTTATAAACGATATGTAATACGTTTGCAAGGCTGACAATGCCCGTGTTGGGTGCCATGGCCGGGATCACTCTGGCCACGGACAGTGCTGTATCTGCCCAGGCACCCACTGACCCATGAGCCACGGTGTATCACGCAGTTCTACAAAACCGCAGAGAGCGACTGGAGAAATCTCACAGGCCCTTTTCACATCCTTCCTTCTTCCTCTGCAAAGATTTCCTTTCAAAGCCCAGTCCGAATCCTTCAGAAACAGAACTTGGCAGTGAAGTCACTTTGAAAGACTTTCCGTATGTTAATTACAGTCAGCCAAGGTCTGGAGCAGAGGTGGGAGCCCACCATCTGCAGATGGGGTCGGCCCCCGGCGCGCTCTGCAAATCCCCATCATCTGGCAGGTGTCGTTTTGGGTTAATTAAGAGCTACACTGAGCCCGTTTACCTGTCACTTCGGAGAATTTTAGGAAACTTCGACTTTCTTGCCATCTCTGAGCTTTCAACGAAGGATAAACTGAAAACATTTCTGATTCTGATGATTTTCCTGGCCCTGGCATCTTCAGGGCAGCTGCATTCTGTGCCTTTTCTTGTGGCCTCCTGTAAACTTTTAATTTCAATCAATCCTTTCTAGTTACCTCATTTTCTTTTCTTTCTTTTTTTTTTTTTTTTTTACAGCTAACTCTTCTATGTTTGAAAGACAGTGCTGTTTTGAGAAAATCCATCATTTATCCTAAATTTCTTAAACCTCTGCTTTCTTTCTGGGCCTTTGAAGGGAGACCATCTATTCCTCAGCTTGATTCTCTTTAGTACAATAGTTTTGCAAGGGCTTTTGATTTGCAGGTCAGGGGCCTTTTAGCAATCAGGGTTTGGATTGTCAATGCTAATCGTAGAGCTCCATATTCATGGGGGAATGACTCAGTCAGATCACCAAGTAACTGGGTTCTCAGTGGGTCAAAAGACCCCCTTCTCTGGCAGAAGAGAACTTTCCTCCTCTGGGGTGAAGTTTAAGGTTCTGTATCTCAATAGAGGTTTGAATGACACAGGTGTATGTATTTGTCAAAACACAGTGATAGTATATTTAAGATTTGTGCATTTCATTATGTGTACACTTTATAGCAAAAGAAAAAACTTCTAAACAAATAATGAATTTCAGTTAATGATATGCATGCTGAATTACTTAGGGGAAAGTGTATTGATGTTTCCAATTTACTTTGAAATACACAAAAGATAAGATGAACGAAAGGCTGGAGGGAGACAGTTGATAAAGCAAGTGTAAGAAAATATTGATGATGGAATTAGGTAGTGGGTACACAGTGTTCACTATAAAATTCTTCCAACTTTGCTCTGTATTTGAAAATTCTCAGACAAACCAGAGAGGGGGATGGGGAGGAGAGGGCTAGCTGGCCCAGGGAAGCTCTCCCTGGGATGGTGGAAGCCCGAGGACCTAGGGATAGGCAAATGTCCTGATCCTGCTGTGGCCCTGCCTGGCCATGTGGCCCTGGGGAAGGGGAGGCTGAAAGAAATTATCTTTCAAGTTCGTCTAGTCCATATGATCTGGGATGATGAGTCCCAGCAGAGGTTGGCCAGGTTTAATGTAAGATAAATTTGTGGTGTAGAGAGAGGGTAATGGCCAGGTTTACTTTGCATTAGTTCTGGGAAGGAGTGGGTTGCTGGGGGGTGGGTGGGAACGAGGGGAGTGATTGCTAGTCCCTCGGATACCCAGTGAGAGGCCAAGTCCCTCAGCCTGAACCCCAGCATTCTCTGCTCTAACACATTGGGTTATCCTAAGATGGAGTGCCACGCCCTCTGGACGCTTCCTTGCTTCACCCAGACATGCCCAGCTGTGGCTCCGGCTTCCTGATGTCGTGGAATTCTTGGGCTCTGTGATCCCGACTGTTCTTGGACCACGGTCTTTCACCTCAATGCCACCTGCTGCCCAAATGTGGCACTCAGCTGCTTCCTTCAATTTCCACGTGGGGAGAAAACACCAGCCCAGTCATATAGGCATCTGAGCATGTGGCAGGCTTTATGTCCCAATGTGGATGGCTTAAAATGGGAGTTAGACGTCCACTTCTTTTTTTCAATATTTTATTTATTTATTTGACTGTGCAGGGTCTTAGTTGTGGCAGTCGGAGTCTTCCATCCTCCTTGCAGCATGACCGCTTTAGTTACAGCTGTGAAACCTTAGTTGCAGTATGTGAGATCTAGTTCCCTGTCCAGGGGTCAAACCCAGGCCCCCTCACTGGAATGCAGAGTCAGCCAGTGGACCACAGGGAAGTCCCCTAGACGCTCACTTTTCGAATGTTCTCCACCTGCATGGCGTCTCCTTTTGTCTGCCTGCTCCCTCTTGATAACAGAACCTCCCCCAGCTCAGGTCCCGCCTTCCTCTCACGCACCAACCTTGACCCCTCTCCATCCTCACTCCTGAACCCCGCTCTGGGCCTCCTTTTGCACATCCAAGAACTCAGCAATAAAAATAAATAAAGCTATAGAATTCCTTTTAGGGCCTGATTCAGTCTTTAGAGGAGGCCTTTTCCTCTCCCCTCTCTCCCCAGCTTCCCCAGTCCCCTTGGCATGGGAAAAGGTAATTCTCTGCTTCCAACAATATTATCTCGTTTACCTCTCACTAGCCCTATGATGTAGGTTCTTATTAGGCCCATATTTATGATGAGAAGACTCTGCCCAAAGAGGTTCCGTTACTTCCCTAAGACCGCTACAGAGCATGGGGCAAGCTCCCCCTGAGCCCTGCCACACGACCCCCGCACCCACGCTACGGGCAGCCCCTCCCCGGCCCCTGCCCACTTTCCGCTGGCCTCGTGTGGGCCCCAGCGTGGGGGTCCAGCTCCCAGGGCCGATCACAGGCCTTGTCTCAGAAGGTCCAGTCTTGCTTTCTCCTCAGGACTGCTCGCTCCTGGGGTGCTGGAGATGGAGCAAATGATGACGCATGTTTCGTTGTTGAGAGTTCTTGGGGGCTTCTGGGGGTGCACCTGCAGACGGCCCAGGAGCCATCTCCGAGGAGGGCCTGTGTGCTGTGATTCCTCAGATGGAGGTCTTGCTGCCTGCTGCGTGACAGCTGCTGGGCGGGGCCGGCACCCCCGCTGGGCGTCACAGGAGCTTTTCTGTTAATGCATCAAGAACAGATTGCCCACTTTAAACGGGCTGGTATTTTTGAGAGATGCCCAAAGCACGGATCAGTTAGCAGAAGGAGGTGAGAGCCCCATGGTGTCCTTGGTCATAAGAGAAGTGTCATGGTGAAAGCTCTGTCTATCTTGGGCCATCTGGCCGCTTCTCCGGGACCCCAACCATGAGCCAGAAGTGGGACACACTCTGACCCCCCAACTCCAGACCTCAGCTTGTGCCCGGAATGCCCTGTCTCCGTCTGCACACCAAACCCCTACCTCTCCTGCTCATATGTTCCTCTCCCCGCAGAAAGCGTCCCTAGCGCTTTCCTGGAACTTCTCTTGGCTGGACCAGACTCACTTTTCTAAGCTGCAGTCCTAAGATTTAAAGGAAAGAAGGTGAATGCTCCTTGGGTGCTGTGATGGTGGTGAATTTAAGCAAGGGAGAGTCAGCAGGAGATTGAAACCTCTAGTCCCAAAGGAAGTCATCATCTGGTGGAGCCCACAGAGCCTCCCTCCCTGCTGGGAGCATCATGGCACCTGAGAAGTGAAATTCAGGCTCAGAAGACAGGAAGGGTCTTTGGACATCACTGGGTCTCCCCTGCCCTTGTGCAAATGGAAGACAGAGGCCCTGGGGTGGGAAGGCAGTGTCATGGTGTCACATGGACAGAGGGTCCTGGGCTGGGAGACAGGAAGCTGGACTTGGAGTTGCCCCCCACCCTAGACAAGTCCCCCCACCTTCCTGAGCCTCCATTTGCTCATATAAAATGCAGAAAGATGCACCCATCTTGGGAACTTCACAGAACTGTCAGGAAAGTTAAATGAGATTCTAGATGGGGAGGAAGCCTTGCTAACTGATGTCAGGTCATGGTCCTTGTGGCTGACATTTGCAGAGCAGTCACTGCATGCCAGACACTGTGTATCATTCATTCAGTCTCTGCAGTGACCATGGGCAGTGGGATCTATTCATTGTCCCGACTACTGAGGAGAAAACAGGCCCAGAGAGGTTGAGCATCCTGCTGATGGTCAACCTGTTGAGCTAGGAATAGGCAGATGCAGGATTTGGGCTCCAGCTGTCTGGCTCCACCCAAAGAAGGCAATGGCATGCCACTCCAGTACTCTTGCCTGGAAAATCCCATGGATGGAGGAGCCTGATAGGCTGCAGTCCATGGGGTCGCTAAGAGTCAGACATGACTGAGCGACTTCACTCTCACTTTTCACTTTCATGCATTGGAGAAGGACATGACAACCCACTCCAGTGTTCTTGCCTGGAGAATCCCAGGGGCGGGGGAGCCTGGTGGGCTGCCGTCTATGGGGTCACACAGAGTCGGACACGACTGAAGCGACTTAGCAGCAGCAGCAGCCACAGTCTGGCTCCAGAACTCTTGCTCTCAGCTTCTGTGCCAAACTGACTGAGGACCACCGGGTTCAGTGGCATCATGTGGGCTCGAGTCTGGGTGGTCTGCTGCTCCCCAGCCATCCTTATGGCTGAGCTAGGCCAGGTCTACAGACAGGCATCTTCCTCGGCAACTGAGGACCTGCCCCGCCTCCCACCCCACCCCCACCTCTCGGGGGTGAGGACCGCCCACGCCCTGCCAGCTGACTGTGTGGCACTTCATCCAGAGGCCCCAGCATGTGGCTGGACCAGCCCTGAGGTCGACCTCTTGCCCCGGAGATGGTCAAGCTCCCTTCACCCAGAGGGCGCGCTCTCACGGGGCATCTCACAGGACGGCAGCCCACTGAGGGTGCCACCATGCCATTGCTCCAAACACGCCAGGCGGGGTGGGTCCCTGGAGGTTCATTTCTTCCACCAGGGAGCAGGACGGCACGGTGGATGGAACCTGGGCAATGGATCAAATAAACTGGTTTGAATCTTGGCACATAGCAAGTGCTCAATAAACCCCTGGCTATTGGTGTTAATAATGGAAGCCTTGAGAGTCGTCTCTGGTAACGGAGGAGCTCCCACTCCTTCACTCATTTAACGGATGGTTTTCAGGGCCTGCTAGACATGGAGATGCAAACATACACTCCCTGGCCCCGGGGAGCTTATCTCCTCGTGGAGGACATAGGATTAACAAGAAAGATGAGCACAGTTAGTAAGATATGTTATCTTGTGATCAGTTCCATGGAGAAAAGTTCAGCAGGGAAAGTGGCAGTTGTTTCCATGGGAAATACAATGGTTTAGAAGTGACTTTGAAGTAGAGCCTGGAAGGAGATGAGGGAGAGAGCCGTGCAGACGAGACTGCAGTGTCACGGCGGAGGTGGGGAGCTACGGATGGTTCCTGGGGCGCTGACTGCTGTGGACGGGCTGTCACACGGGGGGTGGGTGGCATGTGGGTGCTGAGCGGAGTCACACTGACCTGGAGACAGACACTCCCGTGTCGCAGGGCAAACCTGGTGTTGGGCTCAGCGGGAGATGGAGTGCACCCCAAGAGGGGATCGAGGGGGGCTTCCCAGAGGAAGAGGTATCGGAGTGAGATTCTAGAAGGTCAGGCAGGTGGGGACGTGGTCGAGGATGGTGAGCAACACTGACTTAGGCACATCCTTTAGAGGAGTCGGAACTGTTGCCAATTTGGGGACAAAGTTTCAGGGAGGGTGAGGATGGAAAACAGGACACAGTTAACTAAGTAGCTCCAGCTTGTAACAAAGTACAAGGCTTGTACTTTGAGGGGCTGGAGATCAAGGAGGCTTCCTGGAAGAGGGGGCCTTGGGGCTGGGCCTGGCAGATGGGCCCGGTGCTGCTCGATGGAGATGCCGAGACAGCCTTAGCCGGTGTAGCCCCATGCTGGGGGGCCAGGCGCAGTGCTGTCGGGAAGCGTCTCTGATGGGGCAGCCCTGAGGGTGCGCAGAGCCCCGGGGGAAGTGCGGCTGTCCCCCTTCTCCAGGCAGCTCGGTCTCTCTGCTCCCCCACCGGACCCCCCAGGAGTAGGAGGCGCCGTGGCTCTGATGGATACGCCGGGGGCTGAGCTGCCGCGGCCCCGCACTGTCACCACGCTCTCCCTCGTTCGCCGGAACCTGACACCCTGACCACTGAGGCATAAAAAACAGAGAATTGGAAGGCTCAGCCTGTCAGGCTGGGAGTGGCCCCCAGAGAGCCCCGAGGAGGAGCACACGTGTGCATGTGTGTGCGCGCACGCACACATTCTGCGGCTGCTGGGGGAAGTGGGGAGGAGGCCAGCTGGTCCTGCGGGCTGGGAGCGGCTGGCTCTCAGCCCTGCTGATTCGCTCCCACTGTACCTGGTGGGGCCCAGGGGCCCTAGGATGTCAGCTGAGGCCTCCCAGGGAACAGCGGTGCTCCAGGTCCTGACTTGGGGCTGCTGGCCCTTCTAGACGCTCCTGCCTTTCGGCCCTTTGGCATCTAAAAGGAGTCCATGGGAGCGTGGATGGTGCCGAGGGTGGTCTCATGGGGCTGGGAGACTCCTGTCACCACTGCCAGGGAGGGGCCCACATGCTCTGTAACCAGCGGCCCAAAAAGCCGCTCAGTAGCCAGATGCCCACATAACCGGCTAACAGGCACGGGGGCCCCTGTGCCCGCAGAAGCCCCAGCCGCAGGGAGCCGACAGGCGGCGCCTGTCCTGTTACAGAGCCACGGGGATTCTGGGCTCCTCTCCTGTGACTGCCCAGTGGTCTAGAGGCCCTCCTGCGGCTGGAAGGGAGGCAAGCGCCAAAGGCAAGCATCATGGCTCCGCGAGCCACTGGGCAGGGGTGCACGGCCCTCAGGCTCCACTCTGGCCCCCACGCCCAGCGCTGTGCCACCCGGCCCGGCCTGCAGCTCCTGCTCCTCCCCCCCCAGGCCCAGAGTCCCAACCTGCGCTCCTCTGTGCTCCCCCAGCCCTTTGGCTAGTCCCTTCATGTCTGCCCTCCGCCTTCTCCTGGCAGAGGGTCTGAGTTTATGTCGCATCTTCCTCGTTGGAGAGAGGCCTGGGGAGGAACCACCTCCGGATTCACAGCCCGGAGGGCTAGACCAGAGTTGGGGTCATCTTTGGCCTTCCAGTCCAGGGCCACTCAGGAAACACACGGGAAGTGGCGCTGCATCCCCACTGTGGTCCTGGGGTGACCTCAGTCAGGGCTGAGGTCTGAGAAGCAAACGGTCTGGGCCCTTGGGCTTGGGTCGGGTGATTCCAGGCTGTATTGTGAGAGAGCCTGGGTGTCGGTTTTCTCATGTGCAAAACGGGCCAACTACCCTAGGGATGCCCGCATGTGGTAGTTCAGTGTACATGTGCGAGAGACAGGTGTTCACCCCCAGAATAAGAAAAGGTTCTCAGGGGAAATATGTGCATGGGTGCTAAGCCGCTTCAGTTGTGTCCGACCCTTTGCGACCCATGGACTGTAGCCTGCCAGGCTCCTCTGTTCATGGGATTCTCCAGGATGGAACCTGTGTCTCTTGCCTCTCCTGCATTGGGAGGCGGATTCTTTACCACTAGCGTCACCTGGCATTCACTCCGATGAATAAAGTTCTAAGGGGCAATACAGACAATGCCAATGGCAGCTGTCCTCTTGACAAGGGGACGGACCGGACTTGCCTGTATTAGTTACACGAAGTACCCACCGTTTGTGAGGGACACAAGTGCCAGGGGCATTTCCGAACCTGACCTGACATTCGGTTCCTGTTTCTCTCCCGCCCGCCACATGCAGGGAGTGAGTTTTCCGGGAGCCCCTACAGCCACCCTCAGTATCCCTCGTACAACGACTCCTGGAGGTTCCCCAACCCGGGGCTGCTCGGTGAGTACTGGCAGAGGCCCTGCGGGGCCCCTGGGCCATCGGCTGCCCACCGGGGCCTCACTGGACCGGGGTCCCTCCACATCATCAGGCCTGGTCACCGAGGGGGCGGCTAGCTCCCAGACACTGGCAACATGGGGGTGTGTGCTGGAGCTCCAGGACAGCAAGTACCACCGCAGGCTTGCTTGGGCCATCAGCACTCCCCCAGGCGTCCTGGTGGGCGGCAGGAGATGGCACAGAAGGGGAACAGACTTAAAAAGGCCATTGAGAGAGGAAGAGAAAAGCAGGAAAAGTGCCTGCCTAAGAGTAACAGATTTCCTAAGGATCATTGCCCAGGTTGGTGATAAATCTCTAAGTAAGGGCAGCCAGGGGCCGATTTGGGTTGATTGGGAGTGGCTGTCTGTCTTGATAAGGACTCTGAGGCTCGGATGTAGATTAGTGATGTCTACTGTGGATGCCACAGGAAACTGGTTGCCCTGTGGCTGAAGGTCTGCCAGCTTGTGCCAGGCCAAGCTCAGTTGGTGCCCAGCCTCTGCCCAGGCCTTAGACTGCAGATGGTCCATGGCCGGGGCCAGCATGATCTGTGTACATCACCAAAGATATTTGAGCCACCCCACAGGGCTGTCTTAGAAGGCCAAGGGGAGCCCATTATTTTGTTGCAGTGAACTTACATGAAACCAGCTGGTGAGTCCAAGCTGGAGCTGAGGGTTTTGGAGCATGAGGCAAGGGTCCCCCTCACAGATGTCAATCACCCTGGGGGTGGAGCTAGCCCATCAACCTCCAGGCAGCAACATGGATCCCTCCCCAGCGATCAGCTCAGTAATTTCCACTAAGGTCAGATGTGGAAGGGCCTCTGAGACCATCCAGGTTTGTCTGCACAGCTTAGCAAGGCTTACTTAAGTAAGAACCTGTTAATTCCCTGGATCCTCTGAATTATTTAAGCACTGAGAACCATAGACTTCATCAAAAAGGCAAGAACCTAATGTCTTTGAACTCAAGTGGCCAGGCGTGGGTCTGCAGAGGAGGCCATGAAGTCACAGCCGTGGCCCTTTCCCCAACGTGCTTTGGTGACTAGGACAGACAGTGACGCAGACGCTGTCCCTTCCTGGCTGCCGTTCTTCCATGCGTTTGAGCCTTGGACTGCCCAAAGCATTTTGAAAGTGTCTCATGCAAAACTTCAGGTGAAATAAGGGACAATGCCAGCTAGTGCTCCAGACCTGTGCCTGCAGATTTCATTATATAGAAGACCGGGCTCTTACCTTCTGTGACTTCCTGCAGGCGCTGAATCTGTGGACTGATGGCTTAGACTTATTTTTTTGGCTTTGGTAAAAATTACTTCTAAGTATTGAACCAGGTGTCTGCTTACCTTATGCTTTTCCTTAAACAAGCCCTCCTGAGAGGTCTGGGCTCTGAGTTGGCCCAGTTAGTCTCAGGAGGCAAATGCTGACCCTGAACCAGTCTTTCAGCAGGGATAGGGTCGGGGGGTGGGCCTGGAGCCCGAGATAGGGAGCTATTCCCTGCAAATCGACCTCATCCAGGGCTCTGGTCCCAGCGCTCCTGAGAGGCCCACAGGGGACGTGGCACAAAGGAGGCCTGGGTCAGACCCTAGGCGGAATTCCTTGTGACGGGGACGTGACACCAGCGAGGCCATGTTGACCTAGGGTCTCCACCTGTGGCCGTGCACTGCCCACGGGGACAAGTGGGGGCTGAAAGCAAGCCCATGCACGGCACAGGGCCCTGAGCCCCAGCACAGGGGTATGGCTGCCTTTTTCTAGTTTTTTGAGGTGTCCAATAGGCTCATTTGCCTGCAAGTTCCAGAATGAGAGAAGTGAGAAAGGAGCTGCTCGGGCAAGCGTAGCCATGGCATAGAGTAGGAGGTGGGGGACCTTGAATGCCGGACTGATTGTGTGGGCAGCTAGGAGCCCATGGGGATGTCAAAGGCAGGGTGGGGCTAGACCGCATCCGAGGCCTTTGCTGCCCAAGACAGAGTGAGATCCAGTTGACACGCACAATTCTACGTGCAGGCTGTGTGTCTGGTATGGAAATGTTGTGGACTCTGTCCTAAAGAGCTCACAGCCGGGGGGTGAGAGAGCCTTAGGCAGGTGTGCTCCGATGAGAAAGTCTGTCTTAGGATCTGCTCAGGGCCTTGAGGGGGGCCAGAACCAGTGTGGGGAACAGAAAAAGAATCAAAACTCTGTTCATCCAGATGAGCACTTGCTAATTGTTCAGGTACTGGGCAAAACCCTTCATGTGGGTTTTTATCTTACCCTCATTTTATCCTATCAAGTATCCTATCCCCTAGACAGCACATAGGATTATCTTTACCAGTGAAGAGAGTGAGGCTCAGAAAGGTTAATTAACTTACTTGACGTCACACAGCATGCGGGTAGCAGAATGAGGACTCAAACTCTGGTCACCCTGATTCTAGAGTCTGTATTAATAGTCAGTGTGTGATTGGTACTTTGACTCTTCCTGACCAATTCAGTCTGAACAGAACTACAACCAGAAAAAGAGGCTTATCTGTCCATAGGAACAAGCCCGAGAGTCCCAAATAACTCAGTCCTTGTACGCCAGTAGGATAGTGCTGGTCTGTTTTTGAAAGCCGGGTTACTTTATCTGTCAGGCTTTTAGTTGCAAACAACAGACTCCACCCTCACTCGTTCAAGCAGAAAGTGAATTTATTATGGAATAGTGGGGGCTCCCCGAATCTCTAGGAGGATCAGAGAGATAGGTATGGGACTCCAGCCGGGAACGTGCTCGGGCTGCTCCAGCATAAACACCCCTGCTGTTGGCGCCGACGGGCAGCCTGCTTTGTGTTGCTGCTTCAGCCAGGGTGTTTGGGAGCTGTGTCCTGTCACCACCCAGAGCGGGGCGCCTCTGCACCCACTCCCAGCAGGGGCTCACACCAGAAAATTCTGGAAACACAAGAAACATGTAAACAACATTGGGCTGTTACCAACATGAGAAATGGCCCCTGTACTGCCCAAATCTGTAGCCGGGGGAGTCTTAGTCAGGTCATCAACCAAGCGGGGCCTCAGTTGCCTCAGAAAAAGGAAAATAATGGCCACCAGCAGCATCATTCAAGCGCAAGCTGGTCATGATGCTCTCCCGAGGCCCCGAATGCAGTGATCTCCCTTTCCTGAAGACGAGGGAGATGCCAAGTTTGTTCTGCCACGCATGCATGCTATCCGACTCTCTGCAACCCCATGGACTATAGCCCGCCAGGCTCTTTTGTCCATAGGATGCTCCCGGCAAGAATACTGGAGTGGGTTGCCATGTACTCCTCTAGGGGATCTTCCCGACCCAGGGATCAAACTCGTGCCCCTTACAGCTCCTGCATTGGCTGGCAGCTTCTTTCCCACTAATGCCACCTGGGAAACCCTGCCATATGTTGCTCTGCCCTAAGTGGTAAGGTCCAGGCTTGTTCCCCTCCACCAGCCTGCCCTTCCCCCAGGGTCTTCAGGGCTTCAGCTGGAGGACGCCCACCGGGCTAGAGCAGTAGACCTGCCATTTCTGCTGCTTAGGGAGGGTGTCGGGGGACTCTGCTCCGAGGCTTTTCTGCGCCACAGGGGGAGCTGTGGGAACAGGAAGGACTCTCACACACCCTGCCCACACCTCCGCCGGTCTGGCGGAAGGGAGCCTTGTTCAGGGACACACCGCCAAAGTGAGGACAAGTGATGCCACCTCTTGAGGCTCTCTTCTCGCTCCTTCCTGGGAGCTGCCCGCGGGCTACCCGCGCCAGGCCCAGCCAGGAAGGCCAGGATCCGGCATCCCGTTGGGGCCCCAGGCAGGCGGGGTGGCGGGCTGGCGGCAGGAAGAAAGGCCGCGGCGGTCAATTAGGATTAGAACCGGAGCGCCTGTGGCCGCTGTAAGGGGATTAGAGAGCGCGTAGGAGCCCGGAATGACTGTGTCAAGAAGTAAATTGATGATAATGTGAATTAGAGACGAAAAATGACAGAAGAAAGACAAGTTTATTCTAGACGGAGGTCTAATGGGCACCAGGAAGACAGAGCGCTTTGTGAGGTGATGTTTTCATTTCTCACGGTAAATGCAGGCGTTCTTTGATTTTGCCGTGGGGCCCTCACACTGGGGCCGCTGGGCGGCCTGGCCAAGAGATTAGGCTCTGAGAGGGGAGAGAGTCAGAGCCCAGGGTGAGAGCTGCTCCAGGGAAACTCGGAGGGCCGAGCCAGGCTGTCCTGTCCCTCATTTGTGTGGGCAGCCCCTGTGACTTTCCTGATTCTGTGCCAGGCCTGGGCTTGTGGGGCTGGCCCTTACCTCACACACACACACACCTCTCACCTGGGCCCTGAAGGGAGGGTGCGAGGCTGGCTTTGCAGATGCTCCGGGGGTGGCTGGCCCCATCGCACAGAAGGGAGAGCAGAGAAGGCCGACAGACACCTGAGGCAAGAGTCCAACCAGGGCGGTGGCAGGAGGCAGCAGAAAAACCCATCTCTGGGAATATTCCCGCCTGGCGCTGGTGCCCGTGCCTTCCAGCACTGACTGCTCCCCCACTGTCACTACTGCCCTCCTGGGGGCCAGGAGGGAGAATTATGCCCACCAATTAGGGCTGGGTTTGGGGGGCTGCTAGCACAGGTCAGTCCTGTCCTCTTGATTCCATACTAGCAGGGTGACCGTGGGCAAACTCCTTATTCTCTCCGTGCCTCAGTTTCCTTGTCTGCTAAATGGGGGCAATACTAGTGCCTACCTGATAGAACTGTTGTGGAGATTAAAAGAGTTAAAGGATATACAGGGCTTAGAAAAGTGCCAATTTTCAAAGCACCTTCACATCTTTACCTCGTGGGTGCCCTCATACAGCGCCCCCTGTGACCTCCTTTTACAAAGGAGAAAACTGAGGCTCAAGGAGTGAAGCCCCTTGTCCAGGGTCACTCAGCCAGCAGTGATAGAGCCTGAATGGCAATCTCCAGGCCTTGGTGCCCAGTCATGGAATCTGGGAGAGTTGCCAGGACTGGTTTAGATTTGGGTGAGATTTCAGAATGAGCCACCTCCCCTGGGGAATTAAGAAGCTTACTGTTCCTACCCTAGCAGACACATGGTCTGCAGTGACTGGCAGGACCCCAGCTGCTACCCACTTGGATAAACACAGCTCTCCAACTTGAATGTATAGGCGGTAAGCTGCATCATGGCCCAAAGAGTCCTGATCCAGGACTGACATCCAGAATTCCAGGCCAGGCTCTGTGGCTTTGGGCACATGACTTTGGTTTGTTGAGCCTCAGTTCCACCACCCTCACCCATAAAAGGAGGGGATGGCCCAGTGTCTCTAACTCCCGTGGCTCTGAGAATCTGCTTGTCCCCCTGAGACTCCTCAGACGCTTTCATCCCTGGGGAGAAGTCTGAGCACAGAGCAGGGCTCCTGGAGGCCTCATCCAAAGCATGTCACCAAAGATAGCAGCCCAGAGACAGTGGGAGGAACCCAGCATCGAAACAGGAGGCCCCACGCTGTCTCTGTCCTGAGGTCACAGGAAGCAGGGCCATACCCTTCCCTCCTCCCAGGTATTCACATCCCCAAACCTTCACATCCCCTAAGCTCAACCCAACCTGCTTCCTCTAGGAAAAGCCTGACTCTGCCAGGATAATCTTGCATTCCCAGAGCTCTGTTCTCAGAACTCTGATCCCTTCTTGATTCTGAGCATGGGCCTGCGTTTGTTCATTATTGCCCAGCACTGCAGCCAATGGTGTCGGAAAAATAAACGAATGAATGGGCAGGGTCTTTACTATTGCTGGTTCACTCAGCGCTATTGCTCATTTTCTCAGCCAACCCAGATGAGCACGCAGCGCGTGCTGGGCTCCAGGCTGGGGGCTGAGAACACGGAGCACAGCAGAGCCCAGCCCCTTTGTGGGGCTCTCCATCCAGGGGTGGGGGAGACGGAGAGAAGAAAGTGATCAGAGGATGTGGTCCAGCCTGCAGTAGGGCCTAGGCTCAGGAAAGGGGGTGTCCCAGAGGAGGAGACAGGGACTCGGGGACTTGAAGGAGGCAGCACTCTGCAGCAGACAGGGAAGCGGTGTGAGGTGCAGCCGAGATGTTCCAGGCAGGAGGCAGAGCGTGGCAAAGGCGCAGAGGCACGGGAGTATGATAAAATGGGCTAGAGCTACCTGCCCGGTGGGTTTAAATGAGACCACATGTGGAAAGGATGTGGCAGGGTGGGATGCAAGTGCTCCCCCCGCGGTAGCGGCCACCAGCACTCTGGTGTGTTTGAGAAGGTTGTGGAATTGGATTCTGCAGGAGTGGGGAGCCTGAGTGTGAGCAGGAGGGTGGTGGTGTGGAGGGAAGCTCAGAGGTTGGCAGGGCTAGGTCACCAAGCTTCCACGGGCCAAACTACGAAGTGATGACTTTTCATGTTCCTGGTCAGAAATCTTTTCCTGTAAAGCACACTCTCCCTGCGAAGGACCTGCTAGTGAATATGTCAGGCTTCGCAGGCCATGTGGGCTCTGTTGCAATACTCAGCTCCGTGGCTGCAGCCTGAGAGCACCACAGACAGCGCAGAAACAGCAGGCCAAGGCTGGGTCCCGGTAAAGCATGAATTACCGAATCGGGGGTGGGGAACGGCCCCAGGCTGCCCACCCCAGCTCTAGCTGGCGAGGAGGCCCTGAAACCTATAAGCAGGCAGTGGCCTGAGGAGGGACCAAGGCGTTGGTGAGAGAGGACAGTGTTCTGGACTGGGAGAGCGAGAGGACGGGACAGAGGTAGCGGACGCTGGTGGAGAGGGACCCCGGGCACAGAGCTCGGGGTGCGAGGTCTCCCTCCGACCCTGCGGCCCCTCCTGTCTCTTTCAGGGTCCCCCTACTATTACAGCGCTGCTGCCGCCAGAGGAGCCGCCCCGCCCACAGCTGCCACTGCCTACGACCGCCACTGACCCCAGAGCCAGGCAGGCGCCAGGCATTTCTGACACATATCACTGAAGGCCATAGCCTCCCAGCCCCCTCCAAACACAGCCAGAGGGGCCCAATGAGACCATCCCCCCCAGCAGCCCCCCACTCGCCAGAAACTCCCTCCCGCATTTCCTGCCAGGGACTCCAGGGTCTATGATAGAGCTATTGGACTTCTAGACACCTGTCCATTTCTAAGGTCAACCTATGAGCTTCTCCCGGTGGTGACTGCAAACCGACAGACTGTTCTGCAGACAACCACAGCCCCAGCGCAGCCTGCCAGCACCCCCACCCCACCCCCACACCCCGAGCTGTCTGACCGTCCACCCTTCTTCCTGCCCCTGGCCCGGAAGGGGAAGTGTGCTTTCGTTGCTTCAACAGCACCAGTGTAAATACCTTCTTGCTTTTTTTGTGGGCCTGAGGGTCCAGCTGAGCAGACTGCCCACCCATTTTGCATCCAGCATTCCGGAAGTGTCACAGGAGGACTTGAACCTGTGCACAGAGCCATCGTTCTGCCCTGGGTACCCCCGAAGGTGGGTTTGGAGGTGCCCTTGAGACTAAGGATGCCCACCTCCCGACCCCAGTCTCCACTCATGCTACTTCTTTAATATCTTGACTAAGAGTCTCATTGGGCTGATTTTGCTCTAAGCATCCCCCTCCCCCAAGACCCCTTCCTGGCTTCCTGCCCCCATTTCCCTGGGCCCAATGCAGTGCAAGCAGCTCTTTTCTGTATCAAAGGACTCACAAGAGAACTGTCTAGGAGATTCCTCAGCTACTGTTCTAAAGTGAGATGGCATCCAAGATACCAATTGCATTGTGGACTTGGAACGTTAGGGCCAGACGAGACCCAGAAGATGATGGTCCAAGGCGGAGCATGAGGCTCTCCAGACCCCCTGCCCCTGGACCACTGAACCGAACTGGGATGTGTTTACTAAGGTGCGCCCAGGCTCAAATCACATTGGACACCCACCACGGACACTTCTCCCACCTTCCAAGACGCCAGAGAGTGGATTCAGGGTAAGCCTGTCCCTGCCACGTAGACAGTGATTAACAGAAAGGACTTTGTCTGGACCAAGGACCACAAACACCTTCAGCAGTCAGCCAGAACTTCCTGAGCAGCCCCTCTCCATCTCATTGAGCCTACTATGCAGCCGGGAACCAAGGTGCTCGGGTGGGGGCGGATGCCTGCTTTGCATCGTGGGTACCTGCCTGCTGATACATGGGGCTGTGATGGTCAGGCCATGGCCAAGGGCCTTGGGAGCCTGGAGTGGGAGTTGGGAGAACTCACTGTGGGCTGGAGTGGTCAGAAAAAGCGACTTGGGAGGATCTGGGGAGCAGAAGAAAGCTTCCTAGAACGGGACAGGCAGTGAGGAACTAGTGTGTGAACTGGGAGTGGTTTTGAAATGGAGGTACCAGGGGCCACCATCTCTTTGCTTTGGGCCTCTATTCCTTGCATACTATCTCTTGCCCACTCAGAACAGCCGGGGAGAGGCGTCATCCAAATCTGGACTGAATGATGGCCGTGACAGTGGACCTGGCCGTCTCCTGTGACAGTTTGCCCGATGTCTGCATGTCACCAGGCTGGCAAGGAGCTGGGGTGGAGAGAGCCCATGCTTGATGTCATCAGGCCCAAGAGGTCTTATCCTGGCTCTACCTTTGCCTGCCTTGCTGTGGGTCCTCAGGCAAGACCCTCCACCTCTCTGAGCCTCGGCTGCCTTGGTCCAGCAGGGTTCCCCTGCAGGACGACCCGACAGCTCTCTCTCCCTCCCTTACTTCCTCTGCCCGTTTGCTGGGGCTATGACAGGGGCATCTGGGGCAGGCCCTCCACTTCTGAGCAAGAAACTGGGGCACCTGAGTCCTGCTAATATTTGGACCAAGTTTTTAAAAAAAGAACACCTAGAGGGGTGGAAATCAGCTTTGAGGAAGGCAGATGTCAGCTCCCCTCAGGGGAAACTGAGGCCTCACTCGGGGAGACCTAGTACCAGGCAGGGAGACAGAGCAGACCTTCTCTGACCACCACCACCTGTCCCCCCGCTGCCACAATACCCTATAAGGTGGGGAAACCGAGGCTCGGCAAGGTGGGGTCCCCGGGCAGAGACTGGTGAAGATGGGGCTTGGGCTCAGCCCCCCACTCTTGGCTTGTAGTGATGCTCCTTCCCTAGGGCGGGGAGTTGATGGTGAGGGCGCAGGAGACGGTTCTGGGCCACCTCCTCAGACGATGTATCCTGGGGCTGTTAGAACCGCCAAGGAAGCCCAGTCCCCAGGGCAGAGGTGGCCCCAGTGGGCTTACCGCGGGCACACCCCCCATCCTGAAACCTGCTGTGCAAAGAAAGAAGGCAGCTCAGGCCAGCGCCCACCTCCAGGAGCCCAGATGAACCGGCTCGCACCTCCATCTTCCAGGCAGGATAGGAGCAGGTATGTCACCGGGACCCTCCCACCTGCCCTCCTTCCAGAGACAGTGGTGGAGTCTGGGGTCTGCAGCACAGGCCTCTTGGCCTCCGGCACCCACACCCTTGGATCCTGACGCTCCTGTGGTCTCAGGCTGTTGGGAGGAGGTCACGTTTCCCTGAACTGGCTACCTAAGTGCACACTATCCTTTCTCACCAAAGCCCACCTGGCCCCAAGTGTACCCCTCTCCCCATCCTGCTCCTCCTCCTGACCTGTGATGAGCTCCCTCCATGCCTTTCCTCTCTCCTCTGGAGTCCTCAGATTGCATTTGTATTGATTAGACAAGCACTTGGTTCCTGGTCTGCCAGGCAGAAGCACAGGCGTACACGCAAGTACATGTATGTTCCCACCACGGACCTGATCTCACCACTGAGTTCCCATGCTGCCTGCAGAGCTGCCTAGGAGCTTGGAGTGGAAGCTTCCAAAGGACACAGCCGAGAATTCTGAATGGAAAATACAAGGCCAGGGCTTTCACCAGCATCGGGGCAGGAGGCCGGGGGCGTTGCTCCATGCGCCTTCAGCCGTGTGTTCCAGCCCTTTTTGAAAAGGACGTTGTAGATTTTACAAAAAATTTTCATGTCATCACTCTATCTGCAACCTAGAAAAATCTGATGACATATCAAATCCACATCCCTTTCCCAAGGCGCCTTAGTTAGGGTTCGCCCTTTCATAACTGATGTTTGTATGGTGCTTTGCAATCCTTGATCATCCCTTGGGGCAAAGATCACAATGCCCATTTTATAGATGGGAAAAGTGAGAGGCTTACATGGCAAGACAGAGGTGAAGAGAATGCTCAGATTTCCCGGCTTCATTCTCTCTCCAGATTCATGCTCCTGTCATGGGAATGTTTGGCTTAGAAACACCCTTCAGTCTCCTAGAAACCCCAAGATCTGCAGTGAGGAAAGAAAAAACAGTGACTCGGAGGCTGGCATGGTGGAGGGGCCTGGTGACTTTGCTGGTCCAACTTGATTCCCATTAACATTGAAAAAATGCAAGGTCTTTGCCAGATCCACACTAACACTTCTGAGGTTTCATCCCTATTCCTTCCCTGCTGTGCCTGAGACTCAGCCGGCATGGGAACTCACCTGAGGCCTGAAGGGCCTGCACGTGGGCCCGGCTCTGACTCTCAGGGCCCCGGGCGCCAGTGTCAGGAGAGATGTCTCCACACTCCTCTTTTCTTCGTCCTTCTTCTTATGGAACAGACTCCAAACCTGGCTGTGACAATATGCAGTAGTCTCCAGATTTGGACCATCAGGGGTGCCTGCAGCCTTGGGAAGCAACTGTCACCATCTCAAGGGCCCTGGAGCAGCTGCTTCCTGGGCCAGGCAGGTGGGGTGACCATGTCACTTCTCCAGGGCAGAGGCATCCTAGCTGGTGGGTGCTTGCCCGACCCAATGGCATTCAAGTGTGATAACTTTAAAATGCTCTGTCAGCCAAACAAAAAGTCTGGGTGAAGTGTGACCCATGGGTCACCAGCTTGTGACCCCCCCCCCCAGTCTTTAATCAGTGCCTCCCTTCTTCTTCACCTCCTTGTCCTTCATTGCAGATGAAGGACATCGAGGGAGATGGGAGCTCAGAGAGGCTAGAGAGGAGGTTGAGCAAGTCAGTAGCAGGAACAGGCGCCCCCAGGACCTACCCTGTCCTTCCCACACTCTCGGCTCTCGAAGGCTGTGTGGGCTTTGCAGGCGGGAGGGGTAGACCACGGGATGTGGTCGGGATAGGGGACTGTTGGCTTTGAGGCGAGGTCAGCGCTGCCAGGGTCTTTCACAGGTCCGGGGAAGCACCCCAGATGTGGCCACAGGGGAGCTGAAGATGAAATCTCTTTATGAGAAGTCACATCCCTGAGCTAATGCCCTGCCGTGGCAGCCTCTGGCTCCAGCCACCCTCTTCTGGGTGATACTTCAGTTAGAATTTAGCTCCAAGCCGTGGAGAGCAAACATTGAAAACAAACCAAGCACTCCTGACAAATACCTGGAAACGAGCTAGGTCTGAGACACCGCTGCCACAAGGGTAAAGAAGAATCCAGGCCCCTGGACTGGCCAGGGCCAGGCCGGCGTGGGTGGCCCCACCGCCCTGCAGGACAGACCAGCTCCCTGACGTTCCTGCTAAGAGGCAGCCCGCGGCCTTGGCCCCACCAACCCAGGAGCCCAGCACTGATGGTTTCCAGGCACGCACACTGGTGCTGCTAGAGAATGTATTCCTGTAGTTCTTTGGGCCTCGGAGAGGTCCAAGGCAAGCGCATTTCGTAAAAGGTAACAAAATGCATTACTGAAAAGTTGGACAGTCAGGCCATGACTCCTAGCCTGCATTCTGCCCCACCTCCCGCAGTCCCTTCGGCCCCTTGTCCCTTGTTGTCCCCGAAACTCAGGATTCCCTCTTGCATATTCATGGTGGAGCTGCGGTGTTGATCCACCTTCCCCACTGTCAGCGAGGCTGCGCCTCCGAAGCGGCGGCCAGGTCCCAGGGGGCCGGCCGGGAGCAAGTCCCCTGCCAGCCCGCTCTCCTGACGAGGGGGCTGCAGCCTCTCTGACAGGGCGCGTCTTGCCGGGAGCAGGCAGGCACCAGCTGATCTTTCATTCGCTGTAATTTCTCAACACGGGGTCCCGTTCCTGACTCCACCTCCCCCAATCAAAGGGGACCTCGGGGTGACATCCCTACCATTCTAGAGTTTCAACCCACGTGTTCCCAGGGGTTCTGTTAGCTCACCTCCAAGGGTAAACAGAGCTACCATTCAGTAAGCCTCTTCTTCCCACATCTTAAGACTCCTGAGCCACACGAGGAGAAAATGCAGCTGTTTATCCATTTATTGAGGGAATCTTGATGAATTCTAAAAGGGAGTTGGTCTCAGGTGGTATATTTGACCTCTGGGCCAGAGGGAAAGGGCAGGAATTCTGCCCCTCAGCTTTGGCAATGCTGAGCATGGCAGGGAAGGACTACTTGGGAGTGGGGGGCCCTCCTCCTGGCCTCTGAGGACGGGCTGGAGGAGGCCCGCCTACAGCCTCACTCATCCCAGCCTGGGCCCACCCACTGCAGCCCCAGCGCTGCTCTCATCCCCAGAGTCGCCACGCTCGTGGCCACATCCCCCATCTTCTCCAAAAGCACCGTAAAGAACAAGTGATTTTGGATGATGGATTGTTGATTTACAAACAGTGCATTTCCCTTGGAGTGGAACAGAAAGGAAACCATTTAATGGCTCCCTTATTTTCAAGCATGAATACATTTTAATGAAACTATTTTATTGTATTTGAGGAAATGGGAGAGTTGAACATTCCAACCAATCAATAGCCAATTAATTGCTATAAAGCTAAAAGAAAATAAATAAGTCCTGAGTCTATTTTCAACACCCTGCAAAGCTCAGAGCCCCCAAGTCTGGCCTTCCCCCTCATATGTGCCCATGTGAGTGTACACACACATCCACACACACTCGCACCCGACACCTCAGACGTACTTGAAACTCAGAGGAAGCACTGAGTCTTCTCATGCCAGTTCTTGCCTGCTCTTCTTGCCTTTGGTCAGAGGAGGCGAGCAAACCTGGCAGTAGCCTGTCCTGGGGCTCCGGAAGAGGCAGGCCCGTGCCCTGGATCCAAGCTGCCAGCACAGTGTGGGGATGGGGGCAGTGAGACACCACTTCTTGCGCCCAGCCTTTGGGCCGAGGGTGGAAATCCGACTCGGGTTTTGCCCTGACTCTTGCTGGAAGATGCTGCCCTGGTTTTTCAGTCTCGAGTGGCCTTGGACATTGAGTATTTGTAGAAATGCAGATTACATTGCAAATGGAACTCATTGCCAGGCAGACACATGGATTTTTGCTTTTCATTCTTTGAGACAGTTGACTGTCTTAGGGACTGACCTTCCAGCATCAAAAAAAAATACATATCTACTGTTACCGCCAAAGTTTGTGATGCCTGCATAGATGCTTACTTGTTAAAAAAAAAAAAAAAAAGTACAAAAAAAGAACAAAAAAACCACAAAAAACAAACAAAAAATACCACAATTGAATTGCCTTTGAAAGTGGGAGATGATGTCTCCAACAGATTGAAAAAAAAAAATGCTTCTTAAAAATGTGTATGTTTTGTATTCTTTTTTTCTAGTAGAAAACAATTGACTTGAAATATTGGTGTTTTTTTTTCCTTAGTGATGTGTGTTGCTTTTGTGTGTAATAATATTTGAATGTAATTACAGCAGTGCCAATTTGCCAAAGATGTCAGACATATTTTTCTTTTTTTGGGAGGAGGGCAGGGGCTGGGGGTGGGACTGGGGAAAAAAGAGGGGTGGGATTTTGGTTTCATTTTTAAAATTTTTTTCTCATTGAACCTGGAATTTGTGGTTTTATTCTAAGTTAAATGATTGACCGCAACACCTTTATTTTAGATTAGTTGGACAAACTTGCAATAAGATTGGCGTAGTTTCAATATCTGTGTGTCTTTTCATGAGTGACTGTTCCTAGTGAAGAATTGATTTTATGTAACCTTTATGTGAGATAATTATTTGTAAATATTTGCCATAATTTTATTGGTTCCTAAAATAAAAGTAATTTTTTAAGTTCAGAAAAAAACATTTGATTGCATTCATTTTTACAACTTCATAGATGGTCTTTGATAGCTCTGACAAAGCCCATCAGAGCTGTGGGGAGTTTTATTGGCTCTCCTGATAAAATCGGGGTCAAAACAAATCGGTGCAACTTGAATGATGTGCAGGCGCTTTGGACTGGGTCCCGGGCAGGGGTGGGAGAGGCGAGTCCCCACCCTCGAGAGGTTCCAGGCAAACTGCCAGCCCCTGGCCCAGTGGGGAGTGAGCGTTAAACCCCTGGATTTGACTTGTGATGGGATCATTGGCTGAGTTCTGTAACCTCAATTTCCTTAGCTCCAAAATGGCCCGTAACACCCGCCTCATTCATTCATTCGGCGGAGTGTTTGAGCATCTCTTCTGTCCCTAGCACTGGCAAACTCGGCAAACAAGGACCCTGCTAACGTGAAGCTTATTATCTAGGGGTTCTTGTGAAAGTGAACACGCATGTATGCTCAGTAATGGTGTATGCGTGCACACATGCTCTTCACCTTGAACCAGGCTGGATTTTTAAGTTGCCTAGAACCTAAGCAGTCTGGGCACGCCCCACACCCCTCTAACCTGCAGCAGAGTTCAGAAGCCGCACCTGCCAGGAGGCTTTGTCTTCGGGCTCAAAAGCCACAGGCCATATCTGGCCAGAGCTCAGGGCCTAAGAATCCACAGCCCTTCCGTGGGGAAGGTGCCGTGTCTCTAGGCCTTCAGAGTGGCGTGCTCTGGCTGCACGGGAGCCTGGGGTGGCTTTCCATCGGGGGCAGGGCAGCCGCAGCCCGCGCCCTGCCCCTGCTGGGCAGTGTCAGTCTGCAAGGGCAGGCAGGGACTGCTGCGCCCCTTGGCACAGTGTGTGTGACACGGTAATTGCCAGAGATGGAGTGGGCGAGTGACCGCGTGGGGGCCACGGGCTGCGACTCATTCATATTTAATAAAGCTGGCTGAGCGGCCTCCATTCATTTTGGCAATGGATGGTGACAAAGGTGATTCCTGAGGGAGCGAGAGATGCTTCATGGAGAACTGGCCCAGCTCCTTTCTCCCCAACACTCAGGACTTAGGGGCACAAACTTCAAAGGAAAGCAGCGGTATTTGGGAACTGAAGGCTGGGTTCCAAACCCAAGGGAACCAGTGAGGTAGAGCCACGCTTCTGTCCCTGAGGCTGCGGCCCTTGTCCCCGGCTCTCTGGGGACAGAGCCCTCATGTCTGCCCTCCTCGTGGGGCAGTCACCTGGTTATCTGCGGTAACCAGGGCATGTGGGGCCCCCATACAATGCAGAATGGTGGGCTTGGGCCAGACCTCCTGTAGAGTGAAAGTGAAAGTGTCAGTCGCTCAGTCGTGTCCAACTTTTTGTGATCCCATGGACTGTAGCCTGCCAGGCTCTTCTGTCCATGGAGTTCTCCCCGTGAGAATACTAGAGTGGGTAGCCATTTCCTTCTCCAGGGGATCTTCCCAATCCAGGGATTGAACCCAGGTCTCCTGTGCTGCAGGCAGACTCTTTACCATCTGAGCTATAGGGAAGCCCTACCAGCTTCCAGTAAGGAGGGTGGAAATGCCACCCTGAACACACTCAGGCACGTTCTGGTCCAGCAGTTCCTCTGCCCTCAGCAACCATCACGAAGAGGGGCGGAGCAGATGCCTGAGGCCTGCCGTGTGAGGCTCAAGCCTTGTACCCATTTGTTCTTTTTTTTTTTTGTTCTTCAAACCTCCACTGGAGCCAAGCCCTGTGCTGGATGCTGGGGACAGAGGTGATCTGTCAAGGGACAGATTTACACCAGAGCCATGAAAAAGACAGAGGGATAACGGGACCTAAGAGCCCAGCCTGGAGTCTCAGCTGCAGTTCTTAAGGGTCAGTTTGGTGATGTGAGCTGTCTCTTAACTTCTAGAAGCCACAGGTTTTCATCTGTATAATGGGTATTATACATGATAATGTCTACTTGGAAGAGGTTTTATGAGGAACAGGTTATGCATTGTGTGAGATTATTTTTCTGAATGATGGATGTGAGTTTTGTCAAGATACTGCCTCTGCCATAAAGAAATCAAAATTTTACCATGCAAAGATCAACCTCTAGCTAGAAGTTTCTCTGAGCCAGGCTTAGTATTAGATGCAGGAAGATGGTTGCTGCAGACTGAATATTTGTTCCCACTGCTCCCCAAATTCATATAGTGAAACTTACTCCCCTAACAGACTGAATGTTTGTTCCCCCTGCCCCCCAAATTCATATATTGAAACTTACTCCCCTATATGATGGTGTGTGGAGGTAGGACTTTTGGGAGGTGCTTAGGTCCTGGGAGTGGAGCTCTCATGAATGGGATTAGTGCCCTAATAAAAGAGACCCCCTTCTACTATATGAGGGCATAGGAAATAGGTACTCACTTAACACTGAATCTGCCAAGACCTTGATTTTGAACTTCTCAGCCTCCAGAACTGGGAAATAAATGTTTATAATTTAAGCCACCCGGTCTGTGGCTTTCTGTTGTTGTTGTTGTTACAATAGCCCAAACAGCCCAAGAGAAGGGTGAAGTGCCAAAGTGAATCAACGAGGAGCCTGCCATCTGGGGCAGGTGATGTGCACATTTTAATTCCAGGCAACATAACCAATGTCACCTATGGGTGGGGCAGACAGAACATCTATTTAGGCTCAGAGCGGGGGATTCCATTCATTTGGGGGAAGAGTGATCAGGAAAGGCTTCCTGGAAGAGATGGTTTTTTGAGCTGAGCTGTGATGGGTAGGCAGGATCCCAATAAGAAATTTCAGAGATGGTAGGAAAGAAAGGCATCCCAGGCAGTGGGAACAGTGAACAAAGCTCCAGAGGTAAGAACGTGGACTGTGACTTTATAAGTTTATAAAGACAGAAGAGTCTCAAGGGAAAAAACAGAAATATTTGACTGCTTCTCAGACTTCCCTGGTGGTCCAGTGATAAAGAATCTGCCTGGACACAGATTTGCTCCCGGCTCCAGGAAGACTCCGCATGCTGCAGAGCAACTAAGCCCAAGTGCCCTAACGGCTGCAGCCTGAGCACCCTAGAGCCCATGCTCCCCCACAAGAGAAGCTACTTCAGGGAGAAGCCCACGCGCCGCAATGAGAGAAAGTCCACTCCAAGCAAAGAAGACCCAGTGCAGCCAAAATAAAATTAATAAGTCTAAAACGCTTGACTGTTTCTCTTTTTTTACCTTTACACGTACAGTTTTTTTCCACAGGAAAGACAAATAACCTGGAGGGAAAAAAACCTACAAAATGTGAATAGGAGCAATGCCCTTAATATATGAAAATGCTGTATGCAATCACATGAAAAATACTACTATCAAAGAAAAATAGGTAAAGGACATGCATGAAAGTGTAAGTGAAAGTGAAATTGCTCAGTCGTGTCCAACTCTTTGCGACCCCATGGACTGTAGCCTACCAGGCTCCTCTATCCATGGGATTTTCCAGGCAAGAGTACTGGAAGAGTCCTTCTCCAGGGGATCTTCCCAACCCAGGGATGGAACCCAGGTCTCCTGCATTGTAGACAAATGCTTTACCGCCTGAGCCAAAATGGACATGCAGAGATCATTCATAAATGAAGAAATACTAAATATTAGTAAATTCAAGATTAGAAACATGGTTCAACCTCACAAAGTTCTTTTTAAAATACCCAATTTGGTGAGTCCTCTTGGTGCGTCCTCAAGGGTGCGTCCATTTCCTGGAGGAAATGGACATTCCTCCAGGCTGCCGCTGGGCTGTCCAATAGGACCAGGCCGCAGCTGCCTGTTGATGGCTAGGCCTGGGTGCTGGCCCCGGGGACACCCAGAGGAGCAGGGACTCTAAAGAGCACAGTGGTGGTCTTGCCCTTGGGCCTGCCCACTCCCACTTCTGACATTTAAAGCCCAGGTCAAGTGGGATTCATGGTGTTTCAAACCCAGCAGTGTCATCTGGAAGGGCATGGGCAGCAGAGGTTCCCACATTATCCACAAACATGTGTAAATATCGCGACGGCTAGTAATGTAACCAAGAAAATCACTTCCCGTTGTTTCCCCTTCAGTGATATTTTCTGCTTGGCTGAGTTTGCTTAGCACACTGGAAAGGCCAACTCATCAGTTCTTGTTGTTAATCAAGAGCAGTAATTGTCTGAGTTCAAACCCTCCTGACTTAGACTCTGCTGAATAGGATAACAAGTTCCAAAAATGCTAAGTAGTAGTTTCTATAAATGGGTCTTTTTAATAGGGAAGGCCCCTGAAGAGGGTTTGGAAAGAAAATCTTCCTGGGAAGTAGAATTAAAACACTGTGCATACTTTATGGAGCATGGCAGATAAACTTCTGAAACTCCTAGAAGTTGTTAAAGCATGGACAATGGGATGCAAACTCATTTCCTCAATGACTGTATAAACCTGTGTACTGGTTGAGGCAACACCAGCTGATGTAACAAACACCCCATAAATTTCAATGTTTTAACAACACAGCAGTCTGTTTTTCACTTACACAGTGGTTGGGTGTACCTGATAAGCAGGCAGCCTTCTACAAGGTGACTCAGGGATCCAGCCTCTTTTTATCTCTTGGCTCTGCCACATGTGGTTTCCAAGGTTATCTCATTTATCTGCATCCAGCCTGCACAGAGGAAGGACCATGGAGGATTATACTTTGGGAGGTTTTCCTTCCCATTCACATTCAATTTCCAGAACCCAGTGGCCACACCCAGCTGCAAAGGACGCTGAGAAATGCAGTCTTGCTGGGCGATGAAGAAGAGGAAATGGGCCTGGGGGCAGAGAGCCAGGCTGTATCTACAGAACGCAGGAATTTCAGAGAATCTTAATCTCACACAATTCTTTTCTACCAACTCCAGAGAGGTGAAGGATGAAGAGGCTGAGGCTGAAGTCAAAGAATAGCTGAGTATGTCCTACCCGGCTCCCTGCTCCCACGCTTTGCCCTAACCTCAGTTGAACTCAAGCTGACACCAGGCTTGAAGAACAAGCATATTTCCCGCCCGAGGACTGAAGGAGTCCCACAGCTTCTCATCAGTAACTGTGCCTCTGGTCCACTCTGATCTTCTGCCCTGCTTCTAAATACACGACCCTTTGGATTGAGCTCTGAACCATCATACCTACTAGCATTTATTGAGCACTAACTGTCTCTCAGGCACCGATGCTTAGTGGACTTTTTCCTGTTGTCCAAAAATTACCTAATCAAAGCCCGAAGTCAAAACTAAAAGTTCATGGAGCTTCTAAGAATGGAGTCCAGCCACCTTCTGCAGTGCTGAGAGGTGACAATTCAGAGAATGGACCTGACTGTTCAGTAACCCCCACCCCCCATTCACCACCACAACTACAAGAAAACAGAGAGGAAGTGGTGGGGAGCGTGGGGAAAATGCAAGTTCAGGAGACCTACGGACAGAGTTGCTGCTTCCTCTCTTCAAAGTCGAGGGAAAATGGCTTTAAGAGCATCCCCTGGAAGTTTGGAGGTTTCTTCCAGGAGAGATTGGGATGTCTCTTCCTGTGTGGGTATCTTCTTAGCCAGCAGATCTGCTGATCTGCCCTCGTGTTTACATGCCTCAACTCACCACACCTTGATGCAGCCAAAAGTTAAATCCCAGAAAAACTAAAATTCCAGGAAAAAGCATAAATCAGCTGGGGTGACTGGGAACTGCCGTCAGGATCTGCATTTTAAAGTGAAATGTCCAGTGCTTTCTCCTCCCCTCAGCCAATATCAATGCTCCTTGATCCATGCTTGCTTGGGGCGGGAGGAAAGTGAGTTGTACATGTGTGCGTACACATATCTCTTCATTTGAAATATTTTCAACAGGAGGATCTAGTTTTTTTTTTAAATAAAATTTCCCCTTGAAAAAGCCCAATGTTTTCTTGGCAAAGCTAGAAAGAATATGATCTTTTTTCACACTTTGTTAAGTATTTATTTTACTGCCTATAATTGACTAGCTATGAATGACTGAAAAATCCAGAGGCACAGTAGCTTACACAAGACATAAGCCTTCTTCGGTCTCACATATGGAGTCTGAAAGTTGGTACAGGGTGGGTATGGTAACTTGGCGGCAGCAGGCCCACAAGGACAAGACTCAGACATTGTTGGCCCTCCCCGGGCTGCATCCCTCGCCCCAAGGCCCAGGATGACAGCACCAGCATTCCAGGAAGCAGGACAGAGGAGACGAAGACGCGAGAACCAGGTGTCTCTTCGGAGGCAGGCACCTGACACTTCTGCTTACACCCCATTGGCCAGAACTGAGTCAGATGACCATATGTAGCTGCAAAGGAGCATGGAGAAGCTGATCTCTATCTGAGCGGCCCTGTCTGTCCAGGGACAAAGTCTGTTACTACGGGCAAAGGCGAGGGTGATTGTGGGAACATGAGCAGCAGTTCCTGCCACACCACCGCGTCTCCACTGCCCGCCCCACACTGCTCGGTGCAAAGAAGAGACTCACTCGTTTACTATTTACTCAGCCGATTGTTGTTGAATAAATGTTTGTTTAACTGAATTGCGGGGAGACGGAAGACAGGGTGGACTTAGGTGCAGATGGCAGAGGACCCAGACCTACTTCAGAAACTCAGGAGGGATCAGCTAAGATCCCTCCTCCCAAGAGAGAACTGTCATATCCCTGCCTAATTCCGCGTCAGAGGGCTTCCCGCATGGCGCTAGTGGTAAGGAGCCCCCTGCAGTCATAGAGCTGCAGAGTCAGACACAACTGAAGCGACTTAGCACACGCGTACATACACGAGCCCATGTCAGCAGGTCCTCACCTGGGGCTCAGCGTCTCCGACTGCACAGCGGGGTAGGGGACATATAGCTGAACCGCCTGCTTTCCAGGCCTTCCCTCTAAGAACCTCGCTGAGACTGCAGTTCCCAGTGAATCAAGGGCAAGAGACCAAGCACTGACCAGAGGGACTCAGAGTCAATAAGAGATCCAAGATATGGAAGGCTCCTTCCCTGTGATGATCTCCATCCCTCAAAAGCCCCTTGGCACTGGATCCTGTCCAGAGGAGCCTGGTGGGCTATAGTCCATGGGGTCACAAAGAGTCGGACACGACTGAGCGACTAACACTTTCACTGAATCCTGCTTAGCCAACCAACTGGATCCCAGTCAGGCTGGGAAGAAAGTGGAGGATGAAATTGCAGAACTCTGGTCACAATGAGGCATCTGTCATTGGAAATTACCCCCAAGCCAAAGAAGTGCCAGGTGGCCAATAGCAGCAGACTACCTGTCAGCAGGTGGTTTCCTGCGGGAACTATTAAAATCGGTGGCTTCAGGGTCCATGAGGGACACACTGGGGAGGGCAGAGTGAGGCTTCTGCAAAGAGAAGCCTGACTGTCTGTTCCAGAAACTTCTTTCTGAGGAAGAATGATGCTTGGGTGAGAATTCACCCAAGGATGTCATTTTTTTTTCAGTCTTCAAATGGTTTTAGGGACATTGCACAGCAAATCCACCAAAAACATGAAGCTTTTCAAGACGTCTTGGGACATTTCCTCAAGATTAACAAAATAACTTCGGGGAAAGAAAAACCGGATGTGGGCATAAACAGACACTACTCTGAATAATATATAGTAACATTATCTACTTCTCTGGGGACTGGGAGTTAGCTGCTTTAGTCAATATTTGATCCTTATTGGGAAGAGGTCTTTGAGAGAAAGAAGTTAAGCATTGGAAGAGCTCCCAGACTACTTGGAGGTCTGAAATCAATCATACGAGCTTCAGTGGAGAAACAGACCTGGCTATCAATTCAGGGGAGTAGAAGACAGCCCTAGAAGCTGCATGATGATCAAAGCTATTGGAGACTCCCCAGAAGAAAGAAATTTTTAGTGGAGAATATATCTATGGAGGGTTTCCCAGGTGGTGCTAGTGGTAAAGAAGCTGCCTGCCAATGCAGGAGACGTAAGAGAAATGGGTTCCATCCCTAGGTCAGGAAAATCCCCTGGCGGAGGGCATGGCAACCCACTCCAGTATTCTCTCCTGGAGAATCCCATGGACAGAGGAGCCTGGCGGGCTACAGTCCATATGGTTGCAAAGAGTCGGACATGACTGAAGCAACTTCACGCGCATGCACACATACCTAGGGAATGTTTGTCCAATCACAGCCCTGGGTGTGTGGACACCGTCACAGCAACTCTAAAACAGAGAGGATGAGAGGCCACTTAATGCCTGCTGATCGTGGTCCAGGAGCATCCTCCAGTCCCAGCCAGCCAGCAGTTCTCCTTCTGCCAGGACACAAGAATTTCCATCCAACTTCCTCAGCCATTCCGAGCCTGGTGAGGGTTTTGATTTTCTATCTGAAAATGTGTGGTTTGAAAAATGTGTGTTGGGTACACTGTCGCAGAACAAATAGAATTGGGATTTATGTTTCACAACTTCCATGGTTGGTTTGAGGTTTTTTCCTACTTGTCTTCGACAGTCCTATCACATTTCTGACAGTGACATTTTTTTTCTTTCTGGGAAGTTGAGGAGAGGCAGAGGGCAGGTTTTTCCCCTCTTTCTCTGCTAAGCCTGGCTTGGGAGTATGTGCGTACCATTTATGGACCCATGCATATATGTCTCTTGTTGAGACAATATTTGCATTTATGTGCCCAAAGTGTGGGTGTGTAGAGTTCTAGGCTCCAGTGTGTGTGTACGTTTATATGCTGCTGCTGCTGCTAAGTCACTTCAGTCGTGTCCGACTCTGTGTGACCCCATAGACAGCCGCCCACCAGGCTCCCCGGTCCCCGGGATTCTCCAGGCAAGAACACTGGAGTGGGTTGCCATTGCCTTCTCCAGTTTATATGCTAAATGTGGTCATATGTGTTTGGATATGCTTCTGAGATCGTGGTGGTCATGGTAGGTGTGTATCTACAATGTAAACAATTAGCCAACAAGACGTTATTCTAAGTCAGTGTCATTAATGACCAAACATTTCTACTAGAAGTGTCCTACGCTGATGTGCACTGAGTCTGCCAGAAGCTGAAGAGAGGGATTGGTCGCTGAGCCCACATTCCCGTTTTTCAATTAATTTCACATGTGTGTTTGCCAGTGTGGTACTTCAATTAAACAGGTGAAGAAAATACTCCACATTATTAATCAAGGTCTATTTCTTCACTTTGTGCTGCAGAGTCTTCATCAGGAAATGCTGTTAGATATGACATCAATCCCAATAGTTTAATTCCTTTTTCATTACTAAAGCAGATTTACAATTTTGGAGTCAGGGTGTTGGTGTGGATATTTTTTTTCCCGTTAGAAAATTCATCTGTATCCTAGAATCAGCTTGTAGCTCAATGTAAATTCAGTGTAGAATTTAGTCAGTTATTAAGTGGATTTAAGTGGCTGAACCCTGGTGTAATCTGACCAGCAATGCATGAAGGAAGGAGTTGGAGGTGTAAAAAATGTCAAATAGCTTTTTCAGATGCATTAAACTATTAATAAAGATAAAACGATCTTTATGTTTGGGGTTTAGAACATCTCTTTTATGATATCGAGAAGCCACTTTGATTCACGATTCGTTGGCTTCAAGGTCTGGTGTCATTACTCAGAAGGTGTCAGGAGGAAAAGGGAGACAAGCGCCTCGGCAGGGAAAAGAGGTGGAAAAAGGCCAGCTGGGCTGGATGCAGAGAGGTGCCCGTGAAGACACGTGGTATAGGCAGCAGCTGACGGTGTCCCTGTCCCGTGAAGCCCTCTGGAGGAGCCCACTTGGTCCTGAGCTGCGCCTTCCTGGGGCCCTTCCGGGGTGTCCTGGCCCCCCTGCAGAGGGGGCCGCACGTGGGATTCTCCATGCCCTCGTTTGTCCCCTAACCCACCAGCTCATCTCTTTCCTCTACTCTGCCCTGCATCCTAGGAGGTGGTCACTGCGGCCCACGTCGCACAGAACCCTGGCCCCTGGGAGGCACCAGCCAGGGCCTGGACGGAGAGGAGCGTGACTTCATCGGAGAATTCAGCCCCCACTCCTCACCTCACCCCAGGTCTGCATGGCTGCCTTTAGAGTTCCATCCTCCTACAGCCCCTCTCCCATGGTTCCAGCTCTTTCTCTGGGTTCTGGCAATGACACTCTCCTCCCCAGCCCACCTTCCCTCAGCCCAGGGTTATGAGATCCCCACTGAGGCCTGCCATCCACATCAGTCTCCTCTGTGACCTTCACACCTCTGTGTGGAGTCTCGTCACTAAACTCTTCCCGGTGGGACTCTAAGTGGGCTGGCCATGTTCTCCTAGGAGCTGAAGGATTCAGAGGAGCCTTCCGATGGGAATCAGACTCTGACCCTCCCAGAACACATCAGCAGAGTTCGGAAGAGGGGAGCCAGGAAGAAGGAGCCCTGGCACAACCCAGCTGCTGTGTGAGGAACACCAGAGAGACTCCGCAGACGGAGCTCGCGTTCCAGCGATGCTTCCGACAAGCCCGGCTGTGTCCTTTCTGTCCTAGGCAGGCCCTGCCCTCGTGGCGTTTACAGTCCAGGGGGATGGAAATAAACAGACTGACCCCGCATATCCAGCGCTACTAAAGGCAGGCTCAGAGCTCTGAGACCCATACAGGAGAAGAAGCCCTGGGCAGAGGACTGGGGGAGTGGGGATGTGCTGGAGGAAGGAATTTCTAAACTGGGAATCTGAAGGGTAAGAGAGATGCCCGAGGAAAGGAGCCGGGACAGGGCCAGGGGGCACAGAGCGGCTCTCCCGGTAGAGAAAACAGCACAAACCCAGAGGGCGAGAGCGGGGCACTGGACAGCTGCCCGGGTGCGGGAGACGCTTGGCATCCCCCAGGCCTGGGGGCGGGCGGCGGTGGAACCCCGCACCCTCCCCGCCACCCCTTCCCAAGCCCCACCTAGAGGCTCTGCCCTGTTCTGTGAGGGGCAGGACGCAGCCCCCTGAGGCTACAGCCGGGCCTCTGGGGCAGGGTGTAGACAGCCCGGTTCACATTCTGGAAAGGACCCTTCGTCTCCCAGGTGAGAGACAGAAACGCCTAGAAGCTGGGGGACTCCCTCAGAGGAACCAAGGTGAGAAAAGTAGGCCGACATGATCTCATTCCGAAACCCTCCTTTCCAGACGGGGACACGAGGCCCAGAGGACAGACCTCACTCGGGTCACACAGGGAGACAGCGCCCAGGGTCCAGGCTGCAGAAATCAGAGCCGGAGAGAGAAGCCGAGTCTGGAAACCCCCTCATCCCCAGAAGAAGACCCCCTAGGAGCGGGTTTTGGGAGACAGGCTCTGAGGCCCTGGCCTTCCCGTATCCTTGCCTAGGGGTGGCTGGTCTTTAGACCAGAGGGGCCCTGCCCTGCCCCTCACCTGGGGCACCTCCGCCCAGCGCCAGGGGCTCAGCGCAGGTGACTGGCGCTTCCCACCGAAATCATGTGAATATTAAGCTAATCAAACCCGGGCCGGGGAGGGGCTGGGGCTGGGAAGGTGGCCCTAACGAGCAGCGGCGTGTCATCCCTCCAGCCTGTGCATCTTGCGCTGTCCCATTTGTCTGGCTGTAATCTACATTTCAAATGATTACATGGGAAGCTGAAGTGGTAGTGACAAGGATAAACGAAGCTTGTTAAACTAATAGCTGCACTAATGCCCAAATATGTGAACTTCCCGACGCAGGCCGCATCCCAGCCTGGCGGAGCTGTCAGCGCCGCTCCCCCGGGCTCCGCCGCCAGCCGCGGCCACATGATGAATGGCCCTGTCGACCAAACTCATCCGGGGCCCAATTAAACAGGCAGAAATGAACTGGAGCCGTCAGGCAACCGGGGGAGGGGGAGGCTGAGCCAGACACGGGGGTTGGGGGGGGGGGCTGTAGTTAAACCTGCACAGACGGGGAGAAGCAGAGGGAGGAAGAGAGGACAAGGGGCTGGGAGAGAGCGCGCAGAGCCGAGAAAGGAGAGGCGGCCACAAAGAGAGGAGACGCCGGGTGGGAGGGGAGGAGAGCGGCAGAGACGCCTGGAGACCAAGAGGGCAGAAACAGGCGCAGAGAACGCAGAGAGAGAGGCGGAGGGACGGAGAGCCAGGAAGGGAGATAACACCCGGGATGCCGGCGCCGCAGGGAGGGCGGGGGGCTGGGTGGGGGAGGGGCTGGTGGGGGAGGGCGGGGGCTGGGTGGGGGAGGGGCTGGTGGGGGAGGGCGGGGGATGGGTGGGGGAGGGGCTGGTGGGGGAGGGGCGGGGGCTGGTGGGGGGGCCTGGGTGGGGGAGGGGATGGGTGGGGAAGGGGCTGGTGGGGCTGGGTGGGGGAGGGGGGGTGGGGGAGGGGCTGGTAGGGCTGGGCGGGGGAGGGGCTGGGTGGGGGAGGGGCTGGGTGGGTGGGGGAGGGTGGGGGAGGGGCTGGGTGGGTGGGGGGTGGGGGAGGGGCGGGGGCTGGTGGGGGAGGGGCTGGGTGGGGGAGGGGCGGGGGCTGGTGGGGGGGGCCTGGGTGGGGGAGGGGATGGGTGGGGAGGGGCGGGCCGGGAGAGAAGTGGGTGAGAAGGGGCGCGTCCCAGGCAAGTCAAGGCAGCTCTGCGGCGGCAGCGGGGGAAGTCGTTCTGTCAGAAAATGGTCATTTAATGGTTTGCCGAGCCCGCGACAGATATGTCATCTGAGTCGGCTCCGCGGCAGTCCCAGGGCATTTCATTTATTAATTACCAGCTTCCAGCCGGCTCCTTCCGTCCCCTGCCTCGGGCCCATCAGCAAGCAGCTCAGCCCCCGGGCCAGACGCCCCGCAGGCGCCTCGCCCCATTTTCCAGAGGCAACGGCCGAGGCCAGAGTTCCGCACTGGGCAGGCCCGGGATCCAGGGCTCCGCCACCCACAGAGGGTCCCGCCTTCCTGCCCCTGCCTGCCCCCCAGCCTCTCCCCACCCGCGCTGGGCTGTACCTCGGGGACAAGGAGAGGCGAGCCAGGCCTTGTGACCCCGCCACCTAAAGGAAAGGGGGAGGCCTAGAGGGACACCCTCTCCTTTTCTTTACCACACACTGCACTTTCTAGTTCACAAATATAAACGTGTGTTGCTTGCATTATAATTTTGTCTTTTCTTTCCTTTCATTTCAACTCATTTTTATAGCCATCTGATCCATTCTTTTCCCCTCTCAGCAGTTCCTATGCTTTTAAAATTTAGACTCAAGGAGCTAGCCTCTATTTTAAAGGCTCCTCTCTTTTGACGCCTTCCTTACCCACGAGAGGGCTTCCCTGGTGGCTCAGACGGTAAAGAATCCCCCTGCAATGCAGGTGACCTGGGTTCCATCCCTGGGTTGGGAAGATTCCCTGGGGAAGGAAATGGCAACACGCTCCAGTATTCTTGCCTGGATAATCCTGTGGACAGAGGAGCTTGGCAGGCTACAGCCCGTGAGGTCGAGAAGAGTCGGACACGACTGAGTGATTAGCAGTTTCATACTTTTCACTTTACATGAGAAATGCTCCCCCTGGAATGTTTAGTAAAACAGAAACCCACATTCATCCATCCTGTTGTTGTAAGCCCTCCGCTCCGGTCTTCACCTGGGCACCTGCTCCGGGCTCCTTCTCCTCCCGCCCCCTGCCCCGCCCCCTCCACCAGCCTCCACCTACCTTCTGAACCCTTCTGGAGCTGCCATTGAGAAATGGAAAATACAGGAGCATCTCCCTGTCCCCAGAAGGCGCGGGACCCCCCAGGACCCCAAGCTCAGGAGACCTCACAGAGGAAGGACAGTAAAATCCCTGCTCCACACAGAGTGCCTGTTCAGAAATTGAGACTCCAGTTGGAGCAGACTAGTTCTCTCAGTGACCCAGGATAGGTAAATCATTGCTGAGGAAGAGATGGGGGAATCAGGGGGTTTGTCTGAACCTCCTGCCTCCACTACTACTATCCCCAAAGTCTCCAAATGGCTCCCCATGAATTTCACATGCCCCACGTCTGCAGGTGAACTTACCTCCTTGTCCAAAGCTGTGGCCCTGGGTTCCCATCCCACCAGCAGCATCTGCTGTCCTCCCGTTGGGTGCTATCCTGCATCTGCTGGGTCACCAGATGCCACTCAGCCAGCCCTTCGGTCTTCCCTCCTGTCTCCCCATCAACTCCACATCCATCACCCGCCTTGGGTTCAGGTTCCTGATGAGCCTCACTGTCCTCCACACTGCATCCCGGGGGCCTTCCCCAGGGCTCACCTTCCCCCGTGCTCAATGTCCTTCAGGGGCGTCCCCTCGCCCTCGAGGCAGAGTTCAGACTCCTTTTCAGGCTTTAAGGTCCTGCCATCTTTGCCCCTCATCTCCTGCCTCTGCTACTTGCTCAAGGCTCCAGCCATTCTGACTTTTCCTTTCCCCGTATGGTGACTAGGATGCTCTTCTGTACCCCTGGCACCTGTAGGGAGGTGTCACAGGCAAATTGGACCCTTGAGGGGTCCAAGGAGGAGCATGAGCCCCGCATCACAGAAGTGTGCGCAGAGACTGGAGGCACGCTCCCCTGGCTGCCAGGGAGGAGCTCCACCACAGGGCTGGGTCTTGGCTCAGGGACCTTTCAGATCTCCCAGCCCATGGTCTCTGTGACTCTGCGAATTGGCTTCTTAGAAACCACAGCTGGAGAATGCCCTCTTTGGAGCTCCCTGTCAGTGGAGCCACAGCCAGGCATTTCAGGAATACTGAACTTTAGTTCATTCTTAACCCCAGCATAAGCCACACGCTCTTCAGTTCTCAGAGAGAAGCTGGTGGGGGCGGACCTCACATGCTCCCTGTGGGGCGTCTTGTACTTGTGGGAGCAATGAGTGTCCTGCAATGTGATTGAACTCAGAGAGAGTGGATCTTGCAGGAGGGGGGCTATGGTCCATGAGTCTACCAGCAGATATCACCCCTCTTATTGTAGAGAGGACTTGTCTAAGATCAGAGTGAGCTGGGGGCAAGCTCAGAGCCAGAGACCAATCACCTGACTTCTCACCAAGGCTCTTCCCTCAAAATTACAGAGCCATCTCTTGGAGGAGCAACTGGACCTCTACTGAAAACAGAACTCCACAACTTTAATTAATCTTTTCATGTGGAAATTATTTACCATGCCTGTCTTCAAAAGTTCATTTAATAGCCAAAACATGGGAACAACCTAAATGTTCATTGAGAGAGGAATGGATAAAGAAGATTTTGGGGTGTGTGTGTACACATACACAATGGAATACTACTCAGCCATAGAAAGAACATAATAATGCCATTTGCAGCAACATAGATGCAACTAGAGATTGTCATACTAAGTGAAGTAAGTCAGAAAGAGAAAGACAAATACCGTATGTATCACTTATATGTGGAATCTCAAATTTGGCATAAATCTATAAAACAGAAATAGACTCATAGACATAGAGAACAGACTTGCGATTGCCAAAGGGGAGGACAGTGGGAGAGGGAAGGACTGGGAGAGTGGGATTGGCAGATGTAAATTATTAATATAGGATGGATGAAAAGCAAGGTCTTACTGTATAGCACAGGGAATTATATTCAATATCCTATGATAAACAATAATGGAAAAGAATATTTTAAAAAGATCTTTACTCTGGTGGTCCAGTAGTAAAGAATCCACCTGCCAATGTAGGGTACACGGGCTTGATCCCTGGTCTGAGAAGATTCCACATGCCTAAGCCTGTGGCCCACAACTACTCAGTGTGTGCTGTAGAGGCTACACTCTGCAACAAGAGAAGTCACCACAAGGAGAAACCTGAGCACTGCAAATAGAGAGTAGCTCCCGCTTGAGGCAACTAGAGAGAGCATTGCATGCATGCAGCAATGAAGATTGTGCTGATGGCCAAACTAAATAAATAAATGAAAGTTAAGAAAGAGTAATGTCTATATTTTAAAAAGCTCATTAAAAAATATGTATATAATAAAATTATTATAATTCTTTTCTCCTTGAATGACCTGGCCTCCCAGCTTGCTAGGATGAATACAAACACTCTTCCATGGGTCACTTGCCTTACAGTGGACAGTCGGAGAAACAGACCATAATGACTCTGGGTTATTTCTATCAACTCAGTTTTGCTTCCACTGGGGCTCTGCTCTCCTTCACTGTGTGTGATTTGGCTGGGGCTGCCAGTCGGTCTCCAGACAGACCTGACCAACCATAGTACCTCTTCCCTCTGGCAGCAGGGATTGGTCCAAGAGATGGGCATGTGACTTATCAGGACCAATCTGAGTGCTTCCCTGTAATTTATATACTGACTCCCAGAAACTCCCTGTTTGTGCTGCAGCGTAAGGCTAGAACTTTCAAGAGTTCTTTTCTTCACCTGCATTAAAGGAAGCCAAACTGTAATGGGAGATAATGAGGCCAATAATGTAAATGGAAGCAAATGCAAGAGATGGAGCAAGAAAGAGCATCCTGATGACTTGGTTTAAGCCCTGGATTCAGCCATCCTGAAGACAGTGTCATTGCCTGTAAGTATGCAGTCTCATAGCTCAGTTAATCCTCTTTAGTTATTTTAAACTGAGGTGGGATTCTTTCCCTTGCACCTTAAAGGGTCCTAAAACTAATACAAGGTCCTTTCTCATATCAGCCTGTTTCACACACAGCTCTCTGCTCTGGGCCATTTTGGGTACAATGCTCATACACACTTTTTCTTGCCACTAAAGAAGTAAGTGCCAGCTGTAGGACCCTGAGTCCCTTATTCCCTGCCTGTCTTGTAGATGTGGTTTCTTCTTGTGGGCAGAGGAGAACTGACCGTTGAAAACTTTCTCTGAGCTCCAGGAGGCCAGAAGCTCTGAGATCATTTTGGATTACATACAGTAGGAAGGAGCCCTTCTCACCTAAATTTTCTGATCACATCACTCTCCTATTCCAAAACCTTCGGTGACTCTGCCACAGTGGGGGAAGTCCAAACTCCTTAGCCTGGCATTCAAGGCTGTTCACAGTCTACCCTAGAGTCCTCATCCTCTACTATGTTCTACCTTTGGCAGCCTCCCTCAGTCCCCTAGTAACAATGAAACTTGTTCTGGGACTTCCTCTAGCGTGTTATCTGCCTCTCATTTGTGGCCCATCATGTAGTCTTTCTCACCTTAAATGTATTTTCTCTCCTGCCTGACTTGTTCCCCTCCCCTATACCTCCCCCAGACCAAGTAACTCTTAATTTACCCTTCAGGTGTGAACTCAGAGGTCAGTTGCTAAAAGAAAACTTCCTTCACAGAGGCCTGCTGATAAACTCTGTTCCCCTTGGTTTTTTGGGCTCACAGAACTCTAAAATCTTCTTTAACTTTGTTTATCATATTAAAATATTTCCTACTGTAATGATTTGATTAATGTCTGTTTCCTCCCTCTAGAAAATATGCTCCTATAATAGCCATGACTTTGTTTTGTACCTAGAATGGTACCTAGAACATCAATTGACATTAGTAGAATTAGTATTAGTAGAATCAATGACTGAATGGGTGAATGAATGAATGGATTAACGTGTCCTTTAGCTCCCCACTGACTGGAGCTCAGAGGGACCAAGAAATATATCAGTAATTTTTGCACTCCTCCTAGTTCCTAGCATATGATCAACACTAAGTGGTCAGTGAACATGAATTTAACAATCATAGATGCATAGTTTGTGGGAGTTCCGGAACTCTGCCCATAGGAACATAAGCTAGGAACCTATGGTCTCAATACAATCTGGGCCAAGATGAAAAAATATTATTACTCACAGAGAACATTCTCTAATCTAGGTACACTAGGGCTGCAGAAATAGCTGAAACAAGGCCCTCTGCCTTTGGGGAATATATAGTACAGTTGTCCTGGGTCAGTTGTTCTGATTCATCACCTCTCCAATGGGGTATGACATCATTCTCAAGTTTTATTGCTACAAGATGGGTTTTACTCAACTCCTCAGTAAACAAATAGCATTACACAAGAGAATGTCATGCATGCACACGCAAATCCAGAGTAAACAATAACCCCCAGCGTGTTGGAGTGTTTTATGGGGTGGCCATGGGAAAGCAAGCCAGGAGTCAGCTTTAAAAACAATATTTATTACAATTGGCATAGCAAAGGAGAAAATTGCCACTTAGATAGGATTTTACATTTTGCAAAGTGTTTTGTGATCAGCTCAATTTCTCCCAACAATTCTCGAGGACAAGTTGCTTTTGTCACTCCCATTTACAGGCAATGAGATGCTAGCAGGGAAAAGTGACAGAAAATGCTGTGCTTCTATTTTACAAAGCAGAGCCTGAAAGAAGAACTCCAACTTAACTGAATCAAGTGAACACTTTGTTTGAATGCCTACTATGTGCTGGGTGCTGGGCACTGGGGATCTGATTATGCACAAGATCTGAGTAAGACCCTGAGTTCTGACTCACTGCTGGTTTCTCTGGGAATATATAGCCTTTGTCTCACTTAAAGAAGAAAAACAATATATTCTTTTACATTGCTTCTACCTATTATTTTGTTTAGCCATCTCTCTTTGAAAACTTCATGCAAGTTGTATTAGTCAGAATAAGATAGACAATGCTGCTGTAACAAATTATCCCCAAGCCCCAGTGCCTTAAAACAACAAATTTTACTTCTACCTCAAGCCATATGTCCATTGTGGGTCAGAAGTAAGGGCTCTGTTAATTGTAGATATTCAGAGATACAAGAAGATGGAGTAACTTTCATCCTAAGCATCACTGGTTAATGTATGAGGAAACTGGTTATGCTAGAGGAAAAAGAGAGTTCTGGAGACTCTTGAACCAGTAGTGGTTCAGTGTCCTGGTGCAGAAGTGAAACGCATCATTTCAGCACTCACTTACTGGCTGAAACCAGTCACATGGCCCTACCTAACTAAAAGATGGTTGGGAAGTGCAACGCCAGTTTTTGCCCAGAGGTGGGAAGACCAAAAGTACTGGGGAAACAACACTAATAACTACAATCAAAGTTAAATTTCATGCCATGCCAAGAAAAAAAAAAAGTAAAGTCAAATTTTTAAGTTTCTTCTTAGGTCTGGAAAAATACCAACTCTGTAGATAGAAGGGTTTTTTACAGCTGATTATTTGTGCTTTTTATGAAGAAAGGCAAAACAAAACAAACAAACAAAAACTTGAGTCCTCTGCAAAGACTGACTTTTACCGAAAGTGAAGTGCAAGTGGCAGTGTCTGACTCTGTGTGACCCCCACGAACTGTCGCCCACCAGGCTCCTCTGTCCATGCAACTCTCCAAACAAGAAAACTGGAGTGGGGGACTTCCCTGGTGGCCCAGTGGCTAAGACTCCACGCTCCCAACGCAGGGAGCCTGCGTTCGATCCCTGGTCAGGGAACTAGATCCCTCATGGCACAACTAAGGCCTGGCACAGCAAAATAAATAAGTTAAATAAATAAATACTTAAAAAAAAAAAACAACTGGAATGGGTAGCCATCCCCTTCTCCAAGGAATCTTCCCAACCCAGGGATTGAACCCAGATCTCCCACATTTCAGGCAGATTCTCTTCTTGTCTGAGCCACCAGGGAAGCCCAACTTTTACCAAAATTAAGATGCATTGAAGAGAAAACTCTAGCTCGTGCAATAAGATAAGAAAAATAAATAAAAAGCATGTAGAGTGCAAAAGAAGAACTAAAATGTCTCTATTTGCAGATGCATGGCTGTGTATATAGGCGATCCTAAAGAATCTACAAAGAAAAAAATGTTGCTAGAACTAATAAAAGAATTTAGGATATCACAATATACATAAAAGTCAATTGTACTTCCATACATTAGAAGTGAATAACTAGAAAATGGTATTAAAAATAAACATATTTTGCAATAGCATTTCAAAAGATCAAACACTTAAGGATAAATTTAACAAAACAAGTCAAAGTCCTTTACACAGAAACTTTAAAACTATAACACTACTGAGAGAAATTTAAAAGACCTAAATAAATTGAGTAAATTAACACTTGAATGAAAAAAATAATAGTTTAGAAGACTAATAGGAATATTATTAAAATGTCAATTTTCTTCAGTTGATCTAAAGATCCAATGTAATCCCAATCAAGATGATTTTGAATTTTATTTGGAAGGCAGTGAACTGACAATAGCCAAAATAATCTTGAAAATGAGTTACAAAATGAAAAGACTCCAGCCAGATTTTAAGATATACTATAAAACTATAAAAACCCAAATAGTGTGATTTTGGTAAAAGTATAGACATAAAAAAATTTGGAAACAGAGTAGAAGATCTAGGCATGGGTCAACACATATATTGTCACTTGAGGAAAAGAAAATGTCTTTGACAAGTGGTTTTGGAGGAACTGAACACCGATAATGATAAACAAAGCATCTTGACCCCATTTCACATCGTAC
This sequence comes from Muntiacus reevesi, assembly GCF_963930625.1. Classification (NCBI taxonomy): domain Eukaryota; kingdom Metazoa; phylum Chordata; class Mammalia; order Artiodactyla; family Cervidae; genus Muntiacus; species Muntiacus reevesi. The sequence continues at coordinate 56,839,611 of NC_089265.1, read as the reverse complement.
ATAAAAATAAATTCTAAATGGGTTAAAAACCTTAAAATGAAAACAGAAAAACACAGGAGAATATCTTTATGAACAAAGACTTCTTAGAAAGGACACAGAAAGCATAAACATTTTTAAAAATGAGAAAATGAATTTGATCAAAAGTAAAACTGTGTTCATCAAAAAATTGCCATCAAGAAAATAAATAGGTAAGTCATAGTTCAGTTGGTAAAGAATCTGCCTGCAATGCAGTTGACCCCAGTTCAATTCCTGGGTGGGAAGATCCGCTGGAGAAGGGATAGGCTAACCACTCCAGTATTTTTGGGCTTCCCCGGTGGCTCAGCTGGTAAAGAATGAGCTTGCAATGCAGGAGATCTGTATTAGATCCCTGGGTTGGAAAGATCCCCCGGAGAAGGGAACAGCTACCCACTCTGACCTGGAGAATTCCATGGTCTGTATAGTCCATGGGGTCACAAACGGTCAGACATGACTGAGCGACTTTGACTTTCTTTCAAGTCATAGAATGACAAGAAGATATTTGCAACATGCTTATCTGATAAAAGATATATCCAGAATATATAAACTCCTATAACCCAATAATAAAGACAAGCAGCACAATTTAAAAAAAAAAATAGACAAGACCTGAGTGGACACCTCACAGAAAAGATAGACAAATGGCTGATGAGTACTTTAAAAGTCATTTAACATCATTAGTCATCAGGAAAATACAAATCAAACTCATAGTGAGATATTACTATACACTGTCTAGAATGGCTAAAATGATAAAGGCTGACAACACCAGATGCCAGAGATGGAGAGTAATTGTGACTTGCACAGTTTGGAGTGTAATATGGAACAACCACTTTTGAAAAATATTTTTTGCAGTTTCTCTAAATGCTTACCATATATCTACCCAATGACCTATGGTATTCATCCAGGAGAAATTAAAACATATGTCTGTAAAAGGTTACATCGAGAATTGTCATAGAAATTTTATAGTAATCATTAAAAACTAGAAGCAACCTAAATATTTATTAACAGGAGAATGAATTGGTAAGCTGGGGTATAGTCATACAGTGGAATACAACTCAATAAGATGAAGGAACAAGCTACATATAGATTCAACAACATGGATGAATCTCAAAAATATTATGATGAAGGACAGAAGCCAGGCACAAAAAGTGTATAATATATGATCCCACTTATTCTAGAATAAGCAAAACTGATCTATGGTAATAGAACCCAGATTAATTCTTGCCTAGAAATGTTTTTTCTTGATGTGCATTCATGAAAACTGATGGCATGGTACACTTAAGATCTAAGATCAAGGGGAAGAAGACACAGTGTCGGGGTCTAGCTCCACAAGAGAAAAAATTGTTCTAAACACACTTTTTCCCCAGAGCCTTCCGCTCCCCAGAGTCCAGTGAAGAGATGACTGATCACATCCCCATTCCACAGACTGGGAGATGAAGGCCAGGGGAGGTCACACAACTCATCACACGCAGTGACAGAGCCAGGGCAAGCACCCAAGGCTCTTGCTTGTTCACGTTGTCTGTCCCCAGTGCGTAGCATCTGGGAGAGCAGGATGGCCCAGTGGGTAAGTGTGGAGACTCTGGGGTCACAAAGACCAGGGTCAGTGTCTCCACCACTAGCTGGGTGACTCCGGGTTGCTGAAAATTTCTGGGCTTTAGTTTTCTCATCTGTAAAGTGGGAATGATAATCACAGTAGCTATCTCACCAGATTGCTGTAAGGACAATTTGAGAGGATACAGGGGGAACAGCACCACCTCTGGCCCACCGTGAGTGCTCAGCAAACAGTGGTTCTTATTGTTCACCCTGGAGACCCAGTTGGTGGAGCAGCACCCGGCACCAATGGCTTGACACAACCATGAGTTTACATCTTGCAAGATAAAAAACATCTGGATCTTGTGCAGTGTTTGCCACCCCAAGGAGGACTGGAGGCCTAATTAAAATTGCTACTCTGTTTGCATTATCAAATGTCAGAGTTTTTTTTTTTCCTTCCCACAGAGCAAAGATTTTTCTTATCAAAAATCTATTCACTAAAATGCTAATGATCATCAGTGATTAGAAACTGCTGCTCAAATTTTGAAAGTTCCCAGTGGGCCTCTCAGACATGGCTTGTAACCTGTCAGTTGAAGAAATGTTCTCAACAAATCAAATTTTGCTGTATATATTTAAAAAAAAAAGATTTTATTTCCTTAACGCTTCACTGTGCGGGTCTAGGAGGGGCTTTTGAGTTAAGTGACAGAGACCACATTATTAGTTGTGGAGTCAGTTCTAATAGAAGTCTCTCAAGGCAAGATATTCTCAGATAGGCCCCCAAACTGCTTACAAAAGTCTGTCAAGCTTATCTTAATTTCAATAAGCATTTAGCTTGCCAAAGAGAAGCACAGTGAGCAATTTGCTTATATCACTTTTTGTCCTTCCGCTTCGTTTTCTTCTTCCCCTGCCTTCTTCTTCGGGAGGAAGCATCAACCAGGCTGTGGGCCTCAACAGGCAGCCAAGCATCCCAGTGCCACCAGCTGCCTGGGTGGTCAGACTCCAGTGGGCCCGGGGGCCTCCAGGGCTGGCTGCACACACCCCCAGCAGAGCCAGTCAGCCAGCAAGGCGGTGGGCGGGTTCCTCCTGGGCTCTCGGTTGCCCTGCCCCATGTGGGCAGTCAGATACCGGAGGCCTTGCCTCTCACAGCACCCCGCACACTGCTCGCGCGGCCTCTTGGCCTCTCCAGGTTCGGGCAGTTTCCAGGGTATAGACTGGAACAGTCTCTGTGGACACAAGCAGACGTCTAGTACCCATGTACCCGATAGCTGGAAGCCAGCCCAGCTGGAGGGCGTGAAGTCAAAGGCACATGGTCCTCAATGGTGTTCAGAACACAGTTTCGAGTCAGATAGGCTCGGGTCTGGCCTCAGCTCGCCCACTGATTCATACAACAAATACGGACTGAGCTCCTATCAACGCATTGCACTGGGAGCTGGTGATAGAGCAGTGAACCAAACGGACCCTGCGTTGTCCTTGCTCTCCTGAACCTTACAATTTGGTGGGGGAGACAACAAGCAATTAGGCAAATACAGAAATGGAGCAATTACAGACTCATTAGTGTTTCAAAGTAAATAAACAGACTTGTGATTGATAGAGCTTAAAGTCTGGTTCCTGAACCAGCAGCATAGATATCACCTGGGAACTTGTTAGAAATGCAGATTCCCAAGATCCACCCCAGCTATACGGACTCAGAACTTTCCGGATGGAGCCGAGCAATCTGTCTACAGCCCACTCAGAGACTCTGGTCCAGGCTCAAGTTTAAAGATCCAGATAGAGAATGGTGGGGTGAGGGAGGGGCTCTTGATTGAGGGTGGTCAAGAGGCTGGTCTGTGGAAGACATGCTCAAGGCTCAGGCCATAGGGATGAGGAGGAGCCATGTAAGGAGCCAGAGGAAAAGCACCCCTGGCTGTGTGCACTTGGGCCTCAGCCTTCTCATCTGTGACTTGGGAATCACGATAGTTCTACCACCACAGACTTGTGATGGGGCTTCCCAGGCGGCCTGACGGTAAAGAACCTGCCTGCCGATGCAGGACAGACAAGAGGCTCGGACTGGGTCCCTGGGTCAGGAAGACCCCCTGGAGGAGGAAATGGCAACCCACTCCAGTAATCTTATCCGGAGAAGTCCATGGACAGGGGAGCTACAGTCCGTGGGGCCGCAAGGAGTCGGACACGACTGAGCAGCTAAGCATGAGCCCGAGAGTTGGGATGAAGATTCAGCAGGTAAAGGCTCGGCACAGACTTTGCCAAAATGTAAACTCCAGGAGCTGAGACAACGTTGTCAAGTAATTAGACTCCAATTTTAAAAAATAATACATAAAATACTTATCTTGGTTAAAAAAAAAAAGGCATCGTCAGTGATGGCGTTCATCATTCAGAGTGTGATACCACCAGGTCCCAGTTCTTGGGCCACCACCCTAAGAAGGTGGTGAGGTCCCTTAGAAGCCTGCAGGCCAGCCCAGGCCCCGTCCCCCAGGATCTGCTCTGAAGCAGCACTGGAGTCAGGGCCATAGGTGGGAGATGCAAAGCCCACAGGTGGCTGCATTCTAGGGGAAGACTGGACAGTTCCCACCTAGAGCCCCACCCGTAACCCCACTGCCTTTTCTCTATTTGCAAGGGGAACTCTGAAGTAGTAGGGCTTCCGTTCACTTGAGCAGCACAGGCATTAGTAGGTCTTCCCAACAAAATGAAGCAGGACACTTGGTTGAAAATCAGAGAAGTCCCCTCATCCAGCCAGACAGTAGCTGTGCCTGGGATCTCGCCTGAGCCTATTAGATGCACAATCTCTGACCTTGGGGGCTTGGGACCTCATGGAGGATACGACACATAAGCAGCTACTGGAAATACCAGGTAGGAAGCACTATCAGGGAGGCGTTGGGTGTTCAGAGGGAGATTGATTCCTGCTGGGGACTGGGGACACCTTCCTGGATGTACCTTCCCTTGGGGGCATCCATCATTTCTTGCAGGAGCTTCCAAGTCTAAAGAGCTTATTATTCCCTCCTGTGCCACTTTGCTCTTGGGACTGTAAATCAAAAATTCCATCTCAGAGAAATCCTTGATTCTTGAGCAGAGGAGAGAGAGAGAGACTCGAAGTTGGTTTAACCTCCTTGACAGCCTGTTTCAAGGACAAGATGTCTTGAGAGCCCGCACCATGTTTTAGAACTGGAAAGTCCTTAGGGAATATCCAAACCAATAGTCCCATCATAGAGACGAGCAACTGAGGCCAGAGAAGGAAGGGTAGTTGACAAGGCTACATGTTGATTCAGGGCAGCGCTGGGGCTGGCATCCTGGCCCTGTGCCCTCTACCCCCGTGAGAGTAAGGGCTGAGGAGAGAGGGGGTTTGCCTAGAAGCACTGGTCTGAACTTGCTACCAGGAGCTCCTGGTTCTTTTGTTTTAGGTCCTTTTGGCTCATCAGTTACCACCAATTTCTTGTTCGAGCATCCAGAACTTATGTCCCTGCCCAAGTAGAACTGCCTCCTGCCCCAGGGGACCCGGACAATAGCCCAGGAGCTGAGGCGGGGACCACATCGCATCCATATGGTTCCTTCCGGTTTTACTGTTTCATAGCCTGTGACCGCTTCCTTCCGCTTGCCCTGGGCTTCAGCCCCAAGGGCCTGGTCCTTTTTTTTGGAGGGGGTCACTGGGTTTCTATTGCCAACCTGCCTCCTCCCTCCTGACTCCCAAGCGCATCTGTCTTTTGTTCCCATCAGTCTCCCTTGCCCGCAGCACCTGCTCATCAGCTAGGTCCTCGGCCTTCGCCTAGCTCTCCCAGCCCACGAACAAGTGAGCTGCCCCCCGCCCCCAATCTCCAACAACCTCTCATTCTCTAAGGATTGCGCCAAGAAGAATAAAACCCTACAGAGCATCAAGAAAACTACCAAATTCAGCGTTGCTCTAAAAGTCAGCTACATTAATAAAGCTAGAAAAGGAAAACATAAAAATGCAGGTTTGGCTAGTGAAAATTACACTACTTAGAGTCAATGAAGTGAACTTAGGTTAATTGATCATCCAGGTAGCAACAATTATTTGCATCATTATCATGTGTCAGAGTAGCTTTGCTGTGAGCTTAATTTGATGATCCCACTGCGCTCTGGTAAAGTACCCCGGGCCTTCGTATGTACCTCTCGTGGAGCCTTGTCATCTGCTCCCCGTGTTAAGTACAGGAGGGATATATTAGCTGAATACTCCATGCCATACTCAGATGGCATGACTGTTGTAATGTTCGTAAAATCGTCATGTCAAAGGATCACCTAGGCCGTCTAAGTCAACCTCAAGCCCAAGGAAGGAATCGTACTGATCACTCCCTGGGAGAGGTCATCCAGTCTTTCCTTGAGGGGATCTGGTGATGAGAGCTTACTGATACTGACGGTGTTAGTTGCTCAGTCGTGTCTGGCTCTTTGTGACCCCATGGACTGTAGCCCGCCATGCTCCTCTGTCCATGGAATTCTCCAGGCAGGAACACTGGAGTGGATAGCCATTCCCTTCTCCAGGGGATCTTCCCAGGGATAGAACTTGGGTCTCCTGCATTGCAGGCGGACTCTTTACCATCTGAACCATGCAAGCCCAACAGGACTTACTGCCTACAAGGAATTCTGTTTTGTCTTTAAACCACATGAGTTGAGGAAGACCTTTCTTAGATGGAGTCCAAATCTGCCTCTTTGTGGCTTATACCATTGATCCTGGTTCTGTTGACCTAGAAGTTAGCGAAAAACTTCCCTATCATTGTCCTCCACAAGCCGGTCCCTATGTTAGTTAAAGACATCAAGATTGCTAGACTGCAGGAGACAGAAGGTACAGTGATGAAGAGCCTCAATCTGGGTTCAAGTGCTGACTCCAGCTCCGATTGGCTAGGGTAACGTGGAGAGAATCGCATAACCTCTCTATGCCTAGGTTTCCTCCACTGTAAAATGGGGGTAATATTATCTGTCTCACAGGCTATTGAGAGGACCAATGGGCTAATACATGTAGGCCTGGCACATAACAAGCTCCATACACATGTTAGCTACCATTATTTTTTTAGTTTCAGAGACAAAATACTCTCCATGTATTCACCACTTTCCCCTTAAAGATGATTAAAGATGACTTCATATGGAAGCAAGTCAGAGTCCTGAGTTTCTCAGATCAGGTACAGGAAAGAATAGAGGGTTGTTATGAACATTAAATGAGTTGTTTCAAGTTAAGTACGCAGTGCGGTTGCTTAGCACATAGGCTCAGTAAATATTTGCAATTAGGGTTATTGGTGCTTATTCAACTATTCTAAAATAGAGAAGAGAGATCGTTAGATGATACACATGTCTCGAATCTAACTGACTTTTGAATAACTTAGATGTGTACCTAAGTGAAATGTCTTAAATAAAGATTAGGCAAGTGTGCAGAAAACCGCTCTAATTACTCAGCTCGTGCAGACACATTCCAGTCTTTGGAGACTCGCAAAGTCTCAGTTACCGTTTCCCCCAGGTATCGTGCTTCACGGTGATGAATGGGAACTGATTCTTGGAATAGAAATGCTATTTCCTCGGGGCCTCCAAGGCGCAGCAAAGGCATTAGGTCGGTGTTTGAAATGCATGGTCTTGGAGAAGAGGCCTGAGGCTGCCTGGGAGAACACCCAGCTCAGCCCTGAGACTTACGGAGGCAGGAAAGCCTTTCTTTCTCAAGCGGGAGCTCCAGCAGCACTAGGGGCTGCTGGGGTCCCAGTCAAGGCCAGAACTCCAGCTCCAGCTGTTCCAGGCACAGCAGCTCTTTCAGGGCAAATGAACCATGCTGTCTAGGAAGCTCCAAAAGCAACAAATGCTTTCTTTATTTCCCTTTGGACCCAAAGGTGGGTTTTTTTGGTTTTTTACCCCAGCTCTCATTGTCTGAGGGCAACTAGACCTTGGTGTGCATTCTCTCATTAGGCTCATGATAACCACCTCAGGTTGGTAGTTTTGTTCCCATCTTACAGATAAGGAAATTGAGACTCAGTGTGTGTAAACTTTTCAGGACCGTTCCAGTTCTCACTTCCCCACACCCTGTGAAGATAGACACGGCCAGACAAGCTCTGGCCAACGAAACCAGAGTGAAAGTGAGGCAACTCATTTAAGTGAGTTACTATGCTCTCTCCACTGTGCCTGAATCACTGCAGAAGAGGTAATGAAAAGAAGCCTCCATCAACACGGTTTCTGTAGTTACTATTGATATTAAGGTACCTGTGAAAGGTAACATGAGCAAGAGATAAACCTCTGTTATTTACAACCACTTAGATTTCAGAGCTGTTTGTCACTGCAGCATACCCTAGACTATCCTGACTGATGTATAAATATTAAATAATGTGCTTACAGTTAGACAGCCCCAAGATTAGAATAGGAAGCTAGTCTGTCTAATTCCAAAGCTTATGCTCAACCACTGCATGATTGCGCTGCCCCTTTCTTCCTGTCTGCCTGGTTCTCGGCCTCACTGCCTGCCCATCCCAGGTTGCAGGATGGGTAACTGTGCTCCATGGATAAATTGTCTCTCTCCACTCTGACTGGCTTCCCACGTGGTGTTAGTGGTAAAGAACCTGTCTGCCAATGCTGGAGATGCTGGAGATACGGGTTCAATCCCTGGGTCAGGAAGATCCCATGGAGGAAGGCATGGCAACCCACTCCAGTATTCTTGCCTGGAGAATCCCATGGACAGAGGAGCCTGGTGGGCTACAGCCCACAGGGTCACAAAGAGTCAGACACAATTGAAGCGACCTAGAACGCATGCCCTCTGACTGGAAGGAAGCACTTCCCTGCCCTCTGGAAATTCTCCTGGGTCACCCATGTTTGTTTATTTGTTTTAACAAAGATAGGCTAGGTCCAAGATTGAGCGAGGGAGTGAATGGAGTCCCCTCCCATACCGTTCCCTGGCCACACTATTCTGTCTGTTGCCCCCTCCCATCCTGAGGGTTCCTTCCCCCTAAAACTCCAACCCCACTAGGTTCCTCACTTTACCGAAACCATCTTATGTCTTCCCACTGCCCTCAGGAGAAAGCCCTGGACACTAAGAGTCGGTTCCTGTTTCCTTTCCGTTTTACGCCTGTCTTTCCTCTGGTAGCTCAGCTGGTAAAGAATTCACCTGCAATGCAGCAGACCCTGGTTTGATAACTGGGTTGGGAAGAGCCGCTGGAGAAGAGATAGGCTCCCCACTTCGGTGTTCTGGGGCTTCCCTGGTGGCTCAGCTGGTAAAGAGTCTGCCTGCAATGTGGGAGACCTGGGTTTGATTCCTGGGTTGGGAAGATGCCCTGGAGAAGGGAAAAGCTACCCACTCCAGTATTCTGGCCTGGAGAAATTCATGGACTGTATAGTCCATGGGGTCACAAAGAGTCGAACCCAACTGAGCGACTTTCACTTTCACTTTCCTCTGCACAAGACCCTGGTGCTGGCCACTATCCGTAAGAAAGCTTATCACCCAGACCTCTGAGGCACAACCTATAGGAATCCCCTCCCCACTGACCCTTTCCATCTTCTTCTGCCAGTCACACACACATACATGCACACACACACCAACTGCTTCTGCCTCCATCCCCCAGTCCCTCGTAACACCTCCCATCACTGCATGAATAGCTTTGTATCATCCCTGTCTATGCATGCTCTCTCTCACCCCAGACTGAGGCTCTCAGGGCAGGGATCATAACTGACTTCTTTCTGCATCCCCAGAAAACCCCACAATGCCAGACCCAGAGTGGGGGCTTCTGACATTGCAGAAGAGGATGTTTAAATGGCAGCTACCCAAGGCCTGAGCTTCCACAGCGGACCAAAAGGGCATTTTTCAGTGTCCCTTCCACCTCCCTTGAACAAGATCCAGCTGAAACAAAAACAAACAAAACGTGCTCTTTCCTCTAAGCCCCAGACTGGTTCTCCCCCGGCGCGATGCTTTCGAACATCATCTGCTTTCCCACTTCAAGGTCTATCTATCATGTTCACCAGAATCTGTCCCTGCGGGGCTGCGGCATGAGAATCGTCAACATTTAACACAATCAGAGCTTGTTCCGTTGTGGGGAGGTGGGGGCGGGAGGCTGGCAGGGCTGAGCCCTGCTTGTCTTCTCGACTGAGCACGAACGCCTACAGACGGAATTCTCCCATGAGACCCTCCTCCTCCTTCCCTCTGTCCTCTTTGCCTTTTACCAAGGAGGTAGGGCAGGACCGATGCAAACCCTGGCCCCATCCAAGGGCTCACCTCTCCCACCCTGGCCATCTGTCCTGGCCTCATTTAAGTGTTCTTACCTACCCATCACTCTGCAGCAGCCAGTGGCCAGGGAGGGAATATAGGTCATTTACACTTCTTCGTGCCTTTTGTAGCAACTGTTGTACCTGAGCATTCAATTTCTATAAGAGCAGCTCATGGTGGAAAAACCCTAACTTAAAGAATCCCCGTGGAACTTCAGGCGGAAAGGCATGCACAGAAGTGGGGAGAGATGGGAAAGAGAAGATGGCAAATGGATCTGTAAAGTTTTAAATAACATCTACGTTTAGGATCTCCTTTCCTGTAAGTTTCTAGCTTCAGACCTTATGGGCCAGGGCAAGAGTGACAAGTTGAGTGCTGGAGGTCCGGTTCAAGATTTCTCTATGGCAGCATCCATGTCCAAGGAAAGGATACTTTTGTACTTGACCATGCCCAGGGTGTGCTCAGGGCAATCAGTTTAAGTGTCGTGAAGCAGGTAAAAAGGAAGGATCAAGAGAAACAGTGGCTGTTTCTCCGAATTCCCCTTCTGCTGCTCTTTGTCTGTCCTGGGTGGACAAGCTGCCAATCTGCCTCAGCGTTACTCCCACGTCAGTGGGCTGTGGATAGGGGTAGCCATCGATGTCCTTGTTGGCCCTCTGTCAATGTCCCCCAGCCTGGGACTGACATTCCTTTTCAAAGCTGCCCCTTGCAGGCGCCTGATTTGAGAGCACAGAAAAGAGCAAGGCAGTGATTAGCCATGGACTGTTCCCAACTCACCGCAAAAACAACCAAGTTCCATTCATTCGGCTCCAGGCGGCCCTGAACACCCCTGGGCCTTTGAGAAAGGGTGGCAGCCCCCAAACCACCTGGTAACAGGCTGGCTGATTGAGCTGAATTCATTTTTCCTCCTGAATACAGAGACAAGTACTTACAAATTGAATGAAATTGATGCAAGTGAAGTTATTCAATTTCCGGTGGCCTTACCCAGAGCCTTTAGCATGCTTCTCACAAATAATAATTGTTTTCTCCCTGCACAAATGTAAAAGCATTTCCAGCACTCTGAAAGCCCCTCTTTTGGGTGTTTGCACTCAATTCCATTTCTGTAAGCATGGACTGAGGCATTCCTAGCTGGTCCTGATACTGGGCGATTGGCTCACATTCCAGAGTGCTTACTATGTGGCAGGCATTTTCACACATAGGATCTCCTTTAATCCCTGTGAGAACACCCTGAGGGCCATCTTACCCCCACTTTGCAGATGAGGAAACTGAGACCCAGAGAGGTGAGGTGGCTTGCCCAAGGACAAACAGCCAGTCAGAGGTGGACCTTTCTCCAAATTCATGTCTTTATGTAAGGGGCCCGTCATTCATGAGACTGCAGTTCGGAGTATTAGCCAGTTCCAACTTGACCTGATAATGCGTTGGCAAACCCCATCCCAGGCGCTGGCAGGAAACTTCTGTGAATGAATCAGTGGATAATTGAGTGAAGTGTTGCCCCTGCGGACAAGGCTCTCTGATCCTCCTCCCTGATGCCCCATCATTCTACTTCTCTGGCCCTGCCCTCAAAGCCCGGCACCCACCCTCCCAGGTCACATCGCTCACCCCACGGCCACATGCGGTTTTCACAGGCACATGGGAACCACACGTCAATAGTTCCTTAAGGACAGAAACCTCTGAAGAGCTGTCTTACCTCCTTGGAAGGCTCGGTTCTGCATGTGTTGAATGGCAGTGCCCAAGCATAGGGGAAAAATGAATTCAGCTCAATCAGCCAGCCTGTTACCAGTGGTTTGGGGGAAGCCGCCCTTTCTCAAAGGCCCGGGGGCGTCCAGTTGGCGTGGCAGCACGCCACAGCCCTGGAAAGCTCCTCCGACTGTGACCCCGACCATCTTCTCAACAGCGCCAGGTGGCAGGAATCCTGGGAAGGATCCCCATTTGAACAAAGGGGGAACCAGACTCAAAGAGGGAGATGAGAGCAGACCTGGGCTGAGGTTTCCTGATGCCCAGCCCACTGCTCCTTCCTCTGTGCCTCCCCCAGGTCACCTTCTTCTCTGACTACTGAAATAACGGAGACTCACCCTCGACCCTGGTTTACAAGGAGGTTTTGTTTTGAGTGAATAGGAAAGAGTTTATGATTGATTAGTAATGTCTGCTATGATTGAAGATAAGAGTGACATCAGAGGTGGAGTATATTTATGGATCCTTCCCCAAACTCATGTGGCTTTTTTTTCTTCAAAACACAACAGTTTTGAAATGATTTCCTTCTTCCTGTCTCCTGCTCAATAAAAATTTCTGACCTAATGGTTAGGACTTGGGAAATTTCACCTTAATGTTATGTGGGAGGGAAGGGTTTGATAAACAATTTAACATAGACTTCCAGATTGCAAGGGGAGTGTTTAATTTGCTCAAGAGACCCACTGTCCTCCAGGACTCCAGTCCATTAGCTTTTGTCCAACTAATGACAAGTGAGTTTTCTATATTCATTAAAGCAGACTTGGGATTTGGCTAGAGGGGCAGTGAACTGGAGAGGAAATAGCACTGGACTCAAGAGAAATGTTCCTGATTACTTGCTGTACGTTTTGAAAAAGAATAAAATGGTGTTTTCCTAAAATCCCTTTAAGTCAAGCTTTTCCTTGATATGGGCAGGTGTACCTTCCAGTGGAAACCCGGGGAATGCCCAAAGGAGCCTTCGGGTCAGTACAAGCCAGCTCTGGTCATTTCACCAGCCACTACCCATCCGTTCCCATGGGGCTGTACCGGCAGAGACAGAGATGGGAGGGGCCCAGCTGCCCGCAGAGGGCCCACAGTCTAAGGGGGCCGCTGCAGGTGAGAGCAGTGAGGGGCAGCACCTGCAAGTCACTGGCACTGTTGCTCTGAGCTTCTCCTGCCCTGACTTCAGAATTCCACTGATCTCAGCACAGCATTCACAGGGATGCTGTGAGATGCCAGGAGCCTGGAAAAAGACGAAAGAGTTTCCCTTGCACCTCCTGCTCTGCCCCTGCACTTTCGTTTCAGCCACCTCATGAGTGATGGAGTTTGGGCTGCTTCCTGGTCCCCTGCTGGGAATAACTCCCCAAATGCCATGGAATAAGGTCAGGAGGGTTTTGAAGCAGCTGCTAGTCAAATGGAATCTCTCTGTCAATTAGGAAAGAGCCCTATTCTGGCAGAAGACCGATGGCTCACTCGAAATTGGTGGTTGGAGAAAGTTTACTGAAAAAATGGTTTACCAAAGTGAGGCCAGAGTTAAGAAAAACCAGCAAAGGATGGTGAAACGCCTGAGCAACAGAGGGGAGCCACTAACTACACACAGGCCTGGAGGGACGTCAGGAGAAAGTGGGTGTGGAGACCCACACGAGCCACGTCTACGGTAACGGGCACCACATGACCGAGGGTCACGGCCACTGCCGAGCCAACAAGGAGGGAGAGCAGGGAATACGTACCCCACCTCTCTGCCCGTCAGCCGGCCGTGTCTCCTGCTGCTGCCTCCCGTTGGCTGAAGAGGAAGCCAGAGAGGAGAAAGTCTGGTGGAGGTGGCCCCCAGGGCCCAGAGAAGGGGAGGGGGCAGAGAGAAGAGCTGGGGGCAAACAGAAATGGCCAGCAAGTACCCCTTCCTCCAGACTTTTGCTGCCATCTGCCGGGGTGTCGTGATAAACATTCTAAGCTATGACTACTGTATGGATGGCGGCCCTAAAGATGGTCTGTAGTAGCCTTGCTGCAATCAGACCTGATCCCAGGTTTCACTCTCCCCAGCACACAGTCCACGCTCTGGCTCCCCAAGCGCCCTGAACAGAAGTCCCTACTCCCCAGGCTTTGCCCACATGGCTCCCTCCTCTGCAATCCTCTGCATCGCAGACACATCTAATCTCGGAAGCACAGGGGAAATGCCACCTCCTCCCTGAAGCCTGCCCAATCCCACCAACGGGAAGCCTCATCTGCTTCCTCAGGGGTCCTCACAGAGCACCCCCGTACCTCTCCCTCCGCGAGTTAAAACCTTGATGACTCACGAGTGGGCCACGGTTCTGTTTTCAGCTCTCTGGCTCTCTGTGTTTCTTCTCTTGTCTCTCTTTGAGCTCCCCTTGCCCCTCTCTCTCTCTGATCTCTCTTTCTCTCCTACACACCCTAGGCTCCTCTTAAGGAGTAGACAGTTCAGCTTGTTCACCCCTGAATTCACCCAAGTCCCCTCAAACAGCCAACTCTGTCCCTGGAGAAAGGAGCCAAGACCACTGGCCACATGCACAGTGATGCGATGGAGGAGCCCCAGGCTTCAGGGGTGGGAATCCTGGCTCCGCCCCACTCAGCCTTTCGTTTTGGACAGATCACCTCACATATCTGAACCTGTCCCCCATCTAGCTATCTTCTCGTGGGAATAGTTATCTGTACCTTGGAGCTGCCGTGAGAATTCATGGAGTCTGTGTAGATGGCACTCCCTCAACGAGAGCGTCCTTTTCACATCCTGAAACACTGGGTTTTCCTCAAGGGAATATCATATCCTAACTCAGCCCACACTCAGAGGGGGCCTGGCGCTCCAGGAGTGGGCGGCATAGTGTACAGTTCAGGAGTGTATCTCCTGGGCAGTCCCCGTGTGGCCTTGGGCAAGTTACTTGGCCTCTCAGTGTTCTGTTTCCTCATCTTTAAAGCAAATAATAGCCAGCATGGAGGTGTTCCTAGCTAATATCCACGCAGGGCTTACTGGGGAACAGACACTGTCGCCTCCAAGAGGAAGCCTTGCACACCAGTGCGCGATCTGTCACTCTCTTCCTCTGCCAAGAGACCGCAGTGTTCCACATAACGGCTGTTCTGTCGGCCTCTGACCCCAGGGTGACGACGGCAATAGCACAGGCCAGGGCCCTTGCTGATCCAGGAGGGGCTCATGGTGTGACTGAGGCCACGTTAGACCTCTGAGATCTGGGGGGCACTTGTTACCACAGCATGACTTAGCTGATCCTGACTAATACCCGTGGGCTCTGTTATGGTCCCCATTTTATAGTGAGGAAGCAGCAGTGTCTGCGTCACGGACAAGCCTGAATATTACTCAGGTTTGTTCATGCAAATTGGCCTGTGATAAGCCCTTATTAAATGCTAGCTATTACAGATGCAGACACAGGCACACACCGACATGGGCTCAGCTCTGGGCCAGCACGGGTTTCCAGGGGACAGCTCAGAGCGGCCCCAGACCGTCGGCCGGGAAGGAAGGCCAGAGTCTCCATGAGCACACGGCCGCCGCTCCACCACAGGCTAGAGCCTGGAGATCAGCAAGCTCAGCAAATACCAGCCCTCCTCTTGGTTCCTCCCATCTGTCTGGCCATCGACCTTGACTCACTAGCAATTGCTCCTGGCTGCGTGTGAGCTGGCAGCCATGGATTTTCTTTCCTTCTGGGTTAAATTTCTGGCTATCAGTGGGTGATGTTCTGTCACCTCCTGCTCACCTGCATCCGGCAGAGCCTGGGAGAGCTGGAAGGCTGAAGGGGGCTATAGCAGCCCGGGAGGGGACCCTCAGGCACCTTCTCAGGCCCATATTCTCTGATCACCTGCATCATGTCCTAATCATTCCTGAGTGACAAAGTGTAACGTGGAGCGTTACATTTGAACAATGCTCCCCAGCTCAGATGGAAAACATCTTCCTTTTCTTTATATACTCAACCCTCACTGGCCCTTGGGCACTAAGGTAGGCTGACTTTGCTGCTCCAACCAACTCACAAAGTTAGTAAAGACAGCAACAATAATGGCTGAGCTTTTGAATGTGTATTCTGTGCCAGACCTACACTAGGCACTTTGCAAGTTTTATCCCTTTTAATCCTCCCCATAAGTATATGAGATAGGGGTCAGGTGCCATCATTTTATAGATGAAGGAATTGAGGCTCAGAGAGATTGCAACAGGACCAAAGACACAGAAAATGATGAAGCCAGGATTCAAAGCCGGGTCAGTCTGGTTCCAGAGGCCCAGGGCAGAGAGGGAAACTGGGATCTGGTTTACTCCTCCTAAACAGCCTTGTAAGTAAGTCTTAGCATCCCCATAATGTAAATGATGTTGCTGAGGACCAGAGACAGATATACACAAGATCACACGGCAAGCAGCATCATCAGATCCCCCCTGTGCAAGAATCACTAGCCATGGGAAGTGGAGACAGCCCCGTAATGTAGAAGGGCACCATCGACCAGTAAGTGGGACCTAAACAGGGCTTTGAAGGGAGCACAGAAGAGGGGTAATCCAGGGAGCCTTCCCAGAGGAGATGGCATGTGAATAAAGATAGGAGAGAAGACTGGTCCAAAGGCTGTGTGCTATTATACTGGGGCCCAAGTTCTGGGGATCAAGGTAGCCTGAGGCTGGGATTGTCTGCACCGGTTGTAGGCTGCCCTGCCCCACCACCAAGTAAATTTCTCCTTCCTTTCAGTTGAGATACTCAGATCCCTCCAATGGGAGGGAAAGTTTCAACCGAAACTCTAATTCCCTATTCCCAGACCATTCAGAGGATGGCCAGGCTGGACTGGTAGTACTGGTGGCCAGCAAGGACACACACAGAGGACACATCCATAGGACCTGGACAAATTTTCAAGCCACGTCCAATTTCTTCGCCAGGTCTAGATCTGTCTTTTTGCATTTGTAATTCCAGCTTCATTTATCTTATACCCACCTGTCCCCATCTGGAAGGAAATCTAGTGAAAGTAAGAAGGGAATAAAATAATAGGAACTTTTTAGCCTGGAGTAGTCATTAAATGCTCTCTTTGCCCATCAGACTGGTATTTAAATGAAGGAGGGGTCTGGGGTGGGCAGAGGGCATTGTTAACAACTGCCTCAGTGTGGCAGCAGGAGACAAGAATGATAGACTTGGAGAATGTTTTCCCGATTATGCTGAAGTGGTGAAAAACAACGGTCCCCAAATGGAAGTAACGGTGCTCAGAACCTCTCCGTGGATCCTGCAGGCAGCAGCTGAAACTGCCTCACTTCTTTTCTAACAGGACTGAATTAATTCGGGGACTGCACGACCCTTGTACTCCCATTTCGATTACAGACAGACCTAGTTTTTGCAGAACTCATTAACTAGCAAGTCTGCAGGGACCTGGGCTTCCAAGCCTTGCTGGACAGGCCCCTGATCCAGGTTCCAAGGAATCCGGGCACCCGGAGTGTAGGCAAGGCCTGTGCGGAAGGTTGGGACTCAGAGGGAAGCTCTTGCTGCTCTTGATGAGTCTGAAGATCAGTGTGCGGAGGAGGCAGGAGGCAGCGCCTCAACTGCCTGCGTTTCACCAGCAGTCGGGCTGTGACCGTCAGGACTCAGCGCTGGGGGCGGCTGAACATTGACGATTTGAGTTCGGAATTTCCTGTAAAAGGTCACCCTCCAGTAAGAACTTATCTTGTCAGCAGCAGGAGGAGGACACTGAAACCCCAAGTGGAGACATGTGGATGTGTTCCAACGCTGCCTGGTCCTCAGGTTAACCTCTAGGACTCCCTTCTCCAAGAAACCTAGAGCCTCCCATCTGGTCAGAACCTCTCTCCTGTTTCTGTCCCTATCTCAAGACATTCAACCCCTCATGCTTGTGAAACAGGTATTCGCAATCATTTCCTTAAAAAAAATTTTTTTGGCCGCAACTCACAGCTTGTGGGACTTTAGTTCCCGGACCTGGGATCAAACCTGAGTCCCCTGCACTAGAAGGCAAAGTCTTACCCCTTGGACGGCTGGGGCCGTCTCTCCATCCATTTCTCATCTCCCCTGATGAGCTATGAGGCCCGAAACAAGTTCTTTGATTCTTTGTATGCCCAGCCTTGGGCATCCCTGGTGGTTCAGTGGTTGAAAAAAATCTGCCTGCCAGCGCAAGAGATGCGAGTTCAATCCCTGGGTTAGGAAGACCCCCCTGGAGAAGGAAATGGCACCTCACTCTAGTATTCTTGCCTGGGAAATGGACAGAGGAGACTGGTAAGCCACAGTCCGTGGGCTGGCAAAGAATCAGACACAGCTTAGTGACTAAACAACAGCAATGCCCAGCCTCACACATAGCATGTTCCATGGTTACTCACTGAATACAAGAAGAAATAAATGAATACAAAGTGGCTGCAGACAAAAAAAAAAAGTAAAAGGAGTACATATTTCATGGAAATGTTTCCCACAGGATAATTAATACTGAAAGATGAATGAAGATAACCCAGTTGAGGGATGACATAACTTACACGTTCTAGGCAGGGTTAGAGCCATGTAGAGGCAGGTTCCCCGAAGGAGTAGCAGAGCATCACAGTTAACCCAGACTCTGGAGCCAGATTGTTTAGTTTATTTCCCAACTGCGAACTTAGCACTCTGTGAATTTGGCCAAGACAGCTCTCTTGCTCTGCCTTAGTTGCCCATCTGTAAAATGGGGGCGATAAAAAGTACG
Source organism: Muntiacus reevesi (assembly GCF_963930625.1). Classification (NCBI taxonomy): domain Eukaryota; kingdom Metazoa; phylum Chordata; class Mammalia; order Artiodactyla; family Cervidae; genus Muntiacus; species Muntiacus reevesi. Next base: position 56,821,556 of record NC_089265.1, on the reverse strand, counting down.
TACTTCACAGGATTGTTATCCATGAGGTGCTTAAAGTGTACTTAGCACAGAGTGATGAGCAATTACCCCCACTCCTCTCTGACCCACCTGGAGCTGGCTTTTCTCTGCCCCATTCTCTTGCACCACATACACCTCGTTGCTCATCTCTGCAACCAAGCTGTGCTGGGTCTACGGAGACCCCTGTTGACCGAGGTGTGGAACAGTCTGACCTCTGCAGTTTCAGCACCTCCATTATTTAACCCCGTGTGAGAATACTGCATATATCAACCACCCCCTTCTTCTCACCTCTTATTGCTCACAACTCAGTTTATGCCACCTCAGATGCCCTCTCATACATAAACATGCATTCTCCCTGTCTTTTGTTCAGTTAGTTTTAATTAAACTTTTTCCTTTGTCTCTACTAGCTTTTGTTCTCCAAATCCTACCTTGCTTTGTTCTACCTGAGAGCACCAAGTGTATTGTGGCTGATGAACTTAAAAATAACATTATGCTGCACTGTCCAATACAGTAACCACTAATCACAAGTGATAACTTACATTTAAAATTTAATTTAGAATCCCAGTTTGAAAAAATAAAAAATAAAAAAAATAAAATTTAATTCATTAAAATGAAATAAAATTAAAAATCCAGTTCCTCTGGTGCACTACCCACACTTCAAGTGTTCGATAGTTACCTGTGGCTAGAAGTCACTGTATTGGATATAGAACACTTCCATTATTTGTAGAAAGTTCTATTATACATTGTTGCTCTATGTTCCTCTAAATAAGACAGAAATATAATTACAGCTTCTAAAAGGAAGGGACACAATAATGAACTTTTTCCCCTTATCTCTCTCTGGATGCTCAACAGGCAAGGGGACAGCTATCCCGTGTGAGGCCCCACCTGCCCCTACTCCCAGGTGACTGGACCGGGGGCTGACGTCTTATGTAAGCAGATCCAGCAGGTTCTCTCACCTGAGACTTTGGAATCAGGACCCCCTGGTGCTGACCAATTAGCACAGGGAATAGGAAGGACTTGGAGGCGAGGGCTGAAGCTACCATTTTATCAAGGCCTCGATGAGTCACATGTAACCAGACAAACAAGCAGACAAGTCAATCTGCAGAGCCAGAAAAATGAACTAGGAGTCCAAGAGACAGAAAGTTAAGAAACCAAACATTCCACAGTGGAGGGCTAAGGGGGTAGCCTGGTAAAGCAGAAAAAGTGGAGGCCTGAGGTCTCTTCCTGCAGGGCCAGGCGGTCTGTCCTTTCTGTAACCGGGTGCCCTGCCAGTCCTCAGTCCCCTCCTTTGACCTGGGCTCCAAGTGGGATTCCATACCCTGCCTTGCAATAGTTCCTGACCAGGTTCTTGGGATCTCGAACAGTGCTCTGACAAGGTGATGGGCTAAGTTTGTCTTTACCATCCTGCTCCCGGGATTAATTTGTGTAAACACTGTATGATGGCCTGAGGGACACAGTGAGGGCAACTGCCTGCGCAGGATTCAGCGGTTGTTATTAAGCACGGCCTGGGGTTCTCCGGCGTGCCAGGTCCTGAAGAAAGGACAGAGCGGTGTCCATCCTCTTCCATCTCTGGATGCTAACCAGACTTCAGGGCTCTGCTCAGTGCCGCCACTTCCTGAAAGTCTTCCCAGATCTACACACACACACACAGCACCCTCAGCTAGAAGTGAGACTGCTTTCTCCAGACCCAAGCTGATGATGACTACTTTGGGTTAAATTATGTGACAAACATTTAGACTGCATTTTGGTCTCCAACATATCTAACCTGGCATGTGTGCTCATCCAAAGCTCTGGAGTGAAAAAACAGGTCTCCAGAATGCTCTGGAGTGCAGCTGGGCACAACTCCTCACTTTGTAGAAGCGGACACGCGCCGAGAGAAGTAGCTGATAGAGGTACCCTCACTTTCTGCCGCCACAATCCAACCAATCTCACTTTACCTGGAAGTCATCCCAGCTACCCTGTTATAATAAACATCTCCCACCTCCCAATGCCCTCCTAGCTCTTTGAGATGTTATTCTGAGCAATGGTGGTGAAGGAGGGCATCCCAGTAAAGAAGCAAGGAGAAGCCCCTTTTGGGTGTCGATGGCAGGTTTCTATGGAGATTGCCTGAGTGAGGGTTTGGGTCAGTTTCACTGGTTTGACTGACTGGTTTACTGAAGTGCTTGATGAATATAATGATCTGCATGTTTGGACCTCTCATGAGTAGAATTCAGGTATCTGTCCTAAATGTTCATGGAACAGCTGAGGGATGGTTCATCATGACCTCCAAGAGGATGAGTTCTCCATCAGCTCTTTAGGTCTAAGCTGTCCTAATCAAGAACATCACACTAAGTATCAAAAGTTCATCACCAAACAATTATAACAATTTTTGTTATAATGGAGATCAGACCAACTTCTGATTCCCAAGACACACCCATTAGTCACTCAGTCATGTCCAGCTCTTTGTGACCCCATGGACTGTAGCCCTCCAGGCTCCTCTGTCCGTGGAGTTCTCTAGGCAAGAATTCTAGAGTGAGTTGCCATTTCCTCCTCCAGGTTTTCTTCCCAACTCAGGGATCAAACCTGTGTCTCCTGCATTGCATGCTGATTTCTTTACCGTCTGAGCCGCTAGCGAAGCCCCTACATGTAAACTATATTCCAATATCACGGAAACACTAACGCCACTTAAGTTTTGGCCCCCTTTTCTAGATCAGGGGTGGTATGTATGTTCCATTTCACCTGTGCTTATTGTTTGGGGGCAGTTGCTTAAAGCCTGTGTTGAGAAGGATTCTGAGGCCCAGAGTAAAGTGCTAATGAATGACTTGGATTTCACACGGTGAAAGTTAGGACACTGAGGAAGGTCACTCCAGGCCAAGGCTCAGCCACCTAGTTCATCCGTGGGAACACCCACACCAAACGAGCATTTGACTCCTGATCCAAAAATGACCACACACCTGAGTGTCCGGGTACCTTGCAGTGACAACAGCCGGGAAACTTGGCGTGAGAGCATTTGGACATGAGGGGCATGCTTCGAGGGTGGCGGTGGCCCAGAGGCCCCTGTCAGCTATGACGGCAGGGAGCCCTGAGGAGCGACAGCTGCAGGGCGCTTCTGCAAGGTCACCGTGATCCCCCGCCTGCCAGTGGCTCCCTCTTCTCACTCGGGGGGGCAAGCTCGTGCCAGCCTCATCAAGAAACTCAATGTTCATTAAGGCTGTGATTCCCAGGCTGGCAGCCAGTGCCAACGGGTGGTCCCCTAAGCCTCTCACATGTCTGTGTATCCATCCATCCCAGAGACTGCCCGGGTCCCCAGATCAAAGGAAGCCCTGGGGCGCGGCCCGGGGGCCCTCCCCCAGAAGTCTCCGGCACCAGGGCGTGGGGTGGGGGTCCGGCCTGCAGCCCCACGGCGCTCTCCGCTCCCACCACTCCCTCACCTGCAGGCGGACCCCTGACTCCGGGATTTGAATAAAATAAAAACTGACAGTGTGGAGCCATGTTCAGGGCTGAGCTACAAAGGCTTCGAGCAATTATCTTTGTCAGAATTCATTTTGTCAGCGCCCCTCTCCTCTTCAGGTTGCACGCTACTAATATCTTTCAAAAGTTTGAGGAGACAGATTAAAACGAGGGCAGGACTGTGAGCATCTCCACATTAGGACAAGCTGGATGCAGAGCAGGCCGGGGCAAAGTGTGTGAACCCGGAGGAGTGACGGGAGCAGAGCCTCCAGTGCTGCAGAAAGTCCCAGAACAAGCGGTGGGAGGGGCCTCACGGGCCACTTGTCCCTATCAAGCCCCCACCCCCCAGTTCACGGACAGGGCCTCTTCCTAGTTTCAAGCGCAGTGACATGCCAGGGGCACCCCCTGCCATGTGCCCCCAGCCTCTGGCCCAGAACAGGCCCGAAAAGAGCAGTCCTGGTCTCAGCCACACAGAGGTTATCCCCACTACTCCCCGCATCCCTCACACGTGTGTGCAGCCCCCGCCGACGGGGGCTGTGGGCAAGTGACCGCGAAGTGACCAACACAGCCCATGCTTCCGCCCCGCCCCGCAGACCTGAGTGCCCACGTGCCCTGGCCTTGCCTTCTTGGAGGCCTGACGGGACCTTGAACTTCACGCGTGGAGCGCGGGGCACCTGGTCTCCCCAAGCCGTTCCCATACCCGGGCTTTCCTGTGTCAGGGAATTGCAGCTCTGTCCCTTTGAGTTGCTCGCTCTAAATATCCTCAGGATCTTCCTTGCTTCCTTGATTTCTCCCAAACCCCACACTGAGTTAGTCAGCAAACAGGATCAGCTCTGCTTTCAAAATCCACCCAGTATAATCTGAAGTCAGGAGGGTTGATTCCTCCACTGTATCAACCTAGATGGGTGGGGTGGGCAGGGAGATGGGAGGGAGGCTCAAAAGGAGGGGGATAGATGTATACCTATGGCTGATCATGTTGAGGTTTGACAGAAAACACCAAAATTCTGTAAAGCAATTATCCTCCAGTAAAGAAATAAATTTTTAAAAAAATCCATTCAGAGTCGGACCACCTCTGACGCCACCACCGCGGCCACCCCGCCGGGGCCCCCTCCAGCCCTGTCGCTCCCTGTGGCCTCACGATCTGCAGTTTCCTTCCCACACAGCAGCCTGAGGGAATCCTTAAAAGCCTAAGCCCAGTTATGTCAGTCTTCTCAGACCCGCCAGCGTCTCCCTATGCCTCTCAGAATAACAGCCAGGTCTTCTCCTCGGTCTCCAAGATTTGGCCCCCAAACAGCCCTCAGGAGTAAGGGGACCATCCAGCCCACCACCCTCACCGCCTCCAGGATGGCCTCCACCAGGAAAGTCCCCTCCCCTCGAGTCCCAGCCCCTCCCCAGGGTGCCTGCACCCAAAGCCGGGTCAACACGGGGCTGGAAGGTCCAGCTGTCCTGCCCCAGCTCAGGGCACCTGTGAAAGGTGAGCGCGCCTCCACACCTCCTGCAGTGGAGGGCTCCCAGGGGACCGTCACTGTTCCCCTCCTACCCCCTCCCGCAGGTGATGTTCCCGAGAGCCCCTCCCAGTAAAACTTCTGCCCACAGATCTGTCTCAGAGTCTGCTTCCTGAGGAGCCCAGTCTGTGACAGAGACCCTGGGACTCCTGGTCCCCTTTTCCTCTGACCTCAATTCCGCACCCCTCCTCCCTCACACCCTCTGCTCAGCCCCCCGCCTCCTTGGTCTTCCTTGAATACAGCAGACCTGCTCCTGCCTCAGGCCCCTGTCCTTGCTCTTCCCTCCACCTGGGAGGCTCTGCCCCTATATCCACACCCCTCCTTCATGGCTTTACTCAAACATCACCGTCTCAAGGAGGCCCTCTCTGCCCATCCCGTCTGCAAATGCAAAAGACCTGACCCTTCCTATCTCCTCCCCTGCTTTGTCTTTTAAAAATATTTATTTATTTGGCTGCACCAGATCTTAGTGGCAGCATGCAGGATCTAGTTCCCCAACCAGGGTTCGAACCTGGGCCCCCTGCACTGGGAGTTCAGAGTCTTAGCTGCTGGGCCACCAGGGAAGTCACCTCCCCAACTTGCTTTGTTTTTCTTCTTAGTCCTTAACACTATCTAATGCACCATACACTGTGTTTTGTTCATTGTTTCCCTCAACTAGAGCATAATCTCCATGAAGGCAGGGATTTTTGTCTGTTTTGTTCAATGTGCCTAGAACAGTGCCTGGCATGCAATAATATGTGTTGACAGAATGGATTAAGCTCAGTGTTGTGAAATCTATCTATTCATCCATTCTTCAAGCATTTATTTCTCTGGACACATCAGAATAAGTATTGTCGGAAACTCACAAAGACACCACGATCCTCTCTCCACCAGTGGGTTTCTTGTCTGGGAAGAAGGGGAACACTGGGCTGAGAGGACTCAGAGGAGCTGAAGATCCCTGCCAGCTGAGCATGGGCCACAGTGGGGGCTTCCTCGAAGAGGGGCTTGGCTCTGTCCCCGGTAGGACAGGGAGCACTTGGACAAGGGAAAATGGAGGGAGGACATCCAGGCAGAGGGAGGATGGGATTGAAGGTATGGACCTGGGCGTGGGTTGTTAAGGCCAGCTTGAAGAGGACAGAGCCCTGGGGAACAGTGGGAGAGATTCCTGGGAAGGTCAGCGGGGTCAGCAGATGAAGATGTCGGACTTCTGTTCTGCCCTGTGGACAATGCAGACCACCCCCCACCCCCGGCCACTGCAGCATGTCTGGGCAAAAGACTAATGTGATCGTAAATGGTCCGTTTCACAGGCTGACCGTGTAGTCATCCAGAGATAGAGCAGAGGACCCAGAAGGACCATCACAAGCAGGTTGTGCGAAACAAACTCTAGTGTGGGTGTCTAGAGAGCTGGGCTCCAGGCCCGTGTCACTGCTAATTACACAGGTGGTGTTTAGTCACACCAAACCACATTTCCTCCCGCTTGGAACCTGTCATCGAATCTCAGAACCACTGAGCTGCCAGGTGACCTCAGAGGTTACCCAGTCCAGGTGGGAAATCAATTTACTGAGCTGAGAGTGTTTTTAAAATGAAATAGAAGAGAAAGGCGATGTCAGAGTGCATCACTTGTGGTAAAGGTAAAATTGCTTTGTGAAACTTTTGTTAAGGGTTGTGTGTGTGCGATGGTTCAAAATATAAATCCACCTCCGAGGGTCACAGTAATAAACACTTGAAAGTCGCTGCTTCTGTCCCTTCCCTCCACACTGTGTGGACCGCCTTTACAGAATTCGCAATAAAATGCCTGGCCCCTCTTGCTCACCTCTGGGAGCAGGATGCTCCCCTCTCCGAAGGCAAAAGCCCCTTCCATTGTTGACTGCTCTGTGCATTGGAAGTATTTCTTCATCTCAAATTGTCTCTTGTTCTCCTGTCCACTGGTCTCCCCTAGCTTTCTCCCCCAAGTAAACCTAATCCCACCTTAGATAACAGCAGCAAGTTGAAAACAGCTCTATAAACCTCCCAGATGGCGCTAGTGGTTAAGTTCAATTCAGTTCAGTTGCTCAGTCATGTCCGATTCTTTGTGACCCCATAGATTGCAGCACACCAGGCTTCCCTTTCCATCACCAACTCCCAGAGCTTACTTAAACTCATGTCCATCAAGTCGGTGATGCCATCTAACCATCTCATTCTCTGTCATCCCCTTCTCCTCCCACCTTCAATCTTTCCCAGCATCAGGGTCTTTTCAAATGAGTCAGTTCTTCATATCAAATGGCCAAAGTATTGGAGTTTCAGCTTCAGCATCAGTCCTTCCAATGAATATTCAGGACTGATTTCCTTTAGGATGGACTGGTTGGATCTCCTTGAAGTCCAAGTGACTCTCAAGAGTCTTCTCCAACACCACAGTTCAAAAGCATCAATTCTTTGGCGCTCAGCTTTCTTTATAGTTCAATTCTCACATCCATCCATGACTACTGGAAAAACCATAGCTTCGACTAGATGGACCTTTGTTGACAAAATAGCCTCTGCTTTTTAATATGCTGTCTAGGTGGGCTATAGCTTTTCTTTCAAGGAGCAAGCATCTTTTAATTTCATGGTGGGGTAGAAGGACGTGTGTTCCTCTTCTCCTGCAAGAACTCCAAAACTACAACTTGCTGCTGAACAATCATCGACTGGAGAATGCTGGATCCCACCAAAAAAAGATATCCCACATCCAAGGACAAAGGAGAAGCCCCAGCAAGGCAGTAAGAGGGGCAAAATCACATTTAGAATCAAACTCCTTACCCACCAGAGACACACAGAGGGCTCAAACAAACCTTGCACACACCAGGACCCAGAGACCCCACAGAGACCGAGACAGCCTGTGTCTGAGCATCTCCTGAGGAGGTGCGGGTCAGCACTGGGCTGCCGCAGGGGCCGGGGCTCTGGCTGCAGCAGACCTGGGTGTGGCATGAGCCCTCTTGGAGGAGTCACCATTAACCCCACCACAGAACTGCCAGAACTTACACAGGACTGGGGGAACAGACCCTTGGAGGGCACGAACAGAACCTTGTGCACCAGGACCCAGGAGGAAGGAGCAGCGACCCCACAGAGACTGACCCAGACTTGCCCGGGAGTGTCCAGGGGTCTCAGGTGGAGATGTGGGTCAGCGGTGGCCTGCTGCAGGGCGGGGGCACTGAGGGTAGCAGTGTGTGCCTGGGACCTTTTAGAAGGAGGTCATTATTATCTCCATCACCTCCACCATAGTTTGGCCTCAGGTCAAACAACAGGGAGGGAACACAGCCCCGCCCATCAACAGAAAATTGGATTAAAGATTTACTGAGCATGGCCCCGCCTCAGAACAAGACCCAGTTTCCTCCTCAGTCAGTCTCTCCCATCAGGAAGCTTCCATAAGCCTCTTATCCTTCTCCATCAGAGGGCAGACAGACTGAAAACCACAATCACAGAAAACTGACCAAACTCATCACAAGGACAAAAGCCTTGTCTAATTCAATGAAACTATGAGCCATGCCATGTAGGGCCACCCAAGATGGACGGGTCATGGTGGAGAGTTCTGACAAAAAGTGGTCCACTGGAGAAGGGAATGGCAAACCACTTCAGTATTCTGGCCTTGAGAACCCCATGAACAGCATGAAAAGGCAAAAAGATAGGACACTGAAAGATGAACTCCCCAGGTCAGTAGGTGCCCAGTATGCTACGGGAGATCAGTGGAGAAACAACTCCAGAAAGAATGAAGAGATGGAGCCAAAGCAAAAACAACACCCACTTGTGGCTGTGACTGGTGATGGCAGTAAAGTCCGATGCTGTAAAGAGCAATCTTGCAAAGGAACCTGGAATGTTAGGTCCATGAATCGAGGCAAACTGTAAGATGTCAAACAGGAGACAGCAAGAGTGAACATCAACATTTTAGAAATCAGTGAACTAAATGGAATGGGTGAACTTAACTCAGTTTATAGCTACTGCTGTGGGCAAGGATCCCTCAGAAGAAATGGAGTGGCCATCACAGTAAATAAAAGAGTCCAAAATGCAGAGCTTGGATGCAATCTCAAAAACGGCAGAATGATCTCTGTTTGTTTTCAAGGCAAACCATTCAGCATCACAGTGATTCAAGTCTACGCCTCGACCAGTAATGCTAAAGAAGCTGAAATTGAACTGTTCTATGAAGTGGTAAAGAACCAGCCTTCAATGCAGGAGACGAAAGAGGCGCGGGTTCAGTCTCTTGGTCAGGAAGATCCCCTGGAGGAAGACATGGAAACCCACTCCAGGATTCTTGCCTGGAGAGTTCCACAGACAAAGGAGCCTGGCGGGCTACAGTCCACAGTGTTGCAGAGTCAGACATAACTAAAGCGACGTCGCAGGCACAACAAGCCTCTCAGCCAAGGTCTTTGGAGGCTTTAGACTCATCCACTTTTCTTGCCTGCCCAGCACCCCTTCTCCAGGAAGCAAGACCCAGGTCTCCAATCTGGGCTACCACCTCTGCCCAACCTAGAAGCTTAAGGGGGCCTGACCCCAGCCCCTGACTTTAATGATAGCTGCAGTGCCCTTGTTCATGGGGACTGGCTCCAGAGTGGTTACATGGTCTAAGTGAGACAATAGAAGGCAAACAGATTTCCCGGGCGGTCTAGTGGTTAAGACTCTGGACTTCCACTGCAGGGGGCATGGGTTCAATCCCTGGTTGAGGAACTAAGATCTGGCACGCTGTGCCAAGCAACTGGAAAAAAAAAAAAAGGCAATCCGGGAATTTTGCTGAAACTGTTAGAAAAGATGGTACAAGACGAAGACGGTGAACTCTAAGCCCAGAACTGCAGTGACCATCTCTGCCAAAGCCTAGGGAAAATCTGCCAGGGAATGAAGCCAACACAGAGGAGAATAAAGGATACGAGGAGAAAGGGGGAGACAGAGAGAGAGAAGCAGAGCGGGGGCTCTCAGGGGCTGAATAGTGTTTCCAAAAAAAATTATGTCAAATACTAACTCTCTGTATCCCAGAATGTGATTTGTGTGGAAACAGTGTCCTTACAGAAGTAATTAAGATGAGGACATGTGAGTGAGTCCTAATCCAATATGACTGGTGTCCTTATAGAAAGGGGAAATTTGGACACAGAGAAAACACAGAGGGGAAAGGCTGTGATGACACACAGAGACGATACCTGTGATGCCCTCAGAGGACAAGGGACTATAGTGATGCATCTGCAAGCCCTGCAAGCCCAGAGGTGGCCAGCAAACCGCCAGGAGCTAGGAACAGGCAAGGAAGGACTCCGCCATAGATCTCAGCTTGAACATGGCCCTGCTGACGACTTGACTTCAGACTTCTAGCCCCCAGAACTCCAGAGACTGTATGTTCCTATTGTTTTAAGTCACACATTTTGTGAGGCTTTGTTATAGCAGCGCTTACACTTATATAATCTTTACTTCATGTTCCGCACGGATCTTAGTACTTCACACATGTCAGCTCATTTAATAGTCACAGTAGCCCTATAAAGGTCTTACTATTATCTCCATTTCACCATTGAGGAAATTGAGGCACAGATGTTAAATAACTTACCCAAGGTCACATAACTTATCCGAAGTGAGGCCAGGATCCAAATGCAGTAGCATCTGACCCCTAGGCAATACTGTCTGTCAAGGGAGCGGGCACCCTGATGACGCTGTTGAAGCTCTGGACCCAACAGCCAGGGGCCAGCTATGGGAGCCAACAAGCACCCATGTTTTTGCCTAAGCCCTTTGGTTTGGGTTTCTGTCACTAACCAGCCCACACCACAGGCATCCCAGCTCTGCCGGCCTTGCTCAACAGCATGGTTCCCAGACACTTGGTCATCTTACCCTTTCCCGTATCCCTCGCCTGGATACACTGCCACTGGGGGATGCCCCTCATTTCTTGCCTTGTTACAAACCACGTTTCTTAACAATGACCCTCTGGCTCTCTGGATGGTTCTCATGAACCGGAAGGCAGGGAGTCGCTAGCAAGGAACAGCAAGAGGGCTGGAGAGAGTTTTCTGAAAAATTCGCTGGGAAAATTCTCCTTCCTGAGTTTGGAGCAGAGAGAATTAGAAGACAAGAGGAATGAGATCACACAGGCAAGCAGTTCACGTGTGACTTTAAAGAACTGGGAGTCGACAAAGCTGTGGGTGTTGATGGGAAAGATGTAATGGAGGGAGGAGGAAGAGGTGGAGGAAAGGGTACCTCTCTAACGCCCCCCTTTCCCACATGCCTCTCCAGGTCCCTAAAATCATTTCTCTCCAAGCATCTCTCTAATCTGGCCCTTTATCTCCCATAAGAAATCCCAGAGCTGACAGAGTCTCAAAAAGATTGTGAGAGTGCTCAAAAGGCAGGAAGGCTTCCCGATACAAGTAGGATGTTCCAGTCTGGAGCACCCTGGACTGAGAATACCCGATCACACTCTAGAAAACCCAGAGGGCCAGAGAAGAGGCACGGGGAAATTGCCGTCAGCCCCCAATCTAGTGCCTAAAAGCACCCTGTAGGAGGTGGAAGACAAAGTTTCAAGCCAAAAAAAAAAGGCCTATGAATAAAAAAATGAGTGATAAACTTTAATGACTCAGAATGTCATGCTGTCAAATTGCAACATGTTGAAAAGAGATTTAGAGCGTTTCAGAGGCTTCTGATGGAAGGAGCCTGCATGCAATGCTCAGCCATGTCCGACTCTGCGACCCCCTGGACTGTAGCCCACCAGGCTCCTCTGTCCTGGAATTCTCCAGGCAAGAATACTGGAGTGGGTTGCCATTTCCTCCTCCAGGGGATCTTCCTGACCCAGGGATCGAACCTGCGTCTTCTGCATTGGCAGGTGGATTTTTTACCCCTGAGCCAACAGGGAAGCCCCCAGGGGAAGGAGACAGCTTGCTAATGCTTGTTGACCTTTGCTGACGACAGACAGGGATGTATACAGACCTAAGCAAGCAAGAGGAGACACGGGACAGGCGAGACAGCAGAAAAGGAAAGGGGAAGGCAAGATGCGAAGGGTCGGGGTGGAAAGAGAACTCCCGGGGGCCTGGCAGAGTGACGGTACCACCACTGAAGAGAACAGAGACGCTGAGACAAGAGAAGGGCCCTCCAATCTAAGGGGACACCGAGGAGGCTGACAAAAGCTATTAGCAAACAACTCTCTCAGTTGATATCTCTCAATAAACAGAATTTCACAAATGGCTTGATTTGAATTTCCAATACTTGATAGATTCCAAACCCAGAACAATTATTTCTGATGTAAGGAATCAATAAACTCTTCCTTGGGCTGAATCCCAAGGAAAAAGAGATACTTCCAAGAGGGTTGCTAGGATTAAAACTCCTTCAAATGCCAAATGAACACTGACTTATCTCTTTTTAAAGAACTTTTTTGTAAGGCAAAAGTGAGCTTTGTAAGGAAAAGCAGGAGGGAAATTAATCTAACTTACTGTGACCTCCGCGGACTGGGTCTGAATTCCATTTCCACATGGCCTGTGAAGATCGTTCACATCTTGCACTCCATTAGTTGGTGTACTTAGCAAAGGTCGTGAGATGAGCAGAGGCTCTTCCTATTCCCGGATGTGATCCTGCCCCACGGCCCCCTTCCTGGCTCCCCGTGTCTCTGATGGAGCTCACCCATGCAGGCGTGAGCCACCGGCGAGGCCTCATCCTGAAGACTCCCGAGAGTGACGGGAGTTTCCACCGTCAGCACAGCCCCTGATGGCACAGGCTTCACGTGGTTCCTCTGCACCAGGGCCAGAGAGAACCGAACAGAAGCCCTCACGTTTCTTATACGCCCAAGGAAAGATTCGTGCCTATGTTTCACGGAACCGTTTCACAGCGATTGGGTCCTCCAGCGAAAAGTCTAAGGATAGAGGAAGAGGAGGAGGGGGAAGAATAAGAGGAAGAAGAGGAAAGGGGAGGAAATACCAAGAGAAGACAGCATGACAGGAAAGCCTCACAGCCCCCCAAACAGAGTCCCTATGCTGTTCTCACCCATGGTGATGTTCACATTCATGCGGGTCCAGAGCTTCTCTGTCCACATTACTGTATTCCTTCTTTCCCCTTCAGCGTGAGGTCAGAAGTCACACCTTTCAGAAGATGGCAGGAGCTAAGAGGAAAGACACAGCTCATGTTGGATAATAACACACTCATCTTCCTTCTTGGGCTTCCCTGGTGGCTCAGCTGGGAAAGAATCTGCTTGCAGGATCCTCTATGACCCACCTCCCAGAATATTAGAAATAAAAGCAAAAATAAACAAATGGGACCTAATGAAACTGAAAAACTTTTGCACAACAAAGGAAACTATAAGCAAGGTGAAAAGACAGCCCTCAGATTGGGAGAAAATAATAGCAAATGAAGCAACAGACAAAGGATTAATCTCAAAAATATACAAGCAACTCCTGCAGCTCAATTCCAGAAAAATAAATGACCCAATCAAAAAATGGGCCAAAGAACTAAACAGACATTTCTCCAAAGAAGACATACAGATGGCTAACAAACACATGAAAAGATGCTCAACATCACTCATTATCAGAGAAATGCAAATCAAAACCACAATGAGGTACCATTACACGCCAGTCAGGATGGCTGCTATCCAAAAGTCTACAAGCAATAAATGCTGGAGAGGGTGTGGAGAAAAAGGAACCCTCTCACACTGTTGGTGGGAATGCAAACTAGTACAGCCGCTATGGAGAACAGTGTGGAGATTTCTTAAAAAACTGGAAATAGAACTGCCATATGACCCAGCAATCCCACTTCTGGGCATACACACCGAGGAAACCAGATCTGAAAGAGACACGTGCCCCCCAATGTTCATCGCAGTACTGTTTATAATAGCCAGGACATGGAAGCAACCTAGATGCCCATCAGCAGACGAATGGATAAGGAAGCTGTGGTACATATACACCATGGAATATTACTCAGCCGTTAAAAAGAATTCATTTGAATCAGTTCTAATGAGGTGGATGAAACTGGAGCCCATTATACAGAGTGAAGTAAGCCAGAAAGATAAAGATCAATACAGTATACTAACGCATATATATGGAATTTAAAAAGATGGTAACGATAACCCTATATGCAAAACAGAAAAAGAGACACAGAAGTACAGAACAGACTTTTGAACTCTGTGGGAGAAGGCGAGGGTGGGATGTTTCGAGAGAACAGCATCGAAACATGTATATTATCTCGGGTGAAACAGATCACCAGCCCAGGCTGGATGCATGAGACAAGTGCTCGGGGCTGGTGCACTGGGAAGACCCAGAGGGAGCGGGTGGAGAGGGAGGTGGGAGAGGGGATCGGGATGGGGAACACATGTAAATCCATGGCTGATTCATGTCAATGTATGACAAAACCCACTACAATATTGTAAAGTAATTAGCCTCCAACTAATAAAAATAAATGGAAAAAAAAAAAAAAGAATCTGCCCGCAGTGCAGGAGACCTGGGTTCAATCCTGGTTGGGAAGATCCCCTGGAGAAGGGAATGGCTGCCCACCCCAGTGTTCTTGCCTGGAGAATCCCACAGACACAGCCGAGTGACTTTCACTCTATTCACTGTACATTCCTTCTTTAGGAGCTGAGCACTCTGAGCTGGGAGCACACACTGATGAATTGGGTCTGACCTTGCCCGCAGGGAGTTTAAAATCAAGGTGAACCAGGCATATAAATCACTGACTGGTACGCATGGGCCCTGGAGAAGCCTGTCACAGCCTCCCCACACACCAACTTCCTGAGAGAATCTGTCCCCAGCTTCAATCCAGGTGGGGTAAACATGTACCAGCTGTTTATGAACTGGAACTCTGCCTGTTCTCTTTCTTCCCCTCTCTTTCCCGCTCTCCTCCTTTCTCTGTCACTCACTACATTTCAGTTCAGTTCAGTTCAGTTGCTCAGCCGTGTCCGACTCTTTGCGACCCCATGAACCGCAGCACGCCAGGCCTCTCTGTCCATCACCAACTCCTGGAGTTCACTCAAACTCATGCCCATCGAGTCGGTGATGCCACTCAGCCATCTCATTCTCTGTCGTCCCCTTCTCCTCCTGCCCCCAATCCCTCCCAGCATCAGGGTCTTTTCCAATGAGTCAACTCTTCACATCAGGTGGCCAAAATATTGGAGTTTCAGCTTCAGCATCAGTCCTTCCAATGAACACCCAGGACTGATCTCCTTCAGGATGGACTGGTTGGATCTCTTTGCAGTCGAAGGGACTCTCAAGAGTCTTCTCCAACCCCATAGTTCAAAAGCATCAATTTTTCAGCGCTCAGTTTTCTTCACAGTCCAACTCTCACATCCCTACATGACCACTGGAAAAACCATAGCCTTGACCAGATGAACCTTTGTTGGCAAAGTAATGTCTCTGCTTTTTAATATGATGTCTAGGTTGGTCATAACTTTCCTTCCAAGGAGTAAGCGTCTTTTAATTTCATGGCTGCAATCACCATCTGCAGTGATTTTGGAGCCCAAAAAAATAAAGTCTGACACTGTTTCCACTGTCTCCCCATCTATTTCCCATGAGGTGATGGGACCAGATGCCGTGATCTTAGTTTTCTGAATGTTGAGCTTTAAGCCAACTTTTTCACTCTCCTCTTTCACTTTCATCAAGAGGCTCTTTAGTTCCTCTTCACTCTCTGCCATAAGGGTGGTGTCATCTGCATACCTGAGTTTATTGATGTTTCTCCCGGCAATCTTGATTCCAGCTTGTGCTTCCTCCAGCCCAGCGTTTCTCATGATGTACTCTGCATATAAGTTAAATAAGCAGGGTGACAATATACAGCCTTGATGTACTTCTTTTCCTATTTGGAACCAGTCTGTTGTTCCATGTCCAGTTCTAACTGTTGCTTCCCAGCCTGCATACAGGTTTCTCAAGAGGCAGGTCAGGTGATCTGGTATTCCCATCCCTTGAAGAATTTTCCACAGTTTATTGTGATCCACACAGTTGAAGGCTTTGGCGTAGTCAATAAAGCAGAAATAGATGTTTTTCTGGAACTCTCTTGCTTTTTCGATGATCCAGCGGACATTGGCAATTTGATCTCTGGTTCCTCTGCCTTTTCAAAAACCAGCTTGAGCATATTAGAAGTCATCTAACCATCTGTTGGGTTATGTTTTTTTCTAGTCTCCTCCCCCAGTACTGGTTTAGAAGTGGTACATCCTATTCCCAGTCTTTTAGTGTTGACCCTCTAAACACTTAAAAACATATGTAAGGTTGTACTTTTCTAACAGACTAAAGGGAATTGGTATCTTCATTTTCCTCCCTTCATATTCCCGGTGCCCCAGACTTCTCTAGAGCTGAAGCTAGTTCTCAAACACAAAGAGCACTGCAGTTGTGTTTCTGTTGAGAGTTGCGTGCAGGAGTAAGGAAGATGTGGGGAAAACAAAGGAAACTGTTGGGGAGACAACTGGTGGGGGGGGGGGTTAGGGTCCAAAGGCAGGACATGCGGAGCCAGTCACAGATCAGACACCCACTCTTCATGAGAGAGGGGCTTCAGGCCACCTCTATCCAAGCCCAGGCCACTGACAGCCTGATGACTCAGTGAGGAAGAGCCTTTGTCCAACTCACCATGGTGCTCCTCTTGGGGGGCAACCCCACCATGTCCCAGGGGCTCCCATGCTATTTCTTTGGGGTGAACATGCACACAGGAGCACCCCGGACTGGGAGGGCACGTTGACATCCCTCTTACATTCACACAAATGTTCCCAGCTCCCTCTTTTCCTTCCATTTGTTGCCTTTCCATCTTCCTGGGCCAAGAGTCTCGCCAGTGACAAACTCCCTCAAGGGAAAGATGAACTGTGAGATGAGATGTGAAATCAGAAAAAAAATTTAGAACCGCAGCCTGCAGCCTTGGCAGAGGCCCTCATATCCCAGAAAGCCCTTCAGAGGAGTCCAAGGTTCCCCTATCTTGCCAGCCTGTCCACTTATATTTGCTATTCTTCTAGAATCAGCTATAAAAATGAATAGAATATTCTTCATTCTCTACCTAGGACACAGAGTGACCTTTCAAAAATATAAATTGGATTATGTTCTTCCCCTTTATAAAGCCCTTTTGGGGGCTTCCCATTTGTCCCTTAAAATAAAATGCAAATTCCTTATGGTCTGGCTGCTGGTTGCTTCTCCCACTTGATGATATGCTATTCTCACCTGTCTATCCCACCCTAGCCCTCCAAGGCAGCCCATCGTTTCCTGGGAACCGCAGTCTCATTCCCAGTTCACATCCTTTGCAAATGCTGGTCCCACAGCATTGAAAACTCATCTCCTCTGACTCTGGCTTGCCCCTGGCTTGCTGCTTCTCATCCTTCAATTTTCAACTTAAATATCGCCTCCTTGGAGAAGCCTCCTTCTCCAATCACCCATCAAAATTAAGCACTACCACCCATATACTTTCTTTTCACAGCACCATCTTTCCTTCTCTTTCTAGCACTTCCTTCAATGCATGATTTCTTATCCATTTACTTGTTTTCTTATTTATGGACAGTCCTGCCCCACCAGGCTGCCAGTTCCCCTGAAAAGACCCTGTCTTCTTCACTCCTGTTTCCCCAGCACCTCAGACAATCCCAGTACATACAGCCTACTCCATCACGGTCTGTTAAATGAATGAATGGATTTCTTAAATATGCACTCATTGAGCATTCCAAGGCTGTGGTGAAGAACAAGTGAGATCACACTATGCAAATATGAATGGTCACCATCATCAGTGTCATCCATGTTTCTAACGAGATAAACTTGGCAGAGGACAGCACAAGCCCACACCAGTCAGTCTTGCCAGGCTGGTTATTTCCAGCACTATCTGAACAACAGCCACCATCAAAAAGGTCAAGGTCTCACCACACTTTGCACAGGGATCATTTACAGTCCAGTCAGTTGGATTAATCTCCTGACTTAGGTTTGATCTGTTTTTGTCAAGCAAGCAAATACATATTGATATTTGCAGAGAGTTTCCTGCATGCGGTGCCCACTAAAATATGGCTGCATTTTCCATAGTAATTGTCTCTAGAAGCTCATTCCCAGCTGCGCTGGCTCATTTAGCTAATCTGCAGTAAGTACGGTATTGATCCAAGCAGCAAGAGAGGAGTACATTAGCCTGGCCCATAGAAGGGTGATTACTTCAGCTGCGTGGTCAATTCACAGACTTGGCTGAAGTCTCTAGGTTACACTGAGATGGTCTGGAAGTCAGCCCCTCTGCCTCATCTCGTCTCCAACCACCTCCACGTGCAATCACACAGCCGGTGGGAACTGGGCTGGCCACGAGAGTAGGGGCAATATGACAGCATCTCAAGGAGATCTTATCATATCACTCCCACGGGAGGGCTCCTATCATTAATTTCTTCATGTATTCATAACTGACAAAGTCTTATAAAAATGATCATGCCATGCAAGGACTGATGCTGACGTTCCAGTATTTTGGTCATCTGACGTGAACAAGACGACTCTTTGGAAACGTCCCTGATGCTCGGAAAGGTTGAGGGCAGAAGGAGAAGAGGGCATCAGAGGATGAGATGGCTGGACGGCATCACCAATGCAATGCACATGAACTTAGGCAAACTCTGGGAGGTGGTGAAGGACAGAGAGGCCTGGTGTGCTGCAGTCCACGGCGTCACAAAGAGTCAGACACAACTGGGCAACTGAACAGCCAAGTGCTCACTAACAGGCATTAAAATTGATATTCTTATATGCTACTTATGGAAATGTAAATGAGTATAATCATTTGAAAGGCCAGTTTGCCAAGATATGTCAAAATGTTTATAATCTTTGACCCAATAATTCCACTTGTTTGCATTTACTCTTAGTAAATAGTCATGAATGTGCAGTATTGCCTTAAATAACTATTAATGTCCAAAAATAAGGGATTGGTTAACTGAATAAGCTATTGTACATCTTTTCAAAGGATACTTACTCTTCAGTCATGGAAAAGTTTTTGTGATTTATTATGTGGAGTGCTGGGGGCGAGCAACTTTCAAACAGTGTGAACAATTTGTACATCATTATCCCAAAGTGTTCAAAAGTAAATTTGTATATATACATAGACAACCTACTGGATTGATAAAGGAGGCGGCGGGGGGGGGGGGGGGGGGGCGGGGTACTACCCAGGGAATGTTGTATTATCCTCTATTCTGTCTGTGTTTGGAAGATTCCATAATTTAAAAAATTGAAAATATATATACACCAAAATATTAACAGCAGATGTAGGATCCCAGGGTATTCTTACTTCCTTCTGAGAGATTGTGTACATTTCCCAAGCTTTCTTAAGTGAATCTGAATTCATTTTAGGATCCAAAGAGAAAAACAAAGAAACTTGCTTCACAAACAAAGCAACGCACACACGGAGTGCCCAGTTGGTATGCACCTCCCACGTGCGGGGCCTGAGAAGCTGTGCTGGAATTGAGAGCTAGATGGGAAAAGAGAACAGGCATCCAGACAGGAAGAAACGCGTACAGAGAAGACAGTGTCTGCTGCTGTCTGGGGAGTGGTGTGCAGGAAAGCCTGTGCTGCAAGGGTCCCTGCAGGCTGGGTGGAGTGGTAGGACGGGCCACACCACAGGCTCGGCATCTGGTGGAGAGGCTGGAATGAGGCCAGGAGGAAGAGAAGTCTCCTGGGGCCAAGAACATCCCCCAAGGCCCAGCGCAAGGCTCCCTAGAGTGGTGGTTAAGAGCTCAAGCAGGGGCCCCAAGCAGCCTGGGTTTGATCCTGGCTTCAGTGCTCGCTAGTTGTGTGGCCACAGGCCAGTTACATCACCTCTCGTGCCTCGGTGTTTCCGTCAGGGTAGTGGGGATAATAATAGCATCAGGTTGTACAGCTGCTTGGAGGATATCAACAGAAATGCAGCACTTGGCCCAGGGATGTGTACAGAGTGTGGGTTAGCAGATGTTATTTATTCTGACCCAAAGACCACCCATAGTGTCCTGAGTGGGGTACGCTGTATCAGCAAGGGGTCCTAGCCGAGGCAGAGGAAGGGTTCTGTCTCTCTGATCCTCCCTCAAAAAGTGGTCAAAGAGTTGCCATGTTGACAAAGTCAAGATGAAGGAGAGACTAAAAGGATGTTGTGATGAGTGTCAGTGATCTTGCCTCTGGTCCCAGCTTTGGCGTTAACTGCTACATCAGAAATCAGGTCCGGGATGAAATTCCTTGTCCGGGTTGAAATTCCTAGGTACCCCCCTAATGACAGTACACATGGGCGTGGCCTCATCTCCTGGGCCCAGGACCCATCTGTTCTGACTCCACACCTAGCCTGTGGCCAGGAGATTAATGGGTACAGCCTATTTGTAAACTGACTTTTAACAGCACCTGCCTTGGGGCCAAGGTCCAAACACTCATAAGGAAATAAAAATTGCAATTATCCACCATACACACCTTGTCCCCTCCCAGTGTCCACGCCAACTGTAAGTGGCTTTTTTAAAAATCAAGAGTTGGAGGCAGAATGCTTTTGGTCTGAGATGGCCAGGAAGGTTGGTGGGAGGAGTCTTGTCCCCACTATCCCCACCTCCTCTCCTATTTCCAGAACCACAGAAGTGATAAACAGGCTCATTCCAAGGCAAAAGGAAATGCACAATCAATCTAAGCCTTTCGGGCTGGGCTACAATTTAAGAAGAGGAGAAGAGAAGATAAATAAAAAGGCCTATTTTCTAGAGAGCCATTTAAGCCCAGAGAGAGGCCATAATAATGTGCACACCAGCTCTGCTTAAATTCGTCCCTGGCTCTCTCAAAATTGCCCTGAGATAATCAAAAAGAAGTGAAGAGGAACAACACAGACTCCAGTTCTGAAGAGGCTGTGGTAATTAGCACCCAATGCAGGCCCCACCGTCAGTAAAAGCAGTTGGTCACCGCGGGGACTCCTGCTGTCTTCCAGGGGCAGAGGAAGATGCTTTGGCTCGTCTTAACTCACCCTTAAGTTGGAAAGCATAGAACTGACACATCCATGACTGTATTTCGAAAATCATCCCTCAAAGAGATAAATGACTTCCTCCAGCCAGCGCTGTCCGACCCAGGCCTGGGAATAGATAAATTCATTTACCCGTGAGCTAAATCTCCATTTTTCTCCTGGCACCATCTGTAATCCCATCTTTTTCAATGGTTGAGACACTCGGTGTGATGAATGTGCCCCCGTCTTGGGGCGAGAGGCAAAGTCTTCACTGGGAGGATCAAGCAGGATCAATCTTAGGGCTAAGCCCAAGTGACGACCTGCTCTGGGGGCAGCTGGGTGCAAGAAGCCACCACATAGATGGGTCCCCTGGAAGGAACTACGCTTGTTTCCAAGTAGAAATGCTTTCGTTTCCGTGCCAGACCTGTCTGCCCGACCCAGGCAAGCTGAGGTCTGCCTCCCAGAATGGCAGGGTGCTTCTACGTCCCCTGCAGCAAGAGCCAAGGGTTGGCTGGGATCAGGGGAAGGCAAGACAGCAGCCTGGCCCCCGCCAGACAGCTCAATCTCTCAGCTCCTGCAAGAACTAAACGGATCCTGACAAAGATTTCCGGGAATTCCTCCTGGGGATTCTAACAAAGCAAGACTACTGTGACCTCGCTGCACTTCCAGAAGCATGGGTCAGGGTCACCCAAACCCCACAAGCCTCAGTTTTCTCATCCATAAAAAGGGGATCTTAATCCCTATCCTGCAATGTTTCTCAGCAGCCCAGCACAGACACTGGTAAGAGGTAAGGGCCCCAATTACTCTGTCCTAACTAATCAGACTGATGCTGGAGCTGGAACTCTGATACTTTGGCCACCTCTTGCGAAGAGTTGACTCATTGGGAAAGACCCTGATGCTGGGAAAGATTGAGGGAAGGAGGAGAAGGGGCCACAGAGGATGGGATGGTTGGATGGCATCACCGACTCAATGGACATGAGTTTGAGCAAACTCCAGGAGATGGTGAAAGACAGGGAAGCCAAGCATGCTGCAGTCCACGGGGTCCCAAAGAGTCGGACGTGACTGAGCAACTGAAAAACAACCAATCAGATCGCAGTAAGCACCTGGGCCAGTGTGTCTCTGCCCCCACTGCATGTTAGCATCACTAGGCATCCATAAAATAAATAACAGACAAAAGTGAAGCCTGGCCCCTATCCTGGGCCAGTTACATCCCATCCCTGCCAGTGAGCATTAATAAATATAAATAAGTATATATTTATAATAAATATAAATACTTAATAAACCAGTATTTATTGGAGTCAGTGTTTCTCAACATGCAGCCAAGCCTGAGCTTCTCAGGCTGTTTGCTCACGTGCCCATTCTTTGCTCAGCTCCTGGTCAGGCTCTGAATGGTTAACACATGGTTGGTTGTGGGAGCTCAGGGGGAGTCTTGCCCAGAGCCTTTCCAAGGAGAGGAAAGGAATGAGGATGACACCCTGGTTGGGACACATCAGAAGTGACATGGGCTTGACGCACAGACAGCGCTGACAGCGAGGCAGATGTTCTCTGAGTCTTCACGGAGTGCTGGGCACTGCGCTGAGTGCTTGGCATGGACTGTGTCCCTCTTAATCCTCATCATGACCTTTGAGTTGGCACCGTCAGGAAGCTGGTTTTACTGCCAAGGGCGCTGAGGCTTAGAGGGGTCATTAGCCATCCAGGGTCAGATGTCGCAGAAGAGAGTTTTGCCTCCGTCACTGTTACTGGGACACACTCCCCACCTTGCTTCTCCGCATGTCAGTTCCTTGTCTGTGGGTGGGGAGGGGGCCTGGAACCTCAGCCCCGAAGGCAGTGCCTGGCCCAGCAGGGAAGTAGCTCCAGTGCAGGGTGATTCCGGCTCAGCCCATCAGACGCACTTAAGTAAGGGCGTGTGGCCGGTGAAGGTGGGGCAGGGGCTGTGCTCCTCCTGCTTCTGCCCCTTTCTCGGGTGCAGCAGCTTTTGCAGGAGTCCCCGCATGCCAAGAAGCGGAGCTTGGGCATCATTACTTCTCTCCCGTGGATGTAGCTGGTGGTTGCTCTGTATTGTCCCCCTCCTGATCATGGCAGAGGTGGGGGCTCCCTTGGAAGCCAGTCTGCAGTGTTGTCCTGAGAGTCTATCCTAGAGATCTTGGCCAAATGTCTACTCTGGCCCTTTGGGTGATCCTGTAAACACCTACTTCCCTGACTTAAATCCCTCTCTTCTTAAACAGCTGAAGCTACTTCTATTACATGCAGCTAAAGTAGTCCTGATTCATACAGGTACACTCCCACCAACCGACGCAGCCTCAGGGTTGGGACCCATATGAATAAGGGGGACACAGCCCTGCCCTCCATCCAGAGGTGGAGAACCTCTGCCTCCAGGGGCCACATGGGTGAAACATTTGCCTAATTTGAGCTTCAGTCTCCACCTCCCTAGAGAGAGGAGAGCGGTGCAGCCCACACCTGTCAGGCTTTCGGTAAACACTCACTGGTCCTTCCGAAGCTTAATCTGGCCAAGGAGAGGGCAACTGGGGCCACACTTGTCTCGGTTGTCTTGACAGGTGATTCTGCAGTGCAGTGGGGACACAGGAGGGACAGCTCCCCGAGGGACTGGGAGAGCATCTGCAGAGGGAGTTAGTATTGGTAGGCAGGTGGCGGGAGTTACAGATGGAAGAACCACTTAACAGAGACTCCAATGCACAAGAGCCTCAGAAGTTTGAGTAAAGTGTAGGGCAGAGGAGAGGAGAGCTGCGTGGGCGTGGGGGCAGGGAGAGTCCTCAGGGGGCAGACCTTCTGCGGCCATGGGGCACCAGCTAAGCCTCCACGCCTGCCACCGTGCAGCCCAGCTCCCGCCTCTTCACAACCTGACATCCACGGCCCACCTGCGAGGCGGGAGGAACCTCACGTTTGTCCCGTCTCGTAGAAGAGGAAGCGAAGGCCCAGAGGCAGCAGGCTGATCGAAGTTTACAGAGTGAGTTCTCAGGCTTCTTCCGGCCATCCTGTCCGCTGTTCCCCAGCGCGCCCGCCCCCCATCAGCCTGCGGGGTCAGCTCGGGGCGGCGGGTCCAGACCTCACTGTGGAGCTCCTGAAGCTCTCCAGGCATCTGACTGGCAGAGGTCTGATGGGGTCCCTGAGGAACAGTCCTGGACTTCTGATCAGAAAGCCAGGGCCACAAAGATAGAAAGGCCCGGAGCAAGCCAGCATAGGGCTCAGCCTGCTTCTAACCCCAAAGTCATATCAGTTTTCATGGTTTTAAGGAAAAAAGACAGAACCTGGTCCCAGTCTCACCCCAGCTCTGTCACTGACCCTGGGGAAGCTCATCACCTCTCTGAGTCTCAGCTTGCTCGGCAGTAAAATGGGGATAATAAACCTGGCTTTGGTTACCCCCGGGTTTTAGGTGAGACAAGTCTGAGAAGGGATATAAAAGCCCTTGGTCACCCACAGGACCTGGGTGCCTGGAATTTTCACTTGAGGAGCTGGGGGCTGGGGGCTCCTCCACACTCGCACCCCAGGTGGGCACCTTCATCTTTCCTCTGTTTCCTGTCTCTGCTTGGTCCCCCGTCCCCTCGGCCCAGCCTATCTGGCATCGACCTGACATCTCCTCCCTGTCCTTTTCTCTGTCCTGGGGGAGAAGGGAAGGCGGCGACAGAGGGGCGGCCAAACACAGGAAGAAAGGCCCCAGCAGTGAATCTCATTCCTGGCCTCTGGACAGCAGAGCCTGAACACCCCACGAGCTGAGTC
Organism: Muntiacus reevesi; assembly: GCF_963930625.1. NCBI lineage: Eukaryota > Metazoa > Chordata > Mammalia > Artiodactyla > Cervidae > Muntiacus > Muntiacus reevesi. The sequence goes on along the minus strand of NC_089265.1, from coordinate 56,797,128 downwards.
CGGCCACGACCCCGGGCAGCCGAGGCGCACACCCTTTTGTTTGGGGCATCTTAACGCTGTACAGCGGCGGCTGCCATCCCAGCGCCAGCCCTGTGAGGAGTTCCATCCCATTAACTTCTGTAGTCACCATGGCAACACAGGCTCCTGACTCTCCCAAAGATAGGAGATAGGAGTGCTGTCTCAGAGGCCGGCCTGCACCCCCTCCCCAGATATGCAGGAGGGCCAGAGACCTCAACTCATTTCCGATCAGGACAGCCACACCGCCTGAGCTCCTACTGTGCACCCAGCACTGCCTCTTGAAGCACCCCAACTCGAGACCGAGCCACCCCCACCCAGCCACCGAGTGTGTTAGCAGATGACTTTCAAATGATCTCAGGTTTTCTCCATGACTGTGTACCGCCTATTCCCCCCATAGCCCTGAAATCCCATCATAACAGAGCTGATGCTGACACAGTAACAGTATGTAACAGCTGTATAGTCCTCTTTCTCGTTGACTCCCCAATGTAAACTCAAGTACACACAGTGCTTCCTCCCATTTTATAGAAGAAATTGAAGCTGAAGGGTTAAGTAACATGCCAGAGGTAACACCGCCGTTAAGAGGGAAACAATATTTAAATTCAAAGCTGCTTTTAGACCCACAGACTTAGAGAATGAACATATGGTTACTGGGAGGAAAGGTAGGGGGAAGGGATAGATTGGGAGTTTGGAATTGACGTGTACACACTGCCATATTTAAAACCGATAGGGACTTCCCTGGTGGCCCAGTGGTTAAGAATCCAGCTTGCAGTGCAGGTGATGTGAGTTTGATCCCTGGTGGGGGATCTAAGATCCCACATGCCTCGGGACAACTAACTCTGCATGTCACGAGGAAAGATGCTGCATGACCCGAGTGCCACAACTAAGACCTGATGCAGCCAAATAAATAAACTTTCCTAAAAAATAGATAACCTACAAGGATCTGCTATTTAAAAAATAAAAATAAACAAATAAAATAAAAATTAATAAATAAATTAATGGTTGTATTTTACTTGGTATATGCGACACTTATGTAGTTCTTACAATATGCCAGGCCCTGTTCTGTGCTTTACACATATTAAGTCTTTTAATTCTCATAACAACCCTGTGGGTAGATACTATAAATAGCTCCACCTTACAGACAAAGATACCAAGGCAGAGAGAGGTTAAGTCACTTGCCCAGAGTCATACAGAACGAGATGAAGCCTGGATTCAAGCCCAGGCAGTCTGGCTCCTGACATTGTGTCCATAACCACTATACAGATGGTCCCCAATTTATGAAGTTTTGACCTATACATTATACAATGGTGCAAAAGCTATAGAGACTCCATACAAACAGTAGTTTGGCTTTTGATCTTTTCCCAGGCTAGCCATATATGGTATGATATCCTCTCCTGGTGCCGGGCAGCCTCAGCTCCCAGTCAGCCACACAATCACAAGAGTAAATTACTGATACACTTACAACCATTCTGTACTCAGAGAACCATTGTTTTTCACTTCCAGTGCAGTATTAAATAAATTACATGAGATATTTAATACTTTATTATGAAGTAGACTTTGTATCAGATAATTTTGCCCAACAGCAGACTAATTTAAGTGTTCTGAATATCTTTAAGGTAGGCTAGGCTAAGCTATCGGAGAAGGCAATGGCAGCCCACTCCAGCGTTCTTGCCTGGGAAGGTCCATGGACAGAAGAGCCTGGCAGGTTATAGCCCATGGGGTCGCAAAAAGTTGGACATGACTGAGTGACTGAGCACAGACTAAGTTATGATGCTCAGTGGGTAAGGAAAATTAAATACATTTTTGACATAGTGATATATTCAACTTATGATGGGTGTATCAAGATATAACCCCATTGTAAGTCGAGGAAGATCTGTACTATGCTTGACCATAATTCTAGGGCTCTTCTCTCCTAATTGCACCCCACCCCACCCTGAAGTCAAGCAAGTGACCCCCTGACCACTCCAGGAGCTGTGCCTGACTTCTCTCAGTGAACTGGCCGCTCAAACCAAGCAGCTGTGTGGTTGGAGGATTTCATCTCCCCGACCTTCCTGCAGCTTTCTTTTCCAATTTCCCTGGCTCTCAAAGTAATCTCGCATTTCCACTCATTGCTCTGGGCTTTAAAAGGCTCCCATTTGGAACAACAGCTGGGAATTGTCTTCCTTTCGAGAGAAGAGCCTTCCAGCGCCCACGCCGGGGAAGTCCCCCTGTCCTCCCACCCGCAGCCTGTCTCCAAAGACCATTAACACAATCACTTAACAAGAGGCCAGCTCTAATAGAAAGGAAGAAAGAGGAGGAGCTTTGTTAGCCGTTTGAAGGGGAGAAGAAATCATAAAATCCATCAAACCTGTATTTGTCTCATTAAAAGTGTTCTAATTTATAATGTCCTGGAATGCAGATGCCGCCCAGCTGTGCGGGCCTGGTGCACCCCCCACGCTCCGGGGCCCCCCTCCCACCTCGCTGGGACTGCCATCAATTTCTGCTCATCAGCCGCACTTACAGTAAATGGATTCATTTGTGGCAATGGGAGCTGAGAGACAAAGGTGACAATATAATTAAGGTTTTTAATTCTATGCCTGAACAGTTAAGTCCAGAACTCATGATAATTAGCCGGCTGTAATGAAAGATCTTTAATCGTTATTTTCCCTTTGTTTCCTATAATTGTTCATTTTGGCCAACTACATTTGCCCTTTCATTTGAATCTGGCTGCACAGTTTTATGTCACTTCCATTATTCCTATAAAACTCCAAAGAAAATATGTTGCAGAGCTGGTCATTTACAAAGTCACGGCGAGTTGGCCCGGGGAACTCATCTATGAACAGCCGATGACCAGGGGCCGTGGCTACTTTCTGGAGGAAAGAAAACCAGGCTGGAGCCATCCAGAGGCCTAGGAACCCGGCTCCCTGAAAGCAAGCCCTGCCCGGAGAAGGAAGAACAATGGGCCCCGCACAGCTGAATTAGCCACAGGAGTTGGTTTCCAAACTGGTTCATGGAACAAAGATTGTGATCACACACGTTCCTGACTCTCAGATGCATGTATTTTTCTTGTTTGTTTCTTCTTTCACATTTTAGCATTTCTCTTAGCAGGATGCATCGTACAATGGACACAAAAAAGTAAAGTGTTAGTCACTTACTCGTGTCTGATTCTACAATCCCATCGACTGTAGCTCCCCGGGCTCCTCTGTCCGTGGGATTTCCCAGGCAAGAATGCTGGAGTGGGTAGCCATTCCCTTCTTCAAGGGACCTTCCTGACCCAGGGATCGAAACAGGGTCCTCCGCATTGTGGGCAGATTCTTTACCACCTGAGCCACCAGTAAAGCCCCTTACAATGGATGTGCATCAATAATGTCACGTCTACCTTTTGTGTTTCCTGAGAAGTTTTCCGTGAATTGACAGTGTTTCTTTTAGCAAATAGATGGGGAAACAATGGAAACAGTGGCTGACTTTATTTTGAGGGGCTCCAAAATCACTGCAGATGGTGACTGTAGCCATGAAATTAAAAGACACTTGCTCCTTGGAGGAAAAGTTATGACCAACCTAGACAGCATATTAAAAAGCAGAGACATTACTTTGCCAACAAAAGTCCATCTAGTCAAAGCTGTGGTTTTTCCAGTCGTCATGTATGGATGTGAGAGTTGGACTATAAAGAAGGCTGGGCGCTGAAGAATTGATGCTTTTGAACTGTGGTGTTGGAGAAGACTCCTGAGAGTCCCTTGGGACTGCAAGGAGATCCAACCAGTCAATCCTAAAGGAAACCTGTCCTAAATATTTATCGGAAGGACTGATGCTGAAGCTGAAACTGTAATACTTTGGCCACCTGATGCGAAGAACTGACTCATTTGAAAAGACCCTGATGCTGGGAAAGATTGAAGGTGGGTGGAGAAGGGGACAACAAGGAATGAGATGGTGGGAAGACATCACCGACTTGATGAACATGAGTTTAAGTAATCTCTGGGAGTTGGTGATGGACAGGGAGGCCCGGCATGCTGCAGTTTGTGGGTCACAAGGAGTCAGACACGACTGAGCAACTGAACTAACTGAACTGAACTGTTGAGAAAACATAGTGAAAGCGTCTTCCATACAACAACTATCTCCCAAGGACCTGCTGCATCCCAGGCATGGTGCTGGGAATGCGGTGCTGAGTAGGAACAGACCGGTCCCTACTGCCATTGTCTCCACAATCTGGAGGGTCATCATCAACTCAGCCTCCTGTCCAACCACAGCTGGATAGCTGGACAGGATATTTTTCACTTGCTGTGAAACTTTTTGGACCCTGTTTTGACCAGGCAACCAGATTTCTGGTAATCAAATGCCTCTTAGAGACTAGAACATCAAAGCAAGAGGCTGGGGGCTTACAACAACGGAAGGGAGAAATCGGGATTTAAATTCTGCTCCACAGGTGTCCAGGACTGGAGACGAGCCCAGCTGGGAAAATTGGGTGGGAGGATTGTAATAGGCAGGAAAACAGGCCTCAGACAGGACATAAGGAATGCATGGGGAGCAGGGGTGGGGGGGGCACATGAGCAGAAGGCTTGTGACACATTCCATGTCCTTTCTCTCCTTCCTCCACTCCTGATCTGAGTCCTGAAAGTTGCCCGCCCAGGGCCACAGGTGAGTATATCCCTGGAGAGGACTGGGCCTGATCTGTGTCTCCCCTGATGAGGCGGTGCTCTTCAGCTCGAGGTTCTAAATGATGCTTCGTCTCAAACCCTTCAGTTACCAGTTACCAGAAAGAAGAAAACTAGGCTGGCTGATAAAGATTTTCCTGCTCCTCCCCAATCCATCTACACACAAAGTCAGAGTGATTGTTTTGGAAATATATGGTCCTTCCTACCCTGTAAAAAATCTCCAGTGGCTTCCCAGCATCCTTCAGAAACCATTTAGATGGTTAGACTCCTAACAACAGTCAAACAACAGTCCTGCACGCTCCGCTCTGCCTTTAGCCTGGTCCTTCCCCTGCAGCCTGCTGCCTGCAGCTCAGCCCTGGATGTGGCAAGCTCATTCTAGCCCCTGGGCCCCCCTCATACTCTTTGCGCTGCCTGCGGACATCTCCAACCTCCAACTGCGCTTTGCTTGCAAAACGGTTCAGGCCAGAAGTCACCTTGGATGGCCTCAGGCACCAAGTACCAGGAAGCCCAAGGGAAGAGCTTGGTAAGTAGTAGGTGTGGGATTAGTAGTAGGTGTGGGATTAGTAGCAGGTGTGGGATGTGGCACATCTTGTCTGATGTGCCTCTCATCGGGCACGAGGGTCTGAAAGGCAGGCGCTGGTGTGGTTCTCAAACGCATCCCTTCAGCCTCCTTGCCACAGCTCACTTACAACCTGCAGAATAAGCTTAAAACTGGCCCTGGCACAGCAGGGGTTTGGGAGGGACAAGCGTGTTTATAAGTCAAGTGAGGCTCAGTACAACCCTACGGCCCCCCGCACAGCCACTGCCCGAGCTCCCGCTGCCGCCTGCAGTCTCCTCGCTGGCTCCAGCCTCTCTCCAGACCTAGCCCCCAAAACCTCACAGAGTCAGGACTCTAACTGAGAGAATCCAGCCTGGCATCCAAGGCTCTAACCCTCTCCCACCCACCCCAGGCCAGCCCTGCCCTGAGCTTTCTCCTCTAGCAGAAAGTGCCTCTCACTCGCCCCTCGACATGTCCTGCCTCCAGGCCTTCACTGACAATGTCCCCTCCACCAGAAAAGTCTTGTCTGCTCCTCATTGAATCTAGCCTGCCACCTGCCCTCACCTGGGTCAGATGGCCTCTTTAAGCATCCATCTCCTCACAGTCCACACTGTTTTATCTGCCCACCACACTCCACCTGTCTCCACAGAAGCAGGTTGGCTCATCCACCACCGTCCGCCAGTGCTAGAATGCACCGTGGTGGGAATAAATGAATGGAGACTGGGAGAAGCTGGACAGTCCATAGCCCGAAGTACCCCACCCAGCCAGGCTCTTCGGCCCTCGTGAACCCCTTCTCTGTGCCAGGCCCAGGCCTGATGCTGAAACATTAAGTAAGAACAACTCAGCCTCAAGCTGCTCACCAGTTTCCAAGGAGCTCATAGCGTACAACAGTTACTAACAGAGGTTCTAATCCCACATCTACTACTTACCAACCGTGTGATCTTGCACAAGTTTCCCACGCTGTCTATGCTTCGTTTCTTTTTTTTTTTTTTAAGAACTGCTTTTTAAAAAAACATTTATTTATTTATTTTTTTATTTGGCTGTGCCAGGGCTTAGTGGCCCCACGTGGGATCTTCAACCTTTGTTGCAGCATGCAGTATCTCTAGTTGTGGCAAGCAAACTCTTAGTTGGGGGTATGTGGGATCTAGCTCCCTGACCAGGGATTAAACCCAAGGCCCTGGAGTCTTAGCCGCTGGACCACCACAGAAGTCCCTATGTCCTGTTTCTTTATCTACAAAGTGGAGACAATAATAACAGCTACCTCAAAGGGTGATCTGAGGAATAAATGAAGCCATGTGAAAAAGTGGCTGAATAGCGAATAGTGCCTGGCCCATTACAGACACAAGAACAATGCTAGTTCTCCCAGCTTGCTGCTGGTCCCTGCCCTCGGAGCGGACCCTCCTCAGCCCACACTCTTGTGCTCCCGGCCCCTCAGGCAGCCAGGGAGGCCGAGCCAAGCCAGCAGGCTAAGGAGTCACCCCGATGGGAATGCAAGACCCGGCTCCACCCACTAGCCGTGTGACTCTGAGAAAGATACGTGTGAAATGGACCATTTCCCCCAGAACCCGGCAGAACATCCGTCTTCCATTAGGACAAGTGGAGAGGAAAAGAATAACTGCTCTGCCTGCTCCACAGAGCCTCACGAGGATAGAACAAGGGCTTGGATGGAAAAGTCCTCTATGGGCTGCAGAGAGAGTCTCCTAATCAGAGCACTGTATCCGGGGGTCAGCTGGGTGGGCTGGCCCAGACTTGTGTGTGCATGAGGACACCAGAATCCCGGACAGGAAGCCACTGGCAGAGGGAAGGCGGAGCAGAGGGTGACAGACGCTGGGCACCTTTACAAGCAGGGCTTCAGCAAGCTTTGGGGGGCGCATCCTGGGGCGGCCCCACCCTCTGGCCCCGATGCTGATTTCTGGGACCCTTACCCTCAGCACCAACCAAGAGCACCGTGACAGCAAGTGGGGCTCCTGAGGACTCACCCTGGCGGCAAGGCTGTTCCCGTGCCCTTGAATCTATTAAACGGAGCAAAGTGATTAATTATTTTACTGTCTTTATGGCATCAACTTTAACTTGCTTCACATCCAGATTTCCAATTACATAAGCCCGAGTCTTAAACTCAGGAGGACATGTATTATTGAACTATTTATAATCAGAGTTTTTCAGAGCAGAAAAAGCTCTGCCAGGCAAGAGCTACACAACCAAAATTAATGATTCAGAGACCAGAAGGCAATCTTTCCATAATCAGAGGGGTGTGGGACACAGGCAGGAAAAGAACAGAGAGGTTGGATCTGAATCAAAGACAGAAAACCATTTCCCACTGAAGGGCAGAGACCATCCCCCGCAGGGGAGGGCAAATCAACTGGTGAGTGGGAGTCAAGGGTACCCATGCAAAATGCCATCAAATGTAGTTGGAGCTCTTCTTTTTTTCTTTAAAATACTTATAAATTTTAAATTAAGGTATAATTGACATATAACATTATGCTAGTTTCAAGTGTATAACAGTGATTTGATATTTGTATATACTGTGAAATAATGATCATCACAATAAGTCTAGTTAACATTCATCACTTCACATAGTTAAAATTTTTTTTTCTTGTGACGAGAACTTTTAAGATCTACTCTCTGACTTTCCTCGTGGTCCAATGCTTAAGAATCGAGCTGCTAACGCAGGGGACATGAGTTTGATCCCTGGCCCGGGAAGATTCCACATGCCTTGAGACAAATAAGCCCGTGTGCCATGATTACTGAGTCTGGGCTCTAGAGCCTGTGAACCACAACTACTGAAGCCCGCCTGCCCTAGAGCCTGTATTCCACAGTAGAAGACACCGCAATGAAAAGCCTGTGCATCGCAACCAGAGAAAGCCCTCATGCACATCACCAAAGACCCAGTACAGCCAAAAATAAATAAAAAAATAAAATTTTAAAAAGATCTCAGATGGTAAAAAATCTGCCTGCGATGTGGGAGACCTGGGTTTGATCCCTGGGTTGGGAAGATCCTCTGGAGGAGGGCGTGGAAATCCACTCCAGTATTCTTGCCTGGACAAAAGAGTCCAAAATGCAGTACTTGGATACAATCTCAAAAATGACAGAATGATCTCTGTTCGTTTCCAAGGCAAACCATTCAATATCACGGTAATCCAAGTCTGTGCCCTGACCAGTAATGCTGAAGAAGCTGAGGTTGAACGGTTCTATGAAGACCTACAACATCTTCTAGAACTAACACCCAAAAAAGATGTCTTTTTCATTATAGGGTACACTGGAATGCAAAAGTAGGAAGTCAAGAGATACCTGGAGTAACAGGCAAATTTGGCCTTGGAGTACGGAGTGAAGCTGGGCAAAGGCTAATAGAGTTTTGCCAAGAGAACGCACTGGTCACAGCAAACACCCTCTTTCAACAACACAAGAAAAGACTCTACACGTGGACATCACCTGATGGTCAACACCGAAATCAGATTGATTATATTCTTTGCAGCCAAAGGAGTAGAAGCTCTATACAGTCAGCAAAAACAAGACCAGGAGCTGACTGTGGCTCAGATCATGAACTCCTTATTGTCAAATTCAGACTTAAATAGAAGAAAGCAGGGAAAACCACTAGACCATTCAGGTATGACCTAAATAAAATCCCTTATGATTATACAGTGGAAGTGACAAATAGATGTAAGGGACTAGATCTGATAGAGTACCTGATGAAATATGGACAGAGGTTAGTGACACTGTACAGGAGACAGGGATCAAGACCATCCCCAAGAAAGAGAAATGCAGAAAAGCAAAATAGCTGTCTGAGGAGGCCTTACAAATAGCTGTGAAAAGGAGATGTGAAAAGCAAAGGAGAAAATGAAAGATATACCTATTTGAATGCAGAGTTCCAAAGAATAGCAAGGAGAGATAAGAAAGCCTTCCTCAGTGATCAGTGCAAAGAAATAGAGGGAAACAATAGAATGGGAAAGCCTAGAGATCTCTTCAAGAAAATTAGAGATACCAATGGAACATTTCATACAAATATGGGCTCAATAAAGGACAAAAATGGTATGGACCTAACAGAAGCAGAAGATATTAAGAAGAGGTGGCAAGAATACACAGAAGAATTGTACAAAAAAGATCTTCATGGCCCAGAAAATCACAACGGTGTGATCACTCACCTAGAGCCAGACATCCTGGAATGTGAGGTCACGTGGGCCTTAGCAAGCATCACTACGAACAAAGCCAGTGGAGATAATGGAATTCCAGTTGAGCTATTTCAAATCCTAAAAGATGATGCTGTCAAAGTGCTGCACTCAATATGCCAGCAAATTTGGAAAACTCAGCAGTGGCCACAGGACTGGAAAAGGTCAGTTTTCATTCCAATCCCAAAGAAAGGCAACACCAAAGAATGCTCAAACTACTGCACATTTGCACTCATCTCACACGCTAGTAAAGTAATGCTCAAAATTCTCCAAGCCAGGCTTCAGCAATACGTGAACTGTGAACTTCCAGATGTTCAAGCTGGATTTAGAAAAGGCAGAGGAACCAGAGATCAAATTGCCAACATCTGTTGGATCATTGAAAAAGCAAGAGAGTTACAGAAAAAACATCTATTTCTGCTTTATTGACTATGCCAAAGACTTTGACTGTGTGGATCACCACAAACTGTGGAAAATTCTGAAAAAGATGGGAATACCAGACCACCTGACCTGCCTCTTGAGAAATCTGCATACAGGTCTGGAAGAAACAGTTAGAACTGGACATGGAACAACAGACTGGTTTCAAATAGGGAAAGGAGTATGTCAAGTCTGTATATTGTCACCCTGCTTATTTAACTTATATGCAGAGTACATTATGAGAAACACTGGGTTGGATGAAGCACAAGCTGCAATCAAGATTGCCGGGAGAAATATATATAACCTCAGATATGCAGATGAAACCACCCTTATGGCAGAAAGCGAAGAAGAACTAAAGAACCTTTTGATGAAAGTGAAAGAGGAGAGTGAAAAAGTTGGCTTAAAACTCAACATTCAGAAAACTAAGATCATGGCATCTGGTCCCATCACTTCGTGGCAAATAGATGGGGAAACAGTGGAAACAGTGTCAGACTTATTTTTTCAGGCTCCAAAATCACTGCAGATGGTGACTGTAGCCATGAAATTAAAAGATCCTTGCTCCTTGGAAGAAAAGTTATGACCAACCTAGACATCATATTAAAAAGCAGAGACATTACTTTACCAACAAAGGTCCATCTAGTCAAGGCTATGGTTTTTCCACTAGTCATGTATGGATGTGGGAGTTGGACTATAAAGATAGCTGAGCACCAAAGAATTAATGCTTTTGAACTGTGGTGTTGGAGAAGACTCTTGAAAGTCCCTTGGACAGCAAGGAGATCAAACCAGCCAATCCTAAAGGAAATCAGTCCTGAATATTCATTGGAAGGACTGATGTTAAAGCTGAAACTGCAATACTTTGGCCACCTGATGCAAACAACTGACTCATTCAAAAAGACGCTGATGCTGGGAAAGATTGAAGGTGGAAGGGGAAGGGGATGACACAAGATGAGATGGTTGCATGGCATCACAGACTCAATGGATGTGAGTGTGAGTAAACTCCGTGAGTTGGTGAAGGACAGGGAGGCCTGGCGTGCTGCAGTCCATGGGGTCACAGGGAGTCAGGCATGACTGAGTGACTGAACTGAACTGAACTGATTCTTGCCTGGAGAAACCCCATGGACAGAGGAGCCTGGCAAGCTACAGTTCTTGGGGTCACAAAGTATCAGACGAGACTGAGCAACTAAGCGCAGCACACCGTCTTAGCAATCTTTAAATATAAATTAGAGTGTTATCAACGACAGTCACCATCCTGTACATTACACCCTCAGGACTTATTTCATAACTGGAAGTCTGTACATTTTAAACTCCTTCATCACTGCACCCACCCCTTCCTCTGGCAACCACCGGTCTATTCTCTGTTATCTACAACTTCACTTTCTGTTTTGCTTTGTTTTCACATTCCGTTTATGATATTTTTCTTTCTCTCCCGACTTATTTGACTTAGTACCTTCAAAATCCATTGTCACAAATGGCAATGCCCTTCTTTATATAGGGCATATGTGTATATATATATATACATATGTTTTTAGGGTGTTTTGAAGAAAATGATGTCCCTTGGGTTATTTCAATCACACCAACATCAGCGTGCCCACTCCAAATATCTAGCAGCTTCCAGCACTGCCTTGATGTTTCGGAAAACTCATGTATTTTTACCAGCAAGTCCCATCAGCTACCACTTCATCTCCTCCTTCAGCTCCTGCTAACTCATGGGAGGACATTCACCACTGCCTCGGGGCCGCCTCTAAGCCACCTTCCACTGGGAGGCACCATCTGCACTGTGGGTGTGCCGGAACATCCGAGGTGGTCCACAGCCTGTCTGTGTCCCCCTGGGGACTGCCTTGCCCCCAGTTTAGTGTTGCAAGGAGGCTTGTCTTCCAATGGTTTGCAGGAGTTTTTGTTTTTTTTTTTTTAAGAACAGGCTTTTCCGTGTTTACCCACTGTAACTTCCTCCTCACAGGCCCCAGACAGGAGTTCATGATGGGTATGGACCAGGAGAAAATTTCTCAGACAGACTTTCCTCCTTGCTGATGACTCCAGGCCTGTCATTATGCCGAGTCTGTCAGCCCATTTTCTGAAGTACAGAGGCAGATTCCTGGAGGACCTTCCAGTCGGTCACCCAGTTGGGCTCATCTCAGGATCAAGCCGGGTCCCCAGGGGCCCGATCAGGGACCCTAGGGAGATCACTCCTGTGTCCGACCAGGCTGTGCTATCACAGAAAATCCATCAGGTAAATGCCAATAGCTCCATTTCACAGAAGATGAAACTGCAGCTCAAAGAGGTTAAGTAACTTTCCCAAGGTTCCACAGCTGGCAGGCGGTATCAGGCTCTCCCAGGATCTGTCCCAGGTCTCAGATGCCAAGCTTCAACTGTGAGTCTCCCTCCTGCTACTTGTTTAAGAAGATATAACTTCACACTCCATTACCAAGATGTTGTCTAGAGAAAAACTCTTCTCAACACAGATGAAATAAATGTTTTGTTTGTTTTCTGCGAGGGAAGCAGAGGAAAGGACTGTCATCAACAAACTCAGGCCCAGGTCTCTTTCCTCCTGGAGTGTGTGTTTACTGAAGTAAAGCTGAAGTCTTAAAACTAACGACCCTAGAAAAGGCATGTTATTTTAAAAGCCTTTTTTTTTTTTTAAAATGATAGAGACTGGCCAGCAGCTCAGAAAACCTTCTTCCACCTCTCTCCTGAGCATGAAGCTAGACTACGTTTCCCAGACATCCTTGTAATTGGGCGTGGTCAAGTCCATGGTTCTAACCAATAGAATGAAAGCAGAGCTGTGTTTAGTTACAGCTCTGACCCATAAGAACCTCCCCACCCAACTCTCCACGCTCTTTCCCTTCTTCATGCAAATAGGTATCAGAACCTTGGAAACACTAGGTTGAAGGTGGCAGGTCCAGAAAGTGATGGAGGCTGGGTTCCTGAACCAGCTTGGAGGGAGGACCACCCACCTGTTCAGACTTGCCAGAACTAACAAAAACAAAAACATGGACATCCGGTTACATATGAATTTCAAATAAGCAATGAATAATTTGGGGGGCTTCCCAGGTGGGGCCATGATAAAGAATCCTCCTGCCAGTGCTGGAGATGCAGGAGAGACGTGTTTGATCCCTGGGTCAGGAAGATCCCCTGGAAGAGGAAATGACAACCCACTCCAGTATTCTTGCCTGGAAAAATCCCATGGAGTGAGGAGCCTGGCAGACTACAGTCCATAACGTCGCAGAGTCGGACACAACTGCACTCGGGTGAGCAGCAGCAGCAGCAATGAGTGACTTTTAGTATAATACACTGGGAACAAACTGAGGACAGTGGTAATCCCAGTCACCTTTCTGTCGTGTCAGCTCTGGGCCCTTAAGATCACTGGGTAGATAGCTATCATTTGGGACCTAGACTAAAACATTTTTTGTTGTTTATCTGAAACTCAAATTTAATTAGGTGTCTTATATTTTATCTGGCAACCCTACACCTATCAGAACACCTGTCTGGTATTTTACAGGCATGAGACATAAATGTCTGTTGTGTTTGAGCCACTATATATTTGGAGGTTTGTTTGTTACAGCAGCTAGCATTACACCATCACTCCCTTGAGGCATCAGATATTAAATAGTCCAGGTGGATGAGTTCAGTCCAGAATAATCAGCATTGATGCAAATGGATGTCTTGTCACCAACTCTTCCTGCCTGGACTGCTATAGCTCGGTAGAGCCTGTAGGGCTTTCTCCCTGCTCCCTTCCATGGACACATTTGGAGCCAGAGAGGAAAAGAGACCAGACTTAGTTCTTGCCCCACCGCACACTCCAGAAGCTCTCCACTTGGGGTCACTAGTATTTCCAGGAGGCGCATGAACAGATGCAAACCAAGGCTCAGAGAGTTCAGAGACAGTAAATCTGGGGTGAAAGGGGTGCTGGTGAGTTTTGGGGGAAAGTAGCAGCAGTCCTGGGCCCCTCCTGGGAACATGACATTAGCTACCAGCACTGGCACCCACGGAGCAAGTGCTTTGGCAGAAAAGTGAGTAACCAGTCCACACTGGGACAGTCTGCATCAGGAACCTTGGGCAGTTCAGAGTCATGAACATGGAATCTTGAAGTCAGATCCTGGGACCTCTGATGGGAGCTCCCAGGGAGTGATTTCCAATGTGGCCCAGAAAAAAAGAATCAAGATTTTAGAGTTACAAAGATGTAAGTCAGGGACTGACTTTGCTTAGGCAGGTTATTTCATCTCTCTGAGTCTCGGTTTCCACCTCTATAAAATGGAATAATCTCAAACAAGTGTTGGAAAATTACCCGAGAGAGTCTATCCAAAGAGTCTTGCTCCTAGTTGGTACAGAGTAAATGATACTTCCTCCCCTGCTGGTCTGGTAGTTGGAGAAAAGATGTGAGGGAGGGGAGCTCATCCGCATTATCACTCCCCAATTTCCTTTAATATGCATGTCCTCCCCCATCCTTCTTTTCCCCACTCCCCATGGCCCAGAGACCACTGCAGCCAGGGCTGGAATGTTTCTGATCCCTCCTTCTTTCCTTCTAGTGTAGGACCACAGAGTCCCCATCACTAGAGAAACAGGCTTCCAAATAGAAGTTGGGCTCCAGGCCAACTCCCACTCCAACCTCTCATAATATTGCTGAAACTCTGCCCCTCGTTGGCAGAAAGGACTTAAGTGGGCGAGACTGGGAATGCAGTCACCACCTCCAGGCTTATTCCTCGAGATCTGAGCCTCACTCCTGCAAAGGAGACGCCCTGGGGAACCTGACACCCCAGAGACGGCAGCTAAGGCCGGAGCGCCAGTGCCCAGATGCTCATTTCCAGCACGCCCATCACTCACCTGCTTCTGGAAATGCTCCCGTTGGCTCCTCTGGAGCCATTACCGTCTGTCATGCTTATCTGCATTTAGGTGCAGTGGGGATTTGCACACTTCGATCTGTCATTGCTCATGAAGCAATGGCCCAAAAAATGGTAATGACGCCTCTGACGCTGCGGCATTACCACTTTCTTTACATATAGGGTTGCTAGAGTTAGCAGGTAAAAGCAGAGGAAGACCAGGTAAGCCTGAATTACAGATAAACAACAAAGAATTTCTTAAGTTCCCAGGTGGCGCTAATGGTGAAGCGTCCTCCTGCCAAAGCAGGAGACTTGGGTTCGATCCCTGGGTCGGGAAGATCCCCTGGCAACCCATCCCAGAGTATTCTTGGCAGGGAAATCTGTGGACAGAGGAGCTGAGAGGGTTAGGCTACAATTCATGGGGTCTCAAAGAGTCAGACACCACAAGACACACGCACATATGCTCATTTGGGACATATACAGAAAAAGAACACTCATTTTTATCTGAAATTCAAGTTTAGCATGGCGTCCTGTATTTTATCTGACAGCTCCACTCACCCAGCCTCCTAATGCACCACGGTCATGCCCAGCTAGAGAATTTTCACAGCCAGGCAAGAACTGGGGGCTTGGGGCATCTCTCTCCTTAGCCAGAGTCCGCTGCCACTACCCCTGTCTTATGACCATGAACACCCCCCTAGAGAAGCTGCTCTGTGCCAAGCTCCGCGTGGGACACAGTCTTGGGACAGTGTGTGGCTCTGATGTGTGCGTGTCTGTGTGTGTGTGTGTCCGTGGAAACGTACACACACGCTTGCGTGGGGATGAGGTGGGAATTTCCTCCAGTGTTCATGTTAAAATCAAACTTCTTATGGGCTCTGAAGCAATAGAGACTTTCACAGGTTTATGGCCAAGGAAACTCATCCCAGCTTTCTTTTTTTCTGAGAGGAAAAAAAAATTAACAACCTGAACATTCAATAATAGAGAACTGGTTCCATTAGGAAACTCATATACAATGAAACGTGGTTCAGTCATTAAAAACGGTATTATGAAGGGATACGTACTGACAGTTGGTAAGTATTCACGATGTCAAAAGAAGTGAATAAAACAGATACAGTAGTGCCCTAACGTCTATATCCCTGTGATCAGACACGAGTTTGAAATATTAATTGGTTTGTTCTCATTGTCTCTCCTCCACTCCTTTTACCCCATGCCTCACCCTCCGTGAGAGTCTATATCATGACTTTCCCATTCCCATTGCCTAAGAGGGTAGTTGTCAGAATAGCCCCCAAAGCCCCAGGGACCTCCCTGGCAGTCTAGTGGTTAAGACCCTGCGCTTCCCCTTCAGGGTGCTCAGGTCCAGTCCCTGGTCAGGGCATTAAGATCCCTCGTGCCCTGCGTGGTATAGCCAAAACAAAAAAGTCCCAAGTCCTTAGGTTTTAAGTTCAGGAGCTGTGGTCTAGGTATAGGATGGATAGGTTAGGTGGTGGGCATGATCCATCGGTTGCTGGTGTGGGAGAGTCCTGGACCTGCCACCTCCTTGCTTTGGGCTACATCTTACAGGACGGGAGGAAATGCTAAAAGCCCCAAATAAGTGTGGAGACCCCCGAGCAGAGAGCCCCCGAGCCTCCACCAGTGCTGTGGAGGAGGCATCTGATGGAGAACCGAACCCAGATGTAGTGTGCCCAGACATGACAGGCCAGTTCTGCACCAACCCCAGCCCCCTCAGCCCCATGCGGGTTCCTGCAGCCCCTGACAGCACAGCAGGGCATCCAGAAAATTCTCTCGGCTTCCAAGTAGGGCACTCCGCTTGTCTGGAAGGTGTTGGGTCAGAATTTCACGGCCAGGATGGCCCTTGGGGGTGGGTGTATTAGGTTTCAGTCTAAAGGGACCCACACACCTGTGCCAGAAGGACACGGGGCGTCTGGACCGTGGCGATCAAGGCAATGTATCAGCGCCTCCCCCGCCACTTAGAGTCAGTCTGGAGTGTGGGACAGAGAGGAAACCCTGATGGGGGAGCAATCCTGAGTGTGATAGAACTCTAAAACCTCAAGTCACTGAGAAGCCCCTGAACAATAATAACTTCAGTAAGAAATCACGAGACTGATTTTTCTGCACCAGGCAGAACAGGGGCATAAGAAAGAAATCCCACTTAGAGGGAAAATAAAAGTACTTCTGGATACATCTACCTTGAAATGTGTAAATTTCTTCCCGCAGAACACATGCACACTCCCATCAGGCTAGAAGACCTGGCCTGAAATCTAAATGCTATTAACAACACCTGGGGTGGTGGGGTGCCCAATTGTCTTGATGTTCTGTGATTTCTTTCTGAATTACTGAGACCCCCCTCAGTAGCTTCCCTGGAATTCTCCAGGGTGTGCGGTCAGGAGAGACCAGCCTGGTTGTCCAATCCCAGCCCCCAGGAGCAGGTGTGGTCACCCCCAAGGTCAACTCCCAGGAATGAGTTTTCCAGAAACGTTGTCTAGGCTTCACCTCTCTCTAAGCAATACCATCTCTCCTACCACCCACCCGCCACCCTAATAACCCACATCTTAGAGTAAGCGATGGGAGGTATTAGCAGGGGAAGCGGGAGGAGTAAACCCACAAATGTGACCTTCATCCCTGATTCGGAAATGTTGGTTTTCCAGGATCTTGGCTGGTGACCTTATGTGATCACATATCACCTCATTCCATCATAGTCACAGGCCTTCATCAGGATCATTCTCAAAGTCCAACCTTAGGAGAGAAGTCAAATATCAACTCTAAGTAGAATATGCATGTGTGAAAGGTGAGGAATCTCAGCTCTGATCATGTTTATTCTCCCTCTGTCTCAAAAGAAGGCCTCAGTGGGTCCTAAGATGAAGAGACTGCACAATAATAAAGGAAAGCTTCTATACTGAGAACTTAGACTCAGCTCTGTGCTAGGTACTCCGTGCATTTTATCATTTCCAACAACCCATGAATAGCGATCCCTCTACCACCAAGTGCCTGTACATCCTGGTATTCCAAGACAGTCCTGGTTTATACCTGTGTCCCAGTCCAGATGACCTCAACAGTCCCCCTAATTATTATCTCCCCCTTTACAGGTGAAGGTAGAGAGGCTCAGAGAAATGAGCTAACTTCCCCCAGGTCACACAGCTAGAACACAGTGGGGCTGAGAGTTGGGCCCGGTCTATCTCACTCTGGAGGGTGCGGGTTAGTAGTGAGCTAGAGAAGGACGTGGTCGAGAGAAACAGCCAGGGAAAGGATCACCAGCCAGATGGGAAAGACAGGTGAAATCACCCCCCTTTCTGCTTTATTTTTCCAACACTTCAGAATAGATATATATCCCTTTTACAAATCTCCCCATAAAAATCAAAGCCTACACAGTTTGTGATGAGGATGTTCTTGCAGAAAAGGAGAGTGCTCATTAGAAGGACCCTGCCTCCCCCTGCCCTGCCCAGGGAGCGTCTGGCCGGGAGCCCCAGAGGCCTGTGGATCTGGGCAGCCCCTTCTGCACCTGCTGTTGGGAGTGGGGTGGGCAGAGATGTAGGAGAAGGGACCCCACAGGCCAGCTTCTGGTCCCCTCCATGCTCCCTTTCTGAGCCACATCTTCTCATCTGTAAAATGGGTATGATAATCCAGGCCCTATCTTCTTCCCAAAGTACTGCCAAGGGAATCTGAGGGGACAAGCTGGGCCCAGGGCACAGAGAGACAGGCTGTCAGTATCCATCCACCCAGTGAATGCTGCCCAGCTCCTGGGACGTGGTCATGGGGCTCCAGGCCCAGGGCAGGCTCAGACCACAGCTGAGGGGTCCTGTTCGGCTGGAAATTCCCCACCCTATCCTTTATTTTTCATCCCCTCATAGGACTTTCAAGCAAACTGAGACGTAGTCCTCTCTGGGAAGAAAAGAAAACTGCAGCGCTCAGCCCAGGGTGTGCTGACCACGGCTCAGGTCAGGGACCCCAGCCCAGGGTGTACTGACCACGGTTCAGGTCAGGGACCCCAGCCCAGGGTGTACTGACCACGGTTCAGGTCAGGGACCCCAGCCCAGGGTGTACTGACCACGGTTCAGGTCAGGGACCCCAGCCCAGGGTGTACTGACCACGGTTCAGGTCAGGGACCCCAGCCCAGGGTGTACTGACTACGGTTCAGGTCAGGGACCCCAGCCCAGGGTGTGCTGACCACGGTTCAGGTCAGGGACCCCAGCCCAGGGTGTACTGACCATGGTTCAGGTCAGGGACCCCAGCCCAGGGTGTACTGACCATGGTTCAGGTCAGGGACCCCAGCCCAGGGTGTACTGACCACGGCTCAGGTCACGGACCCCAACCCAGGGTGTACTGACCTCGGCCCAAGGTGTACTGACCTCAGCCCAGGGTGTACTGACCATGGCTCAGGTCACGGACCCCGACCCAGGGTGTACTGACCACGGTTCAGGTCAGGGACCTCGGCCCAGGGTGTACTGACCACGGCTGAGGTCAGGGGCCTCAGCCCAGGGTGTACTGACCTCAGCCCAGGGTGTACTGACCACGGTTCAGGTCAGGGACCCCGACCCAGGGTGTACTGACCACGGTTCAGGTCAGGGACCCCAGACTGAGCGTGGAAAGTGGAAATGGGGCTGACAGGAAGCCGCTGACGAGGAACCCCACAGTGTAGAAGTGGGGGCCAGGGTGATCCCACTTGCAGACCCTCCACAAAACCTGGCCAAAGGTTAGGGGCAGTTCACACACACAGCAGACAAATCTTGAGGCAACAGAACCTTTCGCAAGGGGTGCCTTCCCCACTTCTTTTTGCCCCCAAAGAAGAAGCCTGACAACTTCCGGAGGAACCCTTGGTCTGAAATGATGGAGGAACAAAAGGGGCTCAGGGGCTCTGCTGGCGGAGGACTGCATGTGACTGCTTGTCCCACGATTTCTGTAAACAGCAGGCAAGATTGGGTAAAGGACAGAGCATTGGGCTATCCAAAGACCCAATGCCAAAACACAGAAGTTGCATGACCTCTGAGCCTCAGTTTCCTCATCCAAGAAATGGGGCTGTTAAAGCATGTTTTGTAACCCAGAATGGGGGGTGATCGATAACCCCCTAAGAGGTAGGGAAACTATGGCCCATAGGAAGGGGTGACCGATCCATCTACTCACTAGCCAGCACCTTCTCCTTTCTCTCTCCTCTTCCCATGCTTTTGAAAGAGACACTCTGTTACTTTATCCCCAGAACACTATTCCAGTCATTTCTGACTCTGGATATTCAAATTAATTCACACAGAAAGTCTTGGGAGGCATTTTTTGTTCCCAGAGAT
Organism: Muntiacus reevesi; assembly: GCF_963930625.1. Classification (NCBI taxonomy): domain Eukaryota; kingdom Metazoa; phylum Chordata; class Mammalia; order Artiodactyla; family Cervidae; genus Muntiacus; species Muntiacus reevesi. The sequence continues at coordinate 56,777,286 of NC_089265.1, read as the reverse complement.
GGATGCTTAGTTCCTGTCCTCCATATTCACAGATCCCATTCAAGCACCGGTCTACCTGGAACTCCCGTTCTCATCTGCGAGTGACCTGAGGCCAGACTTCGCAGATTCCAGAGCCACTGAGAGGGACTGGCTCAGAAGCAGCCTGGGGCTCTTCCCCACCCAGCTTCTCAAAGGCGCATCTTTCTCCCCCTAAAGAAGCCAGAACAAGGGGACGTCTCCAAGGGGATGCCATTTACAGACAACCCTGAGCAGCGACAAGAGCGGGGCGGTGACCTTCATAGGAATCCCTCGTAGTAACGTTTCAGCCCTGGCCTGCGACAGGCTCCGCTGACTCCTGGACATAAATTACTTGTTCATTATCAGGCCCCGACATGGGGAGGGATGTCGGCAGCTTGATTGTGTTTGCGTCCTGTGGCAGGCGGTTGCAATCCGGGCTGCCACGGCTCATGGTGCTGTGTTACATGGGCTGGTGCTGCTGCCTTCGTTTCCAGGCAGGCTCAGGCCTCAGGCTGCCCACCAGCTTTGTGCTTCAGGGAGGGAATCCTAGATGCTGGGCTGGGTGGCAGAGACAGAATACACAAGTCCTCATGACGAGACGGCCAGCTGTAAACGTAGATGGAAATCCTGCACCAAGGTCAAGCTGCAGAGAGCCTGACTGAAGCCTGAGAGCTACCGCTCGCCGAGCCCTTGCTATCAGCCAGGGGCTGTGCTACATGTATTAATAAGAGATAGAATCCTTTGTTGCAAGTGGCAGAAACCCAGTTCCAAACAGCTTAACCCAAAAGGGAAATGTGGGCGTTCACTCAAAAAGTGAGACTAAAATAAAGACGCCGGACTAAGAGATTATTGGAGCCAAGGATTCAAGTTCAATCAGGGCTCTCTCTCTCCACTTCTCTGCTTCTCTCCAAGTAGGTTTTTTCTGATGAGTCAGCTGTTCCCCCAAGGCCAGAACCACACCTGCAGGGAACTTCTAGCTTACATTTTATGTCTTTACAACAGAAAGGAAGAGGTCTTCTTTCAACTAGAATAGAAAATCCCAAGGACAGACTCTGATTAGCTCCACTAGTCTGAGCTGAGCTGCCCATGCTGGGGGTTCGCTCCCGGATCTAGAAAGGTGAACCTCTAAAGTTAAGAACCCCCGAATCCTGGTTTGAGAGCAGACCTGATGTACAGAAGCCATCTGTACATCGGGTAGGCACAGAGGCTGGGGCACTAGGGCCACGGCTGTGCCCACCATCGTTCTGCAAGGTGAACGCCTCCACCCAGCAGCCACCAGGGGCAGTGAGGCTAGAGGACTGCCTGATCCAATCTTGGATACATCTGTGAGCACCTCATCTTGAGGACCACACCTAATTCCTGGCCCCAAGCCCAGCACCTGGCACACAGGAAGAGCTCCATCACATTTGCAGAATGAATACAGAAATGCACCAAAGGGCAACAGAATCAGTGAGGGAGAAAAGCAAAATCAGTTGAACACCTGGGACAAGCTGATGCTCCTTGTAGGTTACCTCACTTAACCCCCAGCCACAAAGCCCCAAACAAGATGATCCAACAGACGAAGTTCAAGTGAAGCTTCATAGGCAGCGACAGGTGGGGCCGTCTGGTCCCAGGCCTCCCTTCACCCAGAGTCTCCATGGAGAGTGCCGTAAGGAAGGTCTGAATCTCCAGCCTGGCTCGAGGGAGATGCCCAGCTGGCTCATGGGGTGTTCCCTGGTACTGTAGCCACCTTGGTGTCCCCTGGTCAGCAGCTGGGGGAGACTGAAGCAGGCAAGGCCCAGGTGGAGCCCAGGCCAGGAGGCCTCAGAGGCTGAGCCCCTCCCTCCTCCCCACGCTGGCCCTCCTAGGAGAGATGCCCACCCCGTGTTGCTAGCAGAAGGCTTCAGCAGACAGAGTCCCCGGGCCAAGCAAACCCCGAGGTCCCCAAACTTTCCACTTCCATAAAGTGCTCTGATCTTGTCAAATTGCTACCAGAGGAGTCATAGCTGAGTGAGCACTTGCCAGGTTCCCGCAGCTCTCCCGAGAGCTGTCACTGTCCTCATCCATCATAATTGAAGCAGTCCACCTGCTCCGGGCCCATCTTTCAACTGCAATGATGGCTCAGATGCGATAGATGTGTCTTGTCATCACCTTGACTTTTTTTTTGGAGAACGCAAAGGTCAGAAGGGGTCCTGGGGCGGGTGAAGCCTTGATCTCAGGGTAGAGAGCTGACTGCCTCTCCCACGGAACACCAGTCCTCACCATGGCCATCTGCTACAGCCTTCTGGCTGCCTCCCCACGTCAGGTTGAGAGGAGAGCTGGAGATTCTATTCACCCCAAGACCCCAAGTTGCTGCATTTGCCTGCCATCTTAGTTCTGCAGAGAGACAGACTCCAGTGGGCCCACAGAGTTTGGCACTGCCTTCCATGACCCCTAGACCCAGGATGACCCTAAGATACTAACTTTTGCATGTGTCTCCACTCAGTCCATACCCATGACCACTGGCCTTGGACCTGTTTGCCTGGTAAGAAAAATGGTTATCACTGGTTATCTGCCCTCAAGTCTGCTAATGAGCGCAGTGGGTGTGAACAGGTGCAGAGGCTGACAGCACGTTGCCCTGCCTCGGCCCCAGCCCAGCCAGAGTCGTCTTTCTGAAGCAAAGCTTTGCCTACTCACCGTCCTCTTGACTTGGAGGCCTTCAGGGCTTCCTCTGCCTGGGGAATAAAAACCACCTTCCTGGGCCTGGCACTCAAGGTACCAAAGAAGCAGACAGTTTGAGGAGCAGTAGGGGCCCCTAAAAGAATCAGTGCCCACTTATTTTAAGACTTCGTTAACAATGAATTCATTTTTTTCAATCAGAGGTATTCTAAGACACAAAGCCATGTCAAGGGAAGAATGAGCTCTCTGCCTCTAGAAGCATTCTAGTCCAGCCAAGTGGTCAGAAGTAGGTCCCGCAGCTCCCAGGTCCTCAGGCCTCACCACCTCTCATCTGGACGTGGCAGTAACTTCCTGCCCACCTCCTGCCTCCCCTCCAGCCCCTGCTCCACACACAGCCTGCCCTCTTCCCAAAGTTCCAGACTGCCCCGATCTTGTCATTTCCCCACTGAGAACCCTTCCACATGGGCTGCATTCATTGACCACAGGGCCCGGCATATCTGGCTCCCACCGGCTTTCCCACCTCATCTGCCCCCCTCTCTGCCACACGACCACCTTCCTGTCCCTGGGCTGTTACCCTTGCTGTCCCCTCTGTCACCCTCTTCCGCAACTACTCCAGTCCCCTGCCTCCCGGAGCCCAGCTGGTCCCCAGGGCTGGGACGGGGGCTGCTTCGGTCCTTGCTCCTAGCACATTAGCCACACCTTTCCCCAGCACCGACTTCCTCTGGCCTGGCGCCTTGGCCAGTGTCACCACATCCGTCCCCCGCACCGCCCCCCGTTAGCCTGTGAACCCAGCCCAAGGCTTGGCCACCTCTACTTCCGCGCCAGCTAGCATTGAGGGCAATCAATATTTTAGGAAAAATCTCATGATAGTAATTCTGCCTTAATCTTGTACAGTACTATACTTGTAAAAGTATGTTCTATCAATTACTTCATTTTACCCTTCAATTTCTCCTCCGCAGATGGGAGACCAAATATCATTCCCATTTGATGGATGAGGAAACTGAAGTTCAGTGAGGTTAAATAGTCCCCCTGAGATCACATGACTAATCAGTATCGGGGCCTGACTCTGCCACAGGTGCTCTGAATCCCATTCCACTGGTATGTTCTGCCATGCCAACATTTTCTAGGCATGATTAGAAATCCCTGAAAAACAACAAGGCAAGGAATGTTGCCTGATGACTGTGGCTTGGAAAATGTTATTCTGCTTTTTTGAAAGAGAAATAAGGAAGATGGCTCAAATCAGAAACCAGTGACCTTGACATTGACCTAGGTGAGATTGGTGGGTTGTAAGCAGCCAGAAAGGACAGACATCAGTAGGGGGTGAGGGCTGGGTGAGACCTCAGCATCCTCATTTACCAAAATGAAGTGCTCAAAGTCAATTACAATCAACCACAAAAATCTGCAATTCTACCAGGAAGCAGAATTCGATATATTTCCTGGCCAACAACCTTTGGTCTCTACAAGTTCCCTGGGTTCTTTTCCCAACTGCTTGCTGAGTGTTCAGGGCTTGTCTTAGCTGATTTCTTTTAGCCACATCTGTGTGTGTGTCTAAAATCCTCTAAATTACCTAGTACCAGCAGTCCCATCCAGGGACTCAGGTCCTGTTTCTTAATGATGATTGATGGCTTTGAAGATGCAGCGGATCAATAGTGTCTGAATTCCTAAACTCTTGCCAGTGCTGGAGAGAGCACACATCTCAATGCCTGCCACACAGAGCAGAAGGGGGCCCGTCCCTCACCTCTCATTCCTTCCGCGGTCAGATCAGCGAGAAACGGAGCCTCATGGGTCACCCAGAGAGATGGCACATCATGCCACGTCCACACTGCGGCCGCAGTTCCTCCATTCACTCAACAAGGACTTAACCATCTTGTCTATAAAAGCCTGTGCCAAGCTCTGCGGGGTGCCAGGCACCACTCCCGGCTCTTAAATGCATCCTCTCTCATGGTCCTCACGGCAACCCCATGATAACTTAGAGTTATCATCTTGTTTTACAGAAGGGGGAAGCCCAGGGGAGGTCTCTTGCCCAAAGTCCAAGCTAGGCAGTGTTGGAGGCATGATCCCAGGCTAGAGTCCGCATCCTGGCACAGATAAAGTTTCACAGGAGGGAGAGATGACCTGGCTGTGGAGGAGAAAGGATGTAATGAGGGAAGATGAGGTCTGTGAGCCAGAACTCCAAGGACAAATTGGATTTGAAAAAAAAAAAAAGAGCATTCTAGCCAGACCCCAAACTGGAGCAAGGGCAGGTATAACAGGCAGGAGCGCATTTCAGGAAATGAGGCAAGTAGCTGGATTTGCAAGGAGCAGACTCCAGGGAGAGGGACCACAGCAGGATGATGCTAGGAAGGTGGTTCAGGGCCAAATGACGCAAGACCCAGGAGCGGTTATCTCCTGGGTGCTGAAGGGGGAGCCACAGAAGGCAAGTCTTCCACGCAGGAGAGGGTCACCGTCAGGACTGTGGATCCAGAAAAGCAACCTGGAGGTGAATGCCACAGCAAGACAGACCCAGAGAGCGGGCCGGGCGGGCCAAGGGAAAAAAAGGAGAGCGGCACGCCTGTCGCGGACCCCAGGCCCGAGCGCGGGTCCTCGCCCAGGGCCGGCGCAGCACCCCGCGCTGGAGCGGGCAGGAGGCAGGGAGCCCGCGGGCGGCGGGGAGGCGGTGCGGGGCGGCGGGCGGGAGGCTCCCCTTCGACAGGTAAGTGATTGGATTAAGAGGCCGGTCTGACAGGATGTCCGTTCAGCCGCGGAGGCTAATCAACTTCCCCATCCTGCCTGCTAATAAATCCTGCTCCGGGGACCACTCTGCCTGATGATCTCTCCTCGGGGACCGCCGCAGACTTCTCCCGGAGCACGCTCGCGCAGGCTATTAAGGGGCCGCCTCGCGCCTGTCAGGCCCGCCGTCCCGGGGAGTCTCGGGAGGTGCCCATCACCCAGGTGCGCCCGCCGGGGCCGCGCGGCCCGCGGCCACACGAGCCTCTGCTCCGCCGCCGCGGGGCTGACAGCCCGCTCGGGCCGCGGGGGCCTCCGCTCCTTCCCGCGGGCGGCCGCCCGGACCCCGCGCGCTGCCTCCGCGAGCCGCCGGGGCCCCGGGAGGGGTCCGCGTGCATAACCCAGGAGGCGGCCACTGTCGGATCCGTAATATCTATAGAGAGGACGTAGAAATAAATTCAAGCTTTAATTGTTTTCTTGGATTCGCCGCAGCTCAAGAGGGCTAACCGAAAGCTGTCGGGGAAGGCCTGGCTCTTTCCAGAAGCTGCTCTAGTTTTGCTTAGCTGCAGTCATTTCTTTTTTCCTCTTTCCCCTACCCGCCAGAAGGTATCAGGGGGGCTCAGAAACAATTTCCTTTGTTACTCAAGATGAAAAATCCAAGCCTTTGGACTTGTAGACCCAGCTGCTTCCAAAATAGGATGGGTCCCCACCCCCAACACACACACACACACACACACACACCCTACCACTAGCTTTCTTTTCTGTGAATAGTGTCAATGGACAGAGTTCAATTCCACATTTTCATCAGATCTGGAAGAACCTCTAAGGGCATTATTAGATATGTGAAGTACGCTAGAAATATTCACGCAATCCCCATCTGGCCCTGGGAGGAAAGAAGGGACTGGGAAAGTAATAAAGTGTGTTTATTTTTTAATCTAGATGACATATTTTACATCATTAAAAAAGACAATTATTTTAAAAATTCAGCCTGCATGCTTCAATGGTTCGGGAGGCCTGCCACCAAGGAATCCATCATAACCTCCCTCCACAGCCAGGCCTGGGTCCGTCCTCCAGGCCAAGTCCCATCCTTAAACCGTCAAAACCACGGAGGCAATTGAGAGTCATGTAAAAAGCCCTCATCTCTGAGGCACCTTTCCAGGAGAAGGGGGTCTCCGATCTCACAGTTCAGAGGATCCTAAGCTCAGGCAAAGGAATTTCAAGGATGACAGAGGATAGACAGGGTTCAGAATGCCCAAAACACCTTTATCTTTGCAACAAAGCACCAGTTGTCCCGTTAAGAAAACCCTGCTGCCAGCTTTCCAGATTACATCTGACCTCTGCTGTTACTGGTCCAGGGTCACATCCTAGTGAGGGATGCAGCTGGGACTTCTACCCCCTCATCTGGGGCAAAACCCAGGCTTCTCTCCAAGACACCCAATAGCCAGCTCTAGAAATTCTCCCTCAGCCCTGTCCCTTGGGTTCTTGTTCTGCTTCCAGCACAGGCCAGAGGTCAGTATATTAAAGTGCATTAGTCACTCAGTCGTGTTTGACTCTGTGACACCATAGATTGTACCCCACCGAGCTCCTCTGTTCGTGAGAATCCCCAGGCAAGAATACTGGAGTGGGTTGCCATTTTCTTCTCCAGGGGATCTTCTTGACCTAGGGATTGAATTTGAGTCTCCTGCATTGCAGGCAGATTCTTTACCATCTTAGGCACCAGGGAATGCCTTAAAAGCTTGCATCTCTTTTGACTCAGCAAATGGATTATTCTAGGAATGTCTAGAAACATAAGCAAGTCACCAAAAAAATTATGTGAAGATCAGTCTTAACGACACTCATCATGGTGTTATTTATGTTCGGTTAAACCCTATGAAACTGCCATCTCTTAGGTCAAGAACAGCCAAATGTCAGAAATTTCATATTGTTTACTTTAATAATGTAACAAAATTAGAAACACTTAAATGCCCATTAATAGAGATGCTTGGCTGCATTTCAAGGCCCATTGGAAAACTACTTAGCTGTCTGAAATGATATCACAGAACTATACTTGGTAGAACAGAAAGATTTCAGAATTATTTTTGATAAAAAATAGTTGCATAGTTGTCTGATTCCTCTTCCATAAAAATGAAAAAAATAAATATGCAGAGATAAGGATAGACTCCAAGATGTTAAGAAGGGTTTTCCCTTGGTATTGGGATTGTACATGATTTTTATTTTCTTCTTCATGTTTATCCATATTTTCTGACTTTTATAACAAATGTGCATTGGTTGTATAGTAATAACAATAAAAGGAAACAAAGGGTTTAACACACTCACACATACACACAATAATAAAATAAATTGTGTGTCTCAGATTTGAATCTGAGATGCTGACCAAAGCTGAAGCCAGGACCCAGGTCTGGCTATGGAGGGAGGTTGTGCCGGGCCGCAAATGGGACCTGAGGGTGGGCCTCTGCTCTTTGTTGAAGGCTGGAGGCAGGCAGAGGAGGCAGAACAGGATGCTGGAGAAGGGGCAGTGGACTGGGATGGTGCCCTATTGCACTCTTAGGTCAAGTGATCTGGACAGCTGCCAGCACCACGGGCACTCCCTGGCTGTCTCGGGCCTGGCCTTAGGGCAGAAGAGGAGTAGGAACCATATGTACAAGGATGTGTTCTACTAGAACAAAAACTGAATTTCTAGCGTCTGAGCTTGGCTCCAAGAAAGGCAGAGTGGACAAAGCCAGGTCCACCCTAGATTCATCAAGTGCTCTGTCTCAATGAGACCAGATAGCATTCTGGCCATTTGCTAGGGTGTTTGCTTCCATGTTCCCTAATAACATTTGTTTTTGCCTCGCTCACATTACAGAAGAGGCAGAGGTGATTTCAGTAGAAGCAGAGAGCAATTAAAAAGAGCAAGGTGAGAACAAGGTGGGGACTTCCCTGGCGGTCCACTGTCGAAGACTCCATGCTCCCAGTGCAGAGGGCCTGGGTTCAGTCCCTAGTCAGAGGGCGAGATCCCGCATGCTGCAGTGCTCCCACTAAGATCTGAGGCAGCCAAATAAGTAAATATTGGGGATGGGCAGAACAAGAGGGAAATGTTTAAAACAAAAGGACTAGGACTGATGTCTTGTTTGTCAGTCATTTTTTCCTACCCCAAAGGTCATTAAAAACTCCCTGTACTGCAAGAGAAGAAGATCAAAGATTAGATACCGGAGGGGTCCTTGAGAAGGGCCCAGAAGCCTGCCTCTCCCCTGGCTGAGCCCGTGGTTACAGGGATAACAGAAATCTCAGGTGAGTTTGGAGAGATCTGAAAGTTGGGGAGCCCTGGGCCTCTTCCCTGGGGAAGGCCAGGGAGGCACAAACCTGGGAGAGAACCCATGTTCATGTGTGGGCAGGAGGGACAGAGAGAGAAAGCTGTGGGTGGTGTGCCTGAGCAGAGAGGGCCTTGGGGAGCGTCAAGGAGCTTCCTGTCGCGGGAGAGAACAGCGGGATTTTCCCATGTTCCTTAGCAGCCTCTCATGTAGCTGACATTTGCAACACTTCTGGAAAGGTCTGCCTCGGGAGGGAGGGGTGGTGGAACCAAAGGCTGAAGGCATCGGCCCCAAGGGCTGGCAGCCCTGATTGTCTCAAGGGTTGACAGCTAGGGTGGGTGACTCCCAGAGCACAGACAGCCCCCAGATCATTTTGCGAAGACCCTAAGTGGACTCCCACCCAAAATTTAGACAGTTCAGCAGCTGAAGAGTAGGGAGAGAAACCCCAAAGTAATGAGATCACTTGGAATTCACTGAGACGAACTTCTCGCCTTGCAGCTGAATGACGGTTCAAAAGAGAAAGCATGCCCTGTCAAGAAAGACAAAGTCTCCTTTCTTGAAAACCCAAGTGTGTGGCCTGAGACTGGTGAAAGGACAATAAGGTCCCACTGAGCACCATGTCCTGTGGGTCTGCACTTTCTGGGGTGTTCAGGTGGCCAGCAGAAAAGGCCAGGGTGGACAGGAGTGGAGGGATGGAGAGAGCAGGCTAACCAAGGCCCAGGGAAGCCGTTGGCTGGAGAGAGACCAAGTGAAGCAAGGCGGTGCTTAGGGCACCACGTAAGCTCATGGCAGAGCCAGGCTCGGGACTCAGCTCCTTCTAACCGCAGGCGCTGCAAGTGGCCGCAAGACCAACAGAGCAGAGCGGGGTGGATGGATGGAACTGCAGAGCCATCCTGGGGACATGGCTGGGTGGGCAGACTGTCTCCCACTCCAGGCAACTCTCAGAAGACAGCCCGTAACTGGGGTTTCCAGGAGCTCGGGTGCACGCTGAGCCAGCTGCCTCCAGCCATGGTGTCCTGTTAATAACTGTGCTAACTGTCCCCACACACGTCGGCACTAATATCCACACAGCCTTCCAGGACCTGATTTATCAGGATGGAGGGCACACTCTTAAAGGGTCATAGCCCACTGCGGATCTCCACTCCTTTAGCGCTAAGTGGCGAAACATATTTTCTCTGCTAACACGACTGTATGTTACAGGATAGATTATTTTAAGAATCAAGACTAAATTGAAACAAGGCAGGCTTGATTTTCTTCCCCCAGGACCATAGGAGCGGGTCATCTATCAGCGGGACGTAGTGGGCACAGTACTAAAGAGTGACTGCAAATCTCAGGGTGGAGGACTCCACTCCAGCACTGATCTGCCAAAGTGACCTTGGGCAAGTCACTTACCCTCACCGAACCTCAGCTTCCTTATCAACAAAGTGGGGAACGCTGTTCCCCATCCTGGTGCATAAAATGGTCTTACAAATATATCAGGGAAACACAAACTAGACATTTTACCAGGAAGTACATGTACACATATACATGGCTGGTAAATACTGAAGGAATGTTCAAAATTTCTAATCAACTTAGAAATATAGGTTAAACCAGCTAGAGGACATTTTTAATTATCAAATTGACAAATATTAAAATGTGATAAAAGTCAGCATCAGTGGCTCTGGAGAGATACAGGCACATTCAAACAGTGTTGCTGAGAATATAAATCAGAACAACCTTTGTGGAGGGCAAAGTTGGCTGTTAAAAGGAGCTTACCCTCTGATACTGTAACTTCAAACCCAGGCATTTCTCTGGAGGAAATAATAACTGTGTGAACAAAGATGTAAGAACTTTAGGAATTTTTTCCCTATAATTTTATCCCAATTATAGGAATCTGCTTATAATAGTGGGGGTTAGGGGATAAATTATCTAAATACCTGATCTTTAGGGATTGGGTAAAGAATGTTCCAACCATCTAATGGAACATTATGTATCCAATTTAGCTGTCAGAACAATTAGTGACACAAAATTATTCTGAGTTAAGGTGTTTTTTTTTTTTTTTAAAGCACGCTATAAGATAGAATCTAGAGTAAAATCTATGGAGGAAAAAATACTAGAAGAAAATACACCAAAATATGGACAATGGCGAGTCACTGGCAATGGGCTTCTAAGAGATTTTTATTTTCTTCTCTTTGTTTGTTTGCATTACCTACATATTCTACAGTGGGCTTTACACTCTTGATTTTACAGTAATAAAAGTTATTTAGGAACTATCCTTGCTCTATCTCCCGAGGGATGGCATGAGGATCAAGCTGGCGATACCAAGGCACGAGGACCACAGAGAGGATCGTGATTCCACTGCCCTTCATGAAACCCCTGCCCTGGGTCAGAGTTGGTCACGCCCTTCTCGGGCCTCCATTCACTTATTTGTGTTCTTCTCTTGGTACTGACCACATGCTGTCTTCTCTTAGATTATTCACACACCCATTTCTCCCTGTGACCTGAGAAGTCACTGGTGCAGAATCCACCATGTTTTGAGTTTGTCTCCCGCTCAGGGCTTGTCCTAGATTTGCTGCCCAGTGAATGTCTGTTGAGTTAGATAAAATGGCCATCAGCTAGAGCTGGGTCACCTTGGATGCACATCCTGCTTGCTGCCTTCCAGAGGGGTCAGTTGCCCTTGTCTGTGCCAGCCCCAGCAAAGCCCAAATGCAGCACCTTCCATCTCACCAACCTTCCTCCTGGAAGACTGTTCACAGCTTTCTGATCCAGGGAAACCTTACCTATAGCACCCCTCTGTGGACAGCAGAGGTACCAGGCCACCCCAGACACGAGTTCCTTGGGACCTCATAACAACTCAGGAGGGAGATCAAGGGCTCTCAATCCCATTTTACAGACAAGGAAGCACAGGCTCTGAGACTTAGAATGAGTTGCTCATAGAACTGTTTAGAAGAGGAGCCTATGCTTCCAGACTCGAAGCCCTGTGCTCAGGGTAACAGAAACCCAGACCCAAATGGGTACTCTGAAGTCTTCACATAGTGACAGATTCCAACACTATCCTTCACTATCCATGTAGCTTTAGGCAGGGCCCTTTCCCTCTCGGAGCCTGTTTCCATTTGTAAAGTGGTGCTAAAAATCTCTGTCTCAGGGTTGTTGAGGGGATCGGCTCCTCACAAGGATCCAGCGCAATGTGTACAAGCGGCCTCCGGTCAGGTGAGCCTTGACGGAGGGCTGCCTTCAGACACGGCTGCCCAGGTGGGCTTTCTTTTGTGCCTCTCCATGGGGATGTCTTTGCTCTTCATGTGCCCTGAGATCAGAAGGCACTGCCCAGGAGGCTGATGCCAATGTCTCCTCCCCTACCTCTCACCCCCAAAAGGGCTCCAAATTCCCTACAGCTTCTTTACTGGGCAGAGGGAGGGGCTGGCAATAACAAGAGAAAGAGAGTGGGGGGCTGAAAGAATACATTTCTGCCACTGACTCACTGTGAACACATCACTTCTGGAGTGGAATGAGTCATATCCCTCCTAAAATATCAGAGCCTGACGCCAGGTGTAAATCTTACCTTACATGGCAAAGTAGACTTTGTAGACATGATTAAATTACAGACCTTGAGATGGAGAGATTACCCTCAATAATGTGTGTGTCCTAAATGCAGTCACAAAGATCCTTATGTGAGAGAGGCAGAGGGAATTTGACACAGATGATCAGGCAATGTGAACGTGGAGGCAGAGCCTGGAGTCATGTGGCCATGAGCCGAGGAGTGCTAGCAGCCACCGGGAGCTGGAAGAGGCAAACAATGGATTCTCCTTTAGAGCAGGGAGTGTGGCCTTGTGGGCACCTTGATTTTGGCCCAGTGAATCTGATTTTTGACTTACTAGTCTCAAGAACTGTGAGAGAATACATTTTTGTTTGAGGCCATCAAGTTTGGGGTCAATTTGTTACGGCAGACATGAAAAAACAAATGCACTTACCCTCTCCGAGCCCATGGAAAAGTTCTATGATGACATGCGTGTATAAATAAACTCTCAGGGTTTATTAGGTCAGGTCAAACGAAGCTTTCAGTTAAATAATGAGGAAAGTGACTCACTTCTGGGGTGTGGTCTGCAATCATCGGATGTCAAAGGTCACCCTTGTCAATGCCAGAGGCCAGTGCAGGATTGAGCACAACCTGATCCTCTGCAGTGGGCAGCAGTCCTCAGGAGTGCTCCACCCAGCCCCGAGACCCTGCACCCGGGCCAGTCATAAACCGTGTACTCTTCTATGTCAAGGGCACTACGGTTACTTTTGTTTGAGAGAAAGAGTTCTGTTTCTCAAAGAAACAAAAAGTAAAGAAAGAAATCTTGGCATAGTCCCTAAGAATGTAGTTTTAGGAAGCGAAACAGCAGAAGAATGAATTATTAAAACCACCAGTCTAGTCCAATCATTCCCACACAGACCAAGAAACCCAATGCCCAGAGAGGAGACAGGGTCTCACCCAGGGTCGTGCCAGCAAGCTAGGAGACATGGAGCAGTGGCTATTGTTTCATTTCTAGAATCACATTATTTAGGCTGTGCCTCCAGCACAGTCAGCAGCTGGACTAGGGGTACAGCTCAGTCCTTCCGGCTCCCCACACTCACACACACTCATAACGCTCACACACTACTAGATTCCTCGCACTCCATGGTGTGCCAACTTTCATCCTCAGGAAGTCACCATTGGGCTAGTTTCCTGGGGTTGCTATAGCACATCACCAGAAACTGGGAGGCCTAAAACAACGAAATGCATTCCCTCGCGGTTCCAGAGGCCAAAAGCCAGAACCAAGGTGCCGGCAGGGTCATGCTCTCTCTGAAGGCTCCAGGCGTTCAGGTTCTTCTGACAATCCCTGGCACTCCTCGACGTGTGGCTGCATCACTCCATATCTGCCTTTATCATCACAGGGCTCGCTCCCCTCTACGTCTCTCTGTGTCTCTGTTTCCTTTTCTTGTGAGGACATCCGTCATTGGATTAGGGTCCACCAGTGTGATGCCATCTTGACCTGACTACATCTCCAAGGGCCCTCTATCACATGACAGGTCTAGGCAGACATGAATCTTAGAGGGACATTATTCAACCCAGCACAGCCATTTGGGCTCTTTATCCAAACAAATGAATAGCAGAGGCTTGAGAGCCTAGTCTTAGCCAAGTTCTTAAACATCTGAAGGATTTTGTCTATACCTCTCTTTCTGCTCTGTATGGTAGTAAAAGGAGACCCATTCTACTCTTTCTAGATTGTGCATTCAAGGGTGAAAGTTCCCAGTCCCCTCATATAGCCCTGGCACAAAGGAGGAAGCTGAGAACATTTGTTGCACAAATGTATAAGACATCGAGGACGCAGCCTGAAGAATGCCTTTCCTGGAGATGGAGCCGCAGCCACTTCTAGCTTGCTGGTGTCACAGCAGGCAGCTGAGATGCTGAGAGTCCCTGAGGTTCAGGGGCTCTGCCTGAAGGAGGCAGGAACAAGAGTGGCATCTGGCAACCAGCCAGCAGAGGTAAGAGTGGGTCTTATGGCTGCAGACCCTGAGGATTGAGTTTGGCTCCACTCATCCAGCAGACTCCCAGAATCAGGGCGTTTCTGATTGCAAGGGCTGAGGAAATATCTAGTCCAACTCTTCTTTGTGTAGATGGAGAAACTAGCACCCAGATAGGAAGGGCCTTGCCCAAGCTCACACACAGTTGGGATCCAGGACTCCAGACTCCACTCCGTGGGTCAGTCTAGTGCTGCCTGCCTTATTGGTCTGCCTGGAATCAATCCTTAACAAGTTAATTCAACAATGAGCTTTTAAAGGGATCCCTTCTTCGTTGAATTTGATGTACACAATATATACCCCCTTTGACCTAATGATAGCTCTTCCAGAAATGGACCTCAGTTATGCATAAGGATGTTCACTGTGGTGTTGTTTATAAGAGAGAAAAATTGGAAACAACATACATTTCAACAGTACAGGTCTCAGAGGAGCCTGGTGGGCTACAGTCCAAAGGGTTGCAAAGAGTCAGACACAGCTGAGTGACTAAGCACACGCCGTTTAATCACTGATGGCATAATTGGTTTTGGAATATTGTGCAATCATTACAAATAAATTTTAAGAAGACACAAAGAAAATGCTTATGATATATAAAACTGGGGAAATAATACCTATAGTTTGTTCCTAATATTCCAATATTATACACACACACACACACACTCACACTCACACATATATCCTGATACCTAAGCAAAGATGGTCCTTGTTTGGAGTCACAATTTAGGGCATTCTATACCCTAAGTTTCATAAACACACTCACACATGAATAGTTATCCCAGAAGACACGGGTATTTCTGTTTCCTGGGATCTGATGCTTGGTGCTTCAAAACGTCATCTTAAACACCAACTTGCAATTAACACCATTTAAGCCCTAGGAAATGCGTCTCCATTCCCGGCCCTCCGTTTGTGAAACAAAAGGGACTGAGTCCCAGCTCCACAATACTGCGTGGGTGAGTTGCTGCTGACACCAGAGACGGACACCGCCTCGCCTCAGCGTGGAGGCAAGATTTGAGCAGTGGGTATGCTTAAAGAAAAGACAAATTAATTTGTCAGATACTTCCTCTCAGATGGCATGAAGTGCAGTCTTTTCTTGCATAACAAAGTATCATCTCCTAGTAGTGGGAAGTGTCCATATCCTTGCTGTTCTTCTTGTAATTCGTGGTTCCAGGACTACTCACTAATTAACACATTTGCAACAGCTGCACATAACAGCTGAGGAATGTTCTACAATAGCAAATAATTCATTTTACTCTTAAATTTGTATGCATGTAGGTCTAGATATAATATGCATGAAGCATGATGCCAGTTCTTTATATTGACAACTAAATGGACCTTGGCCATTAAAAATAGCATCAAATTTTATTATTTTGAATATTGAGTTTAGTTTACTCAAACATCTGAAAATTAATTAAAGTTCTCAGCTTTATGGGAATAATTTTATCTAAATTTTCAACATTTACTAATTATAATTTGAAGTTTGCCTTCTCATCTTAATAATTTTGAATCTTTTAGAAGAAAAACAACTTCTTTAGGAAAATGATTTAAACATGTGGTTTATGAGACTCCAATAGTATGCTTGCCCTTGTCCCTCAAGTGTACAGATTAGGCCTGTGTTTAGAAAAAGATCCTGAGAAAAAATATTTCAGAATTTTAAAGGAGGTTGAATATAGATAGCAAGACTGCCATGATTTTTATTTCCTTCTTTTACCTTTTGTTTGTATTTTCCCAAGTTTTTCACAACAAAAAAAAATATTACTTTTTGGAAAAGGGGCTTCCCTGGTGGCTCAGCAGTAGAGAATCCACCTGCAATGCAGGAGATGTGGGTTCGATCCCTGGGATGGGACGATTCCCTGGAAAACAAAATGGCAACCTATTCCCGTATTCTTGCCTGTGAAACCCCATGGACAGAGGAGCTTGGCATGCTACAGTCCTTGGGGGTCACAGAAGTGTGGAACATGACTTAGCGACTAAACAATAATAACAAAGTTGGAAAAAACACAGTATATTTTCAAGTGATGCATATTTACCAGATCAGCTCTCCAACCCCACCTCAACATGGAACTTCTACCCTCAACCAGGATCCTGGAACAGGTTTCTGATTGTACCCCTCTACTCCCATGACCACACCAGACTTCCCGAAGGAGGGACCCCAGCGTAGCTCTACCTCAGACCACTCAGCATTCTCCCCCTCAGCCAACATCGGAGTCAGGTAATGAGATCCATATAGGAGCTCCTGGATGCCCAGGACCACGATCCTGGCACGGCATTCTCAGCCCAAGGTTTTCCAGAGCAGTTAACTCAGCGCTACTTCTGGGCCCTAAGTAGGAACCAGCACCCTCCCCAGAGTTTGCAGTGACCACACCTCCCCCACTCAGGGCTAAAACCCCCACACCTGACCTTCCAGAATTCTCCTCTGACCTTCCAGGATTCTCCTCTGGAAGATGATCAAGCAGACTGGGGGTGAGGGGAGACGCTATGATGGGTCTCTTCTCAATTCCCCAACAGACGGCATTTCCCATAGAGGGAACTAACAATAATGGGGAAACATGTTTCTTCAGAGAAAAGAGCAGTGGGATGCTCTCCCTGGTTCCCATCCAATCCCAGCCTCTGGCACCTGCAATTTCCCGGGCACCTCCACCACCACCCACCGCACCCCACCCCCGCTCCCAGTGAACTTAAGTGAGGCTGTGTTCCCTTGTCAGGCCATCTCACTTCAAGGAAACGCTTCCGAGAATTGGGAGAGGAAGCGTTTACACCTTCAGGGGCCCCAAAGGGCAAAGCTGGGAGGACCTCAGAGCTGAATTAACCCCTCTTTGCATACATGAGGCTCAGATTTCCACCAAACACTGGCCCTAGGTCACAAAGCAATCATGACCCAAGGGGAACCCACGGATTTTCTCTTCCGGCACACTGGACAGCCTAAAACTTTCCTTCACATTGTGATGTTTGAACCCTGGGGACTTCCCTGGCCACCCAGTGGTTAAGACTCTGCTCCAAAGCAGAGGACACGATCAATCCCTGATTGATCAATCCCTGATTGGGGAACTAAGACCTCGCATGCCACACAGCATGGCCAAGTAAATACATAAATAGAATACCTGCCACATTCTTCAAGGAGATGTGTTTACACTTCAGGGTTTTTTAGAAAATTATCTCCACCGGGATGCTTGCCCTGAGCTACAAATTGAGCAAAGGCAGAGACTATAGTGCCTAATTCACCACAGTGGCCTCAGGGGGTTCTGGCGTGCTACCTGGTTCGCTGAAACTAGGTGGACCTTTGCTCATATTTTCGTATCTCTGAAAGGGGGTTACAACTTGCAATCAACCAACCACAGGTCGAAAGTTTAATTGGAAGCCTTTTTTTTTCCTTCATAGATTCATCATTGTGCACCAGACAATTGATGCATCTTAGATTCAAAGAAATATGGTAAGTACGACAATCGTGACCAAAACATATTTGTCAAATGAATAAATGTACCAAGCGCTATGCTGAGTCTACACCTATTTCATTTACTTCTCCTCAAAAATCCTCCTATGTAGGAAGCAATATTATTCTCAGTTAACAGGTCAGAAAACTAAACCCTGGTGCAGTTAAGACACTTGCCCAAGGTCACGCAGTGATGGTGGACCTGTAATCACCCCAGAAGAATGCGGTTCTCTAGTCAACAAGTAGGGTGGCCAAGCAGCTGGGCTGGTCCCGGTCTGAGGGGTTGCCTGGAACATGGGAATTTCAGAGCTAAAACTAGCAGAGTCATTGACAAGCCAGGATGCTTGATCACTTTGCCACCGAGTCCAAGAGTCCCCCACCCCTCCGCCTCCATCTCCTCCAGAGCCTGACCCCAAATAGGCCCCTAGAGCCGGCAGGATTCCCACAGCTGGGTCCCCTCTGGATCAGCGGCCCCTCCACTGTTTGGTACTAGGGAAGCCGCCTATGTCCCCGCTTCTTAGTGTCTGCTGTCAACAGGCAGAAGATCCAGATGTTCACTGGACTGGCTGGGCTGTTCTCGCAGCTGATGACGGCACATCTGACTGGGTTCTTGAAGCTTCACTGAAATCAAGTACCAGGCTATATCTCCTTAATTCCTATTTCATGCTGCTATATGAATTTTGACAAGAAGCTCAATGTTTTCAGGTTCTGAGAAAGTGATAATATTGGCACATTCAGATCCAAGAAAAAGGGTCCATTCCCTTGAAAAGCCTCCTAGCCTTGCTGACCAAGGTTGCTGGAATCCACATAAGGCCCAAGTTTGTTTAGAAGGTCAAGTTGCCTGTGGGCAGAACTTCTCATTGGTGGAGGACCCCAACCTGAGGCGCTTGTTATTGGATTGGCCAAAGAGTTTGTTCAGGGTTTTCCATACACTCTTACAGAAAAACCAGAATGAACTTTTGGGCCAACCCAATACAATGCAGACTCTAGGCCTTGGCCCAGACTTGATATATCAGCCTCGAGGGATGGAGGCCAGATATCTATATCTGAAACAAGCTCCCCCAGTGGTTCTGATACATGCCAAAGTTTATGAACCATAGTAGAAGACAGTATCAGAAAATCTTGTGACCTCATGTCACCTTACTCAGATTCTCATGCAGTTGGACCCACATTCAGGTGGGTCCAGACACTGGTGCCCCAACCACGGGGACCCCTGACCCGACCCTTGACCCTAGATCCTTCCTTCTGGGTCTGTCCCTGCTGTCCCCACAGTTGGCCTGGAGGTATTAAACAGCCCTGTCCCCCCTCAGGGGGCGAAGCCTGCAGGACCTGGGAAGACTGCAGCCACAGATCAGGTACTCATGGGCGCAGCCAGCCAGAGCCGAGCGCTTCTTTGGCATCTCTGGTCCTTCTCCCAACCAGCTTCACAGGGATCCGGGCTCCCCGTCCTCTCTGCCCCAGCCGCCCCTGCCTCTGCTCACCACTTTCTCCCCTCCCCTGGCCTGCTGACTCCCAGGGCTCCCCAGCGCCCTGCAGGGACTCTGTTGCGGTACTGGTGGATTTTACACGAGAAATGAATATATCACTCTAAGTCATCCCACCCTGATCACAACTCCATCCATGGGGCCACTGGATCTGGGCTTTGCCCTCGGCTATATCCTCGGGGCTCAGCCTGGCACGTTGTAGGAACCAGTAAGTAACTGGATAAATGGACTATGAATAAATCCCCACATGTCCCGATGAAGCAAGAACTACTTTTATCCCCAGTTTCACAACTAAGGAACGGAGGCAGAGATGAAGAGATGTACTGCTCAATGACTATCTGGCAGAACAGAGCTGAAACCCATGCTTCGGGTCCCAGATCCCCAAGTTCTACCTCCACTTCTGAGAGGGCTCAGGAGGAGGCAGACCTGGGCGAGTTTGGCAACTGGTTTGCTCTGTCCTGAAACCTGGCAACGTCATTTAAAAATCTCCCCTCTTCTTTCTCCTAGATTTCAGCTTCTGCTTCTCTTTCTCCCCTCTCTCCCTTCTCAGACCTCACCTGCCCACTGTGTCCACAGCCTGATACAGTCACAAAGACCCAGTGATCTCTTAATGAGGGACTTCTTTTTTTTTTTTTTTTAATATTTCTTTATTTGGCTGCACTGGGTCTTAGTTGTGACATTTGGGATCTTTTTTATTTGTGGCACATGGGACCCCAGACCAGGGATTGAACCCAGGCTCCCTGCATTAGGAGCGCAAAGTCTTAGCCACTGGACCACCGGGGAAGTCCCTCTTAATGGGGAACTTCTCAAAATAAAGGCAGAGTCATGCTGAATACTGAGAAAGCCCACCATCAGGCTCAGGTGATTCACTGGCCACAGTGAGTTGGAGAAACAGAGGTAAATAAATATTGAAAAGAACTAGTGCCTTTTTGGTTTAAAGTCTGTCCTCAATATGAAAGAAAAATAAATTAAAAAAAAAAAAAGCTCCTGAAGATGAAGAAAAAGAGTATTTGGAAAACTTAGAGAAACAGATATAATAATGATAATTGGAAACTGGCTTCCACCCTTTAAAACGAATCCTGATGAGATGCATCCTGAAGTGTAAACAGATTTGAACAATAAACTTATTGAACCATATACAATTATTTCTGGAGAGAAATGGATGAGCGGTTGGTTAGACAAATGGAAGAGGTGTGAATGATTCTTAACACTCTGATCTGGCAAAATGGTCCTTGGAAATTAATGGAACAAAAAATTATACCGGGGAAGAGAAGCATCATCAGGAGAAGGCACTAAACATAGGAACCATGAAATGAAAACGCATTCTTATGAATAAGAGAATTAATGAAATGAATTTAAGAAAAGGTCAAGTTGGGGAGAATATCGGATGGGCTGCAGTTGCACAAAGACCCTGAATTTACTGTGGCCTTTGAAGCACAGGGCTTTGGAAGTTCAAAGTCCCAGAGAAAATCTTCCATTCCATGCTTTTTCTTTACATGAGGACCTCAGGTCCAGAGAGGTTAATGACTTGTCCAAAGCCACACAGCAATGAGGGTACCAGTCCTTTATGCTACACTGCTGCTACTTGTGGGTCAGGGAAAGTCATGCTTCCATTTCCTCTAAGCTGCAATTTAGCAACTGAAACTACACTTCAGAGATGTTGGCAGGCATGAGACAGGCCTAGAGGAGCTGGCCCAAGCGTCTCCATGCAGAGAACATGCTCTCTAGAGTCAGAGAAACCTGGGTTCAAATCCCAACTTTACCACCCAACAGTTATGACCTTGCAAGTCATTCTACCTTTCTGAACCTCACTCTTCTCTTCAGTAAAATGGGGCCAACACTGCATACTTTGCAGAATGAAATGAAATATCCCAGGAAAAGCACCTAGTACTTAGTAGGAACTCAAGAAACAGTGCTGGTGTTATAGATGTAACCAAAATTCATTGTCTTAAGATTCAAAAGTTCACCAAAAGGGGGGCGGGACCTTTTAATGGCAATAAAAGGAAAGTAAAGCATCATGACAGATTGTCTGATTCCCCCCCCCCAAAAATGAGAAATGGAGTGTGTCTCAAAAACTTGCCAACTTTCCTCAGAGAAACCAAATGGCCCAGGATTGCAGAAAAAATACACTCAGTCAGTGTGCACCACCTGGGGAAATACTAGCATCTCTTTATAGTTTGGTTCTTGAGACACTCTTGAGGATCTGGACTGCCCTACCCCAGCTCACACCCTGAGGGTCCCTCTGCAGAGCAGCGCCCCTATAACTAGTGGTGCCCGGTCTGCAGGAGAGCGGGGTCCTCTGTCAGGCCCTCCACCCCCATCACTGGGTGCAACTCAGGGAATAAGGCCAGGATGGGCCCTGATGACAATACTCCACTTACTATCACAGGAGAACACCAGGGAGGCACTGTCCTCCCAGAGCTGTCTCAGGCGCAGTCAGGAAGGGGCTATCTGGCTAGGGCACAGGATTTTGCAGAGGTCAACTATGAAAAATACCCACAGAGCTCCTGAGGTCTGCAGAGCCTATAGGGGACTCCACTCAGCAGCCCTATTTGCAAGGGAAATATGTGCCTGGCTAAGAACTAACTCTTGATCTATTCCTATGAGAAACCAAGGTGTATTTAGCTGGAATTATTTTCGCAAAATGCTGCTATAATGAGTTTAACAGCTTATTGCCCAATAAACTATCATGCTTTAGCTCTGTGCAGATGTGAACTAAGAACTTGCAATCCGCAGGACAGACAGACTCAGGCACTCCAAGCTAAGGCCACACGGCCATAGTTTCTAGATCCTTCAGAATAAGCTGCCTGTTGTGACTGAATTAACTCAACAGCAATGGCATCCAGTTCAAATTCCACCATATTTATAAAGCTTCCCAAATTCCCCCATTAGATCAGCTTCTTCCTCTAGATTCTGGGGCTCTGTGTTGACCACTATCTTTCTGGAATTTAAGAAGACATGTCAAATGACAGCAACTGAGGTCAGGAACCATCTTTTCCTTCATCCCCAATGCCTTTAGCAGCATCTAGGTAGGTACCTGGCACATGGTCAGGCCTAAGAAGCATTCTAAGAATTAAATGAAATGATTGTGGAAAATGTAAGGCTGGGCCAAAAGAACTCAGAAGCCAAATTTTCCAACAGTGACTTTATTGTTTTTATTTCCCTTATTCTTGGTAGGGAAATTCAAGGTAGTTTATACCAAGGGACTTATAGTAAAAGGTAATGGATTCTGCATTCAGTTATGGCTGGAGAGTTGACATTCTAGCTCAGTGGGTTGCCTAAGGGAGGGTGGATAAGACTGTTCTTTGGTATTGGATGGGCCCAGGGTCAAACTCTGACTCTACTGCTTACTAGCTTGGGCTTCTTTTTCCTCATCTGTAGCTAATAGATAACAGCGTTTGCCTTGTAGGATGTAGTGAGACTTAAATGTGATAATGTGCAAAGCACTTAGCTCACAGGAGGCCATAGCACCATAGTCCCCTTCTCTGTTCATGTTTTAAAGAGACATGGTGGGATAGAAAAGGGTGCGGTCTTCAGAGCTTCACTGCCCTGGACTAGGTTTGCAACTTCCCTTCCCCACATGTACTTGTGTGACTTTGAGCAAGTTGTTTACCTTATGCAAGCCTCTGTTTTCTCATCTGAGAAACACAGTGTGTATTTTATGGGTTTGAGGGAAGGTTAAACGAGATTACTTTTATGCTGAGACTAGTGCCTGGAATTTATTCAGTCCTAAACAAGTGGGTGCTATTATGTTCTTCCTTAGGCTGGCTCAGGGCATTTATCAGGCCCACAGTCAGAGCCGGACTTTGTGTTGGGCTCTGTGGGTTTGGTGGTCCTGGCTGAGAGGGCCTGCTGAAAGGCAAAGAATCCAGGGTATGGCAGGAAAACCTCTGATCTGGTCAGGACCACGGACAGCTCCAGAGGCGCTGCAGGCTGGACTGTGGAGGCGCCCCAGAGGTTCACAGTTCCTGACGGTATGTCTTTCCAGGGGATACCAAGAACAGATAACTTTAAGGGAATCTATTTCCTGCTCATCAGCTTCCATAGGAGACATTTCCTAAAACTGATCTGCCTGTGGTGGAAGCATCATGCCAGTTTTCCATTTCCATCTTCCCTTTTCTATAAAACCCCTTCTACTGTGCAGACTCATGCATCTTTTCATCCTGAATCTTATTATGATGCACCGTCCATTGAATCCCAGCTTCTGAGGCATCAAATAAAGGGATAAGCCAACAAATGGTGTTCTCAATGTCACCTTTAACCAAGGCTCTACAAAGATCCCTCACCAGGGCCACCATATAAAGTTGGGCAGGTTGTCCACTGCATAATTTCTGGGGTTGCCATCTACATCATAGTTTGTGTAAATGACTCTCCCTGGAGACACAGATTGAGTGGCAGTATGAGGTGGTCTTCCCCGATCCATCTCATTAACAGAGACACTTCCAGTAAAATTTAACTGTTTAATAATTATCAAAATTTGCAGTACATTCACGTTATTTTTTTATTTGTATTACTAATACTTGAAGTGATAGTTCAGAAGACTTTTTTAATTCTTAGAAGCTTATGGTCACAAAAAATAAAATAATTCAATTTATATACATCTTTTTGTAGCAGAGAACTATGATAGGAAAATCAATAAAAGACTTTCAAGCATAAAAATACATTACATTAGAATAAAATTCTGTGGGGGAAGTGGATTGGAAATACAATTTCCTACTGTTAAATAAGAGCTCATTCGTGTATTTTTTTAAAAGGATGGTCGCGGGTCTCAAATTGCTATGATGTTTGTATTTTATTGGATACATTCAAAATTGCAATGTGAGAGTTTTATCTTAAAATATCTATATTTAAAGTAACCATACATTACATCTTTTGTAATTATTTCTAATTGTTTATTTAAAATTGCTTCAGATAGTCTAGATGTCAACTTTTAAATGCTCAAGAAGGGATATAGATTTTTAAAATTATTTTAGGGGGTATTGAGGAAAAAATGGCTAATTCCGCTGATATTAACCCTATTTTAGACACTGGCCTGTCCCGGCAAGTGGATGGCTCCTTTGCACAGCAGAACAGGCATCCCACATTGGGAGCACTAGTTCTTCGCTTTTCTTTAGGCCAAGCTCTGGTTCAGGGGCTGGGACATTACTATGTGAAAAGGATGGTCTTTGGCTACCAGACCAGGTTTGCCTGGATGTCTGCTATCATTTTCTTCCTCATCACAGAACTTGGGTTTTCTTCTGTGATTCTGGGCAAGTGTTCACCTTCCTTTGGGTTCCAGCAATCCGGCTGTCAGGAAGGGGCCCATCAGACTCTCAAGACTCATTTGGTTCGGGACTCTGGGTTCTCTTCCACCAGCGCTCCCTCACTGAGAGCCTGATACCATACCTGGGACATTGCAGGCTTGCGGTTAATATGTCCACCCATGTGACGGCCTCAGATATGGAGAGATCTGCCTTTTCCCAGTAGAAAGTTCCAAAACAAAGCTTTTATTAAAAACTTAAAAAAAAAAAAAAAAACTTTTTATTTCGTTTTGGGGTATAGCCAATTAACAATGTTGTCATAGTCTCAGGTGAACAGCAGAGGGACTGAAGCCATATTTATACGTATATATGAATCCATTCGCCCCCTAACTCCCCTCCCGCTCAAGGCTGACACATAACATTGAGCAGAGTTCCATGTGCTATACAGTAGCTCCTTGTTATCCATTTTAAATATAACAGTGTGTACATGTCCATCCCAAACTCCCTAACTATCCCTTCCCCGCATCCATCCCCTACCCCAACTCACACCAACACCCCCACCACAACCACAAGTTCATTCCCAAAGTCTGTAAGTCTGTGAGTCTCTTTCTGCCAAAACAAAGCTTTTGACCTATTTGTACATATAAACTTTTAGGAATATAGATGAGCTAGAGTG
The DNA here is from genome assembly GCF_963930625.1 of Muntiacus reevesi. Lineage (NCBI taxonomy): Eukaryota > Metazoa > Chordata > Mammalia > Artiodactyla > Cervidae > Muntiacus > Muntiacus reevesi. The sequence goes on along the minus strand of NC_089265.1, from coordinate 56,752,312 downwards.
CCACTTATTTAATACATTTTAAAATTTAATTTCACATACATGTAAAGTAACTTATACAAGACATATTACTATACCAATATGTTGATTATAAATTAATATATTAATTGAAAATTAGCACATTAATATAAAGTCTTACAAGTTACAAATATATTTAGAAATATTGTTTTTCCATATTTACATTTAATTCATGAAACAATTATATTCATTCTCTTCACATACATCTTTGACATTGGTATCTTTGTCACCACTAGAACCACTTCCCAAGTCATCTGACACAGCTTTCCAGAGAACATCATCTTCACTTCCATTCAAGTCATTTAGGATACAGGCCAGTTTGCATATTAGGATGATGCTGTCACTGGAAATTATACTCCCAACACCAAGTACCCATTCTCTATTCATGAGCTCTGCAAAGTAACCACTTAGAGTATATTGTCTTTTAAAGCAATCCTTAAAAGGCTTGTTTACAACATTCAACGCTTGCAATTATAAGGAAAAATGACTAAATCTGCACTTGGTGTTTTTGTCTCCATTTCTGCCCGAGTTACCTTCCTAAGCATTTGAAGCACAGCATTGGTTGAAGTTATCAGGAGCTAATATGTCACCCCCAAATAGTGCTTTGTGGGTTCAAATTAAGTGTTTGAGAGTGAGCCCTGTAACAAAAGAGACCTGAATAGAAGGCAAACCTCTCTTTTCTGAGAGGTAACGGGTGAGTGACTGAGTGGTGGATGAATAGCTGGGTGTTGGAGTCTTTGGCTAAGTTGAATACCCTCTCTCCCAGGCTTGGGCTTCACAGGGGCTGCCCTCCCCCCCCCCCTCCCAGTCCCTAGAGTCCTTAATTGGAATCTCGCCCAAGACTGACCCACCAGTACAATGGGTTCCATTTAGGCAGAGAGGCTGCCCTCATTTTAATCCAGACCCAAGCCCAAGAAAGGAAGCTATGTTTGTCACATCATTCCTTGGTATAAACTGCGCCTTGGAGCCTTCTCCTCTGCGACCCTGTTACGTCTTCCAGCCAGGCTGAGAGGTGGCTGTTTAGCCATGAGGACACTGAAGCTCTAGCCTTTTTAAACTACATGCACAGAGACATGAAAACTTGGCCAGTAATTAATCTCCCAAGTGGTTACAAACAGCCCAGTGGCTCAGAGTTAGACACCCCAGATTTAAATCCTGTTCTTCCACTCAAGAGACATATGACCAGTAATGAAACACTTAATCCTTCAAGGCTTTGCTTTTCTTAACTATAAAATGAGGATAATAATGTCCTCCTCAAAGGGCTGTCATGAGGATTAAAATAATGGTATCTAGCCCAGAACCGTGTACATCTGTAAGAACCTCAAGCTTCAGGACTCAAGCTCTGAGGGCAGAGAACATAATATAAAATGAACCAGATGCTACTTGGGACAACACAAGTTTTCCCTGGGTGACAAGTGGCCACACCGCTTACCTTTGCATGTACGAAATGCAAAAAAGAAGATAGCAAACTGGCCACCTGCCCAGACACACAGCGATTCTAGCAGGGGACTTGGTGTGTGACAACCAGGTTAAAAATCATGGTTGCAACTTGATTCTCTTATTACAAAAACGATACAGTTCATTATACAATTATACAGAGGAAGGAAAAGAAAATTACAATCACCTCTAATTCCTGGAGATAACATTAGTTATTATTTTGGTATCCTTCCAATTCTTTTTTGTTTGTTGGTGGTTTTTTTTTTGCTTGCTTGCTTTTCCTCTCTTAATTGCAAACAGTGCATCATACCCTTCATATTATTTTGTAACTTACTTTTCTCACTTAACACCCTGTGAACAGCTTCCTATAGGTGGCGCTAATGCAGGGGACGCTAGAGACACAGGCTGGATCTCTGGTTTGGGAAGATCCCCTGAAGGAGGGCATGATATCCCACTTCAGTATTCGTGTCTGGAGAATCCCATGGACAGAAGAGCCTGGCGGACTACAGTCCATAGGGTCGCACAGAGTCAGATGTGACTTAACAGGCATGCACATCATTTTAATGATACATAACCTACTAACTAACATGCTCTTAAAAAAAAAAAATTTTGGGGGGGGAGGCTTTTGAGTTGTTTGTAATTTTCCCCATCACTAAGTCCTCTTAGAATTTTACAATTCGTAAAGCACTTACTCCCATCACTTTGAATCTTCTTATTAACTCAAAAAGAAAACAATGTGATCATAATTCTCTCCACTTGACAGGTGAGAAAACTGAAGCTCACAAAGAAAAAAAAATGGCTTGCCCAAGGTCACTGAATAACTGGTAAAGCAGTGCCCAGCCGGGGTCTTCTGGATCTCCAGCCTGGCCAACCTCCTGACCCTCCTCCCTGCCCCTCCTCCCTACACAGAGTAATGAATCCTCCAAGATGCCATGCATCTTCCGCCGCCTCCTCTCCAGGAGCAGTGGGTTTAGAGGCACCACTTAACCCAGACCAGAGACCTTGACCCCCTAATCCAAAGGAGCTCCTCAAACACTCTCCAGCCTCTCACCCAGCTTTCTTTCTTTCTTTTTTTTAAAATATTTATTCATTTGTCTGTCCTGAGTCTTAGTTGCAGCACGTGGATCTACTTCCCTGACCACAGATCAAACCCAGGTCCCCTGCATTGGGAGCATGGAGTCTTAGGCACTGGATCACCAGCGAAGTGCTTTACCCAGTTTTATTGTGATCATTGTATTTATAACTACTCAGTATTTTCTTGTTTATTTACTTGTCTTTTATATAGTTCAGCAATTTTCAGTAGGACAGAGCTAACCCTCAGTGTGTGCAAAACAAGGAATGGGTTGTCTCACACCATTATAGCATCTGAACTTTAACCAGATATCCATGTGAGTCAAAAACCACTCAGGATTATCTAAATCTAGACTCAGGCTCCATCTTACACACAAAGGCATGTATGCTTGGTTTAACTGATACTGACTTTTCCAGGAACAGAACCCCCATGGAAAGCAAGAGATTATTACTTGCCTTTCTTCAGCTTGGAGTTTCCTCAGTTCAGAAAATCATGTCATCAGTGGCATTCATGACATTAGAGTCACAGTTACTATACCTGTATCAGTCTGCATCTGTAGCTGTCACATTCAAAGCAATTCTAAGTATATGTGCCAGGATCTTTTTTTAGTTCTTATTTCAAATTGTCAAAGAGAAAATGTCAACACTCAGTTAGACATTACCTCTTTTTTTTATTCTTAAATTCAAACGTTCATTATAACTAAGTGAGCTTCATGGTGCTTTCTGGTATGTCCTTATGATCAAACACTTACATACTGAAATACATATTAGTTTGCTTCCCTAGTGACTCAGATGGTAAAGAATCTGCCTGCACCCAGGGAGACCGGGGTTTGATCCCTGGGTCAGGAAGCTTCCCTGGAGAAGGAAATGGCAACCCATTCCAGTATTCTTGCCTGGGGAATCCCATGGACAGAGGAGCCTGGTGGGCTACAGCCCATGGGGTTGCAAAGAGTCAGACACAACTGAGTGACTAACACTTTCACTTTCACTTTAGTTTGATTAAAATTCCTTTCCTTTTATTTCTCTATTACATTACAGTGAAGTGCTATATTGATTTTTAAAACTATGTGAATAAGTAGAATGTGTTATCTGTGAATTTAATTTCAGGATGATAAAGGAGTCACTCAAGGGATTTGAGTTCCAAAGAAGTCTTTAGGTCTGATTGTGTTGAGAACCGCTGGTGTGGTCTGTCTCCCCCACTAGAAAATCAGCTGCGTGAAGGCAGGGCCTGGTTTGACTGAATCCCCACACTGACTCCTGGCATCCAGAAGAGAAGGGTACTCAATAAAGACCAGCTGAATGAAAAACAGAAACATTCCAGGCATTATCAAAATTTGGGGTGGGGAAGATATTTATGGGCGCAGGTCAGCCTGTGACAAGTTGATTTGGTAACATTTCTGAAATTCTTTTTCTCCAAGAACCAATCGGGGTAGGAACCCTAATCTGCCTGGATGTTGAGAAGACTCAAAGAGATCATGGATTTGCAGCCTCCTGGCGCAGAGGAGGGCTGAGTAATTGGTTGCTGGTGGTGTTTTTGTTGTTGGATTTCCCAAACAGTAAACCATAATCCTCTATTGTCAGCTACCTGGCATCCTTCTCTGTTCAAAATCCGGTAGTTGTTATTAATATATTTTCCTAAGAACCTCCTCTTCCTATTCACCCCCTCCCGCCTCCCCCACCGCAGGCCTGCACTACTTTCAATAATCTCACTCTAATTGGACATTGGGGCTGTCAGGATGCCCCTCCTCTCCCCTCCCCAGTTCCCACCTTGCTCACAGATGCAAGGGTCCCTGTGGCTCCAAGCAGAAGCCATTGACCAGGAGGACGAGGAGGGAGCCAGGCTCCCCGCGGGCGCCGTGGCGGGACAGAGCCGGCGCCCCAGACTTGGGCTGCCCGGCCGGCCTGGCCCTGCTCCTCTGCCGCCGCCCCCGGGGAGCCGTCTCCAGCCTTCCGCGGTGGCTCGGCCGCAGGTTTATCACACTCGCTGAGAGAAGACATAATCAATTCCCCAGCTGGCACTTTGCGCTGAATACCCACTTTTTCAGCTTGATAGCAGGACTAAATTAGTTATTTAGCAACTAGGCCCTAATTTAGAGCGAGCGAGATCCTTGACAAGGATCATTGTTCAAGGCCATCCCCCCTTTCCCTTCAGATAGGAGGCCCACAAGTCCCCAGAAGGTGATAAATAGACAATTAGAAAATAGATATATTTGGTTAGATCTACAAGGCTCCCCGGTGCTGTCAGCCTCACAATGAAGGGGGCCGGGGTAAATTGGTGGCCAATGAACGCCAGCTGCCCGGCCATCCGTCCTGCAGACACTCAGCCATATGTGGCCATTTACAGGCCGTCCTGAAGAATAGATCGGACCAGTAAGACCAGAGGGAACTAAAAATACTTGACAAAGTTGGCTGCTCTTCATTTAACAAGAATAAAATATCTAATGGGGTGTAATGGAGGCCATCAATCACCTACTGCCAGACCCCAATGTAATACCACACTTTTAACTATTAATGCTACTTTTTTTTTCTCTCTAATAAGTGGGACAGGCACAATCACTTTGTATACAGGGTGGCGGTTTGGGGAGTGGAGATGAATGGAAGATGCTGGAGAGCTGTGGCAGAGGATGAATTTCGGCTGAAAACAGAAAGAATGGTGGGACTGCAGAGTGATGCACCGTTGTTGAAAACAGTATGGCTGCTCCTCGGAAAGTTAAACGCAGAATTCCCACATGATCCAGCAATTCCACTCCTGGGTTTATACCCAAAAGAAGTGAACGCAGGGACCCTAACATATACTTGTACACCAACGCTCCCAGCACCATATTTACAATAGCCAAAAGGTGAAAGCAACCAAGGGTCCAACAATGGACGGATGGATAAATAAAATGTAGTGTATACATACAACGGAATATTACTCAGCCTTAAAAAGGATGGAAATCCTAACACCTGCTCCAACTTTAAGACATTATGATAAATGAAGAAAACCAGGTACGAAAGGGCAAATATGGCATGATTTCTTTTATATCAAGTACCTAGAATAAGCAGATTCACAGAGATAGGAGGCAAACTGGTGGCTGCCATGGCCAGAGAGAGCAGGGAATGGGGAGTAGTTGATTAATGTACAGAGTTTCAGTGAGCAATGACCAAAAAGCTTCTGAACTAGATAGAGGTGATCATTGTATTAATACAACATTGAATGTACTTAATGTCATGATTTATACACCAAAATGGTTAAAATAATAACTTATATGTTATGTATATTTCACCACAATTTTTTCTAATTTCAAATAGGAAAGGCAGAGCGGGAGAAACATTCCAGTTCACTTAAAGAACAGAAAGATCTTGTGAATTCAGTTAACCTAGGAGTATCTTTTAAAGTCACCCTAGAAGATTGGTCTTCACATGGCAAATCGTGTCTTCTTGGGTGAGGGGGGGGGGTCTCAGTTTCCTTGTCAATAGATAATAGATAACAACCCTTGACCCCTCTACTCCCCAGAGCTGTTGTGACATCCAAATGAGACGAATGAGACATGAGCATTGTTTGTAAACTGTTAAGTGCTGCTGTCTAATTTGTCACCAGTACAGCTAAGAAACACTTCAGGAAACCTACTAAGGGTACTTCATCCACATGGACTGATCCATCAGTCTGAAAAATCCCACGGATGAGAAAGTCAGATCCCCACAGATGGAGACCAAACCCTGTCCTCAACCCACCACCCACCTGGGGAGGCTCCCCCTTGCCCACTGCTGGTTTCATGCATTATTCAGTCACCAGAGGCAGCCTGGTGGCCCTGGCGGTGTCCTTCACAAAGTCTGAGAGTGTCTCCAGGCGGGGCAGACGAGGAACAAAAAGCAGAACGGCTGTGAACACACCTGCAGGGAGCAGATGAGCCAGGTGCTGTGGCAGCGTGGGGCTGAGGGCTCTTCGCAGGGAAGCAGGAGAGGTCTGGGCATTAGAGGGACGGTGACGGCCGCAGAACGACGGCCATCAGGTATCACGGAGGCGCTTGTGCTGGGGGGTTCCGCTGCCTTTTTTACCACCCTCTACCGCCAGAATGCAAATTTTGGTTTTATTGAAAAGCTTCCTTCTATGTCACTTTTAAAGCACCTTTACACCTTTTAACTCATTTGATCCTTGAAACCACTGTGTGCATAAATAGATTGAATATTTCCTTCTCCTGAAACTGAGCATGCTCTGCTTGTGTCCTAGTTCACCAAGTCTGAATTCAACTCAGTCCCTCTGCTCACTGTTTTATATACACTCATGAACCCAGAAGCCCTATATTCCCTTTCTTTTTACACCTGGCCCGTGTTCAATAATGATTAATAATTCATTTAGCAAATTATACTATTAATATTTAGGATTCACAAGAAGCAGAAAATCAACTCAAACGAACTTAAACAAGGAAGAGGAAGTTAGTGTAAGGATTAAAGAGATTCTCATGAAGCCCAGGAACAGGAATGTGCCTAGGACCCAGGGAAAAACCCAGAAGCTCAGCCTTGGTCACCACACTTCTCATCTCCCTTCTCTGGTTGGTTATCTATGATTTTCTCTCTCTCTCTCTCAATTTCCATGTCAGTTTTCCATAATTCTCAGGTTCAAAGAGAAGGAAATGCGGTTGCCAACAGTTCCTGACCTCCACCTCTTTTGTGTTTAACCACTGGAAGGGAGAAATCTGGCCCTTCTTCCTCCCCAAAGTATAAAAGCCCCAGGAGGAGGCTAACTGGCTTAGGCACCCACTCCTGGACCAAACGTCAGCAGGAACCACTGTGTGAATAGAATAGGGGGCCGGGAGCAATCCTAGAAGAAAAGGTTGGGGGGTTAGTGCTGGGAAACAAAGCACAAGGTTTCCATTACCAAAGACTTCTATGGTCCACCATGTGGGAAGCATTCATTCATCCAGAAATAAGCACTAAGCGTCTGCTAGGTGCTAGCCACTGTGGTAGGCACTGGAGACAAAAGCAGGGAACAAGAAACTCCCCCTGTTCTCAGGGAGCTTACAGGCTCTTTGCTAAGGCTGATCATACATAATCATACCTGATAATTTATTGCAACTAGGGGGTATAAAGGAGGAGGGCAGGATATATTCATACAGGACACATACCAAAATAGATTAGGAAATATAGATAGATAAAATTTTATATATGTATATTCATATATATATATATATATATGATATATATATATATATCTTCCAACCTAATTTGATGGATGAGACGTCTTCCCTGAGGAGGTGAGACTGAAGCTATGAAGGATGAATGGCAGTTGTCTGGATAGTCTACTAAGTACTCTGGGAAATTTAAAGATGAAGATCCTATCTTCAAGAAACCTCAGTCTAGCAGGGCAGTGTTTCCTGAAAAGCCCCGCAGAACACTGGTTGCATATTAACAACTGTCTGATTTATAAGAAAAGGTTCTATGCTCAAATTTATTTTGGAAGTGCTGGGTTGGACAGTTAAACTGTTGTCTTTAGTGCAGAACTTGTTGGAGATTTTTATATGCCAAGGTACCCTGAGAATCTCTAAAGAGATTCTCTTTTCCAATTAAGACAAACCTTTGTAAGTAACATCTTCAAATTCAAGCAAAAGTGCTCTGTCAGAAAACCCTGTCAATTTATGGAGGGTAAGAGACCTGCCCAAGGACACACAGCTCATTAATGATAGAATTTGGATTCTACCGACCTTCCCACTGGGCCTTCCTCTCCCCTATCTTCCTTGCATGACAGAGGCTGCAAAGGCAAGATAACCACTTCCTCAGCCTTCTTTTTAGCTGTGGATGGCCACATAACCCATTCTGCTAATAAGATGATAGAAGAATTCTGCTTGAAGACTAGTGAGAAAGATTTTGCTCCTGATGTAAGAGAAACTTAATAGGATGAGTCCTCTCACTGGCTTCCCTTCCTAATTTTGTGTTCTGTTGATAGAACACAGAAGCTCTGGACTGCTGTGGCCATTTGTGACGTTGAGGGGAGCTATCACCAATACCGTGAGTGTAGAAAAGCATAAAGCAGGTGGGAATAGCCATAGCCCTTGATCACAATAAGTTGCTATGACCATCCACCACTCCACTTCTTGCCATGAATACCTACTTTAATGAGGGAGAATGTTATGTTACTTGCTGCCAAAAAAAAATCTTTATCAATTCAATTCTCATCCCCGCTCATCCAACTTGGACTTTTAAAATATACAATGTCTTGTTGCCTAATGTTATTCTGGTAGAATGCCTCTTAGAATAAAAATACCCAAATTTCATAAAGCATTCATATCTTTCAATATATTTCAGTCAGTATTCATAAAGGAAAAAATTTAATTAAAAATTAATCACAAAAATTCATCATGACATTATTAACAAAAGGATAAATGAGAAGTCTCCAGTTGTTTTTTTTTTAAATATAATTGGTAGATCATCAGAATCCCATACAAAATTTTAAAAAGCAGATCAGGAGACAACAAAAAGGAGGTGTGTCTCAGATGGAGTGGCCCTAATAGAAGCCTTGTCACTGTGCCCAACTATTAACAACCTGATTTATCATATAATGTTGTGAGCATTTTTACATCCTAATACAATCATTTGTAACTTAAATTTAAACAGGCAGTTGACTGTGTTTTACTTCTGTTTTAGTAAAATTTGGTTGAGAGGTTTGGGTTGCGTATGATACACTGAATTTTTTTCCCATTTAAAATGATGGAAAATTAAATCCCAGTGGTGTTTGTGTGTAAAATGTCTGATTTTCAGGAATGAATTCCTGAAAGCACAGATGTGGTAAGAAAACTGAATCTGAATTGCTTTATAAATGCCTTCACTGAACTACAAATCAATACCCCTCTTGTATTAAAAATCAATATGATAATTGGTTGTATTAAGTGTTTCTGCATCTTCTGCAGAACAGTGATTACTCATTTGTTCTCCTTAAGTTTCTGCACCACAGAACCCCAGGCCTAGCTGTGCCTTAGACGCACCTGGGGATCTTCTAAAAAATATAGGTGCACATGTCCCACCCCAGTTGGGTTAAACAGAATCTCTAGGGGCAGGGTTCATGCATCAGTATTCTTTTTTTTTAACATCCTGGATCATTATTAAGTATACTCAGTCTGAGAACCACTGCTCTAAATAACAAATTCTTCCAAGAACTTAGAAATAGGAAAACACTGATATAACAAGACTTGTAAAACCTACTAGGTTCCTTTTTATCTTGGCTACCAGGAAGCTCAAACAATTAGAGTAACTCTCTTGTCCCTGGTTCTTACTTCAGTTAATTCTTTCCTTCCCCCAGATGTTCAGAGGCTGATTCTTTTAAGTCACTTTTATTACAATAAAATCCAAAATCTTCTGTGCTCCATCATCAGAACCCACCCACTCTGACCAATCATTCTAGCATATGACCATACATGAACACCCACACACCCAGAGCAGGGCTTAGCCTACTCCAGGAAGCCACACCTCTTGCTTTTGACTTAATCTTTTTTCCCTCTCTAGAAGTTAGATTGCCTTAAACATGTTCTACAGTGGTTAAAACCTTGACTAATCCAATTTTCTACGAATCAGGGTTATCAAATATTAATATCAACCTACTTTCTGTGACTTAAAAAATATTTTACTTTGGGAACAAAATATATGGCCTCATTTATGCTTGAGTTCATCAACCAGTTAAAATTTTTTGTGTTGTTCTTTTCATCAGCTCTGACAAAATGATATGGAATTAGACACCCTGTGAACTGTTTCTTTGCTCTAATGTGTGAGCTGCGCTTCACTAGAGGGAATAAAATAATCCACTGTCATTTCTGTTTTTATCATATTCATTTTTTTGGCAGAGAATTTATTCACTCTTCACTATATAGTTATTTATGTGCTACAATCTCGCATTTTTGCATTCCCCAGAGAATGCACCATTAAAACTCTTAATGTGACACCTCATATTTTTAGTAGACTAGAAAATAGTTACAATTTTAATTTAAATTGAAATGACTATGTAATAGCTGGACAAATCAGTTTGAGATCCCCAGAGCTCTTAATTGTAATTCTCCATTGTTTTCTATGCATAAATTTCTTTTCCAAAGTGTTCATTTTGAAATACTCACTCATTTTTTTTTCAGCTGTTCCATGCTCATTCCAAACTCACTTATTTAATAATTTTCTATGGTTAACAACTTCACGATTAAACTTTAATGTTAAATATAAATGGTTGAAATAATAAGCTTATTAGAGTGTTTAGAAAAGAGAGAGGATTAGACATTTAAGGAATGATGAATTTAAGTATAAAGTGTAAGAATAGGAGAGAAATTCAGTCTGGCCAAGAACAAAGCAGAGACATAGAATTTTTTTTTGGGGGGGTGTATGTATACATATATACATCATACAAATATATATATGTTGCTGCTGCTAAGTCACTTCATTCGTGTCCGACTCTGTGACCCCATAGACGGCAGCCCACCAGGCTCCCCCGTCCCTGGGATTCTCCAGGCAAGAACGCTGGAGTGGGTTGCCATTTCCTTCTCCAATGCATGAAAGTGAAAAGTGAAAGTGAAGTTGCTCAGTCATGTCTGACTCTTAGTGACCCCATGGACTGCAGCCCACCAGGCTCCTCTGTCCATGTGATTTTTCCAGGCAAGAGTACCGGAGTGGGGTGCCATTGCCTTCTCTGACAAATATATATATATATATATGACTCTTGCAACCCCAAGGACTATAGCCTGCCAGGCTCCTCTGTCTATGGGATTCTCCAGGCAAGAATACTGGAGTGGGTTGCCATTCCCTTCTCTAGAGGATCTTATCGGCCCAGGGATTGAACCTGGGTCTCCTGCATTGCAGCAGATTCTTTACCATCTGAGCCACTAGGGATGGATATATATATACATCTCATATATATGATATGAATGTCCAAATCTGCTCCAAGGATTGGACAGAGGAGCCTTCTCTGATGGAATTCAGGGCTAGAAGCAGCCATGAGAGTATATAGCCTAACCTACTCATTTTACAAAAGAAGAACACAAAGTTGTAGAAAAGGGAATGATTTTTTTTTCAGAATCAAATGATGTCTTAGCAAGACCAGGGTAAGAGAAGAATCAGAAGTGAACTAAAAAGGGGGTAAGAATTCTACTAAGGCAGTCAGATAGCCTCTTTTCTAGAATCCCCACATCCACCAACACAAGAGTCAGAGCAATAAAGGATATCATAGCCTCCCACTCGCTGTGCTGAGGATATTTCACAGCATCTGATTCTCAGTTTAAAAACGCGAACAAAAGACAACACCTGTGCTCCTGTCAGATCAGATTTTATTTTCACTTGGTCTGGCAATACTTAGAAGGTAAAAATGTCTCCAATAGAAAACCGGGTAATGCCTCTCAAATAGGTCTTGAAAGGTCTGCTCAGCCGTTTTGAACATTACTGGGATTAAGAATATCTACACTGGTTCCTCCATGCATGCATGCATGATTAGCTGTTTCAGTCGTGTCCGACTCTGCAACCCCACGGGCTGTATGTTGCCCGCCAGGCTCCTCTGTCCATAGGACTCTCCAGGCAAGAATACTGGAGTAGGTTACCATGCCCTCCTCCAGGGGATCTTCCCCACTCAGGAATCAAACCCATGTCTCCTGCATCTCCTACATTGCAGGCAGATTTTTTGCCACTGAGCCACCAGAGAAGCCCTTGCCCCTCCATGCCACACCCCAAATCCCTAGGACACACATGAAGACCTACTGAAGGTTGATTGCTGAGTTGTCCCTCTATTTAATGAAGAACATGTAAACCACCTAGACAAGAGCCTTAGATAAATTCTGACAGATATGGGGTCTAGCACTGACCCTGCTACTAATTGGCCATGTGACTTTGGTCAAGTTCATTGACCACACTGGGCCTCAACTGACTTATATAAAATGAGAAGACAAGTCTAAAGGCCTGTCTGTTCAGCTCTAATATTCTATGGTTCCAATTCTATCCCTTAATTTCATCTTCATGGTCTTTCTGTGTTTAGTCATTCAGCCGTGTCTAACTCTTTGTGACTCTGTGGACTGTAACCCGTCAGACTCCTATGTCCCCGGAATTTTCCAGGCAAGAATACTGGAGTAGGTTGCCATTTCCTACCTACTCCAGGGGATCTTCCCAACCCAGGGATCAAACCCAAGTCTCTTGCATCTCCTGCACTGGCAGACAGATTCTTTACCAGTAGCACCACCTGGGAAACCCTCATGGTCTTTACTTGACATTTATTGAGTGTGTTCTATAGCCTAGACTCTTGTTTGACAGTGGGAATATCAAAGTGAAAAAGACACCATCTCCATTCTCCAGAGTCTCAGTCTACTGGAGTGAGATGAACAATAAATAATGTGGAAATATTATTATTATCTAATAATTAATATTATTAAATATTATTAATATGCTGGGACAACAGATTTAAACTGAGACTATCCCAGGAAACCTGGGATGTATCGTCACTATAAAGACGGGGATTATAGGAGAAAATAGAGTTTGTGGACATAATAAGTTTAGGTCTAGAGATGTTTCCTTTTAAGTGCCTATGGGACATCCAAATGGAGGACAATGGAAAGTTGGACTCAGGGCCTGGCTGGGAGCTGAGGAAAGAGGACTGGGCCAGAGATTTAGATGTGGGAAGCATCATGAGCCACAGGACAGATGAGAGCATCTGGAAAAGTGTGAAGAGCAGGAAGAGAAATGGCCAAGTCAGAAGCCTAGAATTAACATATAAGTGATGGACAGAGGAAGAGCCTGGAAAGAAGACTGAGGAGTGGGAGGAAAACCAGAGGAGAAGATAATCAAAAGCAGAAGGGGGTTCCAGATGGAGGAAGTGGGCAGCAGGGTCAGGGAACAGGAATAAGGTGGTCATTGGATTCAGCAGTGGTGTTCAGGGGTGGTGTCCTTGGGGACTCTACCTCTGGGCAGTTTCCTCCATAGCCACACTCTAATATCCCCTTCTGACCATAGGATTTCTCCTTAAACCTCATCCCATCTGCTTGGAGTCTATTTGTGGGCCTGAAAAAATGGAGATGATATCCAAAGACTGTAGAATACTATTACTTAAAAGATCAAATTGCATCAAGAATTGCTACTTGTAAAGCACTTTGCAAACCAGAAATATCATACTCAGGTTCTCTTTTTCTCCTATCCAACATCCTTTCTGCCTCCAAGATTCACTACTTGTCCTCATCTTCATTCTTCTTCCCTTGTGACTTCAGTCTTCATCTTCATAGGTCTTACCTGTCTAGGCTGCATCCAATTGTTCTTGCCATCAAATCCATGAGCATGTGGTCTGAATTTCTTGCCTTTACTTCTCATCAGTGTTCCTGTGGCCCTGAGGTCAAGCTTCTGCCCCACCACACTCCTGAAGCTGCCCCTGGTTCCTCCTTGACCAATCTAACGCCTTCTTCTCATTCCTCAGCGTCCCTGTCCTCTCTGTAGCATCAAGCATCACTGTTCATCCCTCTTTCAAAGGTCTTCTCTCTTGACTAGAATGGCTTATTGTTTCTTCTCCCATCTCTTTTCAATTCCATTACCTGTTTTTCAGAGAAGTAGTTGACACTGGCTAGATCCAGCTGCAATTTCCCTTAGGTGAGACAACGTCACCCTGGGGCCTGGGGATATGCTGGGCCGTTGAAAGGGCCATTTCTTCCTTCCTAAAGCCAGATCCTTGACTTGAACTCTCTATCAAGAAAGCCCTGGGGCTCCCATTCTGCAACATAAAAATCAGACCCTAGATTCTCATGTCAAGAACCACATAGAACTATTGCTTCTCAGGGTTACGAGAGATTCTCAAACGATTTAATGCAGAAGTCACCAAATGCTTATAATCCTTCCTTCACAGTCCCAGTTGAGGGCTCAGTGGGTAAAGAACTTGCCTGCAATGCAGGAGATGCTGGAGATATGGGTTTGATTCCTGGGTTGGGAAGATCCCCTGGAGGAGGGCACAACCCACTCCAGTATTCTTGCCTGCAAAGAGTCAGACACGACCGACGCAACTGAACACAGCACACGGTCCCAGCTGAGGGGCTGCTTGTTTCTGCAGCAGCACGCCAGGGATAGGGAACTGGCCACTTCTAGGCAAGCATCTTTCTTCCCAAATAGCTAAGGAGAAAGGCCTCCCTCATAGCAAACCTCCAAGGATTCCCCTGTAGTTCCGTTGGTAAGGAATCTGCCTGCAATGCAGAGGACCCAGGTTCGATTCCTGGATCAGGAAGATACCCCTGGAGAAGGAAATGGCAACCCACTCTAGTGTTCTTGCCTGGAAAATCCCATGGATGGAGAAGCCTGGTGGTCTACGGTCCATGGGGTTGCAAAGAGTCAGACATGCCCTCAGCACAGCACATGGCAAATCAAGACCAGCTGCTTCTTATACCTGTGCATTTGGTAGTATTCTTCTCTATACCTAACGGGGCCATCCATAAAAGTTCAAATCTCTCTTCCATAAATCTTCAGATTTCTGAAGATGCGTGTCATATCTCATTCTTGTCTCCATGAAGCCTGGCCTTTCCTTCCACCATTCCTCACATCACACAGCTTCAATTCCCCTCATGACCCTGACCCACTTATCTGAAAGTAACCATTTCCAATAGTAAAGTGTGTGTGTGTGTGTGTGTGTGTGTGTGTGTGTGTGTGTGTGTGTGTGTAAGTGAGTAAAAGGAATTTTTTTTAGTTTTCCTTTAAGTAGTTCATTTTTGCAAACATCAGGGAACAATTTCCGAGAGGCAGCATGACATATGATGACATAGGAACAAGGTTACCCAGAGCCCAGCACATCAGACAGTCTGGAAAACCCTTAAGTGAAGAACGCCTGTCTCCATGAAACCTTGATAATTTAAAAGGGACAATGACTATCTGAAGCAGTCAAGGTCTCCATTAAATTCTGCAAAGCTAGACGACTGGAAGGGGGGGCTTCTCACGCAAGGGGACCCTTTGGTCTTTAGCGACATCATTATCTGTGGGTTATTACCATTACTACAAATACTAATACACTTTTATTAAGCACTGGCAATGACCCAGGGCAAGTGAGTTTAAGTTCATATTATATCCATTTTCATTATCGAGAGAAAAGAGGAGAATGAACAAAGGACTGTAATGTGAAATTCTAAAGTAGGAAAAATGAAAAAAGGTTAATTAAAAAAAAAACCCACAGAGTAAAGAGAAAGGCTCCAACTGTTCGTGGTCAGGAGTCATGATGGATGGTGGATCTTGTCACCCTGGACTTGTCCCCTATGATTTCTTTCCATCTCTCTCTCTAAAAAGAGCCTCCTCTCAGCTAAGGACACGTCAGGGACAGGGTGAGGGTGGAGAGAAGGCAGTAGACTCACCTAAGGGTCCCTGAAACTCTGCAAATCAATGTTTCCTAATTCTAATGTCGGGCCCCAAACAGAATCAAATTTAACATTCAAAACACAGTAAAATATAAAAATAAAATGAAAAGATTAAATCCTGAGGGACACTCCCTTGCCTTTTTTTTGCACCCTTGACTCAAAGTATTCCACTCTCACCCTGGCCTTCTGTATGGTTTACATGTCTTAGGAAACATGTCAGACATTTCCCACTGGACTTTCCTGTTGGTCCAGTGGTTAAGACTCCAAGCTTCCACTGCAAGGGGTTCCCTGGTTAGGGAACTAAGATCCCAAATGCTGTGTGACACAGCCAAAAAAAAAAGGAAATTTCCGATTAACCACCAAACTTTTCTCAGTCTCCTATGCAATTATACCTTTCTGCTCTATAACTCTGTTTGGTAATTCAAAACACTTTTCTGTGGAAGCTATTTCTCTCCATCAAGCAAATGCCTGAGGCTTTTTAGAGTGTATAAGCCAGAATGGGAATTCGGAAAAACAAGCAGATCAGCAGAAAGGACATCTGAATACAGAGTCGGAATGTTGTCCGAGTCAGAGTATCCTTATGTTTATATCACCTGTTGAGGTGTTTGTAGCCACTCCATCAGAGCTACTTTTCTTGGCTAAATTTTGATCCATCATTCCAAATTACACCTCAAACCTTGGCATCAGCTAAGAGGGACCCTGAAAGAGGTCTGTACATCTCTGTGGTCTGTGCTTCCATGTACATGTCATGTTTATAGAATCAAACCTGGAGACAAACAGTGACTTACCCAAGGTCACACAACTGTGTCAGGTCTGCGGAGTTCTCCCGGGGCCTGAGTCCTAGCATCCAGTGCTCTTCCTGCTAAAGTGCCCAGCCTCACAGACAGTGGTACAAACGCCACAGCTGGGCGTAGAGAAGTCTTCGCAATGCCTCAAATTTCAAATAAGAGGTCATAGCCAGGCCTTCTAATATGCCATGAGGAACAGGTGCCTCCTGTAACGCTGACTCAGACAAGGACTGGGCAGGAAGGAGACACTAAAAAGCCACTGTGAACTTCTGTGCATCTGGGAGCTGCCCAGTGTATCTTTCATTGAGACCCGTAGCACCTTGACGGCCAGATAATACATGTATTCTTTTCCACGTCCCACCTAGTACCAAGCTCAAATTCAATGCTGACTGAGTAGCTGAACCGAATGAAGTTAAAAGTGAGTCAATACAGGGGGACACATGTTACCTATGGCAGATTCATGCTGATGTGTGACAAAAACCACCATAATATTGTAAAGCTATTACCCTCCAATTAAAATAAATTAATTCAGTTCAGTCACTCAGTCGTGTCCGACTCTTTGCGACCCAATGGACCGCAGCACGCCAGGCCTCCCTGTCCATCACCAACTCACGGAGTTTACCCAAACTCATGTCCATTGAGTCGGTGATGCCATCCAACCATCTCATCCTATCATCCCCTTCTCCTCCTGCCCTCAATCTTCCCCAGCATCAGGGTCGTTTCAAATGAGTCAGCTCTTCGCATCAGTGGCCAAAGTTTTGGAGTTTCAGCTTCAACATCAGTCCTTCCAATGAACACCAGGGCTGATCAAAAATTTCTTAAAGTGAGTCAATAACGAATATTCAACAAATGGCATGAGGTTAACTGGCTAATCATTTGGGGGTGTTAAATTTGGTAGAGGAAGGACTAGGGCTGGCCGTGTGTATCAGATCTGTTTTGGTAAGGCCACTCCACAGATTCCAGTGAGGAGGACATCGTGAAGCTTGTCTGTGGACCTTTTCTGGGGACCCTGTGCTGAGTTGCACTCATAGTCTAACAATTCTTGCAATCCCTCTTCATGGAGGGCATTATTTCTTCCATTTCACAATTGAGAACCAGAATCTCTCAGAGGCCAAGCAATTGCTCAGTCTCCCAGCTAGGCCATAAACAGAGCTTTTATAGTAATAGCCATTTTAAGCATCTTAAATATTTAAAAACTGCCAACAACTGCAATGCTTCCACCTAATGACACACCCTTATCCATGTGGGTGTCACTGTTGTTGTTAGCACCTCCCCACTTTCTGGCACTAAGAGATGATCCAGACTCATCTTCCATATTTCCAGCCGCAGCCCCAAAATCAGCCTGTTCTCCAAGGAGCCCTGATTCCTTCTTTAGAGAATAATATTAGGAGCTGAGATCTGAGCCTTAAGTCTGCTTGCTGCTGCGAAGTGTCTTTGAAACTTTCTCAGCTGACAGAAGAAATACACATAGGAATATGCACTTGTGTGTTTATATATAGGTTTATGTATTTCTATATGTAACCATCTGTATCTATACTAAGGTAAACACTGCATAAATCATTCTAGTTTCCTTCCCTTGTTGATCTGTAAATTCTTACTCCAATGGTGAGAAATCTGGCTTCCACCACCCAACATCCATTTACTTCAGTTCCAATATCAGAAGTATCAGAATATCACAAGTACCGAAAGTGTTAACCTGTGTTCCCATGAGAAACAACTTTATCACTGAGAGTAGAGTGCTTCCGTGTGGATCCTTTTGCACTGAGGCTTACACACTTCCCTCATTTCCAAAGTTACTTAGGTCAGGGCCTTTTCCTCCACTCCCTTTAAAGAGGTTGTTTCATAATCTGTAATACAGTTAGATCCTCTTGTCACACTGTACATTTCTTCCTGGGTTATCCTACCTTCTAAATGATTTTTTGAAAATTCATATTACAGTCATGCTATAGAAAGAAGGCTTGTGTCTGTCCCTTACTCCCCAATTCACATGTTGAAACCTAATCCCCAATGCGATGCTATGTGGGGGTGGGACCTTTAGAAGGTGATCATGTCATGAGGATGAGGCCCTTGTGAATGGAATCAGTGCCTTCACAAAAGACCCCAGTGAACTCACTCACTCCTTCCTTCATGTGAGGTCACAACGAGAAGACATTTGTCTCTGAACCAGGAAGCAAGCATCTGCCAGCGCCTTGAGCTTGGACTTTCCAGCCTCCAGAACTATGAGAAATAAATGTTTAAGCCTATGGTTCATGGCTACAGCAGCCTGAATAGATTACAATATTTACTCACTGTGCTGAAAGTTCGATAGATTTTGACAAATGCCTATTATGTACCCACCACTAAAGTATCACACAGTAGCTTCACCAGCCTAAAAACTCCCCGCGCTTCGCCTACTCAACACGCCTTGCCATCACATCGGTCGTTTTAATGTCTCCAGCTTAGCCTTTTCCAGAATGACTGCAACCACACAGTAGATATTCTCTTCAGATTGATTTCTTTCACACAGCAATCTGTTTAATGTTCTTCCATGTCTTTTCATGACTTGATAGCTCATTTCTTTTTATTGCTGAATAACTTTCCACTGTATGGGTGTGCCACAGTTCGTTTATCCAGTCAAATATTGAAGGACATTTTTGTGGCTTCCAATTTTGGGCAATTATGAATGAAGTTATTATAAACATTCACATGCAGGTCTTTTTGTGAACCTAAGTTTTCAAATCAATTGGGTAAAGACTTAAGAGCACAATTACTGGGTTATATAATGAGATTATGCTTATAGCTTTGTAAGAAACTATCAAAACGTCTTCCTGAGTGCATGCACCATTTTGCATTTCTACCAGCAATGGATAAGAGTTCCTGCTGCTCCACATCTTTGTCAATATTTGAGGTTATCAGTTTCTGGATTTCAGCCATGCCAATAGTATCTCACTTTAATTAGAAATTCTCCAGTGACAAATGATGTTAAGCACCTTGTCATATATTTATTTGCCATTTGTTTATCTTTGATGAAGCATCTATTCAGATCTTTCATTCATTTTTTAAGTTGAGTTATTTTCTTATGGTTGACTTATAAGAATTCTTTTATTTTTTGGGTGCAAGTTTTTTACCAGAAAAGTGTTTAGCAAATGTTTTCTCCCATTCTGTGGGTTGTCATCTCACTTTGTTGGTGGTGCCCTTTGAAACAAGTTTTTAATTTTGACAAAGTATCAGCTTTTCCTCTTGCTGCTTGTGCATTTCATGTCATACCTAAGTAACCATTGCCTAATCCAAGATTGAAGGCAAAAGGAGAAGGGGTCAGCAGAGGATGAGATAGTTAGATATTAATAGCATCCCCGGCTCAATCGACATGAATTGGAACAAACTCCGGGAGACGGTGGAAGACAGAGGAGCCTGGCACTCTATAGTCCATGGGGTCGCAAAGAGGCGGACATGACAGAGCGACTGAACAGCAACAAAACAAATCCAAGGTCGTATTTAATCCTGCATTTTTAAAACATTTTTATCATTTTAGCTTTCACATTTAAGTCACTGATACACTTTATTTTTTATATGGTGTGAGGTAGGAGTCCGAAGAACTAAAGAGC
The DNA here is from genome assembly GCF_963930625.1 of Muntiacus reevesi. Lineage (NCBI taxonomy): Eukaryota > Metazoa > Chordata > Mammalia > Artiodactyla > Cervidae > Muntiacus > Muntiacus reevesi. The sequence continues at coordinate 56,732,116 of NC_089265.1, read as the reverse complement.
CTCTTGATGAAAGTGAAAGAGGAGAGTGAAAAAGTTGGCTTAAAGCTCAACATTCAGAAAACTAAGATCATGGCATCTGATCCCATCACTTCATGGCAAATAGATGGGGAAACAGTGGAAATAGTGTCAGACTTTATTTTTTGGGCTACAAAATCACTGCAGATGGTGACTGCAGCCATGAAATTAAAAGACACTTACTCCTTGGAAGGAAAGTTATGACCAACCTAGACAGCATATTAAAAAGCAGAGACATTACTTTGCCAACAAAGGTCCATCTGGTCAAGGCTATGGTTTTTCCAGTAGTCATGTACGGATGTGAGAGTTGGGACTATAAAGAAAGCTAAGCACTGAAGAATTGATGCTTTTGAACTATGGTGTTAGAGAAGACTCTTGAGAGTCCCTTGGGCTGCAAGGAGATCCAACCAGTCCATCCACAAGATCAGTCCTGGGTGTTCATTGGAAGGACTGATGCTGATGCTGAAACTCCAATACTTTGGCCACCTGATGCAAAGAGCTGGCTCATTTGAAAAGACCCTGATGCTTGGAAAGATTGAGGGCAGGAGGAGAAGGGGACGACAGAAGATGAGATGGTTGGATGGCATCACCGACTCGATGGACATGAGTTTGGGTGGACTCCAGGAGTTGGTGATGGACAGGGAAGCCTGGTGTGTGCTGTGGTTCATGGGGTCGCAAAGAGTTGGACACGACTGAGCAACTGAACTGAAGTGAACTGAGGTAGGAGTTCAACTTCATCTTTACATGTGGATATCAAGGTATCTTAGCACCATTTGTTGAAAATGCTGTCCTTTCCTCATCAAATTGTCTTGACCTCTTTGTCAAAAATCAGTTGACCATTGTGATAGGCAAAAGAATGCCCTCCAATCAAAGACATTGCAATCTAATTTCTAGAATATATGAAGAAGATACATTACATGTCAAAGGAGAATAAAGCTTTCAGATAAAGTTGCCAAACAGCTGGCCCTATAATAGAAAAATAATCCTGCATTGTCTGGGTAGACCCAATATAATCATCTTTGTTTGAAGATGGAGGGTGATGGCCACGAGCTGAGAATTGCAAGCAGCCTCTAGAAACTGGAAAAGGAAAGGAAGTGGATCCTACTTTATAAGAAAGGCTTTTAAATATATAATTCTACAGGCCTGTATTACACAATAATCATAATTATAAAAATAAGCTACTTAAAAATACATGAAATCACTGTGGAATCCAGAAGCTGAAAATCATTCAATTCTTATTCCCTTAGTAGACTGTATTCTCCTTACTCAGGAAGACTTTGAACTCGTTACTTTTACTAAAGAGAATCACATAACACACTCAACTGTAATATACTTATTACACTGTAAAGAAGTCTGAAATGGTGATGTTTTCCTATGTCTTAATCATTTTGTGTAAAATTGTTGCTATGAAAAAGCAATATTTTAATACATAGCCTATACAATAAGTGCTTTATATTTATAATTATATATTATATCTATAATACAATCATGCTTTCCTACATGGTACAATTTCAGGAGAGAGGTATTACCTCTATACTGTGGAGCCCGTCATGCCTGGTTCAAATCCAATGCACATTTAAGCTTTATACAACCTGAAGAGAGTTATTCATTTGTCTTTCTGAGCCTCAGTGTTCCCTTCTGTGAAAAGGGATACCACCGGCCTTGCAGAGTTAGTGTAAAGCTAAATGAGTTAATGTGTGTAATACATGTTATGATGATTTGAAAACACTGATATAAGTCAGGGGTCAGCAAACTTCTTCTGTAAATACTTAATGATAGTAAATAACTTTCTGTTTTCTTGGTCATACATTATAAAAACCAATCAACCCTGCCACTAAGGAACAAAAATAGACAATATGAGCTATTTTACATTGGCCATGCTCCCATAAAACTGTACCATAAAGACTGCAGGGTGGCCCACCAGCCTGTTTGCTGACGCCTGATACAAATCATCCAGCACAGTGTCCGGCACACAGTGGGCCCTCGGTAGCTGACAGCTCTGTAATCTTCACATTGTTTCTCCCTATCACAGTCAACAAACACAATCTTTTACGGCTTCTGAGATTCAGTCACCATTCTATCATTTCTAACTTCCAAGATATTCAAAACTACCTATAATGATGCCGCGACAGCTTCTGGGGCTCTCTCTCTGCTGCCAACATCCAAACAACTGATTGATTATCTTCCATGATGTTACTGGACCACAGATGCTAATGTAGACAGGAACTTCAGGACTGTTAGTTCGGCTCATACTTAAATCCCTTCTATGACCCATCTCACAAATAGCTGTCCAACATGTCTGAATACCTCCAATGAAACGGCAGTAGTCTAAGTGTCTTTTCTCTTGTCTGGTAGCCTGGAGTTTTTCTGAAAGCTCTTTATTGTGAGTTTAAGTTCAATATGGCTCGGGGACTTTCCCGGTGGCTCAGTGGTGAAGACGCACACTTCGGCTGCACAGAGAATGGGTTCAATCATTGGTCCAGGAACTAAGATCCCACATGCCATGCAGTGTGGCCAAAAACAGAGTTCAATGTGGTTAAACTTGATAATGTACTGAGTCCCTACTATATTCCAGAGACTACTACATGCTGCAGATACAAAGATGAATAAGATATGACCTCTACCTCCAACTCTTCACTGCACTTTCTTTGCCTGTTATTCTCACTAAAACAAGACACATACTCTCTCCCCTTCTGAGTCCTCCAGTTTTCAAACTCCCAATTCCTTCAACAATCCTTTACAAATTCCCTCATCCTCCTTTACACTGCCTTCCTCTGGACACAAAATCACACAGGCCCTACAAAGAAGCCCAGCCATGGCTGGATGATGGAGAACAGAGTCAACTTACAGCTATGTAGATTTAGTTTAGAGTCAAAAATCTAAACCGTATTTGCCTCTTGAGAACTAACCCAGCCTCATTTACTAACTACACCTATATCGCTTTAATTCTCCAAATGGTTCTACAGAATTAGAGCTAAGTGACAGATTTTTAGATGATATGGCAACCATTAACATTTTTTCTTAAAGAAAAGGAAGATTTTAGCCCAAATAGCAATCAGGGAACCTATTTTAACTCGATCCAGTCTGATGGGTAGCAGAACTAATAACAGCATTTCTAGACTGAATTGATCCCCCAAAAAAGATTTTTAATTTTTAAAAAATTTTAAAGGTAAATATACTAAAAACTCCAATTTAAGGATTGAACTTGTTAGACCAGATGTTTAAAAAAGAAAATAAAATATAAAATAGTATTTCTTATATTAAGGTTAAGCAGTGTTTTTAAAATGTGTTTATGTGATGGATCCTAACGCAAAACGTGCTTCTTACTATGGTTCATAGTCAAAAGTTGTTGAGAATCAATGTTCTAGACCATGCCAACTGCTATAGAAACAGAAGAGTGGATCCTTCTCTTATGTCTTATAAAAATAGATAAATTGGGCTTTAGAAAATTAAAACTTCTGTTCTTCAAAAGACACCATCAAGAAGTACAAAGACAACCTACACAATAATTAAAAAATTACAAATCATGTATTTGAAAAGAGACTTATATCTAGAACTACAGAATTCTTACAACTCAACAGTAAAAAGAAAAACAGCCCAAGTAAAAATGGGCAAAGGATGTAAATAGATATTTCTCAAAAAAAAAAAAGATGCCAACAGGCACATGAAAAAAATGCTCAATATCATTAGTCATTAGGGAAAAGCAAACGAAAACCACACTGAGATACCCCTTTGTACCACTCTGCAGGGCCAAAATAAAAAAGACAATAAGAAATGCTAGAATATAAATGTGAAAAAATTAGAACCCTCATACATTGCTGGTGGAATCATAAAATGATAAGCAATTTGTCAGTTTCTCAAAATGTTAGATGACTCAGCAATTCCAATCCTAGGTATACACACAAGAGAATTGAACACCTATGTCCACACAAAAACTTGTACACAAATATCCAGAGCAGCACTATTTATAATAGCCATGAAACAGAAACAACCCAAATACCCATCAACTGATAAATGGATAAATATGTGATATATCCATACAATGGAATATTTTTCAGCAGTAAAACACAAAGAAGTCCTAAAATATGCTACAACATGATGAATCTTAAAAATACTATGCTAAGCTGAAGGAAGCGAGACCCCAAAGGCCACATATAAGAGTTCATTTATATCAAATGTCCACAGTAGTCAAGTCCACAGAGGCAGAAAGTAGATTAGTGGTTGCCAGGGGCTGTGGGGGGGTCGGGAATTGGGAGTCACCACTAACAGGTGCAAAGGTTCTCTTTCAGGTGGTGAAAACGCTCTAAAATTAGATTGTGGTGATGGTTGCACCAATGGGAATATACTAAGAACCACTGAACTGCATACTTTAAAGCGGTAATTTTACAGGATGTGAATTGTTTTTCAGTAAAGCTGCTATAAAAAAATTTTAAACTCCTTGACAGCACTCCTTTATCAAAACAGTTTAGTGGAGCCTTCAAGTTTTTGTCGCTTATTTCCAGCTAAACTTTTGAATCCTCATCTCCCGCTATCCTCCTTGTAGCACCTTCTGCCTGTACGCTAAACACACAAGCCATTTTCATCCCATGCCTCTGCACACTCATGCTGCCAAGAATGTCATACGGTGTTCTCTCTCTATTGAACTCATGTATCTTTCAAGACCAAATACAATTTCCTTCAAGAAGTCACCCCTTACTCCTCCAGACAAAGTTGATCATGCCCTCCACACTGTAAGTACTGGTTGATTTATATGCATCTGCCCTTTTAATGGGCTTCCCAGGTGGCGCTAGTGGTAAAGAACCCACATGCCAATGCAGGGGTGTAAGAGATGGGGGTTCAACCCCTGGGTCAGGAAGATCCCCTGGAGAAGGGAAGGGCAACCCACTCTAGCGTTCTTGCCTAGAGAATTCCATGGACAGAGAAACCTGCCGAGTTACGGTCCACAGGGTCACAAAGAGATGAACGTGACTGAAGTGACTCACACATACACAACCTGCTAACAGACTGAACTTGAGTTTATTAGACAGTTTGATATTCAGTCCTAGAACCTGATGCTTAGTAAATGTTTACTGAACAAATGAATGATAAAACATTTCCTCACTACTGACTAGAAACACTGCTATTTTTTTCTCCAACTAGTTTAACTCGTAAAATCCATACAAATATAACTTTAGCGTTGACCTTTAGAGACCAGTAAAATGAAATAAAAAGACAAATTTGAGGCCAATCTTGAGACTTATGGAAAATTACTATAAAGTAACATTTCATGGGGGTTCATAGTTCAGATACTTATCATTGTTGAGTGAACACACTTACTGACGTCAACACTCTTTTATTCAACACATTAAATGTGTTGTTTAACTCTGGTAACCACAGCTGTGACTTAGTTAACGATCTCAATAAATCCTACTTAAATCAGAGACAGGAAAAAATTATGCAAATGAATTCTTATCTGTTTTTCTGCCCAAGGCATATTTGATAACAGATAAAACATACTCCAAATAGTCTCTACTTAATAGTCAAGAAGCCATTTGAGGTTTTATTTGGATCAAAATCAAAGAAGAGGAGAAGCCTGCTATGTTCACAAATGATTTTATTTCAGAAAGAAATTACACATTAAAAAGAAGACATAGTTAAGAGCTTACATTCATGTATGAAAGTGACTCTAAGAAAGTAAACAGTTATTAATATATAAAGCGCATGATTTAAAAAGACAGTAATAGATAATGACAGATGGGCTTGCCTTAGGTTCACCCACAAAATAGGATCTTTTGTCTAAAAACAAAGATATTGGTCTTTGAGACATCTCTTTAGACATGAGTTTGTACTTCCAGTGGACTTGAAAAATCAAACCAATCACACCAGGCTCCACATAGGCTGTATCACACCCATACTCATCAAGCAGGAAGGAGACCATCCATCAATTAAACCTTGCAGCTAGACAGGATGTCTTCCACTAATCTCTTGTAAACCCAGGCATCACCCTTAAGCCGCTGCCTCCTGATACCCACCACGTCAGGCTTTTGAAGCTGGCACACTTCTAGTTCAAACTGCATTGTCACCTTGCCAAAATCTGACTGTGTTTGACACTTCAGAGTATAGCTGTGAAAAACAAGGTAAGAAGCCAGTTAGCAGGAGGATCATGAATATTCTGTATAATACAAGAGATTTCTAAGCCTCTAGGAGGCCAGTGGGGACAATGAACTATGATTTCATATTAAGCAATGTAGTACTGCTTACAGTTTCCAGATGACCTAGCTATGCATTAGTGATGGAGTATGACTAGTGTTTCCCCAAAAGCTGAACCAGAATCTTTAAAAAAAAAAAAAAAAAAGAAAAGCTGAAAAGGCTTATATCAGAATTCTCCCTTGCTCCAAAGAAAAGTGCTTTATTCATAGCTATACAAGCCATTCATGCTTAAGAAATTTTTTGGCATCCTTTATGCAACTCTTTCAATGGTGTAACCTATAAGCGTTAGGCCATTTCCACAATGCTGACAACAAAAGAAAGCAGAGGGAATACGAAGAATATTTTATTTTGTGTACTTCATCAGAAACTTCTGTCTTTCATACAAATTAAGCTGAAGCCACCAACTGGCTAGTAAGAAACACGTTTTTGAGGTTTTTCTAATAGTGAAGCGAAAGTCGTTCAGTTGTGTCCCACTTTTTGCAACCTCACAGACTATACAGTCCATGGAATTCTCCAGGCCTGAATACTGGAGTGCGTAGCCTTTCCCTTCTCCAGGGGACCTTCCCAACCCAGGGATCAAACCCAGGTCTGCCACTTTGCAGGCAGATTCTTTTACCAGCTGAGCCACAAGGGAAGCCCTATTTTCTAATAGTAATAAGAGGTTATGATCATTACAACACTTTAGGGCAGAGTTATAAAATATATCGCTCTTTTTCTTACTTGCATCCTTTGGGGCTTGATCTATTAAAAATAAGCAGTTGATACAAGAAATGCCATAAGGTATACCCTGCAGTTAAGGTTCCTGATGGGAAGAGGAAGCACAGAGCGATGTAGTCACATCAAAGATAAAACGTGATTCTTCCTCATTGGGAAAAGACAGCAATGGAATGTAACAGAGATTAGTGACACCACACCACTGAAAAGTTCGTTATTCTGTTTTGTCACAAAGAAAGTAAAAACAGGTAAGATAAAAAGAAAAATAAGGGATCAAGGTAGACCTTTGGGTGGATCAGGAAGTTCAAGGAACAGATTATTGGTTAATAGCCAGTTAGTGACCTGACAGATTATATGCTAAAGGAAAAATAATTGAAAGCTTTCTCATACAGATGCAGTGAGAGGTTCTGCAACTGTGAATAAACCCCAAGCATGAAGAGCAACTCAGGGTTAGATGTGTTCTAATGACATCTGAAGAAGAAAGCCAGGGTTCACATAAGGAGTGCTTGCCAACACTTAGAGATAGTGAAAAGTAAAATTACTGTTGCAAAAGATTCTTTCTTAAAATCTTCTATTGACTGTTTGTTTAAATATTTTTGTTAATTTATTAGTGGCTCTTCTTTGTCCTTGTTCAGTCACTAAGTCAAGTCCAACTCTTTGCAACCTTGGACTACAGCACACCAGGCTTCCCTGTCCGTCACTATCTCCCGGAGTTTGCTAAAATTCATGTCCATTGAATCAGTGATGCTATCCAACCATCTCATCCTCTGTTGCCCCCTTCTCCTTTTGCCTTCAATCTTTCCCAGCATTGGGGACTTTTCCAATAGGTCAGTTCTTTGCATCTGGTAGCCGAAGTATTGGAGCCTCAGCATCAGTTCTTCCAATGAATATTCAGGGTTGATTTCCTATAGGATTGACTGGTTTGATCTCCTTGCAGCCCAAGGGACTCTCAAGAGTCTTCTCTAGCACCACAATTCGAATGCATCAATTCTTTGGCACCCAGCCTTCTTTATGGTCCAATCCTCACATCTGTACATGACTACTGGAAAAACCATAGCTCTGACTATACAGACCTCTGTTGGCAAAGTGATATCTCTGCTTTCTAATACATTGTCTAGGTTTATCATGGCTTTCCTTCCAAGGAGCAAGAGTCTTTTAATTTCATGGCTGCAGTCATGTCCGCAGTGATTCTAGAGCTCAAGAATAAAATCTGTCACTGTTTCCATTTTTTTCCCCCTTCTATTTGCCATGAAGTGATGGGACTGGATGCCATGATTTTAGTATTTTGAATGCTGAGTTTTAAGTCAGTTTTTTCATTCTTCTAGTTTATTCTTCTATTAGTGCTTTAATAATGAAATTTTAGAGAGACATAAGTGGAAATGCTTAGAAATATGAACATCTTAAGTAACCAGAAGAGTTCTGGCTGTCCAAACCATGAGATCATGACCCAGGAGGTTTTGATGGCAGTTCATTCAACAGTGGGAAAGAGATAAAGTGACATACTTTCTAAAGTACTGAAGACCAATCCTATCACATAGACATCATAAAGAGGAGTGTGTGTGTGTGTGTGTGTGTGTGTATCTCCTTGACTTGTTTGAGGTATCTCATAAATTTAGATTACAACTTAGAAATATTATTGTTAAGCAAAACATTAAAGAAAAATAGAAGATGCAAGAGAAAACTGGAAGAAATTCAGATTTTTCTATGTTGAAAAGTCTAACTTTGAACATGGTGACAATATGGTCACTTAAAAAACTTCTAAAGCCCATATAAATCAAAAGAAAATATATTATTAACACAGACTATCAAAAAAGCTTTTTTGGAAAAAACGAGATGGAAGAAATACATATTTTTAATAAGGGGAGAGGGGACTCAAAACTATATTTTCTCAGAGTTCAAAAGACATCAAGTAATAGATGCAAACATGCTTCTTACCCCTTCTGGACAAAGTCAACGTGCTTCTTTGGAAGAACAGACATTATTTCATTCAAGAGTTGATCTGGATTCACTAATCTGGTTGTAGTCACATTATAGTGAGGCTTAAAAAAGAAAAAGGAAGGGTGAGAAGTAAATCCTTACATCAACACAAAGACCATCCTATCTGATTTAGAGATCCCAAACTCCTCAGTATAGTACCATTTCAAGTGGAAGTATTTCAAGACAAACAGAATTTACAACCAACTCTCAGTAAGTTGGACTGAGATGGTACTGGGAGAACCTAAAGAAATCATGTTTATTAGTAATAACCTCCATATCATCATTTTTATACTTGCATCTTCCTCTCCTACCAGCTTTTTAAATAAGTAAATAAATATTAAATAATGTCTATCTCTCTGAGCTCTACCTATTTCCCCCTTCCTGCACTGTGATAAAGATTCCTGCAGTATAAACTGTGAGAAAACAAATGCCCTAGAAAATTTCACTTGTATATGGTTGGATGTGTTTCCTTAACTCTTTCTTGATTACTTTAGGAACTTTATAGAATCCCAGGAGTTGATTCTATGACAATTCTATGAAGGAATGAATATAACAGGTTTTTCTCATTCACTCACAGCATACTTCTCAGAAATAATCTCATTCCTAATTCCTAATTCCATCCATTCATTCAACAACTATTTATTGAAGGCTTACTAGGTGCCAGGCACTGTTTTAATAGGTCCCAGGGACAAGAATCCCTGCTTTCCTAGTACTACCTTTACTGTCAAACAAAATTATACCTTCTATGTCTTTAAGATTTAAGTTCTTTTCATAAATAACAAAATGCTGAGGTGGAAAAGAACCCACTACCTTACTTTTCAAATGAAGAACCTATGACCCAAAGAAGAAATACAAGTTTCTTAAGATGGGGTTTCCCAAAATGTGATAAAAAATCATAACTGGACTTATAACTCTAAGTGGTACATGTATACTTTTTTTTGGGTCACACTGCATAGCATGCAGGATCTTAGTTCCCTGACAAGAGTCCAAGGCTGTACCCAGCGCAGCAGAAGTATGGAGCCTGAACCACTAGACCACCAGGGAACTCCCCAGATAAATATTTTTATGTATTTGTTCCAATCTGATTTAGAAAAATATAATTAGCAAAACTAATAATATATGGTTTCCTTTTAAATAAATACAAGCTTTTAAAAAGTTAGTCATCTTGATTGTGGTGGTTTCACAAGTACATTATGTATGCCAAAGTATATGAATTTTACATTTTTAATATATGCAGATTATTGTATGCCATTTATATCTCTAAATCTATTTTAATTCTGCATCACATAATGCTCACTTTGGCAGCACATATACTAAAATGCATCATATAAAGTAAGTATCAGAAAAATAACAGTGTAGATTATACACTGATAGGCCGATATAAAGGTGAGTGTCAAATGACTGGCGTTCAGGAACCTCAGTTTCAGGTTATAAAAGGAACAAGTGGCACAGCTGGGACAAACTCCTCTGTCTCTTGGCTTCCAACTCAGGTCTTTTTTCACCAAATTAACTTGGTCTTTTCAAGATAATAACAAACTACACACTTTCAAATCACAATTCAAGTGATTCCCTTTGTAAAATAAAGAAGTGATCTTATTTTATCTATTTAAAATTCAGATTTGTAAAGACTGCTTCCTAAAAGAGGGCTTAACCACATAAGGTTTGCTATCTTTAAAAGCTAAGGTGTTCTTCGTACCATCTTTTACCTTTTTTTTTTTTTTGCCCTATCTCACAGCTTGTGGGATCTTAGTTCCCCAAGGGAGCAAACCTATGTTCCCTGCAGTGGGAGCACTGGACCACTAGGAAAATAGCTTTGTACCATCCTTTTAATTTTCTGTAAGTTTATAATTTTTAACAACCAGGTGGAAAAATGAGGTTAATCTCCTAAAGCAAGTCGTTCAGTTCTGAAAAACTTTAAACATTAGAAAGGGTTAAAGATCCAAAGTTATATAAAGTTTTAGAAGCTCGGCATGTGCTAATTAGAACTGTGGTTCTGCTACACTGGGGTTAAAATGCTCAACACTGACAAAGCATTTCATATAATGTAGCATTTCACACAGTCTTGTTTACATACCCCAATTCTGTGAAGCTGCCAGAGCAGACATTCCCTCCAGTTTTTATGAATAAAGACATTGAGAAAGTCAGAGATCAAATGACTTAGCCAAGCTACACTGTATGAAGCTGAGGCTGCAACCCAGGCTTCTCATTCCTATCTTGTCATTTTTCTCCTACATTCTGGAAGCACTGGGAAATGCCTAGAAAGCCAACTAATATCACAGCAGTTCCTACTGAAAAATGCATTCAAGTTCCAAACAGTTTACATAGGTGAATGAACATTTCAAGGATGTTATCCATTAGTATTTGATAACTGCTTAGCATCTCAATAATGTATATAATTGGACAAGTTTCCTTAATCTTCTTTATTTACTATTCTCATAGAAATGACATATGATCTTCATAATCCCAGTGTCAGGGTTTGAAATACCTCACAACTGTCTCCAACTAGAGAAATCTCAGGATAAAAGGATAAAATATGCCTAATAAACAGACATATGAAACATAACACTCCAGTGAATTATGTAAGTTCTACAAGGCAACAGACACTAATGGAGAAGTCCTATCTTCTCTCACTTTAAGACAGAACGTAAATGGGATCTCAGAACATTCTCCCCTGAGGCACCCAGCCTCCCTTCCGGGCCTGTTGCTATTCTCCTCACACACACCACACTCAAAGTTCAAATTAACTTCCCCTGCATTCAAATATTTTGTGAGGGCCTACAAACACACCCATGTGTCAGGGACTCTTCTGTGTACCAGAAAGAGGACAGCTCAGCACAAGCTCCCACCCTTAAGACTATTCCTCACATCACCCCATGCTTCCTCATCTCCACGTTGCCTCTGAGATTAGTCCCCCATCTGAACCTGAATATTTCAATTTCAGTTATTTGTCCCCACAAAAGACCAACTGTATCTAATTTACCTCTGCATTAAGCCCACTGCACAGTAACATGTATACTTTAGGTGCTCAAAAAATATGTACATATTAGCTAAACAGATGAATAAGTACATTAAAAATACTAATCAATGCACGCATTCAGTTTTTCTTTGGGGAAAAAAAAATAGTACAATTAGCAGTCAGCTTCTGAAATCCACCCTGAAGAACTCCAGCCCACCTACCTTTAGTCTTCTCGGCCCATCTCTGACAGAGCCTTTCCTCTTGCTCCGGGTAAGCACTGTGATAACCTTATCCAGCCCCTTCTCGAGGCTCCCAAACACTTTGGTTCCTTTTCTTTTTGGAGTTTCCTCCACATGTACTTGGTTGAGATTGAGTTCTACTGAGCGACACCTGAGGGGAAAAAAAAACCAAAAACCTCATGAGTAGGAGCCGGACGTCCACCTGTTGGCCCCTCACAGGGGTGCTTTTGTCCGGCCGGCCGGGTGCCACGTATGCCCAGGGCAGACCATCTTACTCTGCAGGCAGCATGAACGCCATCTCCCACCCGAGTGCAGTCATCACCTGTCCCCCGAGCCAAATGCCAAGATTATTTTTCCCCTACCTTTTTTATTTTTAATGTCAAATCTGTAGAAGAGTTGGGCAAAATACATAACAACCACTCACATATCCTTCTAGATTATTATATTAATATTTTGTCACATTTGCTTTCTTTATGTAAATATAATAAATATATTAAAAATAAGCCATCAAAGTAGCCCATCTGAGGCTATCACAACCGTTTATTCTAAAACACTTCAGAAAAAAAAAAAAATAAAATAAAAAATAAAACACTTCAGTACACATCATCAATGTATCAATATTTTCCTACACAACCACAATCTCATTATATCAAGAAAATGAGTAATAATGCCACGCGTGCCTGCTCCATCGTGTCTGACTCTTTGCCCTGTTAGAAGACATCTACACTCCACTAGCAGAAGTGTAGGGAAAGATGGGCCTCAGCACAGGAGGCCTGGCCCCAGCCTCCCAGCCGGCTGTATTTTTTATTTTATTTTATTTGTTTATTTTTGGCTGTGCTGGGGCCGCACTGTGACGCGGGCTTTTCTCTCGTTGTGGCGAGCAGGGCCCATTCTCCAGCGGCAGTGTGTGGCCTTCTCACTGAACGTGGCTTCCCCTCTCGGGGAGGCTTCTGCAGCTGCAGTTCCCAGGACCGACACAAGCTCAGTAGTTGGGGTTCCCAGGCTTGGCGGCCTTGCAGCCTGCGGGATCACCCCAGATCGGGGGTCAAACCGCGTCTCCTGCACTGGCAGGGGGTGCTCTCCCACTGAGTCGCCAAAGAGGCCCCTGCTCTATTTTAAGTCAAGGTGTCAGTCCTACTGCTGCCGAGTCTCACAGCTGCCCCGAGGAAGGCAGTGTCAACAGACGCAGTGATGACCACAGACGACGTTTACACAGACATTCCTGCAGTCCTCGACAGAAGTCACATGCTGCTTTACCTTAACTGGATTTATCATATGTGAAAAAAGGAAACCTGGCTACAGATACTAAAGAGCAAGAGTCTTAGAAACTGAACACTTACCGCCTCTCAGGGCTAATGACTCCTGCTGTCAACTTCTCTGTTCCTGTTGAATTTACCGGCATTTTAATTGGGGTTTCTTTCAGGAACTGGTTTCCAGCTATTAGAAAAACAACAAATACAAACCATATGTAGCTTACATGCTATGGTTTCAAAATTTTTATCGATAATGCATGTATCACCTCATTCACTGGCTCAGAAATATTGTAATCACTTGCCCAGTGATGTTAACACTCTAATTCTTTAAAGAAATGTTTCCATGTGATTTATAATAAAAACAAAATTATCTTGCTTTACAAGTGTGACTCTGCTTTTTTTCACTGTAAAACCATGCTTATGATTTTGTTATAAATATCACATAACAAATCTAAATAGAACATATAAATAATACTTCATGATTACTGATTCTCTTTTCTATAAATAAAAGTCAATCTGTATTTATACCTTTAATTGATATATTACTGAGAGGTGTTAACTCAATTCATAGCCCTCTCAACTCCTGTCAGGCAAAGAGAACAGTCCCCTGTGAAAGCTGACAAAAGTTATTACAGAGGTTGTAAGCTTTAGTTATTTTTATACTCCACATTGCAGAATTTGGGGTTTTATTCTAGCAGTGTATTTCCAACTGATATAGTTTGTGACAAATCTGCATTAACAATCTGGTTACTGCTAATTAGCTAACTTTTTGTTCATGATCTAAAAGTTGTATCCTGCTTAGAAATATAAGATACCATGGTTTTAAACAGAGACCAGGGGTTTTGTTTTATTTATGACTATATAGCATTACTCTCACTGGTTCCCCAAGAACAAGAAAATAAGATTAATCAGCAATACCTGTGAAAAGAGTTTTCATCTTTGTGTACTGAGGGTATCTACTAACATACATAGTTACCCTTCAACAAATTCTCATTAAATGGATTAGACAGGATTCAGAAAAATAAAACTAATTCTTAGGTCAAAAAATGACTCAGAGGGACTGCCCTGGTGAGCCAGTGGCTAAGACCCCATGCTTCCAGTGTGGGTGGCTCAGGTTCGACCCCTGGTCAGGGAGTTAGATCCCACATGCTGCAATGAGGACCCAGAGCAGCAAAATAATAATAAAAAATAAATATTAAGAAAATGACTCAGAGCAAAAGTAAAATGCAAAGTGCTAATGGAGGCTATCAATTGGGGCTTCAGCCACTGCTTTTCTTGACAGCCCTTATATTTAAAGAAAAATGGCCAAAAACAGCTTCTGACCAATGTAATCTCTCACAGGGACAAGATACGTAAATTAATGACACTTTAAGATTATAAGTTCCAAACTACCTATATTTTCAAAATTTTCAGAATTATATAAATCTTTTATTTAAAGTCAATAATAGAAGGGACTATTTTTTAAAAATAATTAAAAAAAAAAAGTCCTGAATGGGTTAAGATGAGTTAAAGGTCCATTCTAGTTCCCTGCCCAACCTCACGACTCACAAAGGACCTTATAGGTATGTTAAGAGAAATAAGAGAAAGAGATACGATGCAACAGCAGCAATTACTGAGGTCCTACTATGTGCAAATATTATCTCATTAACACTCATAAATAATCACAGGCTTCCACACATCACACCAAACCAGTCTCATGATTTTAGGGAAAGTGTTGCCTCAACTGGATAATGCTATCAACACAACTTCCAGCAAATACTCTCACCAAGTGTTTCATAATGTCTTTATACATAAGAAGTAGACTCTAGAACTGGCCATCAGTCAGTTAGCAAGCTGGAAACACAATGGCAGAATGTGGGCAGCCATGCACAAGGCAATGTTTCACAGTGTGGATTCATTAAGGTTTTAACGTAACACACGAGTAGGTCACAATTGCTGGAAAGAAAACTAATAACGTTTAGGTGTCAATTCTTTAAAGTGACAAAGGCTAGATCACAGTAAGTAAAATCCCTTCAGGCTCTCTCTAATTTATTCATTTCTTCATTCAACAGAAAAGGCCCCCATTATATGCCGGGCGGTAGGTTTCCCAGCTGGCACTAGTGGTAAAGAACCCGCCTGCCAATGCGGAGACATGAGAGACGCAGGCTCGATCCCTGGGTCGGGAAGATCCCCTGGAGGAGGCATGGCAACCCACTCCAGTGTTCTCGCCTGGAGCATCCCATGGACAGAGGAGCCTGGCGGGCTGCAGACCATGGGGTTGCAGAGAGGAGACAGACTGAAGCAACCTGGCATGCAGGCAGGCACCGAGCGGGTACAGATACCAAGCGCAGCTCCAGCTACATGCCACGCCATGCCACGGGGAGGCAGAGCGCTGGCTCATCCTGGTGAGACCACGTACTAGACGCTGGACTCAGTCCTAGGCACTGTGTTTTAAACAGAGCGACAAAACAGAATGTGCCCAGAGAAGACCAGCAATCAAAACACGGAGATGTCACCAAGGAAACAGCTTGAATGGTGATGATTAAAATGAAGAGGAAATCAAGGTAAATGAGAGATCTGTAATATGGACGCAGCTCTAGGTATCCGGAAGGGCATCAGTAACAGAACAGGCAGAACAGGATCAGACACCAGAACTGGAGCTCCAGACGAGTAAGAAGGGCTCAGCAAAGACTTGAATGGAGTCATTCTATGCGGGGGCAGAGGGGCAAGCAAGGTCTCCGCCTGCATGTACGACCTTGGGCAAACCCCTTCACTCATCGGAGCCTCAGGTTCCTCAGCTGTGAAAAGGGTAAGGGGATTAAATAAGCAATAACTTGCCTTTCACCTTTAACATTCTATGATGCTATGATTCAACTCTATAAATGTGGGAAAGAGAAAAACTTAATAACATTTGAGAAAAATCTGAAGTTGATTAATATGCTTTCATTCCAACTAATGCAAATAACATATGCTTAAAAAACAGCCTGGCTTCTCCTATAATTCCTGAGGGCAATGCTAGCCATTTCTGATCTGCTATATGCTTATTTAGCAAGGTAAGAAGAAGGAATCTCGAGATATTTTGCTACTGTTTAATCTAAACAGCAAATACCTTTTGAGGGTGTACTGTAATGATTGGGTGTAGTGAGTATTTCTCTTTTATACTGGTTCTTATTAACTGGAGTCTTTGGCTCAGGAAATACAAAGCACTCTTCATTCTTTACAGTGGACTTAGGAGTATATACATTTTCTTTGTTCTTTAACTTATTGGCAGATGCCCTGCATAATACTGGAGTTAATGATGTAGATTCCAGGCCATTTGATTCTGTCCAACGCTTGGCAAACTGGAAAAAAAAAAAGTTACTGGATAAAGCACATTGAAGAAGAAAAGTCAATTTCTTTGCAACATGCCTTAATCATTTGCAAATTACCTTGCACCATTTTTATTAAAATGAAACACTATCAAAAGGATATTATTGGTGATACCAGGAAATTTGAAAATGTATATTCAGTTCCCTTTAGTTAGTACATGTAGATCACTTTAGGCTGGTCTATTGACAGGTAATTTTCAACATGTTTCAAGATGTATTTAATCAAACACACCCAGATTCTAGGCAATTGAGGATGGCCACAAATAAATCCCCAAGAATTGCTTCCCATATCTAGACTGCCAGTTTGTTTTTAATTTGTACCAAGAAATAAAAGTTTAGTCAATGACCAGCACAGAAAAACTATGTTAAAATGTTCTAACAGAAATGTTGCATAGAAGATATGTCTTAATCCTTTCAAATTTATGGTTGAGCTTGCAAAAAAGATAGGAAAATCCTCAGAGGT
This sequence comes from Muntiacus reevesi, assembly GCF_963930625.1. Classification (NCBI taxonomy): domain Eukaryota; kingdom Metazoa; phylum Chordata; class Mammalia; order Artiodactyla; family Cervidae; genus Muntiacus; species Muntiacus reevesi. Next base: position 56,714,963 of record NC_089265.1, on the reverse strand, counting down.
CAAACGAAAAAGAGAAGCATGAATGCAGAAACGTAATCAAGGCTGCAACTGTCTGCTGCCCTAAGGGCACCTGCCCACTCTCTCGCATAACCTACAGCAGGAGATGAGACCTATGCGAGGTGCTGAGTTAGAGCCGAGCTTCCAGGTAAGCCAGGAGGGGCCAGGACGAAAATGAAAGGGGGGATAAATTCAGACCTGCCCTGTAAAGGAGTTGGCAAAAAAACCTGTCTGTCCTGGCTATGGCTCTGAGGAAGAAAAGAGAGTTTCCTTTAACAACTGCTAAGTAACCACAGGACAGTCTTCACACAGGTTTGGAGCTCAAATTCATATCCCAGAAATTTCAGCCTTAGAATTTAATTTAAAATAGTTCTAGTCCTAAATGGTTGTATTCCAGGAACATGACAAAAGGAAACACAATTCCTATCTGAAAGAAAAGCTTCAATCCAGCACATTCTAAGACCTCAACCCTTAATCCAAGTCGCAAAGCATTCCCAAAGAGCTCCAGAAAAATGAGCCTATTAAAAAAAACCACAAATGATACAGACACCATGAGCAAAAGTCAGGAGAAAAAAGAAACAAAGGAAACAGACCCAAAAAGATGTAAGATATTAAAATTATCAAGTACAGAACATAAATATGTTCATATGTTCAAAATAATAGAAAATTAAAAACATGAAAAGAGAAATGTTAAAGCAATTTTGAAAAAAGAATAAAAATCTCTAGAAATAATGCAATGACAAAAATGAAAAATTCAATGGACATGTCAAATAGCAGATAGAAATGAAAAAAGAAAGTGAATGTGAAATAAATCTGAAGCGATCTAGATTACAGCTTAGAGAGAAAGATACGGGATATATGAAAGAGAATTTAAAATAAACAGAAGACGAAGCTCTATGGTCTAACATGTATCTATTACACGTTCCAGAGATAGGTAAAAGAGACAATGAAAAAGCAGTAATTACTCAAGGTATATTATAAAATTAATTAAAAATACAAATCCTCAAATACAGGAAACACAATGAATCGCAAACAAAAAGAAATCATATCTGTATTTACCAGGTTGTACAACTCTAGCAGACACCACCCACCCAGACAGTACACCTAACAGCGAGACTGCAGAACACCCAAGCAAAGAGAAAATCCTGAAAAGAGCCAGGGAGAAAAGACTAACGAGAAAGCAACCTGACTGACACTGATTCAGTTCAGTCGCTCAGTCCTGTCCGACTCTTTGCGACCCCATGGACTGCAGCACGCCAGGTTTCCCTGCCCATCAGCAACTCCCGGAGTCACCCAAACCCATGGATGCCATGCGATGGCATGCCAGTCGGTGATGCCATCCAACCACCCCATCCTCTGTTAGCCCCTTCTCCTCCCTCCTTCAATCTTTCCCAGCATCAGGGTCTTTTCAAATGAGTCAGTTCTTCGCATCAGGTGGCCAAAGTTTTGGAGTTTCAGTTTCAACATCAGTCCTTCCAATGAACACTCAGGACTGATTTCCTTTAGGAAGGACTGGTTGGATCTCCTTGCAGTCCAAGGGACTCTCAAGAGTCTTCTCCAACACCACAGTTTAAAAGCATCAATTCTTCAGCACTCAGCTTTCTTTATAGTCCAACTCTCACATCCATCCATGACTACTGGAAAAACCATAGCTTTGACTAGACGGACCTTTGTTGGCAAAGTAATGTCTCTGCTTTTTAATATGCTGTCTAGGTTGGTCATAACTTTCCTTCCAAGGAGCAAGCGTCTTTTAATTTCATGGTTGCGATCACCACCTGCAGTGATTTTGGAGCCCCTCAAAATAAAGTCTGACACTGTTTCCATTGTCTCCCCATGTATTTGCCATGAGGTGATGGGACCGGATGCCATGATCTCAGTGTTCTGAATGCTGAGTTGTAAGCCAACCTTTTCACTCTCCTCTTTTACTTTCATCAAGAGGCTCTTTAGTTCTTCACTTTCTGCCATAAGGGTGGTGTCTGCATATCTGAGGTTACTGATATTTCTCCCAGCAATCTTGATTCTAGCTTGTGCTTCATCCAGTCCAGAATTTCTCATGATGCACTCTGCATATAACTTAAATAAGCAGGGTGACAATATACAGCCTCGACGTACTCCTTTCCCTATTTGGAACCAGTCTATTGTTCCAGGTCCAGTTCTAACAGTTGCTTCTTGACCTGCATACAGGTTTCTCAGGAGGCAGGTAAGGTGGTCTGGTATTCCCATCTCTTGAAGAATTTTCCAGTTTGTTGTGATCCACATAGTCAAAGGCTTTGGCATAGTCAATAACAGAGAAGTAGATGTTTTTCTGGGACTCTCTTGCTTTTTCGATGATCCAGCAGATATTGGCAATTTGATCTCTGGTTCCTCTGCCTTTTCTAAATCCAGCTTGAACATCTGTAAGTTTATGGTTCTCCAAGCCTGGCTTGGAGAATTTTGAGCATTATTTTGCTAGCGTGTGAGATGAGTGCAATTGTGCGGTAGTTTTGAGCATTCTTTGGCATTGCTCTTCTTTGGGATTGGAATGAAAACTGACCTTTTCCAGTCCTGTGGCCACTGCTGAGTTTTCCAAATTTGCTGGCAAATTTGCTGACACTGATTACTCAGTGGTAACTGCAGAAGCAAGAAGACAGTGGAGGAGAAGGAAAATCAACCCACTCCAATGTTCTTGCTTGGCAAATCCCATGGACAGAGGAGCCTGGTGGGCTACAGTTCACGGGGTTGGACATGACTTAGCAATTAAACAATTCTTGATTAATTAAAAAATAAACAGATCTCTAGGAGAACAGAGGGGGGAAAAAAAGAGAGTGGAATAATATGTTCAAAATGAAAAGTGTAAAATAACTGATAAACTAGAAATCAATATACAGAGAAACTATATTCCAAAAATGAAAGTGAAAAAAAGTCAATTTAGAAAGAGTGTTTGCCATCAATTGTGACTTCCACTAAAGGAAATTTTAAAGGATACACTTCAGGAAGAAAAAAAATAATTCTAGAATGAGGATTTGAGAGATAAGAAGGGTAAGTAAATGAAGTAAAATATGAGTCAATCAAAACAAATATCAATAGCATTACATTCTAAAAATATAATTTATGAAATTAAAAATGTATAGGGCCAAAAAAAATTGTACCACAGTTATGCAAAATTAACTACTGGAGGAGAATGAGTGAAAGGTTCATGGGACCATAGCATCCAGTGATTTTATGCCAAAACATTTTAAAACTTAAAAGAAGCGGACACTAGAAAAAAAAATTCACCAAACTGACAGGAAGAAATTGAAATACTGTGTAGTCCTATAAATACAAAAGAAACTGAATCAGTAGTTGACCAGCTTCTCACAGAAAAATTCCAGGCCCAGATAGTTACATAAGCTCCATCATACATTCAAGGAAAATATAATTAATAGCTCTTAAATACCATTTCAGGGAATAAAAATGAGAGACTATGTTCCAAATAATTTTAAAAGACAAATTAAAAAAAAATAAAATAAAAGACAAATTATAATCTTAATATCAATCAGATACAATTAATATAAGATGGGATGGGATGCAAGAACGGGGAAGAAAGCCTTTCATTCTTTATTCAACATAGTTCTGTAATGTTTGAATTTTTTCACAAGATGAATATACCTATGTATTACTTTAGCAAAACTAAAATTTTCAAAAGAAAAAAAAGTCATTTAAGAATGAATTGGCCAATCTCACTTAAGAACATAGAAGCAAAAATTCTAAATGAAAATTATAGTAAACTAAACCCAGCAACATGTAAAAAAGATAGCAATGCATCGTGACAAACTGGGCTTATCTAAAGAATGCAAAATTGTTTTCAAATAAAATCTATTAATATAACATATACTACATTAACAAATGGAAAGAACAAAGCCAGATGATTATCTCAACAGATGAATTCTATCTAATCTTTTTTCCTGCAACTGAGATCCATAATTTTTAAGCAAACCAGGATAGATGAGAAAATTTTCTTAGTCTGAAAAATATGGGGTGGGAGGCACAGAGAAGAGAGAGGGAAAAGGAGGGTAACAGGAAAAGGGAAAGAAGAACAGAGAAAGGGAGGGGGAAGGGGAATGAAAAAGAAAAAACAAGCACCGTATTTAATGATAAAATATTAGTAGCCTCATTCTACAGTTGGGAAGAACACAAGAATGTCTGCTATATTGTTAGGACTACTAAATACAGTAATAAAATGACACTAAAGGCATGAGAATTAGAAAGGAAGTAACAAAACTATCATCCACAGCTAATTTTTCATAATATGTGAAAGAGCATATAAAGTATAAGAATTTAAGAGTTTATGAAAGCTGCTGAATATAAGATCAATACACAAAAATCAATTTCATATCTATACCCCAGTATTAGACACTTAGAAAATGTGACTTTAAAAAGTCTAATATTCCAATAGCAACAAAAAATAAAAGTACTCAGGAATAAATCTAGTAAAAGATATATAAGATCTTTTGGGAGAAATTTATAAAATTTTATTGAAAGCAATTAACTAAAACCTAATAAATAGCAAGGTACACTATGTCTACAGATGAGGGGGTTTGAGAGTACAGACCTCAATTTTTTCCCAAATTGAATCTTAGAACCAATGTAATTTCAATTTTTAAGTTTATGTAAATTTATCAATTTATCAAAAATTTATCAAAATGACTCTAAAATGTACAAGGAAATGCAAAGGAATAAGAAATAGTCAATATATCCCTACAGAAGCCTAAGATGGGAGGAAACTGGACATCCAGATAAAAGAAATATTATAAACTGAAGATGGTATTGGTGCAAATAAACCAATGAAACAAAATATTTCTCAGAAGCATAGAACAATACTTAGAACAACTTGGTATCTGACAAAAGTGCCACCGTAGATCAATGCAGGAAGACTGGGCTTTGTAATGGTGCTGGCGTAACTGGTTACAAGAGGAAGAGTTGATTCCCTACCTCACACCACACAAGAGAATTAATTCTCCATAGATCAAAGACGTAAATGTGAAAGAAAAGACTTTAAAACTCTAGAAGCAGTATGTGTGAATGCATTCATAACTTTTGGAGAGTGATTTCTTTTAAAAGATACAAAAGCTACAAACCATAAAGAAAAATGCTGACAACTCATTAAAATTAATGACTCCTGCCATCAAAGTAAAAAGACAAGTGACAAACTCAGATGAGATACCTGTTCACCAGCAATACACAACCAACAAAGAGTTAGAATTAAACTTAGAATTTCCTCAATACCACCAGAGAGAAGAAGCAATCCAACAGGAAAACAGGCAAAAGACAAAAAGACATTTCATAAAGCAGAAAAAAAGACTGGCTGATCAACATCTGAAAAGATACAAATGTAATCAAAAAAGTACAAATTAAAACCACACTGAGATATCACTTCTTATTCATCAGATTAGAAAATATTAAACACAAAAAATATCAAGTATTGATAAGTTTGTGGAACAGGGACATTTAAATTATACTTCATTTGGTAAAAAGGAGGGGAGGGGAGGAAAGGGAAAAAAAAAGAGCAGTAAAGTGCTCCAAAATGAAAAGAATTCAACTTGGAAATAATTGGCTTCCTTTCATTTATATCCCAACAATCTCCTGTTAATATTTTCAGTGGTTTAGGAATTCATGAAATTTGCAACCACAAATTAGATCTCACATTATATAGCCTAAATGTTTTTTATAATTGAGATGACATATTCTACTTTAAATAATAAAAATAACCAACCTGTGGTGTTTGTGGAGTAGCCACACTTCTTGATGAAATGTCTTCACACCATTCATAGTTTATTAATCCAGCCACATAATTTTCGTCACTGGTGATCATATCTTCTAGACTCAGATTCTTTGACTATTCAAAAACAGAAGAACTCAGAAAACAATGCCACCATGATTCAGTTTTAAAAGGGTATGTTACAGGCACAGGGCAAGGCCCTGGAAGCAGAAACAAATGAGACAGTATATAGAAGGAGCTCACATCCAAAACTGAAAACAAGAAGTCAAAAGTCTTTAATTCAAATTATTAGATAGGAGAATCTGATTCCCAAACAAGATGCCTTGGAATGTTCTTATGTTATATGGCTAAGTAGCTTATCATTATCAGATAATCACTACAACACCAGACAAACGACTCCTTTGCAAATTCACAAATAAGCAGCTCTCTGACAAAGCAGAAAATGGAAGGGACTCTGAAAGAAAGGTTTCTTGGTTGGAAGAACATACTGAGTAGTTAGCAATTTCTACTAGGAATAAATTAGCCTTATGAAACATCTCTTGGAGACAAGATATTGGGATCCTATGCTAATAATGCCACCAGAGTCACTTATTTTCCTTCATTCTTCCTTCTCAATAAACTGTGCTCAGTTGCTCAGGCATGTCTGACTCTTTGCAACCCCATGGACTGTAGCCTGCCTGGTTCCTCTGTCCATGGCATTCCCCAGGCAAGAACAGGTAGGCAGATTCTTTACCACTAAGCCACCTGGGAAGCTAAATAAACTAGGAACACACTAGATATACCCTAGATTCTAAGACTATGCAGTATAGTTGGATTTTTTATTTTTCTTTCCTTCAACATCTATTTAGCCTGGTCAGGCAACTGTACTTGAATTTCTTACACCCCAAAAATCCCTTCTTTTCTAATTTTCTAATTCAAGGACAAATCTTCTCATATCTAAACTATTCAAGCAGACAATACAATCCCCACCACTAGTCTTTCCACCCTCTCAACCAGCGATGACAGAGTTCTCCAGGGTTGTCAATTACCAGCAACTAGAACTAGTTACACGGAGTGCCAGGCTGAGAAAAATACTAAAACTAAGTCTGGGCTTAGTGGGGAGAAGCACAGTGTTGTGTGAATGAGGGCTACTTTAGGGAGTAAAGGTATATACACATCCCTGACTGAATAATCCTGCATACAAATGGATGAATTCTGAAAATCAGTCAAGTTGGTGATTTGTCATTGTCATGGCTTGCTCAAAAATCCAGTTTCCCACTACCTATAGCATAAAGTCTAACCCTCTGATCTGGCATTTCAAGGTTCTCTACAATCTAGCTTTCAGCTACCCTTCCAGATCACCTATTCTCTCTCTCTCTCTTACTTTTCCCCCTTGAACTCTATTTTAACCAAACAAATCTAATCATTGCCAAAAGAATACATCAAGCACATTTAGGAGATTGAGTTTTTGCTAATTCCATTTATCTTGCCCTAAATTCTGTGCTCCTTCTTTTCTGCTTTCCTAAACTTAACAATGGATCCAGTTTGAATCACCCATAGTGATCATTCCCATGCTCTATAAAGCCCCCACCATACATCTCTAGCGCTTACCTGGTACCCACCATCTACTATGATGTTGTGTTATTTATATGTGACTTGCCTCATCTTACCTGTTAGACAGCAAGCACTCTCCTTCATATAGACTGTTTCCCCAGAGCTAGCACAGGGCGTGAAAATGCTAATGATGCTGAAAATACGTGGTCTTTTTGTGATTCTCAGATCAGATTGTATTATCATTTCACTGAAAGTGTCATCCATTGATTAATAGTTCAGAATTACTTTTTTTTATAAAGAACACTCTAGAGAAAAAAAGAGTGACTCTATCAAGAGAATAGCAGGAAGAGACTATATAGCTTGCTTCAAGCCTTAGTGAGTTGCATAAAGATCAGGGAGAAAAAAAAAATTTGATTTCTACTTCATTTCTTGTCATTAAAAACTCTCTTTATTGGCTATAAAAATTGACTCAATAATATAAATGCCCAAATAATTAAATTATTGGGTAAATGCTCACTAGATGGAAGATTAAATACCTTCCCAGATCATTTTTACTTGGATACTCTATGACTCATATAAGCATATCAATTGAGACCAGGCCAATCCAGATATAAGAAAATGTAATGGCTCAGGAAAATGTCTAAGACCTTTTAACTAGGGTGTCATAAACTCAAAAACTTAGGGAGTTCCCTGGCAGTCCAGTGTGGTTAGGATTCTGCATGTTCACCGCTGAGGACCTGGGTTCAATCCCTGGTCAGGGAGCTAGGATCCCACATGCCACACAGTGCAGCCAAAAAATAAAAAATAAATAAAATTAAATTAAACTGAGGTTTATTCTAAGTATGGAGGTATCTAACATCTCTCTGAAATTACCTTGATCAGAAGCAAAGTTTATGTTTTTGCATCCTCCTGAACCTAAAGGTACCGATTTGAGTATCAGGCTTTAAAGAGTTCGCTCTGTAAGCAGGATGAGGGATGGGATGATTCATGGAGCTGGTAGATAAAAGATCTGCCTGGGCGTGGGGTATTCACCAACCCAGTATAACTGAGAACAGAGCAGAAAAACAGCTCACCCTTTGCTGTCCACCCGAAGCCATCACAACACTGTAAATCGGCCATGCTCCAGTACAAAGTAAACATTTTTTTAAAAGAAAAACAGCCCAGCAGTAAGATTATCTCACTTTAGAGATTTCTTCACACAACAGCCCCTTACACTAACACTTCCCGTTTTTAACTTGGTCAAGACCAACTAGGGAGAGAAGGGAGACAGGTTAGGTCTCGCGGGGACAAAAGAACCACTGGACGGCAGCACACGCCTGCCACGCGCCAGAGAGAGGTCTGCGCGGGCTGCTAACGGGGCCGCCGGCACCTGCGGCCAGACCACCCCGAACGCGCCGATCGCGTCTGAGCGCGGAAGCTAAGCAGGGTCGGGCCCGGTTAGTACTCGGATGGGAGGAACTCCCGGCGCTGCGGGTACGGGAGGATTCCACACAAGCTTATGAAAGGGGTAGCATTTGAAGATTTTTAAAACACAGCTTTGAGATCTAAAGAAAAAAATATCTGGGAGGCAGGAGGGAGATTCAAGAGGCGGGGAAGATATGTACGCTTACGGCTGATTCATATTGTTGTATGGCAGAAACCAACACAGCCTTGTAAGGCAATTATCCTCCAATTAAAAAAATATCACTGCACTCACACAATCATTTGCGCTATACCGGGTTCCAGGCTCCCCAGGTGGCACAGGGGTAAAGAATTCGCCTGCCAATGCAGGAGATGAGAGAGACGCAGGTTCAGTCCCGGGGAGAAGGAGATCCCCTGGAGGAGGAAGTGGCAACCCAGTCCAGTATTCTCCCCGGGGAAAGCCCGCGGGCAGAGGGGCCTGGCGGGCTACAGCCCACGGGGTCGCAAAGAGTCAGACACAGCTGGGAGGCTGGGCAAACATACTGGGTTGCAGAGAGGGCACACTCCCCCTCTCTGAGAAGAACAAAAGTACAGTTTCCAGTGCTAAAATCATTTACACTGCGACCTGGACTCATGGGAGGAAGATTATATTACAAACCTGCACACCCATGCGGCAGAGAATTTGGAAGGCAGAATTTTAAGCCGTGGGAAACACAGAGAATCACACAGAAAACAGACAGATGTGAGCACTTAGGAATGACGCAGTGCTTCCCCACAGGGGAGGCTTCTCCGCCATTCTATACATTCATGAGGAAGGAAAATGAGACAAAGACCACAGAACAGAAAAAAGTAAACTGGTTACAAGTCATATGAGAGATTTGAGCTGCATGAGCAACATCGACTATTCAAAACATCCTAACCCCCTGACATAAAAAGACTATCAAAATATTCACTGAAACACTTCATTTACATAAAGCATATATAATTTGTCTTATAATTTACATTAGATATAAACAAGCATACTAAAAAAGACTGGGAAGACAGTAAAATACAAACTATTTTATCTATAGGTGGTAGTAAGTTTATAGATAAATTATATTCTCCTTTAGCTTATCCGTGGCTTAAAATTATTCTACAACAATCAGGAGTTACTTTCACGGGGAAAAAAGGAGGAAGGGAGAAATTTTTCTTTTAATGCCATGCAGACATTCACAATTTTAGCACTCAAGCTCAGAATTTCTCCTTTCCCTTAACAAAAGTATTTAAATCATAAAATGCCCTGCCTCTGGGTCCCTGACATCAGCAAAGTCCACCTCCCTGGCGTGCATCCACTCAAGAACAGTGAGCACACGGCAAGAGCGGATGGCACTCACACAGAAGGTTCCCACACTCACCTTCAGGTTCGTGACTGGCGTTGAGCTGGCCTGGGCACAGGAAGAAAGAAGCCTTAAACGAACCGGTTTTCCCCGCGCCTTCTTGGCTAGGAGCAGAAGGTAAGTAGCCGTGAGGTGATCATACTGCCACTGGAGAAAAGAAAATCCAGTTGTTTAGAAGACATTGCTTTTGACACCATCTTTATTTTAAATTAATATTTTCCCCCAATGTCATGACATTCAGAGTTTAGAATTTTTTTTTTAAGCTTTACAAAGCATACAATGAGAAACAGCAATCCCCTACACCATACCCCACACACAATTTCCACTCCCTAAAAGTTACCACTTTTTAACACTTTCAGTTATTTTCTCTGTATTTCTAAATCAATTGATTACACAGCTCTAAATTTTGGTTTAGTGTCAGATATTGTCTCTAGTTTTCTTATTATGGAAAAAAGAAGCTCTATTTAGCTCTATCTCAACTCCTTCCTTTCCCCCCAACATTTCTCCTTCCTGTACCCTCCTACTACAATTTTATCACAATTTTTAGTTAAATCACATTTATGTTATTATAATCATGTAAATAGTCCTTACGACTAAGTAAAGGCAATGTCCAAAATATTTACTTGGTACCCTGACATCAATCAGAACAGAGGCCAGAGGGTGAGTAGAGTCCGGGGGAACCCCTGCCACGCCAATTACTAAACTTTTTAATTACTGGATGAATGGGAGGTAAGCTTTTTGAGATTCTGCATGTCTGATAAATGACTGCGTGCTGCTCACACACTTGATTCTGGCTTGGCTGGGTATGGAATTCCAGGCTGACAATAACTCACAGCTTTGAAGGCACCGTCCCACGGTCTTCTCACATTGGTACAGTTACCGAAAAATCAAGTCTTCCTGATTCCCAAATCTTTGGGTGTGACCTTTTGCCTCCTGCCTCTAGAAAATCTGGATCTCCTTTTTCACCCCTAGTTTTCTGGAAGTTTACTAAAATAGGCTTTTGTGCAGATTTATTTTCATCCATTTTGCCAAGCCCTAGTTACTTATACTTTCACTTCTGGGATATTTTTTCTCATACTGTTTCTTTGGTTTCCCTCCCCTCCTCTGTTTTTTATTTTCCTGCAGCTTCTATTATGTGTATGTTGGACCTTTCTTACCTTCTCTTCTCTTTGTGCATCTATTTGTCTTTAGGTTCTACCTTTGAAAGATTTCATAATTAACTTCATTTTGAAATATGTCTACTGAGCTTTTCATTTCTCTGGTCATATTTTAAATCTTCAAGAGCTATCTCTTAAAATGTCCTTTTTAAGTCATCTTATTCCTATTTCGAAAAAGAAATAGCTTCTCTTATCTCAAAGAATAGTAATTATTGTTTCTTAGCCATTTTCTTCCACTCCCTGCACTATCTGATTTTTTCTGAGTATCTATACTTTTGCTTCACTCTCTCCCCGACCCCATTGTTTTGATCTTTGACTTTCATGTTAGAGGATGTCCTCAAAGGTCTGGTGACCTCTGGCTGATTGTCTCTAGAAGCAAAGAGCATACTACGCAGCTAAAAGACTCTATGTGTAGTTTGGGGCAGTTCATTACCTTGGGGGCTTCTCTCTAACACAGCAGTTCCCAGCCTTTTTCACACCAGGGACTGGTTTTGTGGAAGGCAATTTTTCCACAGATAGGGGTGAGGGGAGGATGGTCTCTGGATGATTCAAGCACATTTATTGTGCACTTTATTTCTATTATTATTACATTGTGATACATAATGAAATAATTATACAACTCACCATAATGCAGGATCAGATTATCAGGTATTAGATTCTAATAAGTATGCAACCTAGATTCCTCACACATGCAGTTCACAGTAGAGTTCACACTCCCATGAGAATCTAATGCTGCTGTGCTGATCTGACAGGAGCAGCTCAGGCAGTAATGCAAGCGATGGGGAGCAGCTGCAAATACAGACGAACTTTCACTTGCTCACCCTCCAGCCTTCTGCTGACCTCCTGCTGTGGGGGCTGGTTGCTAACAGGCTACGGACTACGCCAGTCTGTGGCCCAGGGGTTGGGAAGGCCTGCTTTAAGGTTAACAGGCAGGGAGTTGAACTCCCAACCATTGGTATAGTAGGCCTTTTCTCTTGGCTTTTCCCTAAAGATGAGTCTCCCAGTAATTTCCCCAACCTCACTGCAGTTAGGATAAAATCCTGATCCCAGCATTCTCAGAGTTGAATAGGGAAGGGAGTTAGAGATGGCGGTTCACTGTTCAGTAAGGGGATTGTGTGTGTCAACGCATCCATTTCAGAATGGCTCATCACCCCCACCTGAGCGGCATCTGGTACAAGAGCGTGTCTTGTTCACTGTCTCTCCAATCTTCTGCTGGAGGGGGGGGAAAAGGTTATCAAGGTAAAGAACGGGACCCAGCAGCCTAACTGCTCCTAATAGAGACTCCAACCAACCTGACTCCAGAGGTTCCCAGGACCTCTGGCTCCTGAGCCTTTCTGGAGGTCCAGGGCTCTAACAACTTGCTTACTGCCTTTTCCCACTCCATGCACTCTGCTTTCAGTTTTCTCCAAAATGCTATGTCAGCTGCCACTTAGCTATTTTATAACTTCTAAAATTTTACTGACATTTCTTTTATCTCCTCTTTCAATCTTTTCATTGTGAAATGTTTGCCTTTTTATTTCTTTATTATTATTTTAGTGAGGTTTTAGGAGGTGTTGAATATAAACATGTCTGTTCAATCCTCATGAAAAACTAAAAGCTTCTAAATAATATACTCAAGACTAAGAGACTCTCTGCCCTGTAAAAGTGTTAAAATTTAGAACTAAATAGTATTTTATGCTATGTATCTCTCACAAGGGGGTTATGTCTCACATGTCATCTCTCATATGACCCAAAGAGGTCTACTATCACCTCTGATTTTATTAATAAGTTTTATCTGTTAACATTTTAGATAGCCACAATTGTAGTATATACTTTGAAATTTACATAATGGACAAATCAATCTAGTGGAAGAAGTGTAACACTGTGATAAATTATCATGGAATGTTACCTTTCACTCAGATAGGTTGGGGAGAAGAAAGGATGGGAAAGGTTTCATGGAGAAGGTACTTGGAAACTAGGTGACAACTAGCTCTCTACTCTCCAAAAGTTATGTTAAAGATTTTATTTATTTAACTGTTTATCCATTTATTTATTTGGCCGTGTGGCATAGCTTGTAGGGGAGAAGGCAATGGCACCCCACTCCAGTACTCTTGCCTGGAAAATCCCATGGACAGAGGGGCCTGGTGGGCTGCAGTCCACGGGGTCGCTAAGAGTCAGACACGACTGAGCGACTTCCCTTTCACTTTTCACTTTCCTGCATTGGAGAAGGAAATGACAACCCACTCCAGTGTTCTTGCCTGGAGAATCCCGAGGACGGGGGAGCCTGGTGGGCTGCCGTCTATGGGGTCGCACAGAATTGGACACGACTGAAGCGACTTAGCAGCAGCAGCAGCAGCATAGCTTATAGGATCTTAGTTCCCTGACCAGGTACTGAATTCTACACCCCAGAAATGAAGCACCAAGTCATAATCACTGGACCACCAGATAATTTCCATGTTAAAGGTTTTTTTTGCACCTTCCACATCTATGGTCTCATGTGTGATAAATGCCTTTTTTTTTTTTTCCATTTTTAAAGAATTGTATTAGAAAGTTTTCTTTTTAGCAACTAAAACACATATCTTCTTGAATCCCTTGGTTCCTAATGTGTACCTTATTGAGCAAATCTAATAGTTTTCTGCATCAGCAATTCTTCAAATATTCTTCAGACACAAAGAAACTATGTCTCCCTGTACCCTCTTATACACAATATACCCTAAGACTTGTATCATCATTCTCCAAATATTGCTGAGTCTTTCAAAGGTCTTCTACTATTTCTGTATGTTTCCATTTGTCCAGTATTTTCTCTGCAGGAAATGGCAAGTATTTTATTATAATATATGTTACTGAATTTTCATTTACATGGGGGAGGATAAATAAAACCTATTAGATTTTGAAAAGGATGCCATAAACTGATTAGAGACAATGTCTCAGAAATAAGTTGCCACTTGCTTGTTAACAATAGCATAACCCAGGCATTGTAAACAATACTGGGAAAATGCTGAGTTTCAGGTGGAGCTTTCCAAACATACCTCAGAGCTTAATCATCATCCTGGAAACTCTCTATTCCCCTCGGCAAAAAAACATCCTTTTAATAACTTTTTTGCCATAGCCACTTCATACTACTTATTATGATAATATGCACAGGGGAGTTCCGTGTTTAATAACAGATAAATCAATGCATTAGTTACCCTTTCCAGGTGATGTGAATCCTCAAGTCTAACACAACTAATGTCTCTCTTATCTTTTAAGCAGCTCCCTCTTTAGAAAGTCAAATGTCTGAGAGTAAAGCAAAAGGTTTACCTGTTATAAAGAAGGTTCTACTTCCAGGAAATGAAAAACATGTTAAAATCCCCAGTTATTGTTCACGCAAACCAAATGTTAAAGGCCGGCCTGGGCGCCTGGGCTGAGGGCAGGCAGCCACTGGATCACAGGGCTTGATAAACTGAGGGACAGCTCAGTCTCCTTCCCCTGACCTTGCGCCTGGGTGTAGCGGTGTCGTCCTGAATTAATTCTCACAACCACAGAGGATTATGACAGACAGTGAAGGGACAGCTCACGAAAGAGCAACTGCCTGAGAAAATCCTGAGTGCATATTTACTGAGCCTCCTTCTTGGACAAGGAAATCAGGCAGTAAGGCTTTGAAGGTAAGCAGGTTTGTTCCACGTGCAGAACAACACCTGCTGAGGCTGACGTGTCAGCCGAGACATCTGTCTTAAGCGCGTGAGAAACAGCATGTAAGGAAAGAGTCAGACAGAAGAGTCTCCAGAAAACAGGGTCTTGAGAAAGGAACAACATTTATATGCCCACAATGGGGCCCTCAATCTTTAAAGCTCCGTCACCAGAATACATGAGAGTTTACGCCACAGGGGTGAGGGGAAAGGATCTGTCTTGGTCTGCAGGTCTTCGTGTGCAGACGGGACCTTCAGTGAAGTTCCCCACCCAGACGACTGGCTGCTCCACAATCCAGAGCCACTCACAGCTGGAAGACGAGGGAGAAAGTGAGGAAGGCAATGAACTGGAAGCTCTAGAACCACTGGAGGAAATCTCAAGAGGGTTAAAACAAGGTGGCTCAAAATCACGACACATGAGAGATTGTCACTTCCAATACAAAAAGCAGTTTAAGAATGCTCAGGTATATAATATATAAATGATAGTTCCAAAAACTGAATGTTTGTGAATAATATTCTCTCTTTACACAAAGATCAGCAGCTCCATACCCAGCATGGATCACATTAAACTGATCTCTGTCCTGTCTAGCCAGCCTGAAAAGTAACAGCAGAGTGCCCAAGACATCAGAAAAAAAAAAAAAAAATTAACAAACCATGGCTGATCTCAAACCTGGTTTTCCCAAGGCTCTTTAAACTGGAAAGTACCTAGAACCAATGTGAATTCTCTGAGACGTCCCAGACCAGGATTTCTCAAATTCAACACTGTTGATAGTTGACCTGGGTAATTTGTGGCCAGGGCCTATTCTGTGTACTATAGGATATTCACCAGCATCCCTGGCCTCTACCCACCAGGTGATGTTAGCTCACACACACACCCTAGTTGTGGCAAGCGAAGATGTCCCTGGAGGGCAAAACCCTCCCAGCTGAGAACCACCGACTCAGACCAGTGCTTCAGATGGATCACTTGGATTCTACGAAGATGCAGGTTCTGACTCAGTAGGTCTGAGGTGCACAAAGTGAAATGCATCTCTAACAAGCACAAAGGGATGCTGATGCTGCCGGTCACAGATCACACTTTGAAGAGCAGGAATCTCGAGTGGTACCTCCCAACCCCTGTCTACATACTGCAATCATCTGCGAAGCTTTTAAAAAATTCTGATGCGTAGGCCACACCCCAGGTCAATGAAATAATAATCTCTGGGGTTGGGATTTAGGCATCAGGATTAAAGTTCCTAGGTGATTCCAATGTTCGGCCAAGGTTTTGAAGAGGTTGTCCACTCATCGCTAGGACTGGAAAGTAAGTACAAACAGGCATTTAAGAATGAAGGGGAAGTACACAAGAGGAAAATGATTGCTCTCCTCACACATTCCTGACATTGGTCATGCCCAGCTTTCAAGACAACCGAGATGTTTAGAGATGTAATACCAGAAAAACCGTCTCTATCATGCTTCATTATATTGCTTTATAATTCCTATTTCCATTTCAGTTTCAAGTTTGAAAATTATATGTAGAGACCACATAAAGGACACTATTTTAAAGACTTTTTACCCAAAGATTCTTGACATTTTGAGTATGTTACTTTTCAGATTCAGATTTTAAAAGTTTGTGAATCTCCTGCCAAAGTTTTTCTGCATAAAATAATATGATATATGGGATTTGCTTTGAAATGTCTTAGCTAAAAAGGGCAGATGGAGGACAGAGCTGGGATATAGATAAAACTGGCAAAACGTTAATACCTATTCATTAAAGCTAAAAGATGAGTGCATGGAAAATCATTGTTATTACACTAGTCCCTCTATAGATATTTGAAAATTTCTATAATAACAATTGAAAAGCAATTTCTTGAATCCAAAATATAGCTTTCTATTAAAGATCATCCCAAAGAAAAATTCATGTTTATATGAAACTTGTCTATGTGAAAACTTCAAATTTTCACTGTAAAAGACGAAGGATGTGGTGGTCCAGTGGCTAGGACTCCTGCTCCTAATGCAGGGGGCCTGGATTCAATCCCTGGTCAGAGAACTGGATCCCACATGCCATAACTAAGAGTTCTCATGCTGCAACTAAGACCTGGTGTAGCCAAATAAATAAATACTTAAAAAAAAAAAAAAAAGAAGGACCTGACACATCTAGCAACAGTTCCCAATTTTCGCCATTTCCTTTCATTCCACTGAAAAAGTAAATTATCACTCTGTTTTCCAGATATGTTCCATTTGTCTGAAATTGTCTTTCAAAAGACTTACTGTGTCATTCAAAGGAATTCTTTCATGTCTCCTCACTGAAAAAACTTGTGGCTTAGCAAAGCTTTGGTTAGTTCTTTAAAAAAAAAAAAATCTGCTTAAGGCCTTTACCTTTCAAGTTAGAAAAGAGGAAAAAGCAAACACAATTCATAGGTGATAAAAGACATGGTACTGAACCAGGAGGTAAGGTGGATGTGATCCCTGCCCATCATATCAGACTGTACTCGGAGACAGCCTCTGTTTCCAGCAGAAACTACATATAGGCTCTAGTTTTTAAGCATCTGAAACAGCTAAAAATGACCCAACACCAGAAATCATAATAATCATCTCATGTATCTGGTTCATAAGGCTGGGGGTGATGTGATGCTAATGGGATGCTTTCAGGTAAAATGAAAGAAAGCTCATTGCTACGGCAGAATCACACTTCTGTGTTAAAAGAATTTAAAGTTGTCAGAATTGGAACTCTGAAAATTCTCTGGACTCATTTGATCTCTTTCTTAATTTTTCTTCCACTGTAATTCTCTTTGTTCAACCTCATTTCTAAAGAGGATATCTAGCAGACATCAGAAAAGAGCTGAAAATATACACAAACATAAACTAAGTGCAATACAGTATTTTCACCTGGAATAAAATCTTAGGCCTGAAAAATGCTATACTATTTTTATGTACTGATAAAACAAAAAAAAAGATGAAACAAAAGATAATACTTTCAAATTCATGCTGTATTTCTTACCAGTGAAATTAAATCCTCCATAGTTTGCCTGTTGTTTCTGTGATGTACAGAAAGTTCTGTTACACAATCTTCATCAAGGTGAATAAGCTAGAAAAAAAATTTTATTGATTTTATTAACATTAATAAAACATTTATGGCTTTGAAGCCTTTAAATTATGATAATTACCTTGTAAAATCAAACGCCAACATGTAAAAACAACATGAGTTTGTCAAACTCAGGTAAGAATAAACATCCTCCACAATTTTTAGATATATAAACAGATAATAATAAGCAGTTCAAGAAGGTGATGAGCTCTCTTTCCTAGCTCTTCATGTCCCCATCATCATCTGACCGACTGCTACAATTCTGCCATGCGGCCCAGGGACTCTATTCTCTTCCCCTCCTGCAACACAGGGGCCGGCATTTGCACCAAAGAGCAGTCATCTAGGCATCAAAAACTAGTGTCTGCACAAGAGACCACGTAAAGAGTGCGTCAGACTTGTAGCAGATAGTCTCCCAGGTTATGTTTGGGTTTAGCACAAGCCAAGGAGCCCTTCTGATGGTGCCACAGATGCTGCACAATCATCATCATGATGAAGGCACTGGCAAAGCGCAAGTGTTAAAAGGAAGAAGTAATACTGCCTCTACACAAACATTATTTTGATTAAGGACAGAAATGATCCAAAGCATCCCTGCAGGATGAGACCTCACCAGAGATGGGACCAGAAATAGGTTCTCAGAACCAAACAAGGATCACTGAGAATGAAAAGGCAGGCAGGGTCTGGCCTGTTCCTCCAACAGGAGTTCAGAAAATCACATAGGAAGAGAATTATAGGAATGTAACTATAAAGTCATATTTCCAATGTAAGAATGCACTTCACAACAGCCCCAGTAAGTGAGGCTTCACTTTCTACTTAGTGTTCATCTCCAGAACAGCTGGGATGGCTAGCTTCGTCCTCCTCCCCTAAGATTTGTCTCCTGATTCCTACCCACTGTGAACCAGTACAATCCGACAGCTGACAGGCTTTAGAAGTAGATGACCTTGGTTTTCATCATTTTATCACAAAAGAACCGTGTGATCTTGAGCATGTTATTACACCGCCCTGTAAAATAAAGATGGCACCTGCCAAGTAACATATGCAAGCTATGTGGAGTACCTAAACGAAGAGGCCCTCAAACAGTGGTGAACTATTTTTACCAACAGTCTTAATTCTATTTCCTCTTTGGTATAAGAGTCTTTCATAAATTTGAATATGCCTATTATCAGCAACCTTTCTTCTCCAAGCATTCTCTTTTCCAGTCCCTTTAACAACCATTTCAATGATTAACTCCTCCCAACCATTCTGGTCCTTTCTTTAGATCGTAGTTCAGGTTATCACTGACCCTCAAGATCCAAGAGAGGTTTGCCCAGCATAAGGCAGAACACTACCATGAACTTCCCTTGTTCTGGACACCACAGCTGTCTCAACAGACTCAAGGGAGAACCATGCGCCACCATGAAACTGGGGGACGGTACAAGGAATGACCTGCACGACTGGCTGGTTCCTCACGGGCTACGGAGAATGTGGAGACCACAAAGGTTTATACTGATGGTTCCAGGAAAGTCACCAATGCCACAAGGAAGTTTTCCTCGTGATTCCTTGACCTTAGCAGTTCCCCGACTGTAGATTCCCACTTCAGGAAGAACTCAGACTCAGAAACCCAGACATTTTACAACTCAGCTGGGTATCTTCTTGTTGATGTCACTGCTCAAGCATGAAAGACAGGATTTCTGGGTTCCCACCATGACCTTAAGTTACTCTCATAAAAACAAAAACCTCTCCCCCACAGCCTCTCGCTCTGTACTTCTACCACAGGGTATGTGGAAGAAGGGACTTGATGCGATCTTCTTTGCTGGGCTCTTGAACTGGAAAGAATGAAAAGAGTGGGACAAAACACCAAAGTCTGAAAAATACGGTTTCTCAAACTGGGTTTTTCAAAGAGGTTCAATACTTTAAGTACTCTGAATTCTCAGCCACACACGCTCCAGTTAAATACAAAAATGTGTACCAAAAGCTAGCCAATTATTTTGGATTATCCGTGCCTACTACATTTCCTGTTCAGTAGGGCAGAAAATGGAACTGAATATAACTTCTATTTTATACAATACTTGAGTACTACAGCTACGTGTGAAAATGATAGAAGATCATGCAAACAGTTACAGAATAGCATCTCTACCTTAAATATCCAAGTAAATCTGAATTATTTTTTATAGCTCACCCTTGATGAAAGACAATCCTGAGGCAGACAAGCGAACCCTTCAGAAGCGACAATCCCTACAGCTCTGCTGTTGTAGCTCATGTGACCCCTGCAACAGCTCAGTAAGGCAGGTGTAACAGATGAGTGACATTGCAGTTAAAGCACTTTATAAACGACAAAACATAATCCAAACATACGGAAGATACCCACATTAGAGGTGAGAAAATGAAGACTCAGAAAAACTTATGCCATTTGCCCAAGATGGGCATTTTTCACCCTAGCCTAGGGTTCTTCCTCCCACACCACAACGCCACCTCTCCGAGACTCTGTTCCCATAGCTATCCCAACAAAGGCCAGACAAGCAACGCTCATCACGAAGGCTACCGCTACACAGAATACAGGGCCTGAGTTTCAACTGCTGACCTGTCAGATCCCTTATGTTCTGGAGCCCTTCTGCTTGGGTGAAGATCCTGGTTCTACACTTACTAGCTATTTGACCTTGGGCAAGTTATCTCATGATTCTGTGTTCAACTGCTTCATCTGAAATGGGGACAACAGTACCCAGTTCAGAGGGTTTATATGAGGGTTAAATGAATTAAAAGAGTTAAAGACAAAAAGCCCTGAAGGGTTCTATCCTAAGGGCTCTATTGTTATACTATAGCGCTATGGCTGCAAACTTCTCTATTATAGTAAGCATTCAATATATATGAGCAATTATTATACTAATATGTAAGGAAAATCATATACATTTTCAGAACACTCAAAACTATGTATCCTACTTTACACAATGCCCCAATTTAAAATAATCTTCGTGCTGATGAAATCAGAGACTTTCTTCATTTTGGCATCTATTCTATTGCAAACGGTAGCATATCCTCCCCTGTTAAGGATCACGGCTGAGAAGACATGCAAAGCCCTCCCACACGTGGAGAAATGATGACCCCCAATGGCTGAAAACAGGCATTGGCACCACGCATGGTCACCATCCCGTAAGGGGCACAGCAGAGCTCCCCGGCCCGGCTGCCGCGCTGCTCGGCCAGCAGACGTTCTGCTGTCTGTTGGCTCTCAGTTACTGGCATTAAGCTGCTGCTTGAGGATGTCTTAAAGGGTGAAAGGAAACAGGGAGGAGAGAAATTGCAGAGACTGACAATCACAGGAGAATCAGGAGGGACTTCAGGTCAGGCTGTGTGGTCCTCACAGGGGACAGACTAGTGAGAAGGGGTTAAAAACAAACAGCCTATTTTTCCAGGTATCTATATTTATTGGTCTGATTCTTCCAGAAAGCAAATATCCTACAGCTGTATCAGGGCTATAATGTGGCGTGTCCCCAAACTGTTCTGTTGACCCATGCACAAACTCCACTTCACTGTAGACATTTTAGATTATCAGAAAACATCCCCAATTATCTGAGAAGGCTATTAAAATACTTCTCCTTTAAAGCATTAAAATGTTTTTCTAACTACATACCTGTGTGAGGCTATATTTTCTTCATATGCTTTAACCAAAACAATGTATCAAAAGAGTATAGAAGGAGAGGAGTACCCAAGTGTCTTCTATTAAGCTAGACTTTAAGGAAATTTGCAAAGAGTAAAGCAGTGTCACTCTTCTCACTATATTTATTTATTAAATAGTTATGTTTAACTTCTTGATTTCCTTGTCTATGAAAAGGGGATAAGAATTGTACCAACTTTGATGCCTACGCCTTCCATACTGGCTCTGGGTTTTGCCTTGGCCAGACATTAGTAAGTACAATGAAAGCAGAGGCTTGAAATATGCTAGAGTGTTTGGGCTTGCCCACTTTCTTGCTTCTTTTGGAATCCAGCCACCATATCAAGAAGCCCACAGTAGCCTGCTGGACACAATGTGACCCAACAAATAACCAGCATAAACAGCTGGGGTTTTTTTGGCTATGTTATGTCACATGTAGGATCTTAGTTCTTTGACCAGGGATCAAAACCATGCCTCCTGCAACAGAAGCATGGAGTCTTAACCACTGAACCACCAGGGGAGTCCCAGTAGCTAGTCTTTTGAGTGAATTTTATACAATCCAGCCACGTTAGAGTCACCAGTTGACTGCGGCCACACAAGTGACCTCAGGTAAGACCCACACAAGAACAACCCAGTTGAGCCCCAAATTACTGATCCACAGAAACTGTAAATTATTGTTTTAAATCACTAAATTTGTTTTTTTAATGTAGCAATAGTTCATTAATATGCAAAATGTGGCTACCCCTTACATAAAATAAACTGTAAAGATTTACTGTGTAACACAGGGAACTATCAGTCAATATCTTATAATAACTTATAATGGGAAATAATTTGAAAAATATATATATATACAAGCATAACTGAATCACTTTGCTGTACATCTAAAACTAACACAATATTTTTAATTAGCTATAATTTTTTAAATTACACATATTCTTTAGTAGCGCTCACATTTTTATCAAGTTCAAACTGCCAATTGTTAAAAAATATTTTTAAAACAGTAATGTAGGAATACTTGTTAATATAATTGCTTAAACTTGCATAGCACCCTGTATTAAAGTTCTTTCCTATATATATATTAAACCAACTCTCAGGGTGTAGTGTGGTCTGCAGACCCTGGAGAATCTCCAATCAAAACAATATAACAAAAGAGACAATGCAGAAGCAGGTGAGAGTCAAGTGCCCTCCTTTAAGCTAGGCTTTAAAGAAACTTGCAAAGATGTAAAACAATGCTATTCTTCCCAGATTTATTTTTTAAATAGTCATTTTTCATAAAAATATTTATTCATGATAAACTGTAACAGATATAGCACTGTTACTTTTAAGTGAATCAATTAATAAATATTTTAATAAATTAATATTAAAGGCATTAAAAGGGGTCTCAGACTTAAAAGTATGAGAACCACTGCCACCTCGTAACTACTCTGGAAGTAGACGAATAACAGGTTTAACCTACTTTTTACAGACGAATGTACAGCTTTGGAAAAGTAAAGTAACCTGCCCGAGATTCTCAGAGCACTGTTCACAATCTGACTATGTCAGAGACACCTGGGAGCTTTTTAAATATCCATTAATTGTTGTGGAAGGAGCACAGGCACTTTTTAAGGTCCTTGTGATTCTCATGTGCCGGCCTAGTTAGGCACCACTGTCTGGGAGGTTAACAGGTGAATGTATAATTCAGTTACAGTCTCCCAAACAGCAATCTGATGAGTAAGTCTACAAAATATATTTTCTTTTAATACTTAGACCACATCACTGTACATCCTGAATCCACACAAAGTTTTTTGTTTGTTTGCTTTTTAATTCTACTTACAGGAGCCTTGCTTTGCCACTCAACAGGACAGTTGTAATCGTGCATGATCCAGGGGTGGTTCAAGAGATTTTTCATAGAAATCCGTTTCTTTGGGTCCACCTAGTGGCCATTGAGAGGTAGCTGGAGATTAACATTTCAAATGGAGAGCACAGAACACCTTTTTTCTCCTTAAAACTCAAAATTCATCAGAACAGATGTAAACTTTTATCATCACAAAAATGCTGTGAAAGACCTTAAAATGGCCTTGGAATAAATTCTTTTAAAAAGGGAATAGAAGCAAGAGAACTATAGCAACCAACACGGTTACAAGATAAATGTTTAACAAACATGAACTTCATTGGTATGGACATTATTCATGAAGTTCAGTCAATCTATTGTATGATGTAATAGTCTTTTGCTGGAAAACCTATTCACAGGAAATATTCACCAATTTAATATTCAAGCAGCCACAATGCAGGGCATTCACACTGAATATGCAATCTCTACCTCCGGTGAGCTTACAATCACATAGAACAAGTTGAAAAGCATACCTTTCTTTTCCATTTGTAATTTTCAAATGTGAGGAAAGGAAAATTAATCAACACAGATTAAGTTTTGGGGAGTTTAGAAGAAAGGATGAGGTGTGTTCAATCTCATTATGGAGATTTGGTGGTCTGGTCTACTTAATCAAGGTGGGTGAGCGTGAAGTAAATTTTGAATAAAAAGTAGAGATGGCTTAATAGATGGAAAGCTGAAATACATAATAATGAAAAACATACTGCACTAATAAGGTGCTCATATTTTCAAAGTGTTTCCTATTAATCTCATTTTATCCACATAACACTATTTGGCAGTGAGGCCAAGCTCAGAATCACCATTTTCAGATCAGAACCAGGTTAGGTGGCATGCCTATTGATCTGTAAGGAGGATAACTAGCCTTCAGCACTCCCATCTTTCACCTTCAGAGGTCAATACACCAAATCAGTGATTCTTAAATGTGGCCCCCACCAGACCAGCAGCATCAGTGTCATCTGGGAGCTTGTTAGAAATGCAAACTCTTAGTCCTGCCCCAGATCTATAGAATCAGACCCTCTCCGTTTGAAGCCCAGCAAACTGGGTTTTACTAAGCCCATCTGGCAATTCTGGTAGATGCTGAAGTTTGAGAACCATAGCACTAGATCAAGGGCCCACTCAGCTGTACATCAGCTCATTCAAGCCTTTATTCCATATCTACTATATGTCTAGCATACAAAGAGTGGGAGCAAGAAAACAGAAAACAGTGGAGCAAGAGCTGATTAAACTGACAATTCTCAAAAAAGGGAAGGAAAACCAAATCACCAAAGACATATATTAGCTGTCTTTAAAAAAAAAAAAAAATGCAGGTCTTCCCTGGAGGTCCAGTGGTTAAAACTTCACACTTCTACTACAGGGGACGCGGGTTCGACCCCTGATCAGGGAAGATCCCACATGCCATGTGATATGACCAAAAAAAAAAAGCTGCGTTTGCAAAGAAAGCACTGGTAGAGAATATTTGCAGAATAGATATAATGAACAGAATTTTTTAAAGGTGATGTATAAACGTAGTAGCACAGACATCTTAAAATCAAATAACTGCAACAGACTTCATTATTTAAAAGTAAATAACAAAGATTACCTGTAGCATTTGCTGAAGAAGTAGAACGCTACTGGGAGAGAGCCACTTAGGAACGTCATATTTCCCTCTCTACAAAAAACAAGAAAAGCATTAAAGAGATTAGGTTCAACCAGCCTTAACAAAAATTTCTACAGTTAACAACATGCTAGAGATTTACTTCCAAGCTTGAAGACTTCACCCAGCTTTAAGACATGGCAAACATGTATCTTACCGGCCTTTGGAATCTACAGTATTATTAGTGGACAGAAGTATACACTGTAGATATGCTCATATGCTCATATTGCTAAAGCAAATTTTAGTTTATAATCCCAGAAGAATTGTCAGTTGACAAAGTTAGGTCACAGAAAAGCGTATTTGGTAACTGGACACAGGCTGTGGTTACCCGCGGGTCACGTGTCATCTACAAGGCAGAATTCACTATCACTGAAGAAAGCCACCCCTTTAGGGAATGGAAGAGACTCGGGAGACAAATGCTTACAACCTGTTAGACATTACAGTCACTAAGTCATCAACCAAAACAAGACGAGGGGCTTGCTGAACACTAACACGTGACAGAATAGTACCTCTTCATGCAGACTGTCACACACCCCTCTTTCCCAATTCAAAGGAAATGACAGAATCATTTTTCTTAGCAGAGAACAAATTGTTTAATGATGCTAGGATAACAGGTTAATTGTATGAGAAAATTAAGATTGAATTGTAATTCAAAATCTACATCAAAATTATTTCTACCCAGGTTAAAGAGTTAAATGCAAATACAAAACCATGAGAATACGGAAAGCATCGGTGATTAATTTTTAGAACCTGTCTAGACATGACAGCAATACCAAAAACTATAAAGATTAACAGATGACAAAATTAAAAATTGACATTTCTGTATAGCAAAACACAGATAACAAAGTTAATTAACAACAAAGTGAGTAGGGGGAAAGCCTTGCCACCTAAATGACAAAAGACTAACCTACTTTATCACGTACAGAGGTCTTACAGATCACCACCGACCCTCCTCTTCCAACATTTCCCCTTCACAGCAAATAGCGATTGCCTTACCCACTCCTCAGGTCAGAAACCTTGGATCATGGGCTTTCTTGGGGGTCCAGTGGCTAAGACTTCACATTCCCAATGCAAGAGGCCTGGGTTCAATCCCCATCAGGGAACTAGATCCCACACGCTGCAATTAAGAGTTTGCACGCCACTACTAAAGATCCTGCTGGCTGCCAAGTAAAGAACTTCAATGCCACAGTGAAGATCTGGCTTCGGGCCCAGCGTGGTCTGTGCCCCACATCCACCAACTCCTTGCCACCTCTCAAACGCACCTGCTCACTCTTTCCCTCACTCACCAAACGAGGATCACAAGTCAAACACAGGCCGGCCTTAGGTCCTGTGCACACTGTGTTCCCGCCACCACCGTGCCTTCCTCAATATCAGCACAGCTTGTACCTACTTCAGGTCTCCCCTTAAATCCCAGCGGTATCAATGAGGTCTCCCCAAACCACCATATAAATAGCATCCTCATGCACCATCATCCCTACCACCCTTCCAAGGCACCTTCTGTACAGTCCTTATCTCCACTTGTCATACTACATATTTGTTTATACATTAGAAAATATTCTAACGTATTCTATTTACATTAGAATATAAACTCTTTAAAAAAATCACAGGGATTTTGTCTGTACTGTTCACCTAGAACACTGTCTGGCCCTAACATAAAAGGTCCTCAATTAATATTTGTTGAATAAATGAAGAAATAGGATAAAAGCATATACTCCAAGAGAAAATGGACAAAGAATATTCACAATTCCAAAAACAAGAGGTTTTAAATGGTCAATAAACATGATAACATGTTCAACTAATCTAGTAATAAAAAAGTAATTAATTTAAACAAAAATATGATCTAAATTGATAAACTTCAAAAAAATTATTCAGTGTTAGAGTCCAGGGGCAAGAGCACTTATATATAAAATGAGAGAGTATAAACGTTTCTGAAGAGTACTGTGGAAATATGTTTAAAAAGCATTCAAGGTCAAATATCCTTGATCCAGCAATCACACTTCTAGCAATTTATCCTAAGCAAATAAATTGACATTAAAAAGTTATTACTGTTATGAACAGTAATATTCATCACACAATTGTTTGTGATACAACTATGGGGACTAAGGAACATGGTCTGGGAGAATCCAGAGGGTCCCCCAAACTAATCAAAATCAAAATTACCTGAATAAGGATCCTGAGTTAGAAATCTATTACAGGTCCAGGGAGACGAGGGTGTTAAGTAGTTAGAATAGGAAAGAGTAGTCCAGAATGGCGGTGGCTAAAGGACAAAGACGGGAAAAGCCCTGGAAAACAGAACAAAGGAAGGTCCAAGGACGGGAGTGAGGACCGCAGGTGGAACAAACAGCCCTCCTGGCCAGCCCAATTTACACAGGGCAGGCTCAGGGGGAGGAGAAAAAACATAGAAAAAGAGGCGCCAAAATCGAGCCCCTGGCCTCTCTTCTCTTAGCATCTTCTGGGTCGGCCCGCCCTCATGCCTTGAGGATGTATTTTCCTTTGCTTGCCAAATAAAACAGCTGTAACACTGGTCCCTCCGTTGCTTCAAGTGTTTGCTGCGGTGAGACAGAACCAAGGAAATGACAGACTCCCCTGACCACGGCAAGCACACACATGCACATGCATGCAGGTACATGCACCTGCGCGTGCACACACACACACACACACACACACACACACCCAGCAATGACTGAACTAGCCTGGGACGGCAGAGGCGGGCAGGCGGAGAAGCCACCGGCTAGCAGCTCCATTGCCTTCTCTGTCCTCATGAACTGTCTAGGACACAGTTCTCACGGGAACCAGTCCAGCTTAAAGGTGAGGCGAGGAATGGACAGTACAGATCTCTCAGAATCTGAGACCTACATGACAGGCTGGACTTTGACTGTGTTAAAGAAACAGTCAAAGTTCCAAAGAAACGCTATCAAGCAGTTTATTTAAAAAGAAAAGGTGCTAACGTTAAAGCAACTCAACCTCTTACTCGGACTCTCTGATGAGAGCAGACAGGCTGACCTACAAAGTGTTTCCTAGGAAGGACAAGAGCTTTCATTTTACAAATGACATCTAATGTCATTAAGTTTTTCACTCTCCTTTAGCTAAAGCACTCACTGCTACCCGGAGATCCCATGCCTATTTATGCCTTGCCAGGGCACCTACACACACGCCAATGTCAGGTGCTGACGTTTGTTTCTGAGCCGTAATGAGAAGCCTCTAATTCACTTTTCCTTACTGCCCCTCATCCACCAAGCACTGAGCCTCAGGGCTGCCTAGGCTCAGGCTTATCCCTGGGAAGGGGGACTTTCAGATGCTTCAGCCACCTTGCTGGGACTGAGCACCAAGTCACACGCAGGACAGGCCGTGACTTGGCTGGCCCCACTCGCTTATCTCAGCTTTTCCTTATTCCTGCATCCAGATGTCTCTCATGATTCAAACCCTGGGTACCTGACATGCTCTTTTTCCTGGCAAACCGATCGCTTGCCTGGTACCTCAAATAACATAGCCTGCTCCTACCAGGGTCCTGTAGAAAACAGAGACAGCCTGGGGTCATCTCTACTCTCTACCTACACTGATCAGAGGGTCGTGATCTGAGTCTGCGATCACAGCCTGCACGGCCTGAAGTGTCCTCTGTCTTGCTCACGGGTCAGAACCTCCATGGACTCCAGTGGGTCTCTGCTCATGCTGACTGGATGCAGAGCCATCTACTGCTTGCTCTCTGGACACCAACTGCACAGGGTTGAATAGTGTCCCCCCAAGACTTAAGTCCACCTGAAACCTGTGAACGCACCCTTATTTGGAAATAGGGGCTTTTGCAGAAGCAATCAAGTTAGGATGTCCTGGGTTAGGCTGCGCCCTAAATCCAAAACAACTGGGGGGTATTCTTATAAGAAGGGGGGCACTTAGACGTGGACACACAAACACACAGGCGAGAAGGCCACGCGAACACAGAGGCAGAGGCCGGAGGGACACACCCGTAGACCGAGGGCCGCCGGCAAACGCAAGACGCTAGCCGAGGCAAGGGGGGTCTCTCCAGACCCGTCAGAGGGCCCACGGCCTGCTGACACCTCGGCTTTAGACTTCCAGTCTCCAGAACTGAAAGAATAAGTATCTGGCGTGTCAAGCCACCCTGTGTAGTACTCTGTGACAACCACCGCAGAAAACGAACAGACCGTCTCTAAGGGTTTCATTTCCTGGCGCTACCTCTCCCCGCCATCACCTGCCCACCCAGGGAGAACTCTGGTTCCAGATTCCAGCCCTTTCTGGCCTGTTTCAACACACAAGCAACAGTTCCTAACCAGAACTATGACAATGAATGTTATGCCATTAAATCCCAAAACTACCATCCAAAACACAAGCACTCTCAACTAAAAGTAGCAGAATTCTACAGAAATCAGATATAAAAATGGGTTTTCAGACCAAAGAACTGAATGACAAGAGCCACCAGGCTGATTCCAAGCTTCCCTTCGCCTCTTCTTTCTCAGCCCTTCGATCACCCTAGCTTGAATTCATGAAGGCTCTCTTCACAGATCCCCTGTGCTGCACCATAAGCTAGAGCTTACAGAAGCGACACCGCCGCAGGGGGGCAGGGAGGACAAGTGATGAGACGCACGGTGCTCGGCGCACCGGAGACAGGCAGCGCCTGGAGGCATGCTCTGGGTCTGAGCCCGCCTGCCTCTCATCTGCTCCGTGAACCTGTACAACTTAGGTCATCTTTCTGACCCTGTTTCCTAAGAGCAGGCTCTGGAGACAAGCTGTCTCTATCCAGATGGAGGACCTACCACTTACTAGCTGTGTGGATGGGCTATGGAACCTCGCTGTGCCTCAGTTTCCTCATCTGAAAAAGAAATACAATAATAGTACCAACTCCGTAAACGGCTGCTAGCATTGAATGACTTGATACACATAAAGCTCTTGGCACAGGGCTAGGTGCAGAATTAAGAACTCAGGATCCGCTAGTTTGTACCATCAAGGCTGCCTTCACTACTATTCCTGCTGCTACTGTTGCTACTGTTGCCGTCTGTGAAACAAATACGGTGATGCTGCTTACAGGGCATTACTGTATGCGGGACTATCCCACTAAAAGGAATAAAAGAGAATGTATGGGAAAGCACTTGGTAAAGTGGCTTGCACAAGAGGCAATAAATGTTTGTTCAATCGGAAATAAAAAGAAGTGGGAGCTACTCAAAGGGCAGAGAGATAGGACAGACCAAAGATGGCATGGCGGCCAAAGCCACACATGCCAGGGTGCTCAACATTCAGTAGAGTAAAAACGGCGAGTCATTCTGAGGATGCACCTGGCCTCTCAGCAGCGCTCTGCCCCATCGCAGCTGCCTCAGGATCTCAGGATCACCTGGTGAGAACAAATCAACTAGTCAAGTCCTGCTCACATCACCACCCACTTTCCCAATGGACAGAACAGCTCTGTAGAGCGCCATCGACAAAGGAAGCATGAACCTGTGCCCCAGCACCATGACCTAACATCCTCAGCTCCATCCTCTACGCCACTGAAATAGAGTCCAGAGCTGAGTTTTGCTGCCAGGCTCACCCCAACCGCTTATTTGTACACAGTACTCAAAAACACACAAAGCACTTGTACACATATTTTACCTTGTGCGGTGGGCAGGGATTACTAACCCATCACACAGGTGAGGAAACTATGTCTCAGCCAGGAAATCAAATACCCATTCAACGTTATAAGGCACTGGCTCTCCGCCAAGGGTGACTTTGTCCCCAGGGGGGACATCTGGCATTGTCAGGAGACATTTCTGATTACCGTGATTTGGAGGCCGCTATTGGCATCTAGTGGGTGAAGGCCAGGGATACTGCTGAACACCCTGCAATGCACACGACTGTCCCCCACCACAAGGAATCATCCAGTTCAAAATGTCAGTGGCGCCAAAGTTGAGAAACACTGTTACAGAGCGATAAAGGGGCAGAGACAGTAAAGAAAGATATGATACTTACTGTACTGTACTGGGCTAGTAAGTCTGAGGGTGCCTAGAAGTAAGGAGAAAGCTCCATCTTTAAATATTCAAAGTATGTATCTATAAATGGTCAAACAGAAAAGGCCTTAAAGGAACAGTTTCACTGGGGAAGAGCACCTCCAACAAAAGGCCCTGTGTCAACCAAGCCTGCCCCCTCAACCCTGGTTTATGTCCAGTCTTTGGAGAATTCTTGTTTATTTAAGAGCTGACTACCTTGCAAATGAGAGCAAGAAACAGGTAGTAGAGGGTGAAACCAATTGGGAGGAAGGAAAAAAGATCTGTGTGCTAATAAGCAAGATAATCCTGGGAATATTGGTGAGCTTGGAATTGTTCATTTTTCATACATTACTACGAAAGGCAGGTGATCTCTCCAACACATAATATAGTACTGGAGTCAGCTCTATAACTGTAAAGTATTATCTCATAAAGAAATAACTTGCTCATCTTCTTTAAAATTATAAACCATACTTGTTAGAAAGTAATTTTACTTACAAGCTACTCAACTTTCATTTACTAAATTAGTTATATTTCCTTAATGTTTGCATACCCAGAACTGGAGTACAGCCATGCCTGTCTTTGAATGCAGTGATAGTGAATGAGTATAGGTGACATTAACAAGATGAATACTCCGTCTGTTAGTAACCCTGCTGGAAACTGCAGTTTAGCGTTTTGGTTAAAATAGTCAAAAAACACAAAAGCTAAACGAAGCCTGCCTTTTAAACAAGAGTTACATACAGTATGTCAATACTGCTGGGTTTTTCAATCAAACCAAGAACTGAGGGAAGCGTTATTCCCAACTGAGGAATTTTAGAACATTCTAGGCAAAGATACATACTGCATGCAAGTGATACGACACCTTAATTAGATTCAACCAGCAGACTGTATTACACTGTGACTCGGAACAATAGTTCTGAGCCAAGATTACAATAAATTTCAAAATCTATAATGTGTGAAATTAAATTCCACAATAATGCATAAAAGTCCTAATTTGAATCAATTTTCAACTTGCAAATACATGAAAAAGTAAAAAATGAAATTCAGAGTAAGAGAAACAAAGAATATACAGTATTAGTAAATAATATTAATTAGGAAGGCTAAATCTCTACTGAACAAGAATTAGACATTTTCTACTCATTGCATGGCAGAAATATTTGATTTACCCCAAATATCAAAACTTGGATCTAACACCTACTATTAGGGTATAACACTTCTATGTTATCTTAGGGTAAGTCCTCTCTCCCAAAGGATTCACCCAAAATCCACTAATGCATTCAATAAATGAATAAAAGTAGAGAACATTGAAATTTGTATGTTAGTACTATATTTGTATGTTAGCATGTGTATTGGTGAAACAATACATTAATAATTAGGAACATCGGGAATTCCCTGGCAGTCTAGTGATTAGGAGTCCTCGATTCCACTGCAGGGAGCAAGGGATTGATCCCTGGTCAAGAGACTACGTTTCCTCCAGTAGCATGGAGCAGCAAAAAAGAAAAAAATTGACTGAACAAAAAAAAAAACAATTCCTGCATAGCCAAAAAAAATCTTAAACACAGAAAAAGGTGACACACTGATGGGATTATGAAGAAATATGCATCTTCATGCTATAGCTGGTGACTGTATAAACTGATAGAACTCTGCTGGGAAATAACTTGGCAATATCAAATAAACTTACGAATTCACAAACCTCTGTCCCATACATAAGAGGACATTTCATGCAAAGACAGGCACAACAAAGGACAGAAACAGTATGGACCTAAGAGAAGCAGAGATATTAAGACGAGGTGGCAAGAATACACAGAAGAACTAAACAAAAAAGATCTCAACGACCCAGATAACCATGACAGTATATCATTCACCTAGAGCCAGATATCTTATGATGTCAAGTGGGCTTTAGGAAGCATTACTACAAACAAAGCTAGTGGAGGTGATGAAATTCCAGCTGAACTATATCAAATCCTAAAGGATGATGCTGTTAAAGTGCTGCACTCAATATGCCAGCAAATTTGGAAAACTCAGCAGTGGCCACAGGACTGGAAAAGGTCAGTTTTCATTCCAACCCCAAAGAAAGGCAGTGCCAAAGAATGTTCAAACTACTGCACAATTGCACTTATTTCAAATGTTAGCAAAGTAATGCTCAAAATCTTCAAGCAAGGCTTCAACAGTATGTGAACCAAGAACTTCCAGATATACAAGCAGGATTTAGAAAAGGCAGAGGAACCAGAGACCAAATTGCCATCATCCATTGGATCATAGGAAAAGCTAGAGAATTCCAGAAAAACACCTACTTCCGCTTCATTGACTACGCTAAAGCCTTTGACTGTGTGGATCACAAAAAACTGTGGAAAATTCTTAAAGAGATGGGAATATCAGACCACCTGACCTGCTTCCTGCGAAACCTGTTTGCAGGTCAAGAAGCAACAGTTAGAACTGGACATGGAACAACAGACTGGTTCAAAACTGGGAAAGGAGTACGTAAAGGGTGTATATTGTCACCTTATTTATTTAACTTATATGCAGATTACATCATGTGAAATGCCAGGCTGGATGAAGCACAAGCTGGAATCAAGATTGCAGAGAGAAATTTCAATAACTTCAGATATGCAGATGACACCACACTTATGGCAGAAAGCAAAGAAACTAAAGAGCTTCTTGACGAAGGTGAAAGAGGAGAGCAAAAATGCTGGCTTAAAATAAAACTCAGTCTTCAAAAAACTAAGATCATGGCATCTGGTCCCATCACTTCATGGCAAATAGATGGGGAAACAATGGAAAGAGTGATGGACTTTTATTTTCTTGGGCTCCAAAATCACTGTGGATGGTGATTGCAGGTATGAAATTAAAAGATGTCTGCTCCTTGGAAGAAAAGCAATGACAAACCTAGACAGAGTATTAAAAAACAGAGACATTACTTTGCCAACAAAGGTCTGTATAGTCAAAGCTATGGTTTTTCTAGTATGCATGTACGGATGTGAGAGCTGGACAATAAAAAAGGTTTAGCACCAAAGAATTGATACCTTCAAACTGTAGTGCTGGAGAAGACTCTGGAGAGTCCCTTGGAGAGCAAGGAGATTAAACCAATCAATTCTAAAGGAAATCAACCCTGAACAGTCACTGGAAGGACTGATGTTGAAGCTGAAATTGCAATACTTTGACCACCTGATGCAAAGAGCTGACTCACTGGAAAAGACCCTGATGCTGGGAAAGACTGAGGGCAGGAGGAGAAGGGGACGACCGAGGGTGAGATGGTTGGATGACATCACCAACTTCAATGGACGTGGGTTTGAGCAAACTTTAGGAGTTGGTAAAGGACAGAGAAGCCTGGTGTGCTGCAGTTCATGGGGTCGCAAAGAGTGAGACATGACTTAACAACAACTGACCCATAACTCTTCAAGAAATTTTCCTATAGATATATGCACAATGTACAAAATGACTACTTAGAAACTACTTAAATAACCATTAACCTAGGATTGTTTAGATAAATTAAGGTATATAATTTATCATTTAAATTTTTAAGTTTATATTTTAGATAAATTAAGGTACATAATTTAAATTAAGGTACATAAATTAAGGCTGGTTTAGATAAATTAAAGTACAATACACTGCAATTCTATGAAGTGAATTCTATGAATATATGGAATTTAGAAAGATGGTAATGATGACCCTATATGCGAGACAGCAAAAGAGACACAGATGTAAAGAACAGCCTTTTGGACTCTGTGGGAGAAGGTGAGGGTGGGATGATATGGGAGAATGACATTGAAACATGTATATTATCATATGTGAAACAGATCGCCAGTCCCGGTTCGATGCATGAGGCAGGGTACTCAGGGCTGGTGCACTGGGATGACCCTGAGGGATGGGATGGGGAGGGAGGTGGGAGGGGGGCTCAGGATGGGGGACACATGTGCACCCGTGGCGGATTCATGTCATTGTATGGCAAAAACCACCACAGTATTGTAAAGTAATTAGCCTCCAATTAAAATTAAAAAAAAGAAAAGAAATCTATGAAAAGTTCTGAGCTGGGTATGAAATGGTACCATTTCCAACACATACGGTTAGAAGACAAGAAACAGAACAGTGCTGTGGTATGCTACCATCTGTATGACGAAACTGGGAAAGGGGTAGCATAAAGAGACAAAATAAAAGATTCCTTACATAGTATAGATTAATCTGGAAAAAATACATAAAAATCTGATATGCACTTTGTAAGGGGTTAAATAAACAACATTATGCCAATAAACAAAAATTTAGACAAAACAGACACATTCATTATGCTCAAAACTGAACTCCTTATCATCCATGCTCCACCAGGAATCTTCTCCATCTCGCTTGATGGCAGTTCCAACTTTCTAGTTGCTCAGGTCACTCCCCTCATCCCATCCATCAGCAAATTACACTAGCAATACCTTCAAAAGACAACAGATTAGTCTAAACATATGTCCTGACTATGGAGGTGGCTACACGAATCTCTGTGTGTTAAAATCTGTAGAACTATCTGTAGCCTGGCTGGCTCAGTCGGTAGAGCATGAGACTCTTAAAATCTGTAGAACTGTTACACCCAAAATTCTTATTTTACTCTGTGTTCATTTTTAAATAATTAAAAAAAAAAAAAAGACACCTAGAATCCAACCACTTTTCACTACTTCAATGGCTACCATCTCTTGTCTGAAAATTACTACCACATTTCCCTCACCCATCTCCCTGGTTCTCCTCTTTGCTTCTTATAGCCTATCTCCACAAAGTAGCCACTGTGGTCTTGATAAAATCTGAACAAGACCAAGTCTGTTTTCTGCTCAGAACCCTCTGGTGGTACCCTATGTCATTTAGAGAAAAAGCCAGAATCTTTGACAGCTACAGAGCCCAAGGCAGCTGGGGCTCCTAGCCCCTGAGACTTGGTTTTTATGGCTCTGCTACTTTACTCCACTCCAGGGGCACGGGCCATCTGCTCTCCCTTGACCACACCAGGCATGCTTCTACCCACTAGCCTTTGCTCTGCTTTCTTGCCTGAAATATCTCTGCCTCACTGACCACGTGACTAACATTCTCATCTCCTTCTCACCAAATCTTGCTCAAATCTCACCTCTGACTACCTTATTTAATACCTAAAAATGCAACCAGGATCATGGCATCTGGTTCCATCACTTCATGGCAAATAGATGGGCAAACATTGGAAACAGTGGCTGACTATTTTTCTGGGCTCCAAAATCACTGCAGATGGTGATTGCAGCCATGAAATTAAAAGACGCTTACTCCTTGGAAGGAAAGTTATGACCAACCTAGACAGCATATTAAAAAGCAGAGCTATTACTTTGCCAACAAAGGTCTGTCTAGTCAAGGCTATGGTTTTTCCAGTGGTCATGTATGGATGTGAGAGTTGGACTATAAAGAAAGCTGAGCACCGAAGAATTGATGCTTTTGAACTGTGGTGTTGGAGAAGACTCTTGAGAGTCCCTTGGATTGCAAGGAGATCCAACCAGTCCATCCTAAAGGAGATCAGTCCTGGGTGTTCATTGGAAGGACTGATGCTGAAGCTGAAACGCCAATACTTTGGCCACCTGATGCGAAGAGCTGACTCATTTGAAAAGACCCTGATGCTGGGAAAGATTGAGGGCAGGAGGAGAAGGGGACGATAGAGGATGAGATGGTTGGATGGCATCACCAACTCGATGGACATGAGTTTGGGTAAACTCTGGGAATTGGTGATGGACAGGGAGGCCTGGCGTGCTGTGGTCCATGGAGTCGCAAAGAGTCAGGCACAACTGAGTGACTGAACTGAACTGAATGCCCTTCTTTTCCCCTTTACACCCCTTCATCTATTCTGATTCCTCTTTACCCTGCTCAATTTTTTCTTTTTTCTAAAGCACATGAAAGTGAAAGTGAAGTCATTCTGTCGTGTCCGACTCTTTGTGACCCCATGGACTGTAGCCTACCAGGTTTCTCCGTCCATGGGATTTTCCAGGCAAGAATACTGGAGTGGGTTGCTATTTCCTTCTCCAGGGGATCTTCTCGACCAAGGGATTGAACCCGGGTCTCTCACATTGTAGGCAGACACTTTTACTGTCTGAACCACCAGGGAAGTCGATCATCTTTTAATATAGTTTATTTATTATACCTATTATCTCTTTCTACCACTATCAGTATTATTTTCCCTGCCACTGTAATATAAACTCCATGGGGGCAGGGACCTTCCATCTGTTTTACTCACAGATCATAACATATCCCAAGCATCTAGAAAAGTGCCTGGCACAGATAGGTGTTCAGAAACTGTTAACGATTTAAGAATTTCATCCTAAGATGAGTAAGCAATGAGGACGCTGAGATACTGGGAAGCCAGTTCACCTAGGATGATGCGTACCGCTTACACTCTGGCTTGAGTAAAATGGAGAGCTTTCGGTAAAGTAATAGGATCTTCCTATTTTAAAATCTTCCCATAAAGAAGTCACTGTCGGAGATGGATTTTCAAGCATATTCCATAACACCCCAAAGTTCCAAGCTTAAACCACCTCTCCACAGACACACACAC
The DNA here is from genome assembly GCF_963930625.1 of Muntiacus reevesi. NCBI lineage: Eukaryota > Metazoa > Chordata > Mammalia > Artiodactyla > Cervidae > Muntiacus > Muntiacus reevesi. Next base: position 56,677,437 of record NC_089265.1, on the reverse strand, counting down.
AAAATAAACAGTAAAAGGAAGAATAGTCCCCAATTAACTTTATGTGGCTAGTAAAATCTTGAAGACAAAAAAAATCAAAAGAGTTCTAGAAAGGAAAACTACATATTAATCTCTGAACAAATGTTAAGTCCTGGACAAAATGTTGGCAAACCAAATTTAGAAGTGTATGTCAGTCATAATAGCTAACATTTACTAAGCATTACACTAAATGAACTAACTCATTTAATCCTGACAACCCTGTGTTGTGAATCTATCATCTATTTTACAGATGAAGAAGCTGACACACACAGAGGCTAAGTAATCTGCCGAAGTCCATAAGCAGAAAGTAGAGATCGTGGATTTTTAAAATATCAGTGAGATTCTGACCTAACTTCTCTGGGGGTTGGACCTGATGTTTTCTAAAGCACCCCAAGTGATGCTGTTACGCTGCCAGGGTTGTAAACCAGTGCACAAAGCCCATAGCTAAGGCTTCCCCCACCCTGGGAGTGATACATGGACACAGCCAGGACGAGAGATGTTTTAGTGAAAATTTAAATATGAAACAAGAAACAGAGAGGAGAAATCAGGGTAACTCTATGACCGTGTGGCCCCACACTGTCTTTCTAGAATTCTAGAAGGTTTAAGATTGCATGCTATTAACACCTAACAGATCCATTCTTCTTCATCTTTGGAGAAATTTGTCTGTCAGTTTATTTCTTTAGCGTGGAGTACCCCCAACCCCCAAAGAGAGTTTGGTAAAACATACTAGCAGCTTATAATACTAAAGTTATTTTCAGAACAGAAAACAGAGTGCTACTTTAAAGAAAGAGTAGCAAAAAGCAGGAATAACTCAAGAGGTCAGCCAAATATTTTTCAAAAGTATAACTGGAAAATTGTCCCTGAGCTGCCACCAAGCCTCCTTCCCCCGCATCTGTTAAAGCTGAAGCTGCAAAGGGATCTCAACACTGTTCTCCCTGTATCCTGCTGTGAGGCAGGGTGCTGTGGCTCTGTGAGGCCAGAATTGCTGTCCCAGGCAGGGTTGCTAGTGGAGCCAAGGCAATAATTGCTACCCCGCAAAGTTTAGCGGAGGCTTTGTGAGAAGGGCTGGGGAGAAGCACGTGCTGTCTCGGCTACCCTGGGAGGCTCCAGCCCACTGCCCCATCCGTGCCGCTCTCCAAGGAGAAGCACACACGCTCGCAGTTCCCCAAGCCATGAGCAGCAGCTACTGCTAACACCACTCCTCCCTGATCCTGCAGAATCAGAGCGCCTCAGCCTTCAAGAAACCGGCACTACTACAACTGCATCACTTCCCCAAACTACTTTTAAAGCGGTTTCCAGGGTGGGATACAGGAAAAACTATTAAGTCAAATAAATAACTGCAGACTGAACTCTGGGCCCTTAGCCTTGGTTGTTCTATAGAGCAGGCAACGAGCCAACCGCCCCTGCCACTTTCAACCCTGTGTGCTACTTCCCAGAAATAAGAGCTGGTGGAGGCAGCCTCCCTGCAAAAGGGAGACCTAATGGTCTAGACACAGAAAACTTCTGATCATTTCTCCCCATGCTACTCCCATTGTGCCTCTGCTGACACTGTCCAGCAGACACGCTCTCTCCCACATCCCTTTCTCAAGTGCTTCTAACCTTTCAAAGCCCAGCTCAAACCTCACTTCCTGTAAGATGTTCTCCCAAATCCCACATCCACTCCTGCATTAACTTCACTTATACCTCTGTTATAAAAATGGCATCCCTCACCCTTTCCCCTTTTTATTTTCATTTTTTCCTTTTGAATTTTTTATCTTGCGCTGCGGTACAGCCGATTAACAATGTCATGACAGTTTCAGGTGAGCAGCGAAGGGACTCAGCCACATGTACACACGTTAAGGAGTCTGGGAGGCCATGCACACCCTGCTATATTTAAGATGGATAACCAACAAGGGCCTACCGTACAGCACAGGGAATTCTGCGCAATGATATGTGGCAGTTTGGATGGAAGGGGTTTGAAGGAAAAATGGATACATGTATATGTAGCTTTTCCCCTTTTTAGATAGCCATATATCTGTCTCCAGCAAGAAATCTGGCCCTGGGGGAAAATGACCAAGTTTCATAGATCTTTGTTCATGCTTCTCAGTATCTCAAAGAAGACTTTCAGGAAGTATTTGTTAAACAGAACGGAATTCCAGCTGCATTGAGAAGCTGCTCTGCTGGTCTGACCTTGGTTTGCTATGGACACAACGTGGAGCTCTTCCTCCTTACAAGTCTTCTTTTGTTAGCGTGCTTTGAATATAACCTTTAAAAAGAATTTTACTACTTTCCTTCCCATATGATTTCTTATTTTTTTTAATTGAATATAGTTCATATAACATAAAATTCACTTTTAAAGTATACACTTTAGTGGTCCTTAATATATTCACCAAGTTGTGTAATCACCACCACTGTCTAATTCTATGTTTTCATCAACTTACCAACATTCATCAACATTTCATCAAAGGGTAAAGAAACCCTTTACCCTTAAGTAGTCACCCTGCCACTGCCCCATAATCTCAATCTACTATCTTTAATATATATAATTTTAACAAAACTTACAGCACTCTTCATTGTGGTTTTATTATACCTTAAGGCCAATTTTACCTTCAAAAAAAAAGGCTTCTCTCGTTTTAACATAACTCAAAAGAAAAATGTGATTTAATATAGCAACTTACTAAGGCATCATTTCAGGATACAAAACAAAAATTCATACAAGGAAAATCAGCCTACATGTTTACTTTCTCATTTGTTTTTGTTTTGTTAAGCTTCTTATTGAAGAAGTATAATATACATATAGAAAAGGACACCTATCATAGGGTATATCTTGATAAGTTTTCAAAAACTGAATCCATAAATATAATCAGCATTCAGATCAAAAGCCAAACAGAAGCTTCCACCACCTCTCTCAGTCACTACCCACCTCCAAAGAGTAACCACTATCCTTACTTCTAACAGCATAGATTACTTCCACCTGTTTCTGTACTTTTATAAACAGAAGCTTATAGTTTGCAGTATAATAAACCCTCACAATGAAATTCTATGCCTTGTAATACTCACCATAATCTTTTTGTACAAAGCCATGACATTATCGTCATCAAATGGTAGAAAGCCACACATAAGTACATATAAGAGTATGCCCATGCTCCAAACATCTGCCTGAGGGAAAAAAAAAAATCAAAAGACAAAAAATTAGAACACATTTCAAAATAGCAGTACACAGAATCTTTACAGGGCTGGAAAAGAACTCAGAGATCATCCAATTCAAACCAGCTCATTCTACAATGTAAAGCCCAGAAAAGGAAGGCTCATCCAAAGTCACCCAGCCAACAGCAGGCCACCCAGGCAGGTCTATTGACTTCCAGTTCAGTGCACTCCCCTCCAATGCTTAATAGAAACTCTTTTCCAGTTGGCTGGATTGGGCATGATATGGAAGAAGATGAGGCTAAGTCTCTGATTCTGAAAGAGAAAACTATAGTGCTACTGAGGGTTTATTACATATGAGGATTATGCAAACATGCATGAGAAAGCAAAACAAGTTTTAAAATTTACTACTGATAATCTGCAAACGTGACTAGGCTGCACTGTAAAGTCCTCTCTATGTAGAGAAACCTTAATAAAGTTCAACAAATGACTTTTCAAGGATCAAGGCTAGAAAGTAGCCTGCCAGTACAAATAGCCCTACAAATCTCAAAATCCCAGGAAGGAGTTAACCTTTCCGTAAGATAGCCATCTGACCACTGGCTGAGAAGTCACAGCTCCCACCCTCATTTGAGCCTTGGGAAAACTTTAATTTTTATACTAAATAACACCAACCTCACACCTAGTCCTGCCTATCAAATCACATCCTATTATTAGGACTCAATATGGAACCCCTGGATGAACAGTGTACTTTCAAGTGAACAACTGATTGTTCTTCCACGTTGCAGGAGGTCAGAAATTAACCATTTATGTCTGAAAGATGTCAAATGCTTCATCTGTAAATTGAGTCTTGGTGGCATGGCACTTCTGACCGGGGTGTTAAAGTTAAGGTAAAGAGGCCACACAGGAGAGGCACGGGTGGGAAAACTGTACTGGGTACCACACTATGAGCGGAAGTGGAGAAAGTGCTGAAGCTCCACCGGGTGGGGGAGGGGGAGACAGACAGCTGTTCTGCCAGGTGGTAACACAGCTAAGGAGAGAGATCAAGCAGGCTAAGAGGACAGGAAAGGAGATTCGTGGCAGAGGGGGCAACAGGCATAGACGTGGAACAGCAGAGGCCAGGGGGGCTGGAGCAGAGTGACCAGGAAGAAGAAGAGATCACGCCCTGAGCCTCTGGAGTGGGAGCACTGAGCCCAAGACCCTAGACTACCAGAGAACTAACCCTAGGGAGTATGAAATAGTGAGAACTCACACAAAGGAAACCACTTGAATATAGGAATACAAGACCCGGCATCACCCAACCACCAGTAGCACATCTAAACAACAAACAAAACAAAAATACAAACCCAGTCATCAGCAGACAGGATTACCACCTCACTCAGCCTTGCCCATCAGAGAAAAAACAAACTCACTCAGCACAAATCTCACCCTAAACGAAGCTTACACAAACCAGTGGACCAACCTTAGGAGGGCAGAAGCCAAAAGGAAGAAAGAATTCTACCTTGAAGCCTGGGAAAAGGAGACCTCAAACACAGTAAGTTTAAATAAATAATGAAAAAGCAGAGAAATACTATACAAACGAAGGAACAAACCAGAAACACATAAGTCCAAATAAATGAAGAGGAACTATGCAAATTCCCTGAGAAACAATTCAGAATGATAGTAAAGATGATCAAAAACCTTGAAAACAAAATGGAAAAATGCAAGACTCAATTAACAAAGACCTAGAAGAATTAAAGAATAAACATACAGAGACAAACAACACAATTACCGAAATTAAAAATACTCTAGAAGGAATCAATAGCAGAATATCTGAAGTGTAAGAACGAATCCGTGAACTAGAGGACAAAATGGTGAAAATAACTTCTGAAGAGCAGAAAAAAGTAAAAAGAATGAAAAGAACTGAGGATGGCCTCAGAGACCTCTGTGACAATATCAAACATACCAACATTTGAATTGCAGGGGTCCCAGAAGAAGAAGAGAAAAAGAAAGGGTGTGAGAAAATTTTTGACTAGATTATAGTTGAAAATTTCCCCAGCACGGAAAAGGAAATAGTCAATCAAGTCCAAGAGGTGCAAAGAGTCCCATACAGGATAAATCCAAGGAAAAACACACCAAGACACATGCTAATGAAACTAACAAAGGCTAAACACAAAGGAAGAGGCTACACAGGAAAGAGTGGGCTAATGTGGCCTCCTCAAATGCCGTAAGAGGTCAACAGAGAGACTTCCTCTGAGAAATTACAAAAGGAATTAGAGATGTTTACTATGGAACATCCCATAAAGCATGATCTGAACCATGAGCAACAGAGTAATCTAAATTACTTATTTAAAAAAGAAGATTCCTAAAGCCCCACCTTAGAAAACAAAACCAACATCCCTAAATACACTGCCCTGGGTTCTGCACATTTTAACAAGTGCCCCCAGACAATGCCTTGGTACACTGTCCTTAAGAAATCATCCTAGAAGGATGGAAAACTGAACTAAAATGGATAAGAAAACAAGATCCTGTGGGAAAACCGTGATGCATTCAAACCAGCAGAGCCTCATCACCAGACCTCCAGGAATCTTGTGAGCATCAGGCATGTGATTACCACTCCTTCTAGGAGACTAGAAAGCGTACAGGCGGGCGGTAAAGCTTCACTCAGTTCAAATCTTGACCCACAGTTGCTAGTTGTGATCCTGCAAAGGCACTTAATTTCTGAGCCCCAGTATCTTCATCTTTATCTTATGAAACAGAGTAACAGTATCCACTCCACGGGATTTTTGTACAGATTAAATGAAAATTATAGAAAGGATCTACCATGTGGAATCCTTGTGCATTATTACGGGAATGTAAAATGCTGCTGCCACTATGGAAAACAGTATGGCAGTTCCTCAGAAAATTAAAAATAGAACTACCATATGATCTAGCAATTCCACATTTGGGTATCTATCCGAAAGAACTGAAAGCAAGGTCTCAAAGAGATATGTGTGTCTACCAGCATTATTCACAATAACCAAAAGATAATAGTAATCCTAGCGCCCATGATGAGTGCATAAATAAAATATGGCATATACATGCAATGGTATATTACTCAGACTTAAAAAGGAGGGAAATTCTGATACATGCTCCACAATAAGGATGAACCCTGAAGATATTACACTAATAAAATAAGGCAGTCACACAAAAAAACAATTATTGTATGAGTCCAGAAACAAGGTACCTAGCCTAGTCAAGCTCACACGGATGGACAGTAGCAGGACAGCTACCGGGGAGCAGGGAGTGGGGAGTGGAGTTACTGTTTGATAGGCAGAGTCTCAGTTGTGCGAGATAAAAAGGGCTCTGGAGACTGACTGCACAATAATATGAATGTACTTCACACTACTGATTGTACATTTAAAAATAGTTCAAATAGGAACTGTATCCTTATAAATGGTTTAGATGGCAAATATTATGTCATGCGTATTTTACCACAATTGGAAGAGAGAAAAAAAAGATCTAGCATGATTCCAGGACTATAATAAATATTCAGTAAAAGTCTGTCCATTTCTTATGATGCCCTGAGAAGGCCACAATATCAACTCTGTGCTATTTCTGCCAAAAATGCATAACCCAAAACTAATCAAACAAATTCAAATTGAGGGCCATTTTATAAAATAACCAGCTTCCCCCAAAATTTCAAGGTCATGAAGATGAAGAAAGCCTAAGGAAGTCTTCAAAATTAAAGAACAAAGAAATGCCACAGTACAACGCATGATCCTGGATGGAATCCTGGACTGGAGGGAAAGCAGAGCTGTAAAAGACACGATTGGTACAATTGACACCATCTGAACATGAAGTGTGGGTTAAATAAATTGTACCAATGTTAAACTCTCTGATTTTGATAACTAAAGTGAATTTATTTTGAAAACTAAAAGAAGGACACCTTGGGAATTTCCCAGCAGTCCTGTGGTTAGGATTCAGCGCTTTCACTACTGAGGCCCAGGTTCAATCAATCCCTGGTGAGTGAACTAAGATCATCCCACAAGCCACACAGCATGGCTAAAAAAATAATAAATAAATAAGAGAGCCCTTGCTTTTAGGAAATATATACATAGCATCTAACGATAAAGGGATATGATGTCTCCAACTTACTCTCCATTGGTTCAAAACATAATTTACATGTATATAGAGAACACCAAAACAAATAGGGAAAAATGTAAACAGTTGTGTATTTGGCAAAATATATATAGAAGCTTCTCATTCCATATGTGTAACTATTCTGTAAGTTTGAGAATATATCCAAATAAAAGGTCACCAAAAACAAGTCAGTCTTCATCGTCTCATGTTACAAACTAAGTAAACTGGCATATCTCAAAGCCTCTCCCACATAACACCAGTTCCAAAAGATGCTCCACATAAGAAGTGGACTCTGCAGGCGCATGAGGCAGACCAGCTGCCTCTGCCGCGGTCTCCTCCCAGAGGACGCTGCACAGGAGCACGTTAAGATTCAGAAACATCCTGAACTGAAGAAAACTGCACAACCCCCTATTTCCAGAGCTTCTGACAACCAAACCTTTTCCATTTTACGACAGTATCAGCAAAATCAGGACTCCAGAGTGTAAGGGGCTGACTAGCACACGGTAGCCAGTAGTTAAGCAGCAATGCCCAGGGCTTTCTGAGCCTGGGCCTCTTACACGGGACTGCAGCCTCGGATAAAATACAGGTTTTCTCTGTGCTGAACACCATCTCTGCAAACTAAGCCTATAATCCTGGCCTCATACACTACCTGGCTGGACTAATCAGTCTAAATTATGGCACTGTTAAACACAAAACACCAGAAATATATCCCTGTTTCACAAGAATACTCTGTATTATTATATTTATTGCAAGCTGGTCATTTCCCTTTTTACCGTACATATCTCACTCTCTGACTAGACAACTCTTTAACAAGTTTATTTCTTACCTTGTCACATCCTCAACACACAGTGCCTGACTCACTGCAGATCACCAGTAAACACATGCTAATTATATACTGAATTAATCACTGAATAGTTACCTCTGATCCCAGATAGGAGTTGCCTTGTATTAATTCAGGTGCTGCATAAGCAAGACTCCCACAGCAGGTCTGCAGGTGATGATCCTTGTTACCCTGCCAATAAGATAAAAATGAAACACTTATTAACTACAGCCCTTAAGAGAATTAAAACCCTGATAAACATTCTTCCAATATAAGCAAAGAGATGCTAGATAAGAGTTACCCCAAATGATGAGACTTTCTGCCGCCAACTCAATACTCTGCTCATGTGCATGCATGCATGTGTGGCTTCCTCTTCTCTGCATTTCCACCACCACCAAGACCTGGCATGAAAAAAATCCTTCTCCCCTTAGCTCAGTCAAGTCAAGTTCTACTTCCCTAGGCATCCATTTGCATAATAATCAGTTTAGCATATATCCAAGCACCCAAGTCCTCCCACTCACAAGTACTCAAGAAAAAGATTACTTCTCTAAAGGAGTCTATCTCTAATAGCAAATTTTTACAAATACGTTAAGTTTCTTTTCCCCAAGAGGGAAGAGAGCAAACACTACACAAAACAAAGCCTTGGGAGCCTGTTTTCTAGACTTGATTATAACTCAGATCATGACCTCAGCCTCCAGATCTGTTCAAATAAGGATCCTCTGGTCTCCCACACAAATACGGAGCCATAATGCAAATGATACCACTGCCCAACACTTCCACAGAGTTCCACAAATGGCAAATGACTTATGAAACTGTAAGATTTCATTTACAACTGCAACAGCACACTCAGAAGTTAGCTCCTCAGCAGAACGCTGAGGCCACCTTCTCCCAGTCAAGTCTTGCTTTGAGATGGAGTCTGTGTGGATTGAATCCGTGGAGCCATAAATAAAGGCTGCCGGAGTCTGTCACAAACATTCTCCACCGCCTCCTGTGATGAACATGACTTAAACCAGCTTATCGGCTCAAAGTAAGCTTTATCTTTATTGCTTGTCGATCAGAAAAATGCCTTGTTGCATCTGGTTCCCAGACACAAGACTCAACTGACAATCTCTGAAGAGCCAAGGGAAGGAGAGGAAAATCAGAAAGAATCAGACATTCAGCCAAAGGGGCAAAATCTGCCTCCCTCTGCACCCAGCTAATTCTGATTGGGGCAGGAAATAACCAAGGGGCTGAGTCAAGTCTGAAATTTCAACATTCTTAATGAGGGTAGACAGTTCATTTTAGAGACTGTGAGTACCATCATTAGAGGACTCAGGAGGAAGCCTCCAACAGCAGCCACAAAGGAGAAGGTTCAAAGTCACCTCAAAGAGAAGGTATGCTGGAGAACACCAGTGCTTAACTGTGGAGTGCAAATTAAGGAAACCACTCATGGTATTAATTTTATTTCTTTCTTTATTTTTTTACGGTATAAATTTTAAAGTACAAATGGACTTTTTCCTTCTTCTTTTATAAGGAAAGGGGATTGTCTTTCAAAATGTAACTAATTGTTAGTTATATAACCATTTGGATAATAAAGAACAGATTTTCACTAGATTTCCTGAAATGCATATCTAAACAAAGAAAGGCATCGTCTAACAGGAACATACTCCAACTGCAAACACGTGGTCAATTCAGCAGTCATACTGTGATGGCTTCCTGACACCTCAGTCCTGCAAATTCTCTCACAGCATACCCATGGGGTTGTCAGCAGGACCAACCCTGGACCTAGAGCAGTGGTTTTCAACCTTGGCTACATGTTAAAATCATCAAGAGAACTTATAAAAAGTGTGAAATTTAGCATTCTTCTCAATGGATGCAGCCGGGTTCACTAAATACTAAATGGAAGTTAGTATAAGGTAACAGGTAAGAGGTACACTGGCAAAGGAAATAAACTCATTTTTATCTCTGCACTTACCTTGGGTTTTGCACAGAGACCAAAGTCAATCAGCTTTAATTTATGATATTCATCAAACAACAAATTTTCCTGAAAAAAAAGACATTTTCATAACTACATACAGTCTTCCTTATATCACATCCTACCGCTGCTGCTGCTGCTGCTGAGTCGCTGCAGTCGTGTCCAACTCTGTGCGACCCCATAGACGGCAGCCCACCAGGCTCCCCCGTCCCCGGGATTCTCCAGGCAAGAACACTGGAGTGGGTGGCCATTCCCTTCTCCAATGCATGAAAGCGAAAAGTGAAAGTGAAGTCGCTCAGTCGTGTCTGACTCTTAGCGACCCCATGGACTGCAGCCCACCAGGCTCCCCCGTCCATGGGATTTTCCAGGCAAGAGTACTGGAGTGGGGTGCCATTGACTTCTCCAACATCTTACCTCTAGCTACTCCTAAAAGCACTTTAAGGTTAGGTATGGAGTGAAAAAATTAATTTAAAAAAAAAACAATGAAGTGACAAGAATAGAAGGAAAGAGGACAGGAATGTTGATAACTATCCTGCTTCCCCTCAAGACACATTAGCATAAACCACTTTCTCCTTGGCACTCTGAGGTTCAACTAGAAGCAAACATAATATGTGCCAAAGGCAAGTTTGAACAGAAAGGGTGAACTCGAATCAAAGAGTTGGATAAAAACAAAGGGAAAAGGACAGAAACTGCCGTATCTTGTTAGGGCAATTCTAGATCTCAAACCCTAGTACCAAAGTACACTGAAATTCATGCTCTCCAGCATGCATGTTAGTCAGAGCCTACACACTTAAGAGTAGCAAATTCTTATTCTGCCCTTGAAAAGCAGAGTCTGCCCATTTCACTGAACTGCTCATTTCTGAAGCACAATGGAATTAAAATTAAAGGAAGATGATGTCAGGAAAAGAGTATCAAGAGGAAGATACTCAAAGACAATATTCCCAAAGAAAATACTCAAAACTCTTCTTTCTTAGGAATAAAACCGGAGGTTTATATTCTGCAGCTGATTACAAAGACATTTATAATGTCACACAAAATTGACAAAGAAATAGAACGCCAGTAAGTCCATCTAGAAGAGCCTAGCAGGAGTCAAAAGTCAAAAAGGAAAAAGAAAGATACATTAGGGATGGAACAAAAAAATAAGCAAAGCCCAGATAAATTCTAAGCAGAACAAACATTTGAAAACAGTGATGACAGGTAAATGATGTCAAATTCTCAGGGGAGCATCTGTGATGCAGTCACTTACTGGTTTGAGGTCCCTGTGAGCATAGCCCTGGCTGTGCACGTAAGCGACTGCAGATACTATCTGACGGAAGACAATACGGGTCTCCTCCTCTGACAGGCGATCATGGGAAATTATGTAGTCAAACAGCTCTCCTCCAGGGCAATACTGCAAGAGCAGCAGAGTCACATAAATATCATTATTACTTGCAAAAATCAGAGGAATTTAAAATTAAAAAATCATACTTAACTCAGATGTTGTTAATTCAACTTATAAGCAAAGGAATGAACTAATTTAGGTTTACTCAAAAATACACTCTCAGTATTTCAGCGTTTGGAATACTTTTGGTCTTGAGCTATTTTTTTAAATTAATTTATTTATTATTTTTCAGTTGCACTGGGTCTCTGATGCTTCATGCAGGTTTTCTCCAGGAACAAATTCAAACCTATTCTGTCCACTAAAGTACACCATCACATGAGAAGGATATCACAAAGGATATATTTACTATGTATCTCCAATTTATTATACATGTCTACTTGGTCTAAATTGTTACAGATAGAACTTAAACAGGTAAGCCACTTAGCATTTAATCTTGCAAGTGAAATGAATTTAATACCTCTCTCATAACTATCATAAAATGAAAGAGAATGACCTGAACAAACATTTGTGTCCCCAAAAAAATTCCTGTGTAGAAACTCTAATCCCTGAAGATGGTGATTTTAGAAGGTGGAACCTTTGAGAGATGATTAAGACATGAGGGCAGAGTCCTCGTGAATGAAATCAGTGCTCTCGTTAAGAGAAGCTCCAGAGAGATCCCTAGCCTTTTCTATCATGTAAGCACACAGCAATAAGGTACCAGCTATGAACCAGAACGAGGACCCTCACCCGACCACGCTGGTGCCTTGATCTTGGGATTCCCAGCCTCCAGAACTGTGAGAAATAAGTTGCTGTTGCTCATAAGCTACTCAGTCTGTGATACTTGTTACAGCAGCCCAAACAGACTAAGACAGAGACAAATAACTTCAGGTCTCTGGAACTTACTACCGACCTCGAGAACCATGAATATTTTGTTGGCTGTCTCTATCACATGGTAGAGTTGACATATATGCTCATGTCTCAGGTTCTTCAAGGCATCAATTTCTGTTTTGACCCGAGGCAAATCACTCTGTGACAAAACATTTTATAAAAAGAGCAATAAACTTATTTGGAAAATATTCCAAGTCCCAATCTCAATAAGTCTAATACTAAATAGCAAAAGCAGTCACTGGCCTCAAAACAATTTGCTCAACAATACAGAAATAGAAAACAAAGGCTTATTTCTGTGTATATTTTCAAGAGGACCTGAGGGTTTTACAAAAGAAAAGTTCAATCTGAGGCAAGAATACAACATCCAGAAAAAATAAAATAACCTCACTCCCTTTAGAAGGTTAGCATTCCAAACAAGGAAAATGATAGGAACACTATCCAGTGTGCATGTCCAGGCTACCCCTTTGGTCTCCGCAATGTCCATTAAGAAGCATGATGAAACCTATGGCTGATCCATGTTAATGTTTGATAGAAACCAGTGCAATACTGTAAAGCAATTACCCTTCAATCAAAAATAAATTTTTTAAGAAAGAAGCCAGCTGAGTTAAAAATTGGTGAGTGTAGATAAAAGGTATTCACTATCTCAGTCTTTCAACTTTTCAAAGAGCTTGAAATCTTTCAAAATAAGTTGGCTAGGAGGAGGATAGCCAAGTTGAAAAAATTTTAAAGTCCACAGTAAAGGTAAGAATCCAGATATCCATGGAGTAAACAAGTAATATTTTATTAAAAAAAGGGACTCAATCTAATGATCAGTGGTTTAAGATCCAATTAACTTAGGGCCATGCAACCTGATATTAGCTCTTAACCAAAAAGTTGTAACTTTAACTATTCTGATATGATGATCTTTTCTTCTTTTTGGGGGGGATGTGGTAATCTGATGACTAAAACCCTGAAAGTAATCAAAATATTTTTAAAGTCCTAGGAAGTAAATAAAATAAGCATAATAACAACAGGAAATATAAAAGCCAGTTTAAAATTAATGAATTAATATCATCATATTGATGCTTTAGAATAAGTTTTGAGTACTAGTATGCTACATTTGATAATAACAATTCACATTTTATCTGCTATTAAGGTGTTTGCTGGGTCAAGTAAATAAGGTACACCAAAGTTATAACTGAAGTTTAAATTGCTTAAGGGAATTAATCAGTTTTATAACCAACATTTAAATGATCAAGACAAATTATTTTTAACATCTTTTTATTAGTTTAATAAACATAATATTGAGCATTGAAAACAAAAATACTGAAGGAGAGCCTGAATTGTCAGTTGACAGGTTATTTAAAATAATTCTGCTATAGATCACTTCGTGATTTTGGCATGTATTTCAGAAGGAGTTCAGAGAATTGAGTGATACTACTATAATACGACATTCTCTTCAACTTATTTATATATGTTAATCAGCACTTACATCCTTAAAAATAAAGTAACAATTCACATTAAATTCTGCCAGGTTCCTCTGTCCACGGAATTTTTCAGGCAAGAGTACTGGAGTGGGTTTCCATTTCCTTCTCCAGGGGATCTTCCCAACCCAGGGATCGAACTTGCATCTCCTGGGTCTCCTGCATTGGTAGGCAGATTCTTTATCTGCCTGCCAATATACTTTACCTGAGATATTCTTTATCTCAGTGGAGCCACCAGGGAAACCCTTTTAAAACCACAGATTTATACATAACTGGCTATGGAAATGTTATTTTAATAAAAGGGCAATAACTAGAACATTAGAGAAAATTCAGGTTGTAATGCACAAAACTGATCCATAAATATTTTTAAAATAATGTTAAACTTACCCCTAGCGCATTTTTATCCATGATTTTTATAGCTACCATTTCTCCAGTGAGGATATGGCAGGCAAGTTTGACCTTTGCAAAGCCACCTAAGTAAAGGAAAATGTATTATGAAGAGATAAGTGAACTAACTTAAATTATCATCAGCAGACCAAACTGAAAACTCAAGCACAAATACCATTCCATGTACTTTATAAAGCTCTCTTGAGCTATATTTTCCTGAACTTTGGGGCCCTTTTTTACATATTGCTTCCAAAGCGTTAGCCATGATCCTAACTTCTCTTTATCCAATGACTGGCTAAAGATTCCTTTTTGCCATTATAGGACATCTTTAATTTTGCAATTAGGAAGAAGTAGAGATTTGTTTTATAATTCTTTAGAAATCTGTTTTATAATTAACATTGCAATTAAACCTGCTTTTTAATTAACATTGTCAAAACACCGTATAAAGTTGCAGAGACAAAAGACAAATAATATGAAACTTCTATTCAGTTTTAAAACTGAAAAACTAAGCAATTATGTTTCAAAATTGGCTCAAAAGCTGGGTAAATATCTACATTCAGGTATCTGAAAGAAACAAACTTAGTACCTCTAAAAAGAAGTTCCCAAAAGTCCCTCCCATGGTGTTCCCCATCTCAGTAAATGGCAAACTCATCTTCCCAGATCAGACCAAAAGCCTGGAAGTCATCTTTAGCCCTTCTCTTTTGTCTCACACCCCATACCCAACCCATCAACATAGCTCATTAACCTAGGCACTATGACCAAAAAAAAAAAATAGCCCATTGGCTCTGTCTTCAAAAACTTATTAATGTTTATCTTAGGGGAAAGGAGGCAGGCACTGAATGGAAACATTCTATGTCCTGATCCAAACATATGGGCATATGTGAGTCAAAACGCCACCAAATGTATTACACTTTGCTTATTTTACTGTGTATTATGTCTCAATAAATTATATTTATATATACACACGTGTGTCTGTATGCAGAAGCCCACCCCTTTCTATACACAGAATTCCACGACCTTCAATTCTATCACCATCCGTGTCACCATCATCTCCAGTATCACTCACCTAAATTACTGCAGTAACTTCCTAACATCTATCTGCTTCTGCCTCTGCCCTCTCCCATCCATTTTTTCCACAATCAAGTAGCCAGAGTGATCTTTAAAAACAAAAGGTCAGATCACTCCTTGGCTCAAAACTCTCCAGTGACTTTTATTCTTAATAAAATGAACTGCAAGACCTTTCCTACAACTCACCTCTCTTGCTCAACTTTTTCTTACTAAAATAAGTTCAAAATTTTTTAAACTATGCAAGTTAGGCTAAAAAGCTCATGGTTTGGCAGAAACCAACACAATATTGTAAAGCAATTATCCTTCAACTAAAAATAAGTAAATTTTTTTTTCATTTTTAGTCTTTATTGAATTTTTTATAATATTGCTTCTGCTTTTTTTTATTTTTTATTGAAGGATAATTGCTTTACCTAATTTTGTTGTTTGCCGGAGAGGGTGTGGAGAAAAAGGAATGCTCTTGCACTGTTGATGGGAATGTAAATTGATACAGCCACTATGGAAGATGGTATGGAGATTCCTTAAAAATAAGTAAATTTAAAAAAAAGAAAAACAGCTCATGGCTGTCCCATTTCACTCTACTCTCAAATGGATGACCTATTCTCTTCAAGAAAAAATTAATTACCTGTCCCAATAGTTTCGTATAATTCATAGTATTTGAGAAGTTCATCATAATCTTTCATGGTCCTCCTGGAAGTTTACTCAAAATTATAAAAAGAACCTGTAAGACAAAACAGTACACAATCAAAGAGAGAAATACTAAGAGATTATCTCCTTACTCTTGTAACTACAAATATAAATAAGTCTCAGGCATATAAACCATATTGAGAAAACTGACTAGCCATAGGAAAAAACAAAACAAGATAAAACTAGATTCCTCTCACTCCATACATAAAAATCAATTCCAGATCAAATAAAGACAAATATGAAAGGTAAATATTTAAAAACTTTTAATAGAATATTGTTATCATTTCAGGATAGAAAAGGGTCCTTTAAATAGGCAGAGAAATGGTTTATCATAAAAATAATCAGACTGGGATGTTCTCATCAAAATTTGAACAATGTTTCCCACAGGACTTATCCATGACCATGTAAAGAATGTTCCTATGTGAAGCAGTTAAAACTATTTTCTTTTAATATTAATTTTTATTTATTTATTTGGCTGCTCTGGGTCTTAGTTGCTTGCAGGATCTTTAGTTGTTGCTGCATGCCAATTCTTAGTTGCAGCATGTGGGATCTAGTTTCCCGACCAGGGTTCAAACCCAGGCCCCCTGCATCGGTAGCACAGTCTTAACCACTGGACCACCAGGGAAGTCCCTGAAGCAGTTAAAACGATAATGGCCTTTTATTTGACAGACTGCTGCTTTCTCACCAATGACACCCCTAGCGCTACCTCATTGCTCCCACTTCCTTCTCCCTCAGCTAGACAAAAGGTGAACTGCTCATGCTCTTTGATAGAATCCATTCCAAAACTGGTCCTCGTTTCCCCAGCGCAAGCTCAAACCATATAAGCCCCTTTCAACTCACTCTTATTGAGATGCCCAAGATCCTAGGGAGCAGGGTTCCTCTTGCTGCAGCAAGCTAAGGACACCCAATGTTTTTAAATTACAGATGTGTTCCTAATGGTTTGTAGTTCATAGGCCTTAAGAAAAATTGCTAACTTGAAAAGAATGAGAGGAAGAGAATTCCAGAAAAAAAGAATGTAGATGCAAAGATCCCAGAGGAAGAAAAGGCTGACATGTACTGAACTGAAGCTGCTTTCAGAAGTACCAGTGCTGGGACAATTGGTTAGGCATGTGGGGAAAAAGAACACTGCATCTCTACCACACACCACACACAAAATCAATTAGAATAAAGACTTTAAAGACAAATGTTTAAAACATATACAGATAAGGCCTTACTCATACCAGACCTATAGCTAAGAGTGGCAAGAGGAAGAGCATGAAGATGACAATTAGAAAAGTAAGAAGAATATAGCTTCATGGAAGCCAAGAAGGAAGGGAAAAAAGCAAAACTAGTAAAAGAAAACTTCTAGGAAGCCAATTTCTAAATAAATTGGGAAGCGCTCCTATACAGGTCAAGTCCTGGGACCTGAGTTTAGGTGCTGCAAAGTGGAGCTTCCTTATAGGTAAACCAGCACAGCACACCAAGGGATCTAGAGATCACCAAGGGCTTTGAGCCAAGACCTAGCTAGTGATGAACTCCTCCTTTGCTGGTATGACTCCTGAGCCCAGAGCTCCCCGTGGCCTAGCAGCGGACTGGGTATGGCAGCACAGGGTTCAAGACCCCAGGACCCCCCTCTCTGCACCACTTAGGTAAGTATATGCACAGCCAACTGGGGCTCGGGTAAAGTTCCACCTGGAGAGGACAGAACGCATGCCTATCGTAATTGCTACCACTCCGTAGTGGAAACCTGGGGCTGGTGCTCCTTTCTAGAGCCAGAAAGCCTCCCTTACCAACACGGAGAGTTTTAGCAAATCTGCTGAAGGCTCTGGGATCAGTTATGTGGCCAGCATCATGCTCACTAACTTTTAAGTTCTCTGTCCTTCATCCTGGCTCTTCCAGAGCCGAGGGACCAGCATGTTATTAAATCTTAATAATGGTGGTGACTTTGGAAGACCTAGAGTATGGTCTAGTCTCAACCTCAGGACTACGGTGAGTTAGTAAAGGAAAAGACAGAGTAACAGGGAAGGTTTTTACTATAGTGAAGATGGGCCATCTTCTTAAACTGAGGTGGAGAAAACACTGAATGAAATTATCAAAAGCCCAAGAGCCACAGATCTTTTTTTAATATCTCTTTAAATATCCTCTTAAAATGCTTAAATCTGATTCCATGAGTCATTTTACTTGGAGATAAAAGGTAGGTTATTTAGCAAGTAAAAATACCTTCAAAAATCTGGTCAGTGAAATAAACCCTAGAGCAAAAGTTCTGGAGGGAAAAATATCAAAACTCAAGAAAACAATCAGCTTAAAAAATGGTTTTAGTAGCAATGTCAAAGTTGAAATAGCAAGAAAGATAAAGATAATGGAAAAAAGACCAAGATCCAGTAAACAATATTGGTCATTTTCTAGGAAGAACTGGCATTGGACCAACTTAATAAGCAGGTTGAACTTTTAATCTAGCTGAATCTGCACAAATAGCCTAGGCAAACAAAAGAAGGAAAGTCAGGTCCTGATGCTAATAGAAAGCTGGTGACATAAAATGAAATATTTCTGCTTCCATTCGAGTGGCAAAAGTTGTTCTAGGCAAGGAGACAGTACAGAGGACATATTTATTCTTCCTGGGCACCTGAGATACAGGGTGAGAAATATCCTTAACAGCAGTATGAATTCAGAAAGCTTTTAAAGCGCATTTGTCACTGGAGCAAATTGGGAATAAAGTGGAACCACACCCCCAAAGACAGGAATTACAGGACTAAGAACTTTTAAAACAGGTAAAAATAGCAGTAAAATATAGAGGTAATACAAGGCTAAGAAATCCTTGGGATCCTAATGAGGGAGAAGAGAGTGACCAGGATATTGGAAATGGAGGGATGTTAGGCTATAAATCTGTTTAGAAAATTGGCTGATATAAAAGTAGGCTATCATGTTCCTTAGAGAGCAGAGCCTCAACTAATGCAATATTGGGGTATTCAGAACATGGGGGTTAAAGAGGAAACACAAACAGACATTATGAAGCTTAAAAACCATGAAATGGAAAAAGTTCCCCAGTGGCCTAGTGGTAAGGATTCCAGCCTTTCACTGCTGTGGTCCAGGTTCAAGCTCTGATGGGCAACTGAGATCTTGCAAGCCGCATGGCACAGCCAAAAAACAAACTAACAAAAGATCATGAGATGAAAATAGACAAAGGAAAAGAAACAGGTCTTAGAAAATATAAGATTCTAATGGCCACCATGCACATGCCTAAATTCCATACCAAAGACTGGGCTATTTTAAATTGCCACTCAGAAAGCAATTGGTATGATGTTGGAATTGATTTTCCCAGATAAAGGACATAAGAGCACCTTAATCAATGTATTGACAGATTTTTCCCAAATGAGTTTTGAACTTTCAGGTTATAGCCTTCAGTCAACTAGCAGAGATCGAACTGCATCAGTTTAAGACTGAATTACATACCTCCTCTTTTTTTGCTACCTTCCATTTGCTTATCTACTCCCTTCCCTCAAATCATACCATGTCTTCAGAGAAGTAAAACTAATGTGGGCCTAAATTATATCTATTTAATCCAACTAACATTATTTTTGCTACTGTATAAGAAAACTAATGTTAAAAAAAAAAAAGAAAACTAGTGTTTATATCGCAAACTGCTATAATGATAGCAGATTTTACTTGGCTTGTGGAAGTAGAATTGGTTCTAAATATTCTTAAGTCTCCTCGCTGTTTATCCTCTAGAGTCTGGAAATATAGAATAAGGACATGTGACTGGAGTTATCTGGCTGCTGCTAAAGGAGGTATATGATTAGTTAAATGTGGAAGGGAACCTCCCAACTGTGGTTAAAGAAGGGAGCTAGACCCCAATCAGACACCTGATTGTCCTTCTGAATGTGACTAAATAGAACTGGAGCTATATAAAATTGTGGACCTGAACTTTTCTGAGGAAACAAGGAATTGCCTAGATAGTGGGAGGAAGTTTATCAGTAAATTTTATAGGATAGCAACAAATTGGAGGCATTTTCTTACCAACATAGTCTTGTTTGGGCTATGCTATTACCTGCTGCGTAGCACATTTACGTTATCTAGTGAGCTTGGTAAGACATTGATGCTGCGAATATTTCACATGAGAAGCAGAATACAGAATGTCTTACAATATGACCTTAAAATACATTTAATTAACATCCAGTTCTGCTCCCTTGCAGAGGCTTCTGGGAGCACCAACTGAGAGGCATTCATTCCCAAAGGCAGCAAGAGATTGATCTGATCATCTCATTGGTCCACAGTGGATCTACTGAAAGGATGGATCCACTGGTGAGACAAGCCCATGAAGATGCAGTGAGGGCGTTTCTGATTTATCCCACACAGCACAAAAATAGAAACCAAAATATGAAGAAAAAAGTGAGGAACCCTAGTCTCTAAGCAAAACTCCAGGCACCTGTGATGCTGCCCCACCTTCCCCCTTTCCCTTGCGATTACCAAAGAGAAATACCAATGGCGACGCTCAATAGTTACTCATCCTAGGAATGAGAGGGGCCGGACCACGCCCCTGGGACGCGCTCCTTTGGCAGTCTCCCTTCCCCTGGTCTTTCCGTGAAGGCCACTTCTTCTACTCCTATAACATTCGGTGTATACTCCCCTTTAGTGTAGGTCTCTGAAGCCACTACTTTGAGAAGGTGAAGGAAGAGGAAGCCTTTGGACTCTGAAAGAGGGGTGATAAGACATAACACATTTCCTTTTTCACTGAACTGCCCCAGTAAATTGAGCTGTAGGAACAGAAACAACTTGAAATCCTTCTTTGATCGTCGTTCTCGGAGACCGTCAAGGTCGTGCAAACGTGGAATGGGAATTCACATCTGTCCCAGCCTCCTAGGTGGCAAGCGCTTCCACTGCACACCTCATCGATAATCCGGAGGCGTGTACGATCACTATCCCCACTTACAGCGGAGAAAACCGGGGGTCGGAAAGGCTAATTATCTCATCCAGGGAACCGAACTCGTAAGGCGGGGGCTCCAGGAAGTCTCCCAAACTCCGGTGAGCCAGCAGCACCGTGGGCTCAAGCCGCTGTCCCCCGCGCTGCGCACTGCCGGGGCCTCGGCCCTCACCCACGCGGGACGCACTGACCTGCGGGCGGAGGGCTGGGAGGGGCTGAACCAGGCAGAAAGACAGACGCACCGGACCGCAATCCCGGAAAACCTTCGGGATGGTCAGGCTCTGGCCGCTTCCGCCCGCCAAGGGAATCAAACCTCGCGCGCCGGAAGGGGCGGGGCGCGGCGGGCCCTGCGAGGAGGGGGCGGGGCGGCCCCTGCGAGGAGGGGCGGGGGCGGGGCTCATCGGGGGGGGCGGCCCCTGAGAGGAGGGGCGGGGGCGGGGCTCATGGGGGGGCGGGCCCTGCGAGGAGGGGGCGGGGCGGGCCCTGCGAGGAGGGGGCGGGGCGGGCCCTGCGAGGACCGGGCGGGGTCGCTCGCCGGCTGAGAGGGGCCGTCAAGTCTCGGTGGTCAGCCTGGAGTGTGACTGAGGGCGCGGGAAGACTTGCCTGGTGGGCTGGACGTACAGAGTTTCCACATATTTAAGCTTTCTTAAGTTCTCTTCCCTAAAATTAATCTGCGGAGAAGTCACTGGTGGTGAAGGTTCTCATTTTCGTCCTCCTCTAGCCTCACGGCCCTTCGCTCATCCAGCGAAAGACAAGTGTACCTCTGCCCTCCTTCATCTTACTATAAACTGTGTTGCCGCGAGGAATGAAATCCCCAGGAGCCGTTAGATAACTCAAGGTACCAGAAACACCAACCTAGCTTCACTGTAAAGCCCTTCTAATGCGTTTTACCGTTTGGTCGTTATTTAGGTGACTTTCACGCGATGTATGAATTACAATGTCATAATAACTCGATCCTGACATAAAAAACATTATAGCAAGAGGAAAGGAAAAGTATTAAGTATAAATTTATACACGTGTTTTCAGGGGCTTCCCTGGGGGCTCAGACGGTAAAGAATCCGACTGCAATGCGGGCGACCTGGGTTCGATCCCTGGGTTGGGAAGATCCCCTGGAGGAGGGCATGGCAGCCCACTCCACTAACTGAGGAGCCTGGTGGGCTGCAGTCCACAGGGTCACAAAGACTCCGACACGGAGCGACTAACAGCGCAGCATACTACAGTGAAAGATTTTCAAGCAAAAAAAAAAAAAAAAATACACTAAGATAACATGTGTGGAACCGAAATATGAGTTAGAGGGGAAATAAGCAAGTTAAAAAAGAAATCGCATATTTTGTGTATTTTTTAAGTAATAGTAGGTATCATCTGGTATTTCCAATCCATTGGATATCTTCAAAGGAGTTATTGCTTCACTTTCTGAGGTTTACAGTAAACAGTTGTTCTAAAATACATAAATACAACTAACCCCAAAATTAAAACTTTTGCGGACTATGAAAATCATGAAGAGAGCGTGCGCGGTGGAAAGTGATTCGGTGTTTACAGCCTCGCCCCAGCATTATGACAATACAGTTGAAACCTAAAGGGCTAGGTTTTAAAGATGACACACCTCTAAAGAGTTTGGAAGCCTTGTAAAGGCAGCTTTATGCAACTTTCGCCAGGAATTAGGGTTAGCAAGGTCGCAGGGATTCAGCGCTCTAAGAGGGCACGGAAGGTCCTGGTCATCCAGCCGAGAGCCGGAAGAGACGTTTCTATAGCAGAGAGCGGCCCAGTAAACAGAGCGGGTCCTCGCTTCCCCGCCTGCGCGTGAGCAGTAGTCGCAGACTCGGAAAGATGGCGGAGGAGGAGCTAAGAGACAAGATCCCTTTGGTTCTGGAAGACCTCCTGAAAAAGTGGAAGTTTTATCAGGTCCTCGGAGCCATCCAGGCAAAGCTTTTGCAAAAGAAGGAACAGAGGAATGGAAAAGCGGTCAAGTTTTAGCGACTAAAATGGTTCCTCCATGATTCCTAGCCAAAAACTGTGTGACGGCATGCACCGACCCCAGACAACTGAAAGTGAAACCTCTTGGCTTGAAAGTGCCAGGTAAACATTCTTTGGCCTGTGTTTTAGTCATCTAGAGGATTAATGGGGTGAGTTTACTGGTACAGTGGACCATTGCAAGACAGCTTGAATAAGATTTTCAGTGATGTCTTTGTGAAAGTAACCCTTCAAACCATAAAAACCCTTCCTATTGTGGAACCTCATGTGGCCTGGGGATTTCCAAATCTGAAGTCTGTTCGGAAACTCATCTATGGAAGTGAACGCATCAGTCAGGTGAACCAGCAGCTGAACTAAATAAACCCAGAATATCTGAAATCATAGTGCATTTGGAAGCATGTGTTTTTGTTTTCTGGAATTGTTACCCAATATCTTCAGAGTTTATTTTCTCCTCTATCTTCAGAAACTGGAGGCGGAAAGTTCAGGGAAAAGATGGTGATATTGGAACCCCATTTCCAAGGAAAAGTTCCTGTGTGTTTTTTGTGTTGGTCGCTTTCCACCTCTGAAACCAACCAAAGACTCATGCCATGGAGGAGGGATGCTTTGTCACATCTTCTATTCTGGGGTTAATGAATGAATACCTAAGCATAAATACAAGACAGCAGTGGACCAACCCCAGGGGGCGTACTTGAACCTATTAAGAATGCCATGGTAGGGGTGGGGAGGAAAAAAGAAAAAAAAAAAAAAAGAATGCCATGGTAGATTACTTAGTCCCTGTGCCATCTATGAGTCCGGGAAATGCCCACCATTTAGTTCTGCTGGGTTTCAAGATGGAATTTTCTGGTTTTCCTGATGGTTTCTTAAAACCCAAGTCAGGGAAGAGTGAGCCAGTTTCTTGGTTTGGCATGGATGAAATTAGCACCATTTGGTCTTTCAGACTCCGGACAAACAGCACAATTGGACCCTTTCCTTATATATTCTAGAATCCAGAAGTATTGCCCTCTGCAGGTAGACCAACACTCGTGGAGATGTTAGACCTAAAAAGGGGTTCTGATCGTGCTTGTGTTTGTCATTGGTGTCCATCCCTAAATGGGCCTTGCCTCTGCTCCTATCACTCATAGTTGCTTCAGCTTGCCATCTAAGTAGGCGGCGAGGGTGTGCCAGGCCAAGCTTAAGAGCTAAAAACATGCTTAACTATTGTGTTCCCTGGTCCTTTAAGATCAGCTCTGCTGCAGTTTGGGTTCATGGAGTGCTCAAACGTGTTAGTCCAAAATCATACTGCTTGCTACCTGACAGGTCAATAAATGGAGAGATGAGTTGTTGGGACGAGGAATGGGGACTTTATTCAGAAAGCCTAAAAGCCAAGAAGATGGTGAGCTTGTACCCCAAAAAACAGTCTTGCCTGAGTTAGAATTCAGGTTTCTTTTATATTGATAGGAGAGGGAGTAAAGTCAAGTATTTCTGGGTTCCCATCAGCCTTCAAAGGGGCTATGTTAGTTGTTCACAGGTGGGCCTGGTCAGCAAACAAAGGTTTCTTAGCTTAATGCTCATTACCTGGGAGCAGATTCCCAGACATGGGCAGTTATGTATAATTTAAGTTTATAGGCAACATCCCTTTAGTGATGAACTTGTAATAGAATACAGAATGTTCTTCCCTGTTACATACATAGCTGTGAGATTGAATTGGAGATATTAACAGTGCCTTAAAATGTGTCAGATTATGAGGTAATTATGTTGGTTACCCCAAGAGTTAACCTGCCAGGATTACATGTTACAGATGTTACTCGTATACTGTGAAGCATTGTGAAATCAGGTTACTTTTAAAATGATGTATCAAAAAGTCATGGGAAAAGAGCAGTTGCAAGTGTGGAAGTCCAGGGTTTATATCCTGGACCTTATACTAAATATGAAAATGTTCCCATTCTTACCTGTAAAATGGGGTTAATATAGTCTAGCCTGTCTGTGTCATATGGTTATGAATACTAAGGAAAATAACCATTTTTAACTTAAAATTCTATGTAAGTAAAGGAGGTTATAATTAAAAGTATGGTGTGAAAAATTAGATATCTACTTAAAAGTTTTTCAAAATCATGTTGAGTGTGCGTATTCAAAAGCATTTGAGTGTTGCTGAATTAAGGAGAGTAATTATGCTGCCAGAGGGAAGGGTTCAGTGCAGGGAGGCAGGGCCTGAGCTGTGGGACCTGGCCTGAAAGAAGTGCCTGCCCCTCTGTCAACCCGTTTCCTCAAGTGGACAGTAAGGAGATTGGATATGATTTTGCTGCTCCCTGTTTCTTGAGCCACTAAATGGGTGGGTCAGGCTATTTGGAGTATAACATCTCTACCAATATTAACACCATTAGCAGCAATTAAAAAACCCTCTACAATTTTTTGAATGATTAATATGCATTTATATGCATCATCTCTATAACCAAGTGTCTGCCCCTGCCACACAGGGTAATTCATGCTGTTCATTCTATAATCAGTCACCAGTGTCTACCCTATGCCTCACCATGTTCAGGACAATGCCTAAGGAAAGAAGAAAAGAGAGATGGCTTCTGCACAAGGAAGCTCAAACGCAGAATTGCCAGATCCATAGAGCAACCAACTCTAACAAAGGACCAGACAGAAGCACTGTTACTACAAGTGCACTCATTCATGCTGGTTCAAACTCAAAATGGGGAGCAATTATTTCTAACAAAGGGACTGAAGTATTTTGTACTGGAGCTAAGCCTTGGGGGAAAAAATAGAAAATTTTGACGAGGGAAGAGCATTCCCCAGATGGGGAATTGTGTGTGCAGAAGCACAGAGGCAAGAAAACACAAGTCTCCTGGAAGAAAGTTCTGTTGGATGGAGTACAGGAAATGGGTGTGGGGGGAGAGGAAGAGCAAGTAGTCAGGGCACTCTTGGTGAAGGGCCGGCCTTGGGTGCCACGCTTGAGTCGGGAGGGGTGTAACCAGGAAAGAGAGATGAGCAGTTGTGCATTTCACAGAAAGCCCAGGCAGCCACTCTGCCCACATGAGTATCCGTGCCTAGAGCTGTGCTTCCCCGGTGGTGGAATGAATGCCTGAGTGTCAGCAACATTTGTGGCTGAGTCATCAGTGCGGACGGGAAGCAAAGGTCCGTTCATTTTTACAGTGTTGTTTCTCTTCTGGAGCCGTTGAGGTTAGCACACCTCAGGCTACAAATCATGACTTGATTCTTATATCCAATCCTATCCACACAAAATTCAGTTTGGGGCCATCGTTCTGCTGGAAGAGGAGATAGCGCCAAAAAACCTATTAAAAATACTTCAGGAATTTAAATGTGAAAGCTACTTTGGGAGTTTGTTAAATTTTCTAATTTTGATAAATCGTGGGTGTGTATGAGAATGTCTTTGTTCATAGGAAAGCATGGTGGGAAGATGATGGTGGTGATAGGACAAAATGTAGAATTAGTGAACCTGGGGAAAGGGTATATGGGAATTCCTTGCTATGTTCTATTCTTGCAACTTTCTAATAACTTTGAAATTATTTCAAAATTAAAAGTAACCCCAAATGTCAACAATGTTTCTATTTTTTCTTATTATATATTTATTTATTTGGCTGCACCAGGTCCTAGCTGCAGCATTCGAGATCTTCATTCTTCATCTGCAACATGCAGGATCTTTTTTTTTTATGCAGGATCTTTTAGTTGGCATGCAGGATCTTTAGTCACAGCATGCGAACTCTTAGTTGCAGCATATAGGATCTGGTTTCCTGACCAAGGATCAAACCTGGGCACCCCCCCGGAATTGGCAGCATAGGGTCTTAGCCACTGGACCACCAGCGAAATCCCAGGAATGTGTTTCTTAATTCTGTTTATCCCGTAGCACTTGCCACAGGGTCTTAAAATTACTATAATTAAAAATGTTTTATCACTTTCTTTTAATGTTAAGAAAAGATTTGATGTATGTATTGATTGATTGATTTGGCTGCGTTGGGTCTCCATTGCTGCCCACAGGCTTTCTCTAGTTGCGGCAAGTGGGGGTTCCCCTTCTTTGTGGTGCTCCAGCTTCTTGATGGGGTGGCTTCTCTTGTAGAACCCGAGCTCTAGGGCACAGGCTTCAGTAGCTGTGGTGCATGGGCTTAGCTGTTTTGTGGTATGTGGGATCTTCCTGGACCGGGGATCGAACTTGGGTCCCCTGCATTGTCAGACGAATTCTTAACCATTGGACTACCAAGGAAGTCCTTACAATGTTTTTAGCTCTTGAATTCCATTCTCTGCTAGACAGTGTACTATAGGTTGTATATACATTATTTCTAATCCTGCAGAATAGGTATTCTTATTCCTATTTTACAAATGAGGACACTAAGTTTCAAGAAGTTTAGATATCTGATAAGAATGAGTCAGGAATCCAAAGCCCAGGATTTTTCGGCTATAATTCCCAGTTAATTTTTGCTGAATGAAATTTTAGAGAAGTTTGAACAATTTCAGGTGCCATACAAACACAAGAGACTTTATGAATTACTGAGAATGATAATGAACACTCTGACCTAGAGAGCACCTTCATCAATAGGCAAAGGCTAAGTATTAGTGGGATACTACGTAACCAGTGTTTCAAAAGAATTAGGTAAATATATTGCCATTTGGGTCTCTAGATAAAATTGCAACATACTGGAGAATATTTACACTTTAAAAAATCCATTATTTATCCAGAATTCAAATCTAACAACATTTTGTATTTTTATTTGCTCTATCTGGCAACCCTAAATGCCATGAAATGATGTCTGTTTTTTAAGTAAACAAAATAAGCTGCTTACTTAAACAAATTGTACAGTGCCATTTGTGTTTAGAGAAATGTGTAATATAGGAAAATGTCTGGGAGGTTATACGTTATAGTGTTAATGTTCTCCCAGAAAATGGAATTAGGGTAAGTTATGGAAAACAGACTTAGTTTTTACTTTCCATACTACTATATTGAGGCTTACTATATTGCATGTATTTTAATTGAAATCTTTATTGAGATAATTGTAGATTCATATGCAGCAGTAAGAAATAATGCAGAGAGTTCTCTTGTATGCTTCGCTCCATTTCTCTCTAACTTGGAAAAAAAATCCCTCTTTTTTTCTAGACTGCTACTTATTCTGAACACTTTTGACACCTATTAAATATCTACAATTCAATTCCATTCTGACACTCTCTACCTGACATTAGCATTAGCATAAGAGCTTAGTCCCATAAAACTGGTCCCATTTCAGATGCCAGTCTGGAGTTAAGGCCTCCTGTATTTCTGACCAAACAATTGTAAAGGAGGGGTTCCCATGACACCCTTCTTGAGTTGGATAATCTGATAAAGCAGCTCACAGAACTCAGAAAAATAGTTTATCTACTACATTACTGACTTATTATTAAAGGATACAACTCAGGAACAGCCAAACAGAAGAGATAAATAGAGCAAGATGTGTGGGGAGAGGCAGGGAGCTTCCATGCCCCCTCCAGGACCATCAGCCTCCTGGCACCTTGATGTGTTCAGCAGCTACTGTGAATGCTTCAGCTAGGGCTTTTGATGGAGGTTTTTCTATGTAGACATGACTGATTAAATTATTGACCACTAATGATTAGCCCAACCTCCAACTTCTCATGCCCTCCCTGGGTGTTAGGAGACTGGGACTCAAAACTTCCAACCCTCTAATCATGTGGTTGATTTTCCAAGCGGAAACCAGTCCCTCATCCTTAAGAGCTTTTTTAGATGCCTCCAGCCACAAGTCATCTCATTAACATACAAAAATACACTTATCTCTTCAGAGATTACAAGGCTTTTAAGAGCTGTGTGCCAGGAAAAGAGGAAGTGAGGAAGGCAGACACCAAATATGTATTTCTTATTATGTCGCATTGCCCCAGTGGTAACATTTTGCAAAACAAATTCATCCAAGTTGTCACATGTATCAGTGGTACATGCCTTTTTATTGCCAGGTAGCATTCCATGATTGGATGTACCACAATCTATTTAACCATTCACCTGTTGAAGGACATCTGGGATGATCACAGTTGGGGCTATTAGCTCCCTGGTGGCTCAATGGTAAAGAATCTGCCTACCAATGTAGGAGATACAGGTTTGATTCCTGATCCAGGAAGATCCCATATGCCACAGAACAGCTAAGCCCATGCACCAAAACTACTGAAGCCTGGGCACCTAGAGCCCATGCTCTGCGACAAGAGAAGCCACTGCAATGAGAAGTCTGTGCACTGCAACTGGAGAGCAACCCCCGAAGACCACAACTAGAGAAAAGCCCGGGAAGCAACAAAGACCCAGCACAGCCAAAAATAAAGAAAATTATTTTTAAGTAATCTTATTTTTTAAAAATTACAGGGGCTTCCCAGGTGGTGCTAATGGTAAAGAACCTGCATGCCAAGGCAGGAGACAAGAGACACAGTTCAGTCCCTAGGTCAGGAAGATCCCCTGGAGGAGGGCATGGCAACCCACTCCAGTATTCTTGCCTGGAGAATCCCATGGACAGAGGAGCCTGGTGGGCTGCAGTCCATAGAGCCGTGACTGAAGTGACTTAGTACATATTTTTTAAAAAATTTTTTAATGTTTATGAGTAATCTTCTGTATGAAATAAACAACAGAAAAATCCCTATATGTGGACAGTGATTTCAGAGCTAGGTTATCCTCTCTGAATGGTCTGCACTCCCAGAACCTGGGAACCTGGGCAGGTACTGTTGCTCTGATTGGAATTAATAGAATTTATGAAAATGACCGAAATTTAGAAATCTTGCCCATTCAAGGCATTCAATTGTGTGTGTTGCCAACAAAATAGAGATGTTTCCTCAAATCTTTACCAGAACAGAAACCAGCCAACTAAGATGGTCACAATGATCAGAGAAACACTAGTCCAGGAAATGTAAGTTATCAGTGACAAAAGTGGGGGAGAAGAAACAAAAGTAAAAATAAATGAATGAGACCTAATTAAAACTAAAATCTTCGCAGAGCAAAAAAAAAAAAATTATATATATATATATATATGTATATATATATCAACAAAGCAAAAAGACAGCTTACTGGATGGGGGAAAATATTTGTAAATGATATGATCAACAAGGGGTTAAGATCCAAAATATACAAATTACTCACACAACTCAGTATCAAAAAAACAACCTGATTAAGAACATAGCAGAACACCTGAATAGACATTTTTTCAGAGAAGACATACAGATGGTCAATAAACACATGAAAAAATGTTCAACATTGGTAATCATTAGAGAAATGCAAATCAAAACCACAATGAGATATCACCTCACATCTGTCAGAATGGCTATCATCAAAAAAACCCACAAATAGCAAATACTGGTGAGGATGCAGAGAAAAGGAAACCCTTGTACACTGTTGGTGGGAATTGTAACTTGGTGCAGTCATTGTGGAAAACAGTATGGAGATTCCTCAAAATACTAAAAGTAGAACCACATATGATTTAGCATTTCTACTTCTGGGTATATAGCCAAAGAAAATCAAAACATTATTTCAAAAAGGTACATGAACCCCAGTGCTCATAGTAGCATTATTTATAATAGCCAGTATATGGAAGCAACCTAGATATCCATCAACAGACAAATGGATAAAGATGTGATATATGTATACGGTAGAATATTATTGAGCCATAAAAAAAGAATGAAAAGTTGCCATTTGCAACAACATAATGGACCTAGAGAGTATTATGCTTAGTGAAATAAGTCAGACAGAGAAGGGCAAATACTGTGTGATATCGCTTGTATATGGAATCTAAAAAATAAAATCAGTGAATATAACAAAAAAGATGCAAACTCACAGATAAAAAGAGCAAACTAGTGGTTCCCAGTGAGGAGATGGAAGATAGGGGTAGGGGTTTAAGAGGTACAAACTAGTATGTATAAAATAGGCTACAAGGGTATATTGTATAGCAACATGTAATATAGCTAATATTTTCTAATAACTTTAAATGGAGTAGGATCTATAAAAATTTTGAATCACTATATTGCATACCTAAAACTATATAATATGGTAAATAACACATCAATTTTCTTTTTAAAAGTGGAGAAGGAAAGGGACCTGAGTGTCGCATCAAGGAAAGAAGACCAACTTTTAAGAAATAAACACTGTGTATCCAGTGCCCGAGTTTGGAAGACTTGTCCCCAGAGGAGAGGCTGAGCAGGATGGCAGGGAGGACTCTGAGCCCTTTCAGAGCCAGGAGGGACCGCCCCACAGCAGCCTCCCGCCACCCCCTCCCCGCGCCCCACCTCTCTCAAGACCTGCCCTCGCTGAGCAGTTTTCTGGCAGCTGAGAGTGGCCAGTCCCCACATGTCTGCTGTCCTCCTGTGAAGGAATCTGCAAGCTCCAGCTTTCCAGTAGTCTTCTAGGAGTTTGGTGACTGCTGTAACCACCCCAAAACTGGGGTCCTCTGAGTCTGTGGCGCCTGAGTTGTAGTTCCCAGGAGAATGCACACTCTACCTCTGTGATCTTATAGCCTTATGCACACATCTCCAGTACTGCATTTAGCAGCAAGGCTCAAGGTCAGCTGGTTGAATGGTGCTCCCCCAGAGAGACACTCTAACTCTGGAGACCAGAATCCATGTCTGTGTGGCTTACCCATCTTGATACACGGTAGAAGCTTAGTAAACTTTCTTTGTTAAAAAGTTCTTGTGTGTGTGTGAGAGAACTCAGCTTAATTTTGAATTTAAATCTCCATTCTGCCAAAGTAGCAGAAACATAGTCCTTTAGAATCCACCCTTCAGTTTCTCCCCACCCCATCAAGATGATGGAGGTGAGCTTCTGACCTTTGGTCATCATGACAGCCTTGGTCATCATAGTGACAGCCCGTGCCAGTGACTGTCACTACTGCTCTCCTTCCTGAGAGCCAGGACCTTCACCCCAGAAGCTCTTTCCCCTCTGTGTCATCTAACAGTCGGGGAATCAGGCTGCTCCCTCCTCCCAGACTTCAGCTTTGCCTCTTGGGGCTCTGTATAGAAGGCAGGTCTTGTCTCTTGGAATGCCACCAAAATCTGCATCATCAAGACTTCTGCTTTGTCTTTTCTTTCTTCCAGCCTTAGGGAAACCTCTTCTCTGTTTGAGGGAGGGATTTGCGAAGCCCTGCTGTCTCCCGCAGAGGTTTTATCAATTCTTGAAGTCTTCTTTATGGAAAGGCACACATTTTTGGACACAAAAGCAAGAGACTCCTTTGATTTTTCTTTCATATCTATCACATTCCTTCCCTAGGGACATAAACAACAGAAAAGGGCAGCACTTTGAATGAAGGAGGGTGTTGGGGGGGATGAGTTGAGGGGAGAATAGTAAACCACATGGAGAAAGGAATATCGTTAAACATCACAAAAAAGTTCAGTTCAGTTGCTCAGTCGTATCCAACTCTTTGTGACCCCATGGACTGCAGCACGCCAGGCTTCCCTGTCCATCACCAACTCCCAGAGCCTACTCAAACTCATGCCCATTGCATCAATGATGCCATCCAACCATCTCATCGTCTGTCATCCCCTTCTCCTCCCGCCTTCAATCTTTCCCAGCATCAGGCTATTTTACAATGAGTCAGTTCTTTGCATCAGGTAGCCAAAGTATTAGAGTTTCAACTTCAGCATCAGTCCCTCCAATGAATATTCAGGACTGATTTCCTTTAAGGTTGACTGGTTGGATCTCCTTGCTGTCCAAGGGACTCTCAACAGTCTTCTCCAACACCACAATTCAAAAGCATCAGTTCTTCAATGCTCAGCTTTCTTTATAGTCCAACTCTCATATCCACACATGACTACTGGAAACACCATGGCTTTGACCAGATGGACCTTTATTGGTAAAGTAATGTCTCTGATTTTTAATATGCTGTCTAGGTTGGCCATAACTTTTCTTCCAAGGAGCAAGAATCTTTTAATTTCATGGCTGCAGTCACCATCTGCAGTGTTAGGTCATAATAATCCAATACATAAATCATAATGGAAGAGAATATAAAAAGAATGTCTATATGTATATACCTAAAGTCACTTTGCTGTACAGTAGAAGTTAACTCAACATTGTAAAACAACTGTACTTCAATTTTTTAAATAATTTTCTTAAAAACCTCAATGCATTTTAAATGACATGTAAATGAATGAACATCCACACCTACCAAGGAAACAGGGATCTTGCATTGTCTCCCAGCTCCAATTCAGCTGCAGTACTATGTGTGTGCCTGAGATCATGGCCTTCAGAAGAACAGATCATCTGGAGCGTCATCTTCAGTAACCAGAGCCCACAGAGCAGCCTTCTTATAATAGGTTTAAGTCTCCGTTCAGAAGCTATTCATGCCAGCCAAGAGTCCCAGAATCCCTGAAACTGGGCTGTAGGGTGGACAGCCCAACCTGTTCATTCTGAGGAATATTTCCAGGTTCAGGCGAGGCAGCAGGTCCCAGGGCAGAAAGATCCGGGCCAGTACGTTAGGACCAGACAGGCTGTGGCTGAGCCACTCTGGCCTGTCTTCTTGGCCTCTGTTGTGCACTGAGTCCTCTGCAACAGTTATTGTGGACCCCTCCTTGTCATGAGTTCATCCCAGCAGAGCTTCCGCCACTCTGCCTCCTCTGGGATGTATGTAGATCTGAGCTGAAGGACAGAGAGAAGGACTGTGACTAAGAAATGGCCGTGACCGCAGTAAGAAGGCTCATTGACAGTCTTTTTAAACCTCCAATCCCGCAGTCATGATACCCACCCTGCCCTGGAGAAGGCCATGCAGAGCCCTCAGGGGGGTCCTAGGGAGCTCACACACCATCAACCCCCAAGTCCAGAAGGGGCTGCGCCAGACCTGGAGCCTTCCGAATCAGGGCCTGGACTCTAAGATTCTGCAGTGAGCAGGCGTGTGCTGAGCGCTTGCTGTGTACAGAGAAAGAGGTGAACGTGATACTGCTCACTCATTAACACACTCAACAAATACCCACTGCGGAGAACACACACATAAGTGATTTCATTTCAGAGGGTGACATTTGTTGACTAGGAAGATAAGTAGGGAGAAAGAACAGAAAGTGATGCAAAGAGAGAGTTGCTCTTTTTTATTTTCATTGAGATATAGTTGATTTACAATGTTAGTTTCAGGTGTTCAACATAGCAATTTAGGATTTTCACAGATTATACTCCATTAAAAGTTATTATAAGATAACAGCTATAATTCCCTGTGCTATACAGTATGTCCTTGTTGCTCATCCGTTTTATACACAGTAGTTTGTGTCTCTTCATCTCACATCCCTATGTTGCCCCTCCCTCCTTCCCGCTCTCCACTGGTAGTCACTGGTTTGTTTTCTCTATCTTGAATCTGTTTCTGTTTTGCCATATATAGCAGCGCTGTTTGCTACCGCCAAGGAATGGAAGCAACCCAAGCGTCCATCAACAGACAAATGGATCGAGAAGATACGGTGGGGACTTAGCTGGTGGTCTAGTGGTTCAGATTCCAAGCTTCCAGTACTAGGGGTGCAGGTGTGATCCCTAGTCAGGGAACTAAGATCCTACCTGCCTCACAGTGTGGCCGGGGGAAAAAAAAAAAAATAATAAGATGTGCTATGTACATATACAATGGAACATTAGCTGAAAAGTAAGAATGAAATTCTGCCATTTGCAGCAGTGTGGATCGTCCTAGAGAATATTATACTTAGTGAAATAAGTCAGAGAAACACTGTGATATCCCTTACATGTGCAATCTACAAAATAAAAGAGACAAATGTGTGTAGCAAAACAGAGAGCTGCTGCTTTTGATAAGGCCATCCAGAAAGTCCCCTCTGAGGAGATGACAGGAGAGTGGAGGTCAGAAGGGGAAGAAATAGAGAGAGCCACGTGAAGATGGGAAAGAACATTCCACACAGAGGGGACAGCAAAGGCGGGCTCCGAGCAGGACCAGGCTCAGCACGTTCAAAGGCCCGTGTGGCTGGAGTGGACAGAGCCAAGAGGCTGGCAGTTAGGTGGCGAGGTGGGGCCGCCAGGTTGCATAAGGCCCTGGAGCTCAGGGAAGTACTTCAGACTTCACTGCACGTGTGATGTAAAGTCACACTTGGGGAGTGATATGACCTGATTTGCGTTTTTTAAAAAGCAGAAGGCAGTTGTGCAGGCAATCAACTGGATATATTTTGAATATATCCAGCATCCCAAAAGCTTTTCACCATCCATTACTGTCTCTCAGATCCAAGCCACATCATCCACTTGGACAACAGTAGTGGTCTTTCTTGACTGGCCTTACTGCGTAAACTCTTACCCCTTCCAGTTGATCGCCTACACAGCTGCCTTCTGATTCTGGGACGCTGGGTATATTTGGAAGGACTTCCCTGGAGGCTCAGACAGTAAAGCGTCTGCCTACAATGCAGGAGACCTGGGTTCAATCCCTGGATCTGGAAGATCTCCTGTAGAAGGAAACAGCAACCCACTCCAGTATTCCTGGAAAATCCCATGGACGGAGGAGCCTGATAGGCTATAGTCGATGGGGTGGCAAAGAGTCAGACACGACTGAGTGACTTCACTTTCACTTTCCACATTTTGAAAGAGGAAACTTTTTGAAGAATGAGGAAACAAGAAGAATCAAGGATAACTCCAAGGTTTTTGAGATGAGCAACTGGGTGAATCGTGATACCATCAACTGAGATGGTTATATATAGGGGCGGGGTGGGAGGAGGTCTGGAATCAAGAATTCTATCTGAGGCTTGTTAATTTTGGAACAACAAGTAGGCAGCTAGATACATGATTCTGGAGCTCAGGAGATAGGTTGAGACTACACACAGTCTGGAGTCATTGTGCAGAGGTGGTATTTAAGCTCCAGGGCTAGATGAGACGGGCAGGAAGACAGTGGAGATGGAGAAAAGGCTTGTGAACTGCACACCAGGACATGCCACGACGATGTGGTCAGAAAGGCAAGAAGTGGCTGAGAAGGTACGAGGACAAGCCTGTGGTGACTGGGAAGCCTGGGGAGGAAGTGCTTCAAGGAGTGCATCAAAAGCTGCCAGGAGATATTTCATAAGATGAGAATGGAGAGTTAACCGTTCACTAGGGAAGGTGGAAACGGTGGTAACCTTTCAGAGAAGCGCTAGGGAGCTTGCCTCACTGAAGTGAACCGAGAAGAAAATGAAAGGTGAGGACATCAATGAGTATGAGAGGGTCCCAGCAGGAAGCACAGGCCCGCATCTGGGGGATTGTCGTGAAGATGCGCTTTACATCTCCATGATGTAGGTAGAGTCAGCCTATTAAAGGGGAGGTTGAGACTCTCAGGAAATAGAACAGTGAGCAGCTGAAGCCTAAGGAGCAGGAGAAGATTGTATTAATTGAAGTTGGGTGAAAAGCCATGGAAGAGGGGCCATCTGGCGCAGAAGTTGTAGTTGAGGGAAGCAGCCCTTGGAAACTGTGGGGTGGGGGAGAAGCACAAAGTATAAATTGGGGTGAATTCAGTTGGAAGCCATTGGAAGCCAGCAGGTAAGGCAGCCTGGTGATAAAATCCACAGAAACCAGCTTCCTGGGGCAGGGACGGGTGGAGAGAGAATGGAGGAGAGGGTGGGAAGGGAGCTGGGAAAAAATTAGCAGAGCTGTAAGTTGGGGGAGGGAGAGGACAGCAAGTACAGGTGACTCCAGCACAAACCAAAAGAGAATGCAGCAAGGCACAGAAATGTTCACGAGAACAGTGTGGACATCAAACCCCAGCCTCGCCACTGTTTTGCTACTGACGCAGTGATGAACTTTCCTGGCGGTTGTGAAAATTAAATGAGATTGTAGATGGAAGGTTCTTGGGTTCAGTGAAGTGTAGCTATTATTACATGCTATAAACACTATAAAGATAAAGCATTAGTATCATGTTTTAAAGTATGTTTAAAAATCACAGTGATTTAATGTAGGTTCAAAATGAGGAAATCGTGTCCCGCCTCTGGGATCTCTGCCTAAAAGCGGCTCTTGTTCTGCTGCTTGAACCTGCGGCTATGCGTCCTGCTACCGCCTGGGGGCAGCGTGCCCCAATCATGGTTTCATTGTTTTGAAGAGCCGACTCCTTTTAAGAGGTTTTGAACAGGGAGGTGGGAGGGGGTTCAGGATGGGGACACATGTACACCCGTGGCGGATTCAAGTCCATGTATGGCAAAACCAATACAATGTTGTAAAGTAAAATAAGTAAATTAACTAATTAAAAAATAAAATGCACATATTAAAAAGTAAAATAAAAGGTTTTGAACAGAAGGAAGAGCCAGACATTATGGATCTCCTGATGACGTGCACAGCGCCACCTCTGAAGCAGCCTTGCCAAAAAAGCAAACCTGACTGCAAATCAGGCTCTGGATCCAACTACCAATTTACAGAAAATACAGGAAAGAAAGAGTCGTGTTAATCAACCTCATGAGGATGCAAAGCAGCAAAACCAACACCTTGGTTTCTTTAAAGGAAAAAAAAAGTGAGGAAAGAGCAAGGCTGGAAGAAGATTCTTCCAATTAAAACGGATGGAAGAGATAAACTTAACATGTCACAATAAAGAAGCCCTGAGGGAGATGTGAATGCTGACTGGATTTGGGGTGACATTAAGTAATCACTGTTAATTTTTGGAGGGGGGAGAGTGTTGGTCTGATAGTT
This sequence comes from Muntiacus reevesi, assembly GCF_963930625.1. NCBI lineage: Eukaryota > Metazoa > Chordata > Mammalia > Artiodactyla > Cervidae > Muntiacus > Muntiacus reevesi. The sequence continues at coordinate 56,640,158 of NC_089265.1, read as the reverse complement.
AAATTTTTTCAAAGGGAGTATTTTAATATCTCTTTCTAGAGATACATATTGAAATATAGATGTAATGATACAATGTCTGCATATACTTCAGAATAATCTGTAGAGGGCAAGGGGAAGAGGAGATGGGTGAGGAAGTGAAAACAAAATTGGCCATGAGTTAACTACTGTTGAAGTTAAGCGGTGTACCTGGAGGTTCATTATATCCCTGTGTTATGGGCTGTATATCTGTGTCTCCCCGATATTCTTATGTTGAAGCCCTAACCTTTATGATGTAATAATATTAAGGAGTGTTAGGGGATCATGAGGATGGAGCTCCTATGATGGTATTAGTGGTCTTATGAGAACAGGGAGAAATACCAGATCTCTCTCTGGTGAGGGTACAGAAAGAAGGCCGCCGTCTGCAAACCAGGAAGACGGCCTTCCCCGGAGCCCGACGATGCTAGCGCCCTGATCTGACGGACTAGCCTCCAAGACTATGAGAAATAAACGTCTGCTGTTTACGCCACCCAGTCTATGGTGTTTCGTTAGGGCAGTGCAAACATACGGTAGTTGCGGTCAGCAACATGTCAGTCACAGGGGAGCTTTGTGAAATGCAGAGTCTCAGGCCCCACCCCAGACCGCTGAGTCAGAATTGCAGTTTAACAAGCTCCCCAGGTGAATCATGGGGACACTTAATGCTTAAGAAGCATCAGGTTACATTCCTCTTTCTACTTTGTGTACATTTGAGATTTCCACGGTAAAAATGTAAAAACTAAGAAATTATAAGAAGAAAATGTGTACTGTATAGCAAGTATTACATCAAAGATGCTCATTAGATATTGGTTGGGATGAGCCAGATGCTGCTCAGATAGCAAATATTTCTTATTTTCTTATAAAAAATAAATATGTCACAACTCCAGTGTGTTATGGTTAAAAATATAGCACATATCAGTATATTTAATCTTTGCAAAAAACCTCTAAAGTAACCTTTTGCTACAGATTTCAGCGGTGAGTAAAATAAAATTTAGAGAGACCAAGTGACTCATCCAAGATCTCACAGGTTCTAAGTGGAAAAAAACAGGACTTCTAACTCCAAAACCCTTTCTCTTCCTACCACTACACCATAATTCTAGGAATTGAAATGTTTCCCTGGTTTTTGTAGTTTGTTTTTATATAATTTGATTTGGGTTTTAGTCTTTTATATGTCTGTTTTTGGAATTTCCTCTTATACTAGGGCTTGTTGGACCAGTTATTTTAACTTCCCCCTTTGCTTTCTACTGACGCTCTGCTGGGAATATAATGCAGCTCCGGCTTTTCAATCTTTCTTTATTCAAGAGACAATTACCTCAATCCTTAAATTTATCTCATTCACAGAATCTTGAAACTTTAGGATTAAAACGAGTAAGTTATGAGAGTAACATCAGTGTTTCATGAATTTGTGTGTTGAAATCCCTTGGGGAACTTTAAAAATTCCCAGTGGAATTATTCTCTGAGGGAAGGACCCAAGCCTAAGTTCCCCAGGCAATCCCAGTGGGCAGTCTAGTTTGTGAACCAGTGACCTAGCTATTCTCATTGGAAGCAGTGCTACCTAAGAAACATTTCAGAAATTTGTGGAGGAATTTTGACTGCCAAAATATTAAAAATGGCTAAAATTTAAAATAAGTGATGGTGAGGATACAGAGAAAATGGATCACTCATACATCGCTGGTGAGAATGCAAAATGATGCAGCTGCTCTGAAAAATAGCTGGATGGTGTCTTTTAAAATCAAAAATGGACTTAACATGTGACCCAGCAATTTCACTCTTAAGCATTTATCTCAGAGAAACGATTATTTATTTTCACACAAAATCATGTCCATGAATGTCCAAATGTTCATAGCAGCTTTATTCACAATAGCCCTGAATTGGAAACTGCCCAAGTGTCTTTCAACAGATGAATGGTTAAATAAACTATGGTACATCCACACCATGTGGGACGGCTAATTTTATGTGTCAGCTTGATGAGCCACAGGGTGCCCAGATTAAACGTTGTTCCTGGTTGTGTCTGGATGAGATCAGCATTTGAATTGGTGGACTCAAAGCAGATTACCCCTCCCCCCCACTCCCCCAGTTTGAGTGGGCCTCATCCAATCCACTGAGAGCCTAAATAGAACAAAGGCCACGGGAGAACAAATTTGCCCTTTTTTCCCTGGCCTCGCTGCTTGAACTGCTGGGATGTCCCGTCTCATCTTCTACCCCTGGACTAGGATTTATGCCGTCAGCTCACCTCTTCTCAGGTTTTGGGACTCTGACTGATTTACACTTCTGGCTGTCCTTTTTCTCCAGCTTGCAGACTGCAGATTATGTGCCTTCTCAACCACAATAATTGCACGAGCCAATTCCTCATAATAAATCCATCTCTTTCCATACATACATATATATATATGTGTATATGTTTTTCTCTCTGTATCTATCTGTGTGTACATATAGAAGGAATGAGAGAGAGTATGTTCTGGGGGATCTGGAGACGTGTGTCCTGGCTGAATTTCAGGACTGAAGGGAACCAGCAACTGCCACGTACTGATCCCTGGCTCTATGAGGGATGGGGTCTAATGTGGTTATCTTATCCCTCTTATCCCCACCTCACCACTCTGCGTTGCACATCTCACAGCTAGACCTGATTTAAAGGATAAGCTCCTAGACTTCAAACCAAGACCTTAATAGAATGAGACTTTGAGGGGAGGATGTGAGTCTGTTTTACGGGTGGGAGAGACGTGAATTGTTGTGGTCGGAGGAGTGACTGGTAGATGGTCTCTGAATGTGGCTTTCATCCATTCCTTTCCTCCCTGTCCTTGCATGCCATCCCTCTATCAAGAGGTAAATTCTGCTTCCTCACCCCTTGAATCTAGCTGGCCTTGAGACTTGCTTTGGCCAAAAGAATATGGCAGAAGTGTGTCACCGAGCCTCTACTTTAGCAGAACCGGCTTGATGCCCTCTTATAAGCCAGCCACCATGTAAGAATGAGATTCACCTGAGACCACCATCCTGTGACGATATCTTTCCTCACAGGAAACCCAGGAAACCTGGAGAAAGACTGTGGAGGAGCGCTGAAGCTGCTTCCACTGCCCAACTGCCAGCCGAACGCACCTGAGTGGCCCAGCTATTATCATGCAGAACAGAAGCAGCACCCAGCCAAGCCTGGACTTAATTCCCGACCCATAGACTCATGAGAATGATTTGGTTTTTTTTTACTTTTTAATTTAATAAATTTGAAGTCTTACAGTTGGAAGCAGAGGGGGTTTTTCTTCCCCTCCAAGAGTCCCCTGGAGGGATCTCCACTCACACTCCCTCACACACTCACACCGACTCTCTCACAGTCCTGGCCAGAACCCAGGGATGGGAGGTGGAGACCCGTTCACTCGCCACCTCGAGGTGGCCTTGAGCAGGTCCCTATAGTGTCTTCCACGACCTCGACACCACCTCGCCCAGCCCTTGACGATATCCAGAGCATGTCCTCATCCTCGTGGACCTTCACTGTGAAATGGGCAGGGATTAATGTGTCCATTTTGTAGGTAAATAAAACTGAGCCTCTGAGACTCTGCTCATAGCAGCTGAGGATAGAAAAGAGAGTCTGGACAAAGCAAGATGGGGATGGGAAGATTTAAAAGTGTAAAGTTAAATTAAGGAGCGGGAGAGTGTCATTGCTAACCGTCTGGTGGGCTGTGATCTCAGACCTCAGAATAATATGTTATTGTTTTAATCATTGAGTTTTGGGGTGTTAGGTAGCAAGAAATAGCTATTCTCAACAGCTCAAGGCCTCCCCTGCTGAAAAGCAAGTACTATTACTTTAAAAAACAGGTACGGGTAAAAATTTTCCAACATATATTATATGTTATAATATAATATATATGTATTATTGGGAGGCATATAATATAGGCTTCCAGGTCAAAATTGGACTCCGTTTCAGCAGATTCATTCCAGAGTGGGAAACTAGGTACACAACTGGAATTCTTGAGAAAGACCTGCCAAGGCGATTTGTTCCACCTTATGAAATTCTTCTGGCCACTCCCGTGACTGTACTTTGTACCAGACCACCCATGTGGATACGTGCATCTCTTTGCAAGCCTGCCAGGAGACTGGAGACGAGCCAGCCACATCAAAACGCTCTGAAAACTAAGGACTCCTGAGTCCTCTCCAGATCACAGTACCGTCCAGGACCATGAGAGCCAGAAAGGGAATTCCTCAGTTTTCACTGCTCTGTAGCAGCTTTCACCGGGAAAGAGAAGCAACATCCATAACTAACTAGGAAATAGCCACTGTGAAGAGTTCTTGGAGAATTGTGTGGATATGCAGACAAATAACCCGAGGACTAGCTGTGTGAACTGGGACACCTCAGAGAGAATCCTGCTTATAGGGTTCCTTGCAGTCTTTACCTTACTTGAGATGGTTTGCTGCTGCCTACGTGGAAGGTCTTCCTTTCCCCCCACTCACCTTCCCCATCATACAGTGATGGTGAATAGCAGTTATCCCCAGAAAGGCACACCCACAGCCTAGTGAACACACAGATATGAATTCGTGGATTGATCTATCCCAAGAGGGGAGAAAATGATGGGGAAAGCAGCCCCTCCCTAATGAATCATTGGAAAATATCAGGCTGGCAAAACTCAAGTGTCAAAAATATCTCTAATGTTTTACTCACCTGCACAAATACTGTATTGCTTTTATAGAAATTCTAAATATTTTTCTGGGCAAATGACTGTGACTTCTTTCAAGTTAATGTTATTGCTACTCTTTCAAAAGTGCTTTTTAAAAAACAAAGCTAGACTATTTATATTGGAAATTTTGAAATATATGCAACAATGGGCCAGAATAGTATAATGAACCCATACACTCATCAACAAGCTACAACATTTATCAGCTCATGGTCATTCTGGTTTCATCTGTATGCCTGCCTAGTACCCTTGCCTGGATATTATATCTTTTCATATAAATATTTTAGATGTCTCTAAAAATGAGAATTATTTTTAAACCATAACCACAATGCTATTCTCACATGTAAAAAGGTTTATAAAACTTACTTAATATAATCAAATATTCAGAGTGTGCATTCCCTTAATTGTCTCATTTTTACCAGTTTGTTCAAATCAGGATTCAGAGTATAAAGATCTATACTTTGTAATTGGTGTCAAGTTTCTAAAATCTCTTTTAATATATAGGATCTTTCTTATTATTTTTCTCTTGTGATTTTTAATAAGAAATAGGACAAATTATCTATAGTGTTTGTAATCAAATAGTCTTTTTGAAATTGGCTAACTTATGACCATTTTTGAAATTGGCTGACTTTTGGCTATATGTCCACCACGGAGAGTCATAATGCCTCATCTGCCCTGCTTATCACAAGGGTCCCCCTGCAGTTTGATACTACAATCACAGGTGCTTTTGGAGGAGAATCTGAGGTTTTACTGCTGTATAAAAGGGAAGTCTCTATTTTGATGGGTTAGGGAATTAAAACTTCATAGTCCTAGCCTCTGTCTGGTAAGCATTCCCTTCCTCCCTCCCTTCCTGCAGTGTAGGTTCTACAAATAGCAAGGTCTTGTTTTTCAATTCAGAGTCTGGGATCCGAGTTCCAAAACAGTTCGCTGCCGGCTGACGGCCTAGGATCCTGAAATTTCCCCAGAGTAGTCCTCGTATCCCCACATTTCCCCTGAACAACCAAACAACATTTATGAAGGAGATGGCAAGTAGGAACTTCAGTTCTCAAATTTACGTTTCAAGAAGACATACAAAGGGCTAATAGGTCAATGAAAAGGTACTCAATGTCACTAATCGTCAGGGAATTGGAAGTCAAAACCTCACTGAGATACCACCTCACACCTGTTAGGATGGCAACAGGGAGGCCTGGGGTGCTGCCGTCCATGGGGTGGCAGAGTCAGACACGACTGAGCGACTGAACTGAAAATGAGGTGAGGGCGTGGAGAAAAGAGAAAACTTGTATACTGTTGCTGGGAATGTAAGTTAGCACAGTCGTTAGGAAGTTCCTTAAAGCATTAAAAATTGAGAATTCTCTGGCAGTCCAGTGGTTGGGACTCAGCACTTTTGCTGCAGGGGTCCAGGTTCAATCAATAGTGGGGAAGTAAGATCCTTCAAGCTGCGTGGCATGGTCAAAAAAAAAAATTAATTAATTAAAAAGAGAATTACCATATGATCCAGTAATCCCACTTCTGAGTATATAGTCAAAAAACTGAAGTCAGGATCTAAAAGTGATATCTACAGTCCTGTGTTCATTGTAGCATTATTCACAACAAGCAAGATATGGAACCAGTTTTAATATTTAGGACTTTTCTTATTCTTTTTCTCTTGTGATTTTTAAAAAGAAACAGGTCAACAGACAAATGAATAAAGAAACTGTGAGATATATACATATATGTTTCTTTACACATATAAGTTAACCCTTAAACTTAGATTCTTCTTTTTAATAAATATGTTCCACAGTACTGGACTTTCCTGGCGGCTCAGCGGTAAAGAATCCACCTGCCAATGCAGGAGAGGTGGGTTCAATCCCTGGGTTGGGAAGGAAATGGCAACACACTCTGTTATTCTTGCCTGGGAAATTCCAAGGACCGAGGAGCCTGGTGGGCCACGGTCAAAGGGGTCACTAAAGAGGGGTTGCTAAAGAGTTGGACACAACTGAGCGACTAAGCAACCACAATCACAGTACTACCTGATCTGTTTTCGGCTGAATCCGAAGGGACTCTCACCAGGAGGGCTGGCTGTAAAGCTATGTGCATGTTCTCGACAGCAAGAGGCTTGGTGTCCTTAACATCTGCCTTGTTCAAGTCAGCTCTATAAAGGGAAGTGTTATTCATCCATAAAAAGAAAGAAATCCTGCCATTTGTGACAACATGGATGAACCTGGAAGACACATGCCTAGTGAAAAAAGCCAGACACAGAAAGACAAGCACTGCATGAACTCATTTCTACTTAAATCTAAGAGGTTCAACTCAGAGAAGCAGAGAGTTGAGTGGCTGCTGCCAGGGGCTGGGGGTAGAGAAAATGGGGAGATATTGGCCAAAGGGTACAAACGTTCATAACTGATGAGTAAGACGGGTCAGTTATGGCAGTCTACTGTACAGCATGGTGACTATAGCTAATAATACTATAATACTATGAGGAGGGTTTGGCAACCAACTCCAGTATTCTTGCCTGCAGAATCCTGGTGGGCTGCAGTTCATAGGGTCGCAAAGAGTTGGACATGACTGAAGCCCTTAGCATGCGCACACGCACTGTGATACTATATGGTATATTCTAAATTTGTTGAGTAGATCTTAAATGTTCTTACCAGAACAAAAAAGGTAACTATGTGAGGTGATGAATGTGTTACTTAGCTTATTTGTGGTAATTGTTTTGCAATGAATACGTAAATCAAATTATCACATTGTATACCTTAAATATATATAAATTTTACGTGTCAGTTATACCTCAGTAAGGCTTAGAGGAAAAAAAATCATTTATTTTTTCTGGACCTAAGTTCTGTTTTTTTTCTGTTGTTTGTCAAAAGCCACTCTCAGTCACCTGGGAATCCTGCATCTTTCCTTTTCTAAATGTTGCCCTCACTGAGATGTGTTTCTGCCCCGCTGAGCTGCAGTCCTTGTCCACGTTTGCTATCACATCTGCCTTTGATCCCAATCATGTGACTTTGAACGCAACTCTCCTTCAGCTGCCTCTGTGCCCTTCTCAGGTCCATGGGGATCAGGCAGCATCTCAAGGCCAGGCAGAGTCACAAGGACTTTGAGCTGCTGGCTGAGGCCCTGCCTACCGGGCTTCTTAAATTTCTTTGGTGCTTTAGCACCACCAGGAGGGCCTCTGATTCAGTGGTCTAGAATGAGGCTGAAGAATTTACAATTCGAACAAGCTTCCAGGAGATGTTGATGCTACATATGTGAAGATAAGGCTTTGAGAACCAGGGGCCTGGACTTACTAGGCAGTCACTAAATTCTCCAGTTTTACCCCTCTCTGGGGCTCTCACCAGTAACGGGGTCGACTGTCTGCATTCAGATTACCCAAACTGGAAGTTCTGTTATTTGATACTCTTTACTCCTTACCTGCCCGGGTTTGGTCTAGCGGGGAGGTAGGGAGACTGGGGTCACTCTTTGTGAAAGACCCAAAAAGTCTACCCTTTTCTCACTTCGCCAGCTGTCCTACTCTCCTGCACAGAGAATCTTTATCTAGACCAAGAATCAGCAGATTTCTTCTGTAAAAGGCCAGCTAATAAATATTTAGGCTTTGTGGGCAATACAGTTTCTGTTGTAATTACTCAGTTCTGCTATTGGAGTGCAAAAGCAGCCATTAACACTAGATAGATGAACAGTTGTGATTTTACATTTCGAAAAACGTTATGGACCTTGATTAACTCTTTTTTAATACAATTTTATTTATTTTTGGCCGGGCTGGGTCTTCGCTGCTGCCCAGGCTTTGCTCCAGTCGTGAGACCAGGGGCTCCTCCCTAGTCGCACGGGCTTCTCTCGCAGCAGGGCGCCGGCTCGAGGTGCGCGGGCTCCGGGAGTCGGGGCGCACGTGGTCAGGAGTCGCAGCTCCTGGGCCCTGGAGCACGAGCTCAGTAGGTGTGGTGCAGGGGCTTAGTTGCTCCGCAGCCTGTGGGATCTTCCCGGATCAGAAATCAAACCCAGGTCTCCTTATTCGTCTCATTTTGAGTTTTTTAATCATTTAAAATTGTAAATCATTTTTAGCTCACAGACTTTACAAAAACAGGCACTGATTGGATTGGATTTAGGCCATGGGAAGAACTTGGCCTGCTGGCCATAATTTGCTCACCACTAACCTTAGATCATAACTTCTGCACGACGTTTCCCAAACTTGAAATCTGGCTTTTTTAGGGATGGAACTTGAACTTGATAGTAAGTCACAAGCACAGGGGATTGTTGCAGAGAAGAAGCCAGTTCTGACTTCCTGTCGAAAACTGTTTTTTTGACTTGCTTTTCATTGTTTTTGTTGTTATAATCATACATAAGGGCCTGCTTCAGAGGACCCTGCCCCTCTGCCTGCCTGTAGAGTGCCTGTTCAGCTCCTAGAGAGATAATCTCACCCTGATAATCTCACCACCTGTGAACAGCTACAACAAAAAGAAGAGATTAACACCCCTCTTCCAAAGACTGGCCATTCCCAGAGATGTTTTGGAAGACTGAAGACCCTTTCACTTTACTTACCCACTGTCTCTCCCTCTCTATTCTACCTTTTGACTTTAGTTCTTCATTGCTTTTCTCTCTCTGACTGTATAGAAGAACCTGGCCTCCAGACCTTGACAAGATGGTTTCTCTGAGACATTAGTCTGCTATCTTCTTGGTCAGCCAGTTTTCCGAACAAAGTCATATTCTTGCCTCAACACTTCATCTCTTGGACGCATTGGACTGTTGTGCGGCAAGCAGAGTGAGCCTTGGACTCACTAACAGGGTGTGTCCTCTTCAGCTTTCTTGTCGTCCAGTTGCTCAGTCGTATCCAGCTGTTTGCGACCCCATGGACTGCAGCTCGCTAGGCTTTCCTGTCCTTCACCAGCTTAGGACAGGAAATAAAGCTGACTCTTTCATCTCACCTTAACTGTTGGGTGGAGAATGTATCTAGAACTGAGGGCTAAATCCTCACTTTATTCCAAACATGATTATTATAGATGAGATGCATTTTTGAGAGAATGACGAAGCCAGGAAAGAAAAGTAACTGACCATGATCTGCAGTTTGATACTTGACACTGTTAAATGATTGATAAATGACAGTGATAAATGTTATTCTCTGAATAACTTACCTATGTGAAAAAGACACCTAATATTCTGCTTAAATGAGCTTAAAGGTTTAGCAAAGTAACATATAAGATGTCCCATAGTGAATGAATGTCATTCCATTTAGAGAAGTGATTCTCAACCTTAGCTGCATTTTAGTCACCTAGAAAACTTTTACAGCTCCAAATTCCATGGCTACACCACCATCATTGAACCAGAATCTTGGGATGAAGACTTCAGAATTTTGGAGAATGTGTATCCAACATTGGGAACCATTACTATAGCATAATATTCAGAATTTCTTCTCTTTTACCAGGTGCACTATGTCATGTCTGATATCCAAAGACACAATCTGCAATGCTTCCATAATCCTGTGTAGTCTAACTCCTAAGTATACTCAGAATCTTTGATTATAAACACTTACCTTTCTGGCCTTGAACCTGTGTACCAGCTCCAGGTGAACTCCCGGCGGGCTTCTGGATTATGGGTAACCTTGGCAACAAAGAATTCTGCGTGTACAAATCAATTTAAAAAATAGCAGAAGACTTGGAACAGACACTTCACAAGAGAGGGTATATGAATAAGTACATAAGAAGTTTCCCAACATTTTTAGTCATCAGGGGAATACATTTTAAAGCCAAAATGAGATATAATTTCACAACTACTGACAATACCAAAAGACTAACAGTGCTAATGATCGGCAAGGATAGAGCAACTGGGACTCTCATACAATGGTGATGAGAGCATAAAATGGCACAACTACTAAACTAAAACCCTCACTTATCCCATGAACCAGCAATTCCTCTCCTAGGAAGTCAAAATAAATATCCACTAGAAATACTCAAGAATGTTCATAGTAACTTTATTCATGACAGTCCAACACTGCAAGCAACTCCAATATCCACCAACAGGGAAACGGATAGACAAATCGTGCTATATTTGTACAATGGAATACTACACAGCAATAAGAAAGAATGAAAAATTAACGCACGCAAAAACACAGGTGAAACTCAGAAGCATTATGTTGAGTGAAAGAAGCATGACACAGAATATGTGCTGTGTGGTTCTATTTATATGAGGTTCAAAGAGAGGAGGAAAAACTAATCTATGGTCATAGAAACCAAAGCAGTTGTTTTCTGGGAGGTGGGAGGCGCACAGGATTGACTGGAAAGGGGCCAGAGAATGAGTGAAATTTTTGGAGTGATAATTCTAAATTCTAAAGCTTCATTGGACTGGTATTTACCATGTGAATACAATTGTCATAACTCATAGAACTGTACACTTGAGATCCATGCGTTTTATTGTATATACATTGTACCTCAAGTGAAAAATCATACAAGAAGAAGGCTGCAGTCCCTAAGACCACATATCATTGATTCCTCTCTTCAGGAGGCTTCTCGACCTTCGCTGAGGTGAGGATGGGCATAAGCTCTGAACAACACTCTGGGCAAGGCTGGGGTCCCACATCTTCCTCCACATAAGGGCAAGAACCCAGCAGTGGCAAAGTGAAGGAGCAATCAGAGTCTACCAAGTATGCCATTCTGCAGTTCTGCTGGAGGTTGGGGTGTGTAAAGGAGAGGCGGGCAACAGAAATGGCCATTGAATGCCAGGCTGAAGAGCTTGATCTTAACCATAGGTGATGGAGTCTGCTGGAGATTTTGAGCAGAGAGTTTCTCAAATAAATGCCTTCTTCTTGAAGGTTTCACTGATTCACCTTTCATTTTTCTTAATGCCTTTTTGAATTCAGAGGAATTCATAAAACTTATTGGCCGAAGTTCCTCCTCCTGGATTCTATCAAACTCATAACCTTAGTCTTCTGATGATGAGCAAAAGCATGAAGGCTGCTGTTTGCTTTGGATTCAGACTTGTTTAATCCTTTCTCAGTACCAGGGAGATGCTTTGATGGAAATTTTCCCGAGAAGCTTATACGCTTGGGTCCATTTTCCTCATCTCCAATTCATTCCTCACACTCTGCAATCATTTCTCTTTCCACTATTCTTAAACCACTCTCATAGAACGCTAACCCTATTAATTAAGACTCTGTAATAGTTTACCCAGCACGGTAGAACAAATTACCCCAAACTCAGTTTCATTAAAACTGTGGTAATCATTTATTATCTTTCATGTTTTTTGTGGGTTAGGATATCAGACAGGGAACCACCAGAGTGGCTTGTCTCTGCCCTATGAGGTCTTGAGTTGCAGCTAGAAGACTTGAAGACTAGAGACTGGAATCAGTTGAAGGCTCATTCACTCATGTCTAGTGATTGAATCTGACTGTCAGCTGAGATCTTAGCTGGGATTGTTGGCAAGAATATCTACACATGGCCTCTCCAAGTGGCTTAGGTTCCCTTACAGTATAGTTGGGTGGGTTGCAGAGGCAAACAGAGAGAGTGAGGTGGAATCTTTTCCTTTTCATACCGTAGCATAGGATTTCACACAGCATCACCATGCCAAACTCCAGTGGTTAGGGCAGTCACAAGCCCCTCCCAGACTCAAGGAATGGGAACACAGACACAGTCACGTTGCATATAGAGAATGTACAATAGTATATAAATACACCGATGTAGCCATCTTTGAGAAAAACAATCTGCTACACTCTTTAGCTTTTGTGTTGTAGAAAATCCAAGACTTACTGGCTTAAGCAATGAAGAAGTTTATTGAGTCACATATGTGAAAACTCCAGGGGTGGGCCTGACTCCAGATAAGGCTTGACGAAATCCTAAGCTGTCATTCGAACCTGGTTTCTCTTTCTTCATCTCTGGGCTCAGCATGTTCTGTACTACCTTTTGTCTCAGAATCCCCCCTCATAATGACAAGATGCTGCCACACATCCTCCATCCACATATCCTCTCTTGCTTAACTACTTCAGGAAAAGAAAAGTCTGCTTTTCTGATATTTCACACAAATACCCAGGAAACTGAGTTTCTTTGGCTCTAATTGTCCTGAGGACTTGGCTTGTGCCCATCCCTGAACAATTTACTGTTGTCAAGGAAATATTCTGTATGAGCCAGCTCAGACTTGAGTCACACATCCAACCTCTGGAGCTAGGGGCAAGGTCAGCATCACCCAAAGTCACAAGTCTTCTGCAACAGCGATTAAATGATCCCTACCCCTGGAGTTTTCACATGTGTGAGTCAATACACTTCTTCTTTGTTTAAGCCAGTTAGTCTTGGGTTTCTTGTAATATGAAAATGATAGAGTCTGCAGCAGACTGTTTATTCCAAAGATGACTGTATCCATCTATTTATCTCATTGCACACTCTCCTCTTGCAATGTGAGTGATACACCACCAATTGAAAAGTGAGGTTATACTTCTCAGACATCAGGAGTTTATATTTCTCACATCATAAAAAGCTAGAGTCACGACTTCCCCTGGTCCACTGACTGAGAATCTACTGCAAGTACAGGGGGCATGGGTTTGATACTTGGTTGGGGAACTAAGATCCTGTAAGCCATGCAGCATGGCCCAGAGATTAAAAATAAAAAGCCTAGAGTCATACAGCTACTGGTGTCCATCCAGTGGGAAATGATTCAGGGCTGGTAGAGCTGTGACTCTCTTGATCTTCCTACTTTTTCTCAAAAGATAGATGCCCCAGCTCTAGTCATCGTATCTGACTAGACATTATGACTCCTTTGTGTCTCACATCACATTGCCACTGCTTGCCGTAAAAGCAATCAGGAAAGTGAGTATGGAGTAAGTAAGAGAGAAGAGGGATGGGAATGATGTTAAGTTATTCAACCCACTTCAGTCCCAGACTTGTCACCTTCCTCTGAATCACATGGCTCCAATAAGAAGGACTGTGTCTTCTATAACAAAATCAGAGTCACTTACTGTAAGAAGGCTAATAAAATGCTGGATGGCAAGGGTGAAAAATGACCACTAACTCCATGTCTTTTTAAATTCCTCAAGTCTTTTATTTCTGTGAGAAGCTAGAAGAAACTCTCACAAACTCTTACTGGTAATTGCCAAATTCTGTAGAAGTTTCAGTTCAGTTCAGTCACTCAGTCGTGTCCGACTCTTTGCGACCCCATGAACCACAGCACGCCAGGCCTCCCTGTCCATCACCAACTCCCAGAGTCCACCCAAACCCATGTCCATTGTGTCAGTGATGCCATCCAACAATCACATCCTCTGTCATCCCCTTCTCCTCCTGCCCTCAATCTTTCCCAGCATCAGGGTCTTTTCAAATGACTCAGCTCTCTGCATCAGGTGGCCAAAGTATTGGAGTTTCAGCTTCAACATCAGTCCCGCCAAAGAACACCCAGGACTGATCTCCTTTAGGATGGACTAGTTGGATCTCCTTGCAGTCCAAATGACTCTCAAGAGTCTTCTCCAACACCACAATTCAAAAGCATCAATTCTTTGGCACTTAGCTTTCTTTGTAGTCCAACTCTCACATCCATACATGACCAATGGAAAAACCATAGCCTTGACTAGATGGACCTTTGTTGGCAAAGTAATGTTTCTGATTTTTAATATGCTGAGTAGGTTGGTCATAACTTTCTTTCCAAGGAGCAAGCGTCTTTTAATTTCATGGGTGCAATCATCATCCGCAGTAATTTTGGAGCCCAGAAAAATAAAGTCAGCCACTGTTTCCACTGTTTCCCCATTTATTTGCCATGAAGTGATGGGACTGGATGCCATGATCTTAGTTTTCTGAATGTTGAGCTTTAAGCCAACTTTTTCACTCTCTTCTTTCACTTTCACCAAGAGGCTCTTTAGTTCTTCTTCACTTTCTGCCATAAGAGTGGTGTCACCTGCATATCTGAGGTTATTGATATTTCTCCCAGTGATCTTGATTCCAGCTTGTGCTTCTTCCAGCCCAGCGTTTCTCATGATGTATTCTGCATATAAGCTGAATAAGCAGGGTGACAATATACAGCCTTGATGTACTCCTTTTCCTATTTGGAACCAGTCTGTTGTTCCATGTCCAGTTCGAACTGTTGCTTCCTGACCTGTATACAGGTTTCTCAAGAGGCAGGTCTGGTATTCCCATCTCTTGAAGAATTTTCCACTGTTTATTGTGATCCACACAGTCAAAGGCTTTGGCATAGTCAATAAAGCAGAAATAGATGTTTTTCTGGAACTCTTGCTTTTTCGATGAAGCAGCGGGTGTTGGCAATTTGATCTCTGGTTCCTCTGCCTTTTCTAAAACCAGCTTGAACATCTGGAAGTTCACGGTTCACATATTGCTGAAGCCTGGCTTGGAGAATTTTGAGCATTACTTTACTAGCGTGTGTGATGAGTGCAATTGTGCGGTAGTTTGAGCATTCTTTGGCATTACCTTTCTTTGGGATTGGAATGAAAACTGACCTTTTCCAGTCCTGTGGCAACTGCTGAGTTTTCCAAATTTGCTGACATACTGAGTGCAGCACTTTCACAGCATCATCTTTTAGAGTTTGAAATAGCTCAACTGGAATTCCATCGCCTCTGCTAGCTTTGTTCGTGTGCTGCTTCCTAAGGCCCACCTGACTTCATGTTCCAGAATGTCCAGCTCTAGGTGAGTGTGAGTGATCACACCTTCATGATTATCTGGGTCATGAAGATCTTTTTTGGACAGTTCCTCTGTGTATTCTTGCCACCTCTTCTTAATATCTTCTGCTTCTATTAGGTTCATACCATTTCTGTCCTTTATTGAGCCCATCTTCACATGAAATGTTCCCTTGGTATCTCTAATTTTCTTGAAGAGATCTCTAGTCTTTCTCATTCTACTGTTTTCCTCTATTTCTTTGCATTGGTCTTTTTTTCCCCCTTTATTTCTTTGCATTGTAGAAGTTTAAGTAATTTTGTTATTGGATCTCTTTTTCGCATTTGTTGCTGTTGGTTTCTCCTGTTGCAACTCATTGCTTCTTCACTAAAGCTATGTTTCCCCTGCTTCTGTGACACTGAGCTCTTTTGGTTGCCTTGAACCCCTCTGGCCATATGATTTATGCATTTGAGAGGCCCTTCTTCCTCATTCTGCCCCTACCATGGACCTGACTGCAGTCAAACACCTTTCTTATTCTATCTGTTCCCTTCTCTTCGTCAAGTTCCTTAACTTGATTGCTCAGTTCAGCTATCTCCTTACTTCTGTAATAAGGAAATTTAAGAGTGTTAATCTTCCTGTAAGTAGAGATTTGGCCCATTCCCATAAGCTTTGTTATGTAGTGTTCTCCCTTTGGTAAATATCTAAATAGATTTTGCTTTCCTTGAATTTATTTTGTAATATGAATTATGCATATTCTGCTTTCTTTTTTGTTTGCACTTGCCTGTTGTCTTTTCCTAAAGGTTATGTTTAATGTTTCTGCTCATTCATATGTTGCACACACTTGACTTAAACACACGCACTTAACTTTCATCTAGCACACATATGGACCCTCTTTATCCTCTATGTTGATTAATTCAAATGCCACTGGCACATGCCCAGGGATTTCTGAACTTAGGGCCCACTAATGAAAGCACTTTGGACATCCTTGATATACTTCATGGCAGAGATGTTAAGGGAGCTGAACCAGGCAGGATTTTTTGGTTGCCAACAACAGAAATCAGTTCTGGCTAATTTAAGAAAAAATTATATGGGCTAGCTCACAGCAGAAAAGGAAAGGCTGAAGAATTAAACTCACCCATCACCCACAGGCCGGGTGGCGCTAAGTGGTAAAGAACCATTTGCTAATGCAGGAGAGCAGGAGACACGGGTTTGATCCCTGGTTCAGGAAGATCTCCTGGAGAAGGGAATGGCTACCCACTCCAGTACTCTTGCCCAGAGAATCCCATAGACAGAGGAGCCTGGCAGGGCTGTAGTCCATGGGGTCACAGAGCAGGACACGACTGAAACGACTTCACCCAGCACACAGCACGTCATCCACAGGGAATGTTTCCCACCACCTCTTATGGAAATATTCAAATCCATTAAACATAGGAGAATAATCTTTATTCCTTCCCCTGAGCAGACACTGCTCTAGGCAGCAGACAGTCAAAGGAGAGTATGAATGATGGCCTGCTTTTAAGACACAGATGTTTAGCATTGAGCTAGACTCAACAGCCTCCTTTCCTGACACTTTTCAGCATACGCCCTAAATTTCCTGCCAGGCACTTCCCTGGTGCACCAGGTTCTTTAATGCTCCCATAACGTTGATTATGCTGCTTCTTCTATTAGTATCTGTAATGCCCTCTCCCCCATCTTTACTTGGCAACCTTCTATTCAGTCTTCAAAAATCAAGCAAAATGTCACTACTATTGGGAAGTCAATAAATGACTCTCCCCTTTTCCCTGCACAGTTCAGAACTACTTGAGATGTAGACAGAGGGACTGGCTGATTGAGATTAAAATGTCATTTTTATTATTAATAAAGTCTAGGTTGGAGAATATAGCTTATGTTTGAGGTCAAATGACTTTGTTAATATTTGGCCATGGAATTAGTCAAACATTAAAAAAGATTTTTATCTATTAAAAGTACTATTCCAAACATTATTTTAAAAATGAGTTTTACCTTAGTTTATCTATTAGGTAAATAAAAAAGCATTTTTTACCAATGATAATATTTTAGTGAATATCTTATGATTCAATGTATTTTAGTGTTTTTAAAACTTTAAAAATAATTTACGATATAGAAATTTGATGATCTATGCTCATGTCAGCTTTTTAAAATGTTTGTTTTGAAGCTGTCCTAGCTAAAAAAGATGCCTCACAGTGATATGTAGATCCAAGACTCTGTTATGTATATCAAAACCTGATTTCTTCTTTTAACTATATACTCCTACTGCTTTTTCTTAAACTTTAGCTTGTAAATTTCCATTTTCCTTTATGTTAATCAATTTTTTCCTGCAAACTATTTGCAAGATGTAGCATTACAATAATTTTAACAAATGAGTTTTTAAAAATCCACTGATGCTCTTTATCTTGAAGATTTTAAAACTGGTTAATAATTTTTTTCCATTTGCTATCTGTGCATAAGTAAATTTTATAGGTGACTCTCACTGGTTTTTTTTTACAATAGAATCATGTTATTACAGAAAATGCTTTTTCACAATTCTCCCTGCATTTATCTAGTTTTTCCCCAGCTTTATTGAGATATGATAAGCTGTACATATTTAGAGTGTACAATCTGACATTCCTGTACACCTATGAAACTATCAACAAAATCAAGGTGATGAACATATCCATCACCTCTGAAAGCGTTCTGTACTCTTTTCTAACATACCTCCTGGCCCTCTCCTCATTCACCTCCCAGCAATCATTGATATCCTGTAATACATGAGGCATGAAGGAACAGTTCAGAATATCTGGCAGCCCCATGTTGGCTTGTCCCAAAGAAAAAGCCCTGTATGTGCTGTTCTTTCCTCTAGATTCATCAGACACCAATCGTAAGCCACTACTCCATTTAAGGTGTTCTGTCCATGAGAATGCATGAAACCTGGGATAAGGAGGTTCCTTCCTCAACAGTTACTGTGATGTTTACCCTCATCCTCATACAGAGTTCATAACTCTTCTGGACTCCCACCTTATAAACACCTCTGTAAGAAAATGTCAATAATTATACTCAGAATTCCTGGAAGATTAGCACAGAATATGTTGAGACTGCTCTGCACTTGTAGAAGGTGGTAGAATGTCAGATGGAGTTTCAGAGACAGATTAAAGTTACATTTTATGTGTTACATCCATCTCCATTTCCCAATCCAGAAAGCAAATTCAGGTCTCCCTGAATCTGCATTACAGGCAGATTCTTTACCATCTGAGCCACCAGGGAAGCCCTTCATCTCCATTTACTCTAGGACAATGTCTAATTGAATTTTAAGAATAGCTTACTCATTTCTGGTTCTGTCAGGTCCTGGCTATGGCACAGGGCTCTTTGCTGCAGGCCTCGGGCTTCTCTCTAGTAGTGGCATGCAGACTCCAGAGAGTCCATAATTGTGGCTCATGGGCTTAATTTCCCCATGGCGTGTGGGATCTTCGTTGCCCAACCAGAGATAGAACCCACGTCCCCTTCACTGGAAGGCAGATTGTCAACCACTGGACCACCTGGGAAGTCCCAACCCTAGCTGGATCTTTATATGTAAAAATGGTGATGGCCAGAGAGCCAAGACCAGGTTTGATGCGGAGCAGAATAGAGGCCCTGTGCCAGTGCTGAGAGAACACACACATCTAGACATCCAAAGGTTTTTCCAAGGGCCGTTGTGGTAACTAGCCTCCAAGATGGTCCCCAGTGATGCTCCTCTCCCGGCCTTCACTCCCTTCTACAAAGAATGGTAACCTGTGTAATCTATGGGATGTTATGCTAGTGATGGAGAGTGACTTCCAAGATGAGGTCATAAAAGATGGTGTGACTTTTGCCTCGCTCTTTCTTGGATGTCTCACTCCAGGGGAAGCCAGCTGCCATGCTGTGAGGACACTCCAGCAGCGCTATAAAGAGGTCGACACGGTGAGAAGCTAAAGCCTTCTGAGCAGCTGTATGAGGCCATTGTGGAAGTGGATCCTCCAGCCTCCAGGCCAACATCTTGACTGCCATTTCACAAAAAATCTATTACCGTTGACATTATCTCGTGCTTTGCAGGCTGTCTGGTTACTCAACAGCTTCTCTGATGGGCTGTGAGCTCCTTGAATCCTGAGCCTTGAACTTGGTCATTTAACTCTGTCCCAACACAGCAGACAGATGAAAGGCTCAAAGAGAGTATGTTGGATGAATGATAACTGCCTTCTAGCCAAATGAATGAACGCTGGAGTGAATTGTGTGAGGGAGATTCCCAGGGTTCTTAAGTCAAAAAGCAGAGACTTCATCCAAGGGTCTTTCTGAAAAAGCAGACCTAGGTCTCATAATAGCAACATCCAAGGGAGAGACTACTTTCTCTTGGAAAGACTGCCAACACCCTCCCCTCACTCCCACCGCCAACCTCTGCCCCAAATAATGGACAGAGCGGGAAGAGTCTTCAGGTATCACTGCAAGAAGAAATGTCACTGGGTAACTGTGCATGGCATAGCAGGATTAGAGCAAGGAGACAATAACTACCCTATTAATACCTCACTTCATAGCTTACTTTTCCAACAGTTTTCTGAGGCATTCAGAGATAGGCCTGTAGTTTCGTTTTGTTGAAGAGAAAACAGAATCAGAGAAAGAGAGCAATGAGCCCAAATTCACACGGAAAGGAAGTAATCCTTGTATTTCAAACAGAGAATTGTTACAAAGCTCCCCAATGCCCTTCTCAAAAGACTCTTGTCTCCTGAGACTCGGCCCAAGCCTGCACTCACCAAAGACTCCTAGGCAGAGATGAAGTTAGAAGTAGTTTCCTTCTTGCTGAGAACACTTTCAGCCTATTTGCAAAGAAATCCCAACAAACCAAGTGTGAAGGGAGAGGGGTGCAAGACTTGTGAAATGGAAGGGAAAGGATTAAAGAAGTTTCTGGATGGCAAAATTCAGCTGTAGGTCATTAAGAGCCCCTCCCTCCTCTTGGAAACCAGCTTGGGATGATGTTCTGAGCCTGAAATTCCCACTCCTTTTCGCTGAACTCATTATGAATGTTGGAGAGTGATGTGTTGGAGGAGCAGAGTTGTGGAAGGGAGAAGGGCATTGTCTGGATTTCCCCAGTTGACATCATTTATGTCCCCTTCTCTATACTCGTGATGCACTTTATACAGGCTTCTATCGTGGGCCTTAACAACCTACTTCTGTCTAAATCTTAAGAACTCTTTTCTGGGATATTTGACAAAGAATGAATGATTTCTGCAGTTTCTCAGGAACCATCTAATAAACATTAACAATTGAGATGAGGATGAAAGAAGAGATAATTGAATGTCAGTATTTACAAATGCTTCTGCCTCCTCTCTTTACCCTCTCACCAGGAGAGTAACAGAAGCTGAGAGCAGACTGGACTGCTCTTCAAGAGAAAGGATGGGAGCAGGGAAAGAGGAGGAGGGAAATCAGTAGAGGTTGAGGATGAGAAGAGTTGGAGACTGTCAAATGAACTGTCACCCTCAAGAGTGGAACTGTAGGAGCAGGGCTTTGTAAGAAGGATTTTCAGAAAATAGCTGTATGTTTTGTGATATAACTCCCCTCTGTTTTCAAGGATATTCTGCAAAGATTTATACTACTTTTCAATGCTTCTCAGAAGTTGCATTTGTTTAATGCATCACGAACCTAATTTTGTCCTCAAAGCAATAAGATACTTTCCAGTTAAGTAATAATACTTTTTTTTTTCTTTTTTTTGGTGACAGCACACTGCTTGCAGGATCTTAGCTCCTTGATGAGGGATTGAATCCAGGTCACAGCACTGTAAGCACCAAGTCCTAACCTCTGAACCACCAGGGATGTCTCATAACACTTTTGATATTATTACTACAAATCGCAACTACTCTTTGTTGAATGCCTATAATATGCCAGGTCTAGAATTCTGTAATCTCATTCAGTGCATTTAATTTTTTTCTAATTGACTGCAAATAATTTCGTATGATTATTGATTCATACATAGAGAATTGCAGTTATAATCTATTCCTGGAGTCATAAACTCACATGTCTATGGGGATCAGGTACTAGTGAAGTGGGCCATGGTTAGCAGTATAAAATTGATATTGACCATGGGAGTCAAGTGATCTAAAGGAGGAACAGAGACTGATCAGATGGAGATTTCATGCCCCTAGGAGGGAATTTCTGCTTAGTCCTAGTTAGTTTTATCCTGAGAAAATGTGCTCTTATTGTTACTGGACTTTGTGTAATTATTCCCAGAGAAGCTAGAAATGCCTTTTGTATATTCCTGATTTTTAAATTTTGTGTTCTTTGAAACATTTAAATATAAATCTCTAGGGTAACTACCTTATGTCCCCTATTAAAATGGGGCAAAGAACAAAATAAAATTAGTGTCATTGATAAGAGAAGCTTAAGCCACTTGGCTCTTGAGAAAAAATAGAGATCAGAATGAGGACAGGGTTTGTTGCAAAGTTTCCGTAGAAACTTGGTTTCTTTATTACCCAGTTTGTGTACTTTAAGTCTGTACTTTTCTAACTGAACCCTGGATTTCCCTAAAGGAACTGTGATTCTAGATGAGAATAATATAGTGAAATCGTGAAGTAGAGCACTCAAATTAAAAAGGTAGGCTGTACTCCAGCTAAGGGAGACGACCAACTCTGTTCTGGGCTTCTCTCCACTTCCAACTACAGTGATTTCTGGGACTGGATCCTATTGGTAGTCCAGAGGTGAAATCCATTTCTTAATCCTTCTACCTGCATGGTGCACTCCTGCTGAGTTCTGTGTCCTCAGGTTAGAGAAGAGAGTAAGAACAGAGAAAAGGAATGGGAGTGGGAAAAAGAGAGGGAGGTGTAGATTCTCAGGCTCAAATGATGTCAGAGCAGGGAGGAACCTCAGATAGCCGTCCAGTCCAATTTTCAAAAATCCTTTATTTTTTTTATATTGTGAAATTAAGATATTCTCTTCTGCCTTCATTTATAGATGAAAGAACAAGCTCATAAAGTGACTGTGCAATGTCATAGTGAAGTGCAGGGACAGCTTTCACAGAGAGAACTGGGATTGAACCTGATTATTGCCGACAGAAAGGGAAGAGGCTGGAATGTTGGCAAGTTTCATTCAATTTTCTCTTTTCATGTCTGAGAAGAGACTGGAAAGAAAAAGACAAGGACTGTGTTTAAGTACAGATGTGTGCTCAGGCTCAGTCCTTAGTCCGACTCTTGGTAACCCCATGCCTACAGCCCACCAGGCTCCTCTCTCTACACGGTTCTCCAGGCAAGAATACTAGAGTGAGTTGCCATGCCCTCCTCCAGGGGATCTTCCCAACGTACTATGATTCTGTGCTCAGAGTTCTATATTGCTATTTTACTTAAGTATTACCACTCCCCTGGGGTAGTTATTCTCATATTAGAAATAAGGAAATTGGGGATCAGAGGGCTAATTAACTTATCCAGTGTCACACTACTAGAAATATGGAGTAACTACCAATAGAACCTCGGTCTCTCTGACCCTCAAGTTTCGGTCCCATGTCCACTTAACCTCTGTGCAATAATAGTTTATGAAAAGAATGATGATATTTTCACTATCATGGCTGTATTTCTTCTTCTTCTTCTTCTTTTTTTTTTTTACAACTTTGCAAGCTTACTTTCTATTTACAACTACTACAAAATATTGGCTATATTCCCTGTGTTGTACATTACATCCTTGAGCCTATCTTACGTTCAGTACTTTGTACCTCCCCCTCCCTTACCCCTATATTGCCCCTTTCTACCCATCTCCATGGGCTTCCCAGGTGGTGCTAGTGGTAAAGAACCCATCTGCCAATACAGGAAACACAAGAGATTCCGTTTCCATCCCTGCGTTGGGAAGATTCCCTGGAAGAGGGCATGGCAACGCACTCCAGTATTCTTGCCTGGAGAATCTCATGGACGGAGGAGGCTGGCAGGATATGTTCCATAGGGTCACAAAGAGCTGGACACATCTGAAGCGACTTAGCACGCATCCTTCCCCACTCCAACCACTAGTTTGTTCCCCATGTCTGTGAATCTGCTTCTTTTTTGTTATATTCACTAGTTTGCTGTATTTTTTAAATTCCATATATAAGTGATATCATGTAGCATTTATCTTTGTCTTATTTCAGGATAAGTGTGTATTAATTATGCAATTTTCCAAATTTTATTCTGAAGTGGGAGAGTGGAAAATAAGTACCTAGCGTGCTGCAGTCCATGGAGTCACAAGAGTCAGACACAACTGAGCAACTGAACAGCAACCCACCGACAACCCACAAGGAAAGGGAAAAGAGTCCTGCTGCTCAGACACAGGGCACCATATTTTGGTAAGCAGTGAAGAAAACCCAGCAGAATCGGGTTCGCAGGCCATCTTCCACCATAATCTAGCCGTTTGACCTGGTCTTTGTTTTCTCATATGTAGAATGGTACAAAGAAAAGATTAGATCAAATGAATTATGAGGTTCCTTCCAACACTAAGGTCTATATTTCTAAGGCTAGATAGAGGTGCCCAGTGGGAAGACGTTTTTAAATCAGCAAGAAAGCTAACAAGCAAAAAAAGAAAGAAAGAAAGAATAAAAGAGTAGAAGACAGGTAGACTACAGAGAATATTTAATCCAGCATCTAAAACATTGACAAGAGACATCTAGTCTGTAGAAATGAGCCCTTGCGCCAGTGAGATAAGCCATGGCGTCTGGGCCAGTTCTGATGGTTAGAATTCCTTATAATGAGTCGAGATTTCTTTCTTAGTCCTAGCAGTGCCATGGGGACCACACAGCCTATTTCAAATACACTTCCCTGAGTTAGTGCTACAAATGTTGGAAAATAGTGAGCATATCCCCTGAGTCATCTCTTCTCCAGGTTAACTATCCTCTGGACTGTCTTTCATCTTTCAACAGACATGGTGTCAAGTCCCTTGACCCAGGCTTATTTATTCAACAAACATTAGTCAGGCCATACACATGTGCCAGATTCTGTGGGTTGTTGCTGTTGCTGAGTCACTAAGTCGTGTCCAGACTCTGCGACTGCATGCACTGTAGCCCACCAGTATCTATATGCATGGGATTTTCCAGTCAAGAATACTGGAGTGGGTTGCCATTTCCTTCTCCAGGGGATCCTCACAACCCAGGGACCGATCTAGTACCTCTTGCACTGACAGGCTGATTCTTTACCTCTGAGCCACCATGGAAGCATAACTTAGAATACAGAAGAGTGACTTAAAAGTAAGAGTAATTTAGAATACAGAAAGTGAGTAAGATGTAGTCCCAGTACTCAAGTGGCTTAAATACGGACCCAGTTCGCAGCATCCCTGAAAATTTACATCAGTAACATCACAGATCACTGATCACAGGTCGGCATAATGAGTATAATAATAATGAAAATTTTTGAAGTATTATAAGAATAACCAGAACAGATACTAACTGAGCTGTTGGAAAAATGGCCCCAATAGATTTGCTCAATGCACAGTTGCCACAAGCCTTCAATTTGTAAAAAAAAAAAAAAAAAAAAAAAAAAGGAAACCTCAGTATCTGCAAAGCAGAATAAAGTGAAGTGCAATAAAATAAGCCATGCCCCTCTTATCTAATGGGGATGACAGACAGAGAATCTCCTAAACCATTGTACCAACCCTAGCAGAAAGTGTGCAAGTCTAGTGGGAGTCCAGGAGGAAATAACTCCGCCCAGGAGGTCAGGAAGGCTCGAGGAGGAGGTAAGACTTCTGCCTCCATAGGTCCATGCACAAATTATTTTATCTTCCTCTCATCCAAGGACTTTACCTCCTTCTGTCTTCTTTTCTTGGCATTTCTCTAACACATCCTGTTGGAGTGTTATGTTTCAAGAAAAAAACTTTAAAAATATATTCATCTGCCACCTTAGAAATGTTTTCATAAGAAAAAAATTTAGCAGCTTGTGACAAGAATGACTATTTCAGCACATAAAGTCTGAGATAATCTCACCAGCTCCCATTCTTCTGACAGTCCACCCAACCTGGCTTCCTCTCTTACATCATTTACTTTTTCTTCCTGTCTCTTTCAGTCTTTCTCTCAATCTCTCTTTCAAGGCATTTTTATATTCTCATGGTTATTCCTCACAACACAACCTCTTTTGAAAAAAATTAACTCAAAGGGGTTAAGCAAGGAGAACAAGCTCAGAAGTCTCAGAAGTAGGATTTGAACCTAACTACTCTGATAAATATTCATATTCAGTTATAGGAAATAACTCACAAGGTTTCTACCTAACCCTTTGCTAATCCGTTATATTTGAAAATATAATCATTTCCATAACACACCAAAACTCAGACTTAACTCTCCTTTCTAGTTGCCCTCTAGTTGCCCTTGAATAGAATATCTTCTCCTAACTGCTTTTAACCTGTTTCTACTAAAGGTACATATGTGCAAACATTCCATCATCACTTTCACATCAAAAAGTCACCTTCTGACAATGTCCTGAGGAGGCAGATTTGTAAAAGTACTTTGTTTTATCTTGGAGGGATGTAGCATGACATAATAAACACAGTGTTTCCTAAACTTCAGTAATTTGTATGCTTCTTTCATGATTTTTATCACATGCTTATACCAGTTGCACATCTTTTAAAAAATATTTTAATTCACCCACCTTTAAACTTAAGTTTTTTGTTAATATTTGTTTGTTTATATATATATTTATTTTATTTATTTGACTGTGCCAGTTCTTAGTTGCGGCATGCGAGATCTTCAATCTTCGCTGTGGCATGAGAATTCTTAGCTGTGGCCTCTGGGGTCTAGTTCCCCGACCAGGGATCAAACCCGAGCCGCCTGCACTGGGAGCCACAATCTTAGCCACTGGAACACCAGGGAAATTCTTCAACTTAAGTTTTTTGTTTTTTTTTAAATTTTTTTTTTATTAGTTGGAGGCTAATTACTTCACAACATTTCAGTGGGTTTTGTCATACATTGATATGAATCAGTCAACTTAAGTTTTAAAGGAAGCTCTAGATTACTATATAATATCCCTATCCATAAAATCGAAGTGCTTTTTATGTTTCCTAAACATTTAAATAAAGGCATAACTATTAGTATCTTTACATATTTGTCTTGAACTATTTCAAATGATCTCAGGAGCACGCTGGTGAAACCGGGGCTGTTGCCATTTGCATCGTGGTCACGTCGGAGCTGTTCAGGGCACAGCCTGCGGGCATACACATTAACCCTGAGAAAACCGTGGGAACCTTAAAAATAGCGGAAAATGCAGAGAGTGTTTGGTGGGAGCCTGTGAACCTGTGCTCCCGCTGCACACTGCCACTGATTTGCCGTGTGACTGTGGACAATCCTCCCCCCTCTCTGGACTCCATCTTCCAGATCTAACCAATAAGGTGGTTGAATTGGAAGAGCTATAACATCCTTGTTTAGTCACTATGGTCCTTTTTTTGAGTAGTTCTAGTCATTCTGGATATCATTCTGTGGCTTTTAGTCCCAAAGGAAAGCCTTGCTATTATTGTAATCCAATCAGATACAAATGAGTATTTATTAATAGATACTGAGGAAGAGAATTTTCTTTGTCCTTTGCTCTGGAGGTAAGATCCAGTAAATCTTCCAAGATAGGGTTCATGTTGGACAAGAGGGCAGCTCCAGGCAAAACTGTGGATTTGACATTATTGTTCAGAATCAGATACTATCACCGTGGTTGCTGTTTGTGAACGTTTCCCCCTCTTGACTAGAGAGTAAACTCTTTGAAGGGAAGCGTTGGAATCCTCACAGTACATTAACGTGGCAGGATCTCAGTAAATGCTTGAATATGGGAGCAGAAGGGAAAGGAGATGGGGAAGAAATCCGAGGGAAAGCAAGGAGATGGGACCGAAGGGCTTACCCTTTTATTTCTCAGAATAACAGAAATACCCTTACTCAGAATATTCTGAGAAGTAGTCTCAGAATACCCTTTTATTTCTCTAAATCATTTTGGTTCCATATGGGAGGGACACCTAGATGTGAAGGGAATTTTTTCACTATTCCTGTTTCCTGTTTTAATTTTCAATTATGCATTGTTTCATACAGTGGAAATATCATGTAGGATGTTTTTCAAATACTTCACCATAGTTAAGACTATTTTGAGATTTCCTTTATGTATCTTTCTTTTCCTTAATGTATTTTTGACCTATTATTCATAAATGCATCTTATTTAAATGATTTAAATGCAATGCTAACAGTTAAATATTTCCACTAATTCTTTCATCTATTACAGAAATATTTTTGAACCCCTACTATGTGTCAGAAACCATGCTAAATATTGTTGAAAATATGATGATGAATAAGAAATGGTTCACAACTTTAAAGGTTTCACAGACTATTTGGGGAGACAGGTAAATTAGAACAGACCCTTGACACTTGTGATTTACTATTCTTTGTTTCAGCTATTCAATTCACAAACAGCCTCAAAGATCCATGACATTAATTTAATTGTATTCAGAATAATTATTCTGATATTATGGGCTGTTGAAAGGATTAACTGAGATAATGCATTTTTAAACACCTAGGATGAATTTAAATCAAGAACACTGTAAAAATATTGTATAAGAGGGACTCACTTGGCTAGCCAAGCCAATCAGAGGGTAAGTAACTGGGATGAGTTGCAAGGAGGAGGGAATCTGCACAGAATACCCCATTCTCCAAGTTTGGGTGAGAGATAACATTGCTAATAACCAATAAAAAGATGGTAGATCATGAAAAAAATATTAATCGATCATAGGAACTGTAAAACATAAGTCATGGTTCAATTTCTTGTGTGGCACTATTTTTAAAAACCACAAAGTATTCATCAAGGTTGGAAAGAAGAAGTATGAGCACCCTGGTGTAAATACAGTGAAGATCATTGCTCCTGCCGTCTCCATCTAGGGGAAGTTCTGCTTCCCTGTCTGCATAAATATAGTTGCTCATATCAATACTTGCACAACTCTGCATCATTTAGAACACATATTTATAACTCTTCTTAACTACCAATATTTGTAAACTCTGATGACATTCTTTGAAATTGTCAAAAGAAAAAAATTTTTTTTCTGTGTTTGCTTGCTCTCTGGCCTTCTTTCATCAGCAATGTTCTGAGCAACCTCTGTTCTCTGTCCATTTCTTTCTTTCTCTTTTGGCCCTTATGGGTTTTTTGTTGTTGTTGTTGTTTTGTTTTTTTCTTGCTGTTTCTTCTTTCTTGCTTCATCAGAATTGGTTAGTGAGTTGGTCAAAGAGACTTAGTGTCTCAGAGACCGGAAAAAAACAACCGTGTCCTAGTATGCTTGAAGTTTCAGAACCTTGGACAGCAACACAAATGCCCTCCCCATTTAAACATTCTCCTCATCTCTGCGGTATACAGTTAATAATGAGCAGGAATCATAAAGGTGTGTGTCAGGGACCTGCTATAAGACTCAATTAGGTAAGTGTTATCCTTGCAGAGTAACCAAAGAGCTGCAGGAGAATCAAAAAGGGAGAGATTTAACCTTCTTAAAGAATCTGGAAAAGTTTCATATAGAAAGGTGACACCACTTTGGGACCTCAGAGAATAAAAGTCATAACACACAGCTGTTTGAGCTAGAAGGGATCTCAGTTGTCCTTTTACACAATTTCGGTTTTGAAAAAAAGTTTTTCTTACTGTATCAGTACAATTGGCTGCATACAACAGAAAACCTAAATAAATAACTTAAAGACAAGGTAGAAGTTTGTAAGAGAAGTCCAAAGACAGTCAATACAGAGCTGACATGGAGACTTCACAGTCATCAGAAATCCAAGGTCTTTATTTCTTTCTCTTCCACTGTCCTTAGTGGATTCAATTCTGAAAGGGGAACTCAGGACCCAAGAGGGCAGTTCAAACTTCAGTCATTTTCTATGCAGAAAAAAAAAGAAGAGGGTGATAATGTTATCGCCCTGTTATCTAAGTGAGCCTCTTTTAAGGTGATATCCTAGAAGTTCACCTGCCACTTCCATTTACATCTCACTGGTCATCCCTGGCTTACAAGAGAGATTAGACAATGTAACATTTTGGATGCACATATTAAAGCCCATAACAAAATTAGAATTTTGTCAGTAAGGTAGAAGAGGAGAGGAAATATTAGATAGGCAATCTTCAGTCTCTGACACATTTAGTAAACTCCATAAGGGACCTTGGGGGTCATGTTCCCTGTATCCCAGAGCCTAGCACAGCAAATGAAAATGCGCATGAATAAATTTCATTTGGGGAAAATTGTGAGGCCTCTAATTCTTCACAGAAGGTTCTCCTCACTGCACTCTATTTCTCAGAATTTCCACTCACTCGTCCTGGTTCCTCTCTGAGTCATCCTGAGCAGGTTGACCTTTTCCTTTCATGGAAAGCATTTAGATATCTGGAGACACTTCTCATGTCCTGTCCTCTTCCCCCATATCTTTACTTTGCCAGGACCATTTCTCATAAGACATGACTCCTGGATTCTCCCTTTTAATTTGTTTTTTTTTTTAAACATAATTTTTAGCAATTCTTTACCTTTTTTGTTTTGTTTGAATTTTTGTTTGTTTTTGGCTGCTCTAGGTCTTCTTTGTGTGTGGTACATGGTTTCTTTGTTGCAGCGTGAGGGATCTTTAGTTGTGACCTGATCAGGGATTGAACCTGGGTCCCTGCATTGGGAGCTCAGAGTCTTAACAACTGGACCACTGTGCAAGTCCCTCAGTTTGGTTTTATGGAACTTTTGTCCCAGCCTGAAGCCAGGAATGAATGAATCCATTACAACCATGGGCAGGACTTAATTTCAGGTACTGTCTGGGCTCCGAACTGACTGACATGAAGCATTATAAATTATGCTATTAAATTTCCTTGCAATTAAAACTCTTACAAAACAGATGGGGGCAAAAGAGAGACACATGAAAAGTAAAACACCATCCCAAAAGCTGTTACTTGATATTCATAAGCTATTATCTCCCTGTGTTTTCTACAAATAGGGCCTGGCGTGGTAGAGGTTTGCCTTTTGGTTCCAATCCCAGATGCTGCTTTCCTATTTCCTTTGGGAGCTGGTCATCCAGGTCATGTACCCCTATTTCTCCTCTCTTCAAAGCCTTGGGTTTCTCTGATCAAAACACTATTCACACACTGTACCATGGGGCTTGCATTCTCTACCCTGCAGAATCAGTGGGAGCTTTTCTAGAAGATACACCCTCTAACCCAAGGCCTCAAATTTTCATGATCTCCCATTAAACATCCCACCCAGCCTTGAGTCCAGCTTATCGTTCTGCTTCTGAGTTCCTGGGTTAACTTTGCTTTCACATATTTTATGAATATATACTTTCACTCATGTAACCACCACAGACCAAGACGTAGAATATTTATTGCTCCCTAGAAGTTTCCTCTGTGGGCTTCCCGGGTGGCTCAGCAGTAGGGAATCCACCGGCAAAAATGCAGGAGACATAGGAGATGAGGGTTTGATCCCTGGGTGGGGAATACCCCCTGGAAGAGGAAATGGAAACCCATTCCAGTATTCTTGCTGGGAAATCCCACAGACAGAGGAGACTGGCAGAGTACAGTCCACAGGGACACAAAGAATCGGACACAACTGAGCACAAATATGCTCCTTTGTCCTTCCTTCTAACCAATACCCACTCCTCAACAACTGGCACCACTCTGGGTAGTTTTGCTAGCTTTTGAACTTCAGATCAGTGGGATTAGCCTGTAGGTACTTTTCTCCTTCACCATTATGTCAGGGAGATTCATCTGCGTTGTGTGTGTAACAGCATTTTGCTCTTTTCCATTGCTGTGCCCACTGTGGCAAGTGATTCAAAGATTTCAATTTGAGTCCAGGGCTTCCCTGGTGGCTAAGTAGTAAAGAATCCACCTGTCAATTCGGGAGACACGGGTTTGATCCCTGATCCAGGAAGCATGCTCCCACATGCTGCGGAGCAACTAAGGCTGTGAGCCACGACTGCTGAGCCCGTGCTCTGGAGCCCAGGAGCCTCAGCTGCTGAAGTCTGCTTGCCCTAGAGCCCACGCTCTGCAACAGGAGAAGCCGCCTCAATCAGAAACCCGCACTAGAGAGTAGCCCCCACTCACCACAGCTAGAAAAAAGCCCACACAGCAACAAAGATCCAGCACAGCCAAAAATAAATCAGTAAAAAAAAATAACTTTTTTCTGAGTCTAGAATGTGGTCAAGATTGAGAACCATGGCTCTAGAGTCAGGAAAAAAAGCAAGACTGGACTCCTGTCTCCATGACCTGGTTTTGTTCCTGAAATGTCCCATCATCAGATGCTCTTTGGGCTCGACTGGAAATTTAGCTTCACTCAGTTACACTCACTTGGCATCAGATTAATTTACAAGGGGCCTGGATGAGAAACAGCATGCTGGCAAGACAGCACCTGGTACTTCTCTTCATCAAGAGTTCTTGTAGTAATCCAGTAATCCAGCTCCCCGGGCCAAAGGAGACAAAAATCGTATCAGTGAATGTGTTGTGACAACTTCAGCTTAGAAATGCCCTTGCCCCTGGCCTTCCCTGGTGATCCGGCGGTTAAGAGTCTGCCTGCCATTGCAGGGGACTCAGGTTCAATCCCTGCTCTGGGAAGATTCCACATTCCTCGGGCAACTAAGCCCATGCGTCACAATTACTGAGACTGTGCTCCGGAGCCAGAGAGACGGAACTGCTGAGCTCACGTGACACGAGAACTGACGCCCACGTGCCCTCGAGTCTGTGCTCTGCAACAAGAGGGCCCCTGCAACGGGGAGCCCACACGCAAGGAAAGAGGAGCCCCTGCTCGCCCCCTGCTCGCCGCAGCTAGAGAAAGCCCGGCGCAGCGAAAAGACCCAGTGCAGCCAAATATGATCAATCAATAAATAATCTATCTGTTTTTTAAAAAAAGAAATACCTGTCCCAAATAGGAATCAATATCGTGTGTCCCACAGGCATAACTTTCAGGTTCTCTGGGGGAGATGAACCTACTTACAAGAGTCACTTAGGTACTTATATATCCTGGCCCAGATGCATTTTACCAACCAGGGGTTATTGTTACCATAACCAATGCTGCCTAATGCTATAGCTGACATTTCACCTTTATTACATTTCCAGGGGAATAGAACTATAAAGTTAGCCCAGATTGCTCCTAAGAGAAGGAGAAAGTAAATTCTCTATTCATACCCCCCTTTAGCTAACATACTAACCCTTATAGAAAACCCAACAAGTTCAGATTAGGTCTGAAAATGTCCTTTTTCCTTGAGTTTAAAACAGTTTCTGGCACATAAAGGTGCTTGATAGATGTTTGTCAATGAGCAAATTAATGATAAATAACAACAAACTGTTTGACTAAATAATAAAACTACTTGACTTCTGTGCTATATTGGGCAAGTCTTAATTTCCATTAAACCCCTGCATCCTCATTTGTAAAATGAGAATAATAATACCTCTCATCTCTATAAGATTATCAATCTATAAGATTGCCATAAGGATTAAATCGATGAAGTATATAAAAGCTATTACAAACAGCTACATTTAAACTTTATTCTTATCGATGGCGAGAGGAAACTTAGGGAGAGAAAGGGATTTGCGCCGCGTCACAAACGGTGGCAGAACCGCTTAGGTTTCCTGAACCCCAGCCCAGCGCCTGTCTGTAGTACCACAAGGCTCCTTATCCAGTTTATATGTAAAAAATCATAAATCTCAAACCAAGTAGGATTTTCGTCCAGGAGAAAAAACACTGTGAAAGTCCACTTTGCAGACTTACCACCCATCCTTTACAGAACACAGTCCATTAAGGGTGCTTCGCCTCGTGTTAAGGGGGAAATCAAAACTTTTCTCAAGGGCATAAGAAGCGAAAATTATGTTCTTAGCTTGCTGCTTATGTTCTTAGCTTGTTGTTCTTAGCAGACAAACAGCAAACAGAACCTCTAAGCATTCATTCTTGAAAGTTCTGGTTCCTTTTTCCCTTCCAACAGTCACTGCAGGGAGGGGAATGTGAAAAGCAAAATGATCAGAATGCAATGCAGGAACAAATCTCACTAGGAGTCAAATACCATTGTTAAAAAAAAAACAACAAAAAATGGTACCATGGCAGAAGCCCAAAAATCAGAGGCTTCCCCCAGTGTTCTTTGAATCCGTTTTTTTAAGCTGTTAGAAACAGCCTTAAAATAAACCTGCCATCTTGTGAGGACAGGAAGAAGGTTGCCCGTCTTTCCACCACCATCTGCAGGGCTAGCTCAGCTTTAGGCTTCCTTGAGCCACACTCCCCCGCCTCCAGCCTGTTCCTTACAACACCTCAGGGTGAGGTTGGTTATAGTCTTTTCCCCTAACTTAGCAAAATTTAGTTATAGTTAAAATTTGAAGTGAACCAAGAAGAGACCATAGAGGTTGTAACCCATTTCACAATGCATTTTTTTCTTATAATTTCACTTTCTCTAATACGGTTGACCCGGGAACAACACGGGAGTTAGGAGTGCCCACCCACCACACAACTGAAAATCCCTCTATAACTGATCGTCAGTGCTCCTGACCTGGGGTTCCTTCGTACCAGGGGCTCCTTCATACTCCCAGTTACTTCATATCTGCGCTTCCACAACTGATTCAACTAACCACTCATTCAACAAACAGTGAATCTGATTCAACTAACCATGCGTTCAACAAACAGTGGATCCTACAGTATTCGAGAAAATATATGCCATAAGGTCTGTGCAGCCCAAACCTGTGTTGCTCAAATGTCAACCGTAAGTTCTAACGCTGTGCTTGATCTATTTTTACTTATCACTCTGAGTTTGGATCAGGCTGGTCTGAGCAGGCTCAGGGCTCAGGCTGCATCTGACATTAGAGCTTGGTCTGCTGCTGGGGTCATGGCTCAGACTGATTGGTATCAGGATTCACCGTGTAGCTGTGATCAGGCTCAGTCTGTGCTGGGCCGTGTGCATAGTCTGTGACTAGAGAAGAGACCTGTCCGTGATCAACATTAGGCCTCAGTCTGTTCCAGAATCGGGTCTTAGCCTGTAGCAGAGATCAGATCTGTTTGTGGTAACCACTATGATTCAACCCATGGCGGAGGTTATAGCAGAAGACGGCTCTCTTCTAGGAAAGAAGGCCTGCTCACATTGATCAGGAGTCAGAAAAGGCCACTGAGGTGCGGTTAGACCAGGTGACTGAGCAGAAAGGGAACCAGAGAACCGAGGCTGGGAGGGTGAGGGGAGATCGAGATAGAGTCAGTGACCCCCATGACAATAGTTCATATTAAAAGAACTGCCGATATCAAGTGTTGGGGAGGATGTGGAACACCTAAAACATTTTCTCATATTACGGGCAGGAGTATAAACCGTACACCACCACCGAACAGCTGTTTGTCGGTATATATAAAGTTAGGTGTGTGTAGACCCTTTGCTTCAGCACTTTCATTCCCGGAATGAACAAACAGCTGCTACCTACCGTGTGGATAGGTCTCACAAAACTGTGTTAAGCAAGAGAAGCTAGACAGCAAAGAGTAGAAATTTTGTGAGTCCATTTATGTGAAGTTCAAGAACAGGCACAATTAATCTATGGTGGCTAGGAGCTAGAATAGGGGTTACATTTAGGGGGTGGTATGAGCAGGAGGCGCCTTCTAGAAAGGTGGTATGGTGTTTATTTTGAACTGGGATGGTACACAGTTGAATGTATTTAACAATTCACTGAGATAAACATTTAATATGTGCACATTTTATCCCATGTGAGTTAATTCTCATCGTGAAAAAAAGAAACAATATAGAAGTGTGATTGATTAAAGACTAGTTGGGGAGTTAGCTTCACAGGCCTGACTCTTCTGCCATGATAATTGTGATGTTACTGCCGGGTTTCTGGAGCCTGGAGGTTGGGCCTTAGGGGTTTGAGGAATCGCAGGGTGCAGCCCTTAAAGCGATCAGTTCAGTTTAGCTGCTCAGTCGTGTCCGATTCTTTGCAACCCATGGACTGTAGAACACCAGGCTTCCCTGTCCATCACCAACTCCTGGAGACTGCTCAAACTCATGTCCATCGAGTCGGTGATGTCATCCAACCATCTCATCCTCTGTCATCCCCTTCTCCTCCTGGTATACAAACAGTCACAGACTTGGTGTCAGGAGCCCTGAGTTTGGATCTTAACACTCCGCTCAGTATCTAACCCAGGAGGAAGCACTGGTGTGTGGTAATTGGTCCTGAGGTGAGTTACAAATTATTCATTGGTAATTATAAGTCACTGAAGCTTTTAGTAATTTTCTCTTAATTCATTTGAATTCATAACACATGCATTTGGTTAAAAAACAAATTAAATCTTATAGAAAAGTATACAGTGAAAAGTCCATTTTCCTCTCATCCCTAAGTCCGAACACTGGTCCCCCATTCCTCCTCTTGAGAGGCAACTACTGTCATCAGTTTTTTAAATCCAGAGACAGTCTATGAATATTCATGAATGATTTCCTTGAAGAAAATTAGAGCAGTTTCAAGGTATGCATATAATAACATTGCTTTGCATACTGAATACTTTATTTTCAAAATGAATTTAGGTTTTCATTATAAAAATAATACAGAATTATTTAAAGATTATATAAAGTAAAAGTGAATGCTCCCTCCATCCACTCTGCCCACATTTTACTCCTCAGTTACAGAGTTAACCACTGTGAACTCTCTCCTATATGAACTCACTGATAACTCGATACATGTGTAAACATACATAGAATATTACAATAAGTAGTACATTTGCAAACTGATTTTTTCATCAATAATGTATCAAAGATATAGTTTCACATGAATTGCATATAGTTCTTATTAGCCTTCTTTTAAGGCTGTGTAACATAAAATACTTTACAATAGGCGAGAAAGGGATAAAGATATGGCAAGAATTACAGTGGGAACTGTGTACACCTGAAAGCATCCTCTCTCAAAATGTCCCAGAAGAAAAAAAATTAAAAGCAGTTGATTTACTCCATCTTGGTCTCAGTTTCTCATCTGCAAAATGGAGACAACAATGAAAGCCCTG
This sequence comes from Muntiacus reevesi, assembly GCF_963930625.1. Classification (NCBI taxonomy): domain Eukaryota; kingdom Metazoa; phylum Chordata; class Mammalia; order Artiodactyla; family Cervidae; genus Muntiacus; species Muntiacus reevesi. The sequence goes on along the minus strand of NC_089265.1, from coordinate 56,604,049 downwards.
ATTGTCTCACAAGATTGTCACAAAGATTACACAGGAGGAGAATGAATGCAGAGTACTTTGAAAACTGAAAAGTGCTGTGTAGACATGGAAGACTGTTATTCCTGGAAGAGAGAAGGAATGGTAGTTCCAGGGTCTAAAGTCTACAACCAGCACTAATAAAAATTGTTTTCCTGCCTTTCTTCATCAAATGAACTGTCCATTTTTGCATAATTGTGAACATTTATTGAGTTCTTACTTTGCCAGGCATTCTTCTAAGATATGATTACAAATATATGTAAATATGTATATTGGGCTTTGCAGGTGGCTCGCTGGGTAAAGAATCCGCCTACAATGCAGGAGACACAGGAGACTCAGATTTGATCCCTGGGCCGGGAAATCCCTTGTAGCAGGGCACGGCAACCCACTCCTGTACTCTTGCCTGGAAAATCCCATGGACAGAGGATCTTAGCAGGCTACAGTCCATAGGGTCGAAGAGAGTCAGACATGAATGAAGCAACTTAGCATGCACGCACGCATGATATATATTATGAGGTAGATACTCTTATTATCTTCATTTGACTATCAGGCAATCGAGGCTGACATGGTTGGCAGATGGCACTCTTATTTCTGAACTGTGCCAAGTGAAAATCACTCAGTCGTGTCCAACTCTTTGTAATCCCATGGACTGCGTAGTGCAGGGAATTCTCCAGGCCAGAATACTGGAGTGGGTAGCCTTACCCTTCTCCAGGGGATCTTCCCAACCCAGGGATCGAACCCTGATCTCCCGCATTGCAGGCTGAGCCGCCAGGGAAGAAGACCAGAAGTGCGCATGTCTCAAACTCTGTGCTATTCACTTTGGAGGCTTATCCGTGCTTCAACTACGTAATTAGGTTGAGACTTAGACAGTTAGGGAATATGACTATGCACTGAAGAAAGAGGGGGTTCATTCCTCCGGTACTAAAAATAAAAAGCAACTTAAGGACTCAAAATCTCGAGTCTCATAGGTAGTCACACGGCGGTTTCACTGCTACCTGCTCCAAAAACCCTTCATGATTCCTCTCTGCTAAATAAAAGCCAAGTTCCTCAACCTGGCATTCCATCTCTTCCTTAGTTCAAATAACCTTTCTAGGCCTTTGTTTTATTAGACAGGAACTTCCAAGCCCAGCTTCCCCGGTGGCTCAGATGGTAAAGCGTCTGCCCGCAATGCGGGAGACCTGGGTTCGATCTCTGGGTCGGGAAGATCCCCTGGAGAAGGAAATGGCAACCCACTCCAGTACTCTTGCCTAGAAAATCCCATGGACAGAGGAGCCTGGTAGGCTATAGTCCATGGGGTTGCAAAGAGTCGGACACGACTGAATGACTTCACTCACTTCCAAGCCCATCATTCATACCTGTCTGTGGAAGTCATGAGAGGTTAAATTGTGTCCCCTAAGAAAATGTGTGTTGAAGTCCTAACCCCTCAAACCTCAGAATGTGACTTTGGGAATAGCGTTACTGCAGATGTGATTCGTTGCTATAAGTCATAGAGAAGTAGAATGGACTCCTAGCCCAATATAACTGATGTCCCTGTGAGAAGATGGCACATGAAGAGACAGGGAGAATGCCATGTGACCACAAAGGCAGAGGTTGGAGTTATTGAGCTGCAAGCCAAGGAATGCCAAAGATTGCCAGGAAAGGTGGCGCTAGATGTAAAGAACCTGCCTGCCAATGCAGGAGACACAAGAGATTCAGGTTTGATACCTAGGTTGGCAAAATCCCCTGGAGGAAGGCATGGCAACCCACTCCAGTACTCTTGCCTGGAGAATCCCATGGACAGAGGAGCCTGGCAGGTTACAGTCCATAAGGTTGCAAAGAATCAGACACAACTGAAGCAAATTAGCACGCACTCATACATCAGGAACTAGGAAAATGCAAGGAAGGATGACTTTACAGGTTTTGCAGGGAGAGTGGTCCATCTAATACCTTGATTTGGGACTTCTAACCTCCAGAGCAGTGAGACAATACCATTCTGTTTGTAATACAGAAGTGGTTTGCAATACTTTTTACCACAGCTCCAGTAAACTATTGCAAGCCTCAGCCATTTTACCCCCTGATACTGCATCAGGCCAAGATGTGCCAGGCCTTCTTTTTTCCTGTCCCATTCCTGTTCTCTCGGTCAGCCTAGCATCCTCCGCGGTGTGCTTGTATAACGCAATCACACCCATGACATTCCCCATCTCTTCTGGTAGCAGCACACCAATGGTCTGTTTACTTCCCAACACACTCTGGGTCCCCTGCCCCCTGCTTCTTTCTGGCTCAGGGCCAGCCCAGCCCCTCTGGGGAGACCAGAGATTGAAGCCCCCTCCTGCGTTGCCTAGGCAACAGTGCCGTCTGAGTGCCCCGGAGCCAGGCAGCTGTGGCTGCAGGGGAGGGAGGGACCAAGGGAAGGGGGAAGGGAGAGAGGAGGCCTACCAGAAAGACCCAAGGAGAATCCTTAAAAGTGGCTCTGGTATAAACCCAGAAGGTGAAATTAAAGCTACCTCACCAGCATCATAGAGCAACAGGCAAGACCTGAGCTGGAGAGGAAAGACTTTACTCAGAGCGTTCAGTAAGGAGCTCAGTTCTGTGGGCCTTTCAATCCAAACTCCATTCAGACCTATGCTTGAGACCTTCTGACAGCATGAGAGATCAAAAGACAACAAAATTCAGGCAAATGGGGACTGGCATTTTGCACACCAAGGGCGAGTCTTCTGTAAACTGCCTTAAGATGCACAGTAAATGAAGAGAAAGATGAATGCGATTTTTAGTCCACCCTAAGTAACGACTGCTGTATTCAGGAAAACAGGCAAGATGCTGGTTAGTTGGGGAGGGAATACAGGGAGGAACAAGAAGTTATACTTGCCCTCAAGCAGCACATCGTCCTTCCTTCGATCATTCCTGCAGGGATGGACTTCTATAGTTGCAAGATGGAACATTTGAAGGCAATTTTTCTTATTCCATGGGGTTAGGTTGGGTTTCAAGGGAACCTAAGCAATCAGGTTAATACATTGCCCCGGCACAGATTGGCTCAGGGGTGGGCACACCTAATCTTAGCCAGTGACGAGTAGTGAGCGTTGGTGGGATTGCTGAGAGGAATGCATGTTTTCTCTTCTGTACTAGGAGCCGCCATTACCATCTTGCCCCCACATGGAATCTTGCATGAAGCCAACTGGTGGCTCTCGATAGAGGATGAGATAGTTGGATGGCATCACCAACTCGAAGGACATGAGCCTGAGCAAGCTCCAGAAGTTGGTAATGGACAGGGAAGCCTGGTGTGCTGTAGTCCACGGGGTCTCAAACAGTCAGACATGACTGTTACCGAACTGACTGAACTGAACGTGGTGGCAAGCATGGCTGAGAGATGGAGAAATATCGGGAGCTGGTGACACCATTTGAGCCCCCAACTCAAGCCAATAAATTCTACACGTTTCTTAAATGTGGTGTCTGTTACTTCCAATTCAAAAAGTTCAGTAAAAGACAAATTAGGAACCCTTTTAACCGATTGACCAGACTAACCAATGTTACTCATTCCTTACGTAAAATACACTGATTTATGCCCTTGTATATTGAACACTCAGAGTCAATAGACTGTTCTGGTACTTTGTTCCCCAAACCGTTTATGTTAGCTGTATTTATTACGGAAACTATGTTATTTACGTATTAAGTAACTGCAGAATCACAATGCTAAAGCAAAGGCTTCCTGGTTGTATGAAAACTAATTTATAAAATGCTTTTGAAAGACTTGATATAAAGTGAGTATTTCAAAATTGCTTTGGGGTTAGATATAGATACACACATAGTTAAAAATGAAACAATAAAAATAAGGATGAGTTTTACACTTCACTTGGGAAGGGTCTTTAGTTCTTTTTCCCTCTAAAGGGCCCAGTGCTGGACATAATGGATGATACATACTGGATGAGAAAGAAATCATTAATTGTCTCATAAGAAGTCTTGCAGTTTTGACCTGGGACACTTGGAATATTAACTCTAGGGGGAGCCAGGCACTATGTAAGAAGCCTATCTATCCTGAGACCACCTAGCTATTAGGAAGCGCAGGCTAGCCACACTGAGAGAGAGAGAAACACCCTGCTAACCCCCAGCTGTTTCAGCCATCAGATTAGGGACCAGATGAGTAAGGAAGCCATCTTGGATATCTATCCTAGGTGAACTTGCAGATGACTCTAGCCCTAACTAGAATCTGACTGCAACCTTAAAAGAATTCTGAGGGAAAAACACCCGACTGAACCCAGTCCACCCACAGAACCATGAGAAATAATAACTTACTATTTTAACCATTTAATACAAAGTGGGTTTGTTATATAGCAACAGATAACCAGGCTTTTGTGGATGAAAGGAGAGAGTTACAAGAAAAAGGTGGCTTCTAATGTCATATACCATAAAGAGATCATGGAGGATGAGAAAAGACCATTGTGGTTAGCAATTGAGAAGTCACCACTGTCTTTCAAACATTTCAGTTTCAACAGAATGGTGGGAGCAGCAGCCAAATCGGAAGTGTTCTAGGGCAAGTGAGCGGAAGGAAATTGATACAAAGGTAGATGGGTCTTTTTTCTTTTTTCCTTTTTCTAATAGTTTTACATTCACTGATGATCCCTGCCTGAATCAGTTATCTTATTGGAGATTGCAAAATGGTGATTTTCTAATTTTATCAGTCCTACATTTATTAGTTGACATTGTTCTATAAAGAAGAATTTTCTCTCATCAATTGGGACTGAGCCTAATTTCTTCCAAAAATGGCAGATTAAATGCTTCATTCTTTCTCTTTAATTATCAGTTTCCTGACAAAGGAGTTGGTGTTATAGTATTTCCATTGGTGGCAAATGAGTTTTTTTCTCCTGTCTCTCTTTCTCTCTTTATCATTATGGATTCATGTGTGGACTCATGTATCACATTTATTCAATGTGTTACAATCAATTACAAAGTAAATTAGCCTTCAAAGAAGCAATGGAGGATAGGGCTAAGGATGTGGTAAGAAAATTCCTGGAAGAACACAGTGGTTAAAAATACACACACACACATGCACAATTTATCCTTATCAGTAATCAAAAAATGAAAATCAAAGTTATATAAAGGAGAAAAAAACTATAAAATATTCAATTCTGCTACTGAATATATAACACCTCCAAATTCTCACAGGTCCCAATAATGGCATTTAAAGATATTCATATAGGTATCAGGTGGGTCAGTTGTAAAGAATCAGTCTGCCAGTGCAGTGGACACAGGAGATGCAGGAGACGCAGGAGATGTGGGTTCAAATCCTGGGCGGGGAATATCCCCTGAAGGAGGAAATGGCAAACCAATCCATTATTCTTGCCTGGAGAATCCCATGGACAGAGGAGCCTGGTGGACTACAGTCCATGGGGTCACAAACAGTCAGACACAACTAAGCATGCACAGAAGGAAAATATGAAGATATTCACAGCAGTATTGTTTCTGGTTGTGGGGAGCTGGGAGACAATTTGCATGTCCATAACTGAAATTATGGGCAAAATGTGGTGGATGGAGTATAATGCAGTAATTATAAGCAGTGGACTAGATCATAAAAACATGTTGCTGCAGGGAAGAGAAAAAAGAAAAAAATTATACTATTACATATATAAGGAAAAAACATATGTGTCTAAAACAATGATACATATCGCAAATAAACATCTTCGACAAAAGGATGTACATTAAACAGACTGGAACGGTTTCCTATGGTGAGAAAGGGGGATGAGATTGGAAAATATGGAAAAAAGAGAATAAAGAATAACTAAATAAAGCAATGTGAGAGGCTTTGCAAGTGAGGAATAGGATTGAGTCAATCCCCTTCATTTAAGTAAAAATAAATAAAAGACTATATAAACAAATTGCCACTACAATCATTCTGGAAAGTAAAATTTTAAAAACATTGACCTAGCAATTCTACTTTTAGAAATCTAGCCTAAGGAAATAGAAACTAATGCATATTAGTGTTATAACAGTGAGAAAAATACTCGATATGTATTCTTGTGCCCTCGGCCCATACCTTGCAATACACATCCCCAGGTGCTTCAGGGCAACCTCAGAGGTGTTTCACAGGTGTTTGTCCTGTGCCTGTGAACAAGTATAGTCACGTGGTATTCGTATTTAATTCATCATCTCATGCTCCAGCCCCTTCCACTTGGTGTTGCTATTTCCAGTGCCTTTACTGGATATGGTTATGACTGTCACTGTCACTCATCTGGAATCCTTCAGCTGCTAAGGTTGCAGAGTGTTATTCTGCAGTGTAGCCAAGACTGTCTTGCTCTTCTCTTTGTTTTATGTACTATTAGAAGTCTATCGTTGTTTCCAGGAAATAACTCTTTCACTATTTTCTTACCATCTCCTTCCTCTGTTGCTAGCCCCACCCCAAACTTTTGCAAACCAAGTTGGAAAACAAATACAAGTAATAGACATGCTGGCCTTGAAAGTGAAATGGGAAATTCAAATCAAAACCACAATGAGATAACACTTCACATCCATTAGGATGGCTAGGCTAATATAAGAAAGAAAAAATGGAAAATAACAAGTGTCGATGAGGATGTAGAGAAATTGGAAACTTTGTGCCTTGCTGATGGAAATGTAAAATGGTGTAGCCACTGTAGAAAACAGGTTGGTGGTTCCTCAAAGAGTTAAATATAGAATCACCGTATGATGCAGCAATTCCACTGTAAGGTGGAATTCAGTAGAATGGAAAGCAGGGACTCAAACAAATACTTGTACATCAATGTTCGTAGCAATATTATTCACAACAGCCAAAGGTGAAAGCAACATAAATATCCACTGATGGATGAATGGATAAAGAAAATGTGATGTCTACATACAATGTAGTATTACTCAGCTTTAAAAAGAAATGAAATTCTGATACATCCTATAGCAGGGTTGAACTGTGAAACATCACACTAAGTGAAATAAGCCAGACCCAAAAGGACAAATATTGTATGAGGTACTTAGAACAGGTAAATTCATAGAGACAGAAAGTGAAATAGAGGTATCAGGGACTGGAGGAAGGGAGAGTTGGAGAGTTACTGTTTAATAGATGCAGAGATCCTGTTTGGGATGATGGGGAAGTTCTGGAAATGGATGGTGGCGATGGTTGAAAAATGTCATGAATGTAGTTGCTGTGAACTGAATTATGCACCCCCCCCATTCATATACTGAAGTACTAACCTCCCAATGTGATAGCAGTTGTAGATGGTGCCTTGGGGAGATTTTAGGTTTTGAGGTCTTGAGGGTAGGACCCTCAAGATGAGATTAATGCCCTTATAAAAAGGGATACAGGGGCTTCCCTGGTGGCTCAGCAGTAAAGAATCTGCCTGTCAGCAATGGAGAAACAGACATAGAGAACAGACACATAGACACAGGGCTCGGCAGTGGGGAGAGGGGGTGGGGAGGAGAGGGTGAGATGTATGGACAGAGTAACAGGGAAGCTTATATTACCATATGTAAAAGAGACAGCCAATGGGAATTTGCTTTGTGACTTGGAACTCAAACAGGGGCTCTGTATCAACCTAGAGGCGTGGGATGGGGAGGGAGATGGGAGGGAGGTTCAAAAGGGAGGGGTTATATGTATACCTTTGGCTGATTCATGTTGATGTTTGACAGAAAACAGCAAAATTCTGTAAAGCAATTATCCCTCAATTAAAATAATAATAATAAAAGAATCCAGGAGAAGGAAATGGCAACCCACTCCAGTATTCTTGCCTGGAGAATCCCATGGATGTAGGAGCCTGGTAGGCTACAGTCCACGGGGTCGCAAAGAGTGGGACACGACTGAGCGACTTCAAGACAAGACAAGACAAGATGGATACTATATTTAGAAAGTTAAGTAGAAAGGCCAAAAGACTCCACCAATAAACATTTGAGGAAAAAAAAAAAAAAAAAGAATCCGCCTGCCAATGCAGGAGGTGCAGGTTCAATCCCTGGGTTGGGAAGATCCTCTGGAGGAGGAAATGGCAACCCACTCCAGTATTCTTGCCTGGGAAATCCCATGGACAGAGGGACCTGGGGGGCTACAGTCCACGGGGTTGCAAAGAGTTGGACGTGACTGAGTGACTAACCAATAACCACAGGCAGGGAGTTTGCTCTCTTTCTCTCCCCGCCGTGTAAGGACACCGGGGGTGTCAGCCATCTACACGCTAAGTAGGAAGGGAGCTCTCACCATAAACTGACCACAACGGCAAGTTGATCTTGGATGTTTAGCCTCCAGAATTGTGAGAAAATCAGTTTCTGTTGTTTATACCACCAGCCTGTGGTATTTTTAAAGGATTTTTAGGTTTATTCAGTTAGTTCTCGGCCACGGTGGGTCTTCGTTGCTGCATCTGGGCTTTCTCCAGTTGCGGAGAGCAGGGCTCCTCATCGTGGCGGCTTCTCTCGTTGCAGAGCAGGGGCTCTGCGCGCACCGACTCCAGTACTTACGGCTCAGGGACTTAGTTGCTCTGAGGCATGTGGGATCCTGGACCAGGGATCGAACTGGTGTCCCTCGTATTCCAAGGTGGATTCTTAACCCCTGGACCACCACGGAAGCCCTGAGCCTGTGGTATTTTGTAATGGCAGCTCAAACTAAGATATTAATAGTAGCTAATGCCACTGAACTGTACACCTGAAAATTAAAATGATAAAGGTTTATATATATATATACATATATATATTTTTTTAACCACAATAAAACAAAATGGAAATAAAAAGTGAAAAGGGCAATTCTGCTATCTTGCCTATCTTTGTAAATCTCCGGGTACCAATCTTAGAAGGACTTTAGTAATAGTATAGTAGTGAGTCTAGATAATTTCCTCAGCCCTTCTGCCTTCTATGAATAGGAGAGTGAGGGTTAGAGAAATAAACTGATTTAACCAAGATTATAGCTCTCTGTTCCCCATCCAGGATTCCCCACCTTCAGGAATGGCACCACCCTCACCGTTGCCCACGCCAAAAATCTCTGTCATCTTTGAGTCTCTCTCACCTTTTTCAAGTTATCTATGTCTTGGTGAATTTACCACCTTAATATCTCTCTATTCCTATCATCTCTGCCTCAGTTTGGGTCACTTTCATCTTTTGCCTGATATGATAACTTTTTAGTTGGTCTTATCACCTCTCTTCTTATTCCCTTCCAACCTATTTTCTACACAGCAGCCAGAGTCTTTCCAAAATTGAATATGACCATGTCACTCTCACTAAACGCTTCAGTAGCGCTCTTTAGTTACTTGGGTTAAGTTCAGATGCACTCAAGATTTTTTATGGTCTTCTGATCTCCTGTTAATTCTCTTGCCAGATCTCTCTCTCAACCCTCTACCCAGGCTGTGTTCCAGCCCTATTAAACTTGTGGTTTCCTGAATACATCATACTTATCTCCTTTCCCGATCATTGCTGGAGGACAGAAATTTTCAGAGATAAAGGTCACAAAACACATGGATGTCATCCATTCTTTCTTTCGCATCCCTTGACTGGCAAGATGAGGTGGCCCAGGGCCTAGCCTGGCCCTCTCCCTTGTTTCTTCCTGGCCTGCAATGAAGCCTCAATGGGCGCCTTTGATTACTGGGTTAAACTGCTTTCCTGCCTTTTTTCTTCTAGGGATAGTGTACAAGACATTTGACCAAACTGAAGTTGTAAGAATTGAAACTGGAGCTTGGGCTTTGGAGTGGAAATAGGCTGTGAGATCTATCAAAGGTGATAAGAGGGACTTCCCTGGCGGTCCATTGGCTAAGAATCAGTTCCCCGACCGGGAAGCTAAGATCCCATGTGCCTTGGAACAACTAAGCCCAGGTGCCACAACCACTGAGCCCCCACGTCACAACTAGAGAGTCCAAGTGGCACAACGCAAGATCCAAAGACCCCACGTGCGGTGGCTAAGACCCGATACAGCCAAATAAATAAACATTAAAGAGAGAGAGAGAAAGAGAGAGAGAGAGAGAGAGAGAGAGAGAGAGAGAGAGAGATAAGAATGCTACTAGCTTACGGGCATTCTACAGCAGACACTGGGACCAAACCCAGCTAGTAATATGTTACCTGCCTCCTCTATGACCAGAAAGTCAAGGGTGAGATTCAGACAACACCAGGTCCTTGAGCTAATTGTAACTTTACCATCTTCCCAGGCCACTTTCCTCCAATCTGCTCCACCTGGTAAACTCCTACTCATCCTTAACCCCCTTTACTTCTAAGAATGTGTCTCACCAACCTCCAAGGAGAACGTAAACTCTTTAAGGGCCTGGACTGTATCTTTATCTTTATGTCTTCAGAGTCTAGCATTGATCATGACTGTATAAATGAAAAGATCATGCACTTCATTAAGTGTTAGGGTGGAATTCGAAACGTCTGTGGCCCAAGATTCACCTGCGCTTCTCCCACCCAGCCAGCAGCCACTGAGCACTGTGCCTTGTCGACCTGCAGCTCTCTCTCCCCCAGCTCAGTCCCCAGTTGGAGTCTCCATGTGAGGAAAGGCTGAGGACAATGCGGAAATTATCTATTCAGCAGTTTAGCTGCACCCTCACCCTCATGGCTGTACTTAGAGGCACTCCCAGTACATGACTGAGATTATTTTGCTCCCCTATGGCTTTGATATGAGAGTCAGAGAAACACGAAAGGAAAGTGGGTTCAGTAACTAACATCACATCCCAGAAGAGGAAGGAGCAAGGGGGGCATGAATCTGCGGAATTCTTCTCTAATAAAAAAGCTCTCAGCACAACTCAAAAGCCGTTCTGCACCCCACAGCCTCTTCTTCTTTTGAGACCAGGCCCAGCCGAGTTGGATGGCTTCCTGCAAGTCTTTTAACAACAAGGGCGTTTAAAGTAGGAAAGAGGAAGAGAAAGTCAGAAAAGGGGCGAGGGGCCAGCGCTGAGCCAGATTTTTGGCTTCTGCTCATAATTCAAGATGGGTCTCTAGATTCAAAGGAGGCAGCACACCTCCATCCGTTTCGTTTCTGCTTCTGCTGCTCTCTCTGGGTCCGCAGGGATTGATTCATCACTGAGATACAGCCCAAGAAGGGAAGGGAGAGTTTCTGTCCTGAGTGTCTGAAAAGGAAAAACTTTGAGAAAACAGCCAAGGGAGGGAGAGGAGAGGAGGCTGCGCTCTAGTGTGGGAAGAGGTGGAGGAAGGAGGCCAAGGCGGCACAACCCATGGAATGGGAGCCTGCGGGCGGGCGCGCTGGCGGGCAGCAGCTACCCGGGCCAAGCCCCGGGCGAACTCGCAGGAGCCAACGCCGGCGCCAGAGGCAGCCGCGACGGAGCCCAGGTGCACCCGGGCCTGGGTCGCTAGAGGCCTGGCCCCGGAGGCCCGCGGCCGCGCCCCGGAGGCGGGCCGGGGGCGGAGCAGCCCCCGAAGCCGGGCTCTCCCGGCAGGCGGCCCTCAGCCTCCCAGCCTCAGCGAGCGGCAGCGGCGGAGGATGCCCCACGGCGCCGCCCGCCCAGCCCCGGAGCTCGGCCTGCGGAGGAGCCCGCCGCCCATTGGCGGCCGCGGCGCTGCGTCCCCGCCCCCTCCGCGTCCCCGCCCCTCCGCCGCCGCCGCCGCTTCCCGGCTCCTCCTCCTCCCCCTCCGGGAGCCGCCTCTGTCGCCGCCGCCGCCGCTGCCGCTGCCGGCCGGGGCCCAGCCAGTGCCCGCCGCGCCGGAGTCGAGTCGCAGCCGGAGCCGCTGCCCGCGGCCCCGCCATGAGCGGAAGCGCCGCCGCCGCGGTCGCCGCCGCCGCCGCCTCAGTAGCCGCGGCCGCCGCGCACTTCCAGCCTCAGTCGTCGTCTCCCAGGCCGGGCCCCGCCGAGCTCGGGCCCCCGCGCCGCCTGCGCGCCCCGCCGCCCCGGCTCGAGCCCCCTGCCGCCGGCCGCCTCAGTCCTGCGGGCCACGGGCCTCTCCGGCCGGGCGCCCAGGGTGGCGGCGCCTGCGGCCGAGCGCCGGGAGCAGGTACGGGGTCCGGGAGCGGGCCAGGCGGGGAGGGGCGTGGGTTGATCCCGGGGATGGGGGTGGGCAGAGGCGTGCGGTCCAGCCGCCCGGCCCCACGGAGGGGGTGGAGCGTTGTCCGGGTCGGGTTTGCCCGGCCCCGGAGCCCCTGGGAGTCCTGCGTCCTCGCTGTGCCGAGCGGCTCACAAAGCGTTTTTCCGCCGGGTTGCTAACCGCCCCCACCCCCGCCCCCAGGAGTGGGCAGGGCAGGACCTCTCCAGGTCTCCGCCGGGCGGAGGAGGAAACTGAGGCTTACCGGGGGAAGTGACTTGCCCAAGGTCACATAGCCGGCGAGAGTCGTAGCCTGGCTGGGACCCAGGGCCCCCCTGGGCTGGCCCGGGCCCCTAGTAGGGGGCGCTGGAAGGAGGAAGAGCCCCCAGCCCCGAAGAACTGAGATTGATCGCGGAGGAGGGGGCGCTAGGCCCGTCCCCAGGCACGCCCACCCGGCGCTTTGGGGCTGGTTTAGGAGGAAGCATCTGTTGCGGGCTGGGGCGGCGGAGCGGCAGCGGGTTGGGGGGCTTGCTGGTGGGCTGGGGAGTCGATTTGGGGATCCGCAGGAGGAGAGACTCCTGTGAGGTTGTCCTCTCGGGGAAGAGGGCTTTCTTAAGTGAGTGGGTCAGAGCTTCCGAAACTTCTAATCGCGGGGACCATTTGGTCTCTGCCAGGCCACCTTCCCCACCACTGCACGATTAAACCAATCCAGCTGGAATTAATGGGAGGGAGGCCTGCTTGCTTTTGTGGAGACGCTCGTAAGGTGTCTTTTCCACGAAATGGCCCGAGTTTCGTTCATGCCCCAAACAAGTGTACATGACCCTCGTGAAGGCGTTTCTGCCGCAGAAAACCAAGTGAGGTTTTCCCTGGTGATCTGGACTTGTCACACTTGGGTGACCCTCAAAGAAAGAGCAGCTGTCCTGGGCTTGGAAGGGGGAAGGAGTGAGAGGGTCGGGACTAGTCACACCCGCCTGCCTGCTATGGAAGAGGGCCATGCACCCCTTGGGGTTCCCGTTTTTCTTTCGAGTGGGTTGTTTTTATTGTAGATACATCTTGGAAAGGAACTTGGGGTTCTAGAGGTGACAAAGATAGAGGAGGGTCCCGTGGAGCGAGAAAATGGAAGCACTGGAAGGGGGGAAAGGAGAGGGTATTTTGTCATTGTGGGGGAAGGGAGATGAAAGGGTTGCTGAAGGGAGGGGAGACAGTGTCTAGTGTAGAGGGAAAGATAGGACTGTTTCAGAGAGGGAGCCAAAGGTATAGAGCTTGAAAGGAGTCTGTTAGAGGAGGATGGTGTCTTACGGGGTTGAGTAATAGGTGTTGGTCGGCAATCACTTCATTTTCTTTTGAGTAAAGACTGTTTTAAGTACTTTTACATAAATGTTTTAGCTGTTCTTCTCCCCACCCCCATTCTCTGTCGGCTTCTAAGGCAGGCCCATAGTATTGTCTTGGAAGTAAGGCTTGACAAAAGAGGGAAGGGAAAGACTAATTAGCAAATGCATTAATTAGGGCCCTTTGTCCAGGACGGTTCCTTGTTTAAGTCTGCTGTTTTCTTGCTGCCCTTCTGCACCTCAGCTTTCCAGTTGTGGCTGTTGGTAAGGTTCTTTGGGAACAGCTTCCCTGATTCAGATAAGGTGGTTACATTTTTTAGAAAACTGAGAAAAACCTATTTGACAGATACACATGAAAGCATGAAAATTTACTTGTCAAAAACTTAAAATCAGGGAAATGCAAATCGAAACGTCATTGAGATGCCATTTCACACTTATCAGATTGGCAAAAATTAAATGCTGTGATAATCAAGTATTAATGAGGTTATGAGGAAATCATCTATATACTGCTAGTGGGAATGTAAATGGATACAGCCATCATGGAGAGGAACATGATGTCGGTTGAAGGAGGGCAGACAAACCTATTCACCTAAAATGCCCATTTCTGGGTATATACTTTAAGAAATCTTTGCACACTTGTCCAAGAAAATAAGTACAAGAATGTTCATTGCTGCTTAAATGTCCACCAACAGGGAAATACATAAATTGTTAGATAGTCCCACACAATTGAGTATTATAGCACTGTGAAAAATAAACTGTAGCCTGCATTAAACTGTAGCATGCATTAAAATGGTTGAATCTTAACATAATATGGGGTGGGCAAGTAACAGAAGAGTTATTAGAGAATGTTTTCACTTGCATAAAATCTGAAAACATGCACAATAATAATATTCTCTGTGTTTGTGTGTGCTCAGTTGTGTCCAACTCTGCGACCCCATGGATTGCAGCCTGCGAGGCTGCTCTGTCCATGGGAGGAATACTGGAGTGAGTTGCCATGTCCTCCTCCAGGGCATCTTCCCGACCCAAGAATCAAACCCCCCGTGTCTTTTGCGTTGGCAAGCGGATTCTTTATCACTGAGCCTCCTGGGAAGCCCCCTGTATGTATGTACATATGTAGTAATAGTATAAAAACATTTATGGTAGCAACACCAAATTCAGAGAAGTGGTTATCTCGTCAAGAGTGGATGAGGAATGGAACTGGTCAGGGGTACACGGAGGGACACACAGAGGGCTTTAATTATATCTAGTATTCTGTTATTAAATCTGAATCAGACAATTGCAAATTAAGATTTGCTTATCTTTAATGTAGGGTACAGGGATATTCATTATATTATTTTAAATATTTTTCAGATCTTTGAAATATTTCTCACATGCAAAGCAATTTCTTGTTTACATAGCACGGGGGTTTTGTGCCGTAATAATGAAAGTCTGGCTGCAGGCTCCAGCCCTGCACAGCCGGTTAGGCATGCTGGCTGGTGATCTTTTTCTCACCCCTTTTTGACCTGCAAAGCCTAGTTTTGTGATGGATGACTTTTATTTTGGAACAGCTGATAAGGCACGTGGAGGGTTTCCCAGTCTTTCTAAACTTTCTGGTAGACCTAGGTCAGCAGTTTTTGAGCTTTGTCAAAATACGAGTTCGCCAGGACATTTTCAATCCATCAGATGTAGGAAGGGGCCCAGAAATCTGGTTCTAACCATGTTCCCTTGTAGATTGTGATGTGCACTGGAGTTTGAGACCTCTGCCTTAGGTTTCTTCCGACTCTGGGCTGTGGTCCTTCTCAGCTTTGCCCAGCCTGTCCCCAGGACTGTCTTCTGTTGCTGCTCCTGCATGACTGGGACTTACTTGGACCCATGAGATATTTAGCTCTTTTGCAGGGCATAAAAGAATGATAGGGTTGGAAGCCATTGGATGTTAAACCCTTCATAATCTGGGTTGTCTTTTCCTCTTAATTTAATGCAGGTATCCAAGAGGCCCACCACCTACTAGGGCTCTTTATCGGGTTTTACAACTTTAACCACATGTATCACTATATATAGTTTTATAGTTCGTGTAGAGGCAAAACAGTGTCTAACTGAGAAGGAAAACTAGCAAATTGGAGAAAGTAAACCCCCAGAGGTAAATGTTTGTGATCTTGCCTTTCTCTGTAGATGATCGAGGTTGAGTGTTTTAACTTATTAGCACATGCATTTGAAGTTCAGTTATTTGAAGCTGTAGTCAAAGATTAGGGGCTTTAGGAACAACTCACTATTGCCCTGGACAGAAGAGTTTCCTTCCTCCCAAATTTGCTACTTTTCCTTCTTTCTAGATCCTTTTTCTCTAGTCCTAATATGTTTATGAATGAATTTATATTAACGTGTGAGGATTTCTGGTGATGAAATATGTGAAGTGCCTGTTTGCCGTTGGTGAGGTTCTTTCTGGAAACCTAGTTTGGAGGTGCAGTTTTGCCCCAGGTACGCTTTTGTAGGGCTGCTGATACAGGGTTGTGTAACTTATGCTCAGCCCAGGGCACTTGTTTTGTTTCTCAAGTGGGAGTACAAACCCATTTTGTGCTCCACTCACCAGATGCACACCTTGTGTGGAGCTGTGTCCCCTTAGTTGGACACCCTTTTCTAATCCTCATAAAGGTGCTCTCTGAACTAGCATGGCCCTGCGGCTTTGGAACTGTTGTTCCAGCTGTTACCCGTCCATACTCACCCCAGGCTCTGCGGATAGGGCTGGTCATTGTTGGTTCTGGCGCTCTGCAAGAGTTTTCTCCTTGTGAACTTCTCATGGGAAGGGACTTAGCTCTGCCTCTTCATTACCAAGCTCAGTTGAACCAGAGAGTTCAGCTCAAAATTGTAAAATTTGTTATGGGTGTAGAGAAATGTGTACAGAATAAACAATTTGAAAAATACCATTATTTATGGAAAGACAATGAGAAAGAAATCATTGAAAAGACAGAAGCATCTGGTAAGCGAAGGAGAGAAAGTAGCTGTGTGCCACATTTGCTGTTGCATTCATATAGTGCTCATTTTGAGGGGGAAATTCGATGCTATTTTTTTCTCTTCCTATTTCTCTCTACACTAGCATTCCTGAATTTCTTAGGACCTGAGGCTTTTTAGCCAGTTTGGAAAATATTTACCCGTTTGTATTTTCCATTAAGTGGTTGTTTACGTTTCCTGCTGTTTCATTTTTTCTTGGAGAGAGAGGAAGGGGGAGTGCTGAACCAAGGACAAGACTGGACTTCCTACTGCTTCTGCAAATAATGGCAGTGTGTTTTTCAGAGCAGTTGTCATGGAAGAGTGCTGTTCTGCGGGCTCGAGAGGTACAATTTGAAATGGTTTCTGTTGCTGTTTTTATTATTACTTTTAAACGTGATTGAGGGTAATGGATAGAGGGTACCATTGTGCTTTTGCTGCTGTCTTAAAGAAATTTTTAAAAAAATGTATGCAAATAAAACCGAAAATGTTTACCAAAGTAGTCTTCTGTCCATACAAGGAGAATAAACAATTCTTACCCGAAGCAGTTTCAGGTTGGGTTTTTTTTTTTTTCCTGTTTTTATTTTAAATGGTTATTAGTGCTGTTCTAGGGACTGCTCTGGCAGTTACCCAGAGTGATGTTGGGCAGATGGAGGAGAATGGTTAGATTATTGTGTTAGCCTTTAGCAGCAGCTCCTTCCAGTCTTGATATGGAAAGCTATCACTGCATTGTCTGCTTTGGTGATAAAATATGCATAGAAATGAGGGAGAGAGTGTAAGTTTTGATATGACCATTTGACCCTGTTGATAGAAGGGAAGAAGTGATAAAGAGGAAGAAATACATAGATGGAAGAGAGAGCTGCAAGCAGTCAAGTTGGTAGAATATTTTGTAATGCTTCTGGGATGTTTCTTGAGTCGAAAGTTACCTGTCAGTATGTGTTCTGCCTCGGCACCTTTTATTTCGGTGTTTGCAGATGGTGCTCACTGATCTTCAGTTAAAGTCTGTTTTATTGTTACAGAGTTGTAAAGTGAATGGTTTTGAAGACTTAGGCTGAAGTAGTAGGGTGGGCATCATTTCATAATCACTTTTGCAATTAGGAGATAGGACTCATAATTAACAAAAATATCTTTGTTTGGCTTTTGGGCTATCTGTTGTTTTTTTTTTTTTTTCATTTTGATAGATTTGTCTTCCTGTGTAGTTTCTGTTGATGCCTGAATACATGTTTGAATGAGCACTTATTGGGTGGTCGCCAGTGATTCACAGGATGATGGCATCACTGCCAGAGACTTCATTACCTGAAGTACTGAGAACGGCACAAAGGAGGATATTTCAGCCACAGCTTTCTTTTCTCCTGCTTTTCATGCTTCCTTCTGGGCTTGGTGGTGATCTCTCTGTCAGGACAGGCCTTGTCCTTTACTCTCCTCAGGGGTACAGAGGGGTACAGAGGCTTTGCAGAACCTTTAGACTGGACACCCATGAATAAAACCCCTCAAACAGTATTGAACCAGACCCACGGGCAACCAGAATGGCCCCAGCTCCTCTTCTTTCGTTGCTGCTTATGTTGCTACCACCCACCCTTTGTTGTGGAGCCTGGAAGGTGCCCCCCTCACCCCTGATCATACAAAAAGGCTTTGTGCTTGGAGGATGTTTTAAAGGCAGGATCACTGTAATTATAATTCCCTAAGCACAACCAGGTAATGGGGGTGTGCAGGGTAAAGATGGTATCCAAGTACTTGTTGGTAGGGAGAAGTCAGGAGGGGATTAAAAATCATCTGGAGACAGTACCAAAATGATGGATAATGGAGTGTTGTCGGTAATGCTGATGGGAATGTGTTTAAGTGAATACTTTTCAGGGTTTTAAATTCTAATACTTGCAAGATACTTGAAGCTTTAAAAAGCACAAGACAGCCAGAACTTTTTTTCCCCTAGTCTAAAATTGTAACTGAAAAGTACTTTAGAAGAAGGTATGTAGAAATGCAGGCCTACTTTGCTTTATGTTTGTGCTGCCAGAATGATTGATTGCCCAGGAAAGCCAAATAGGTAACTTACTTACTATCCAGGGGGACTCTTGCTAATCTGTTATTTTTTAAGTTTCTAAAAGTTAGCACTGACTGACATCTTGGGAAGCTGATTTTCCCCTACCACCACCAGAAAAAAAAAAATCAATTAATATAGGGATATATGCTTAGTAGGTCTTCCTTTGTGGCTGAGTGGTAAAGAATTACCTGCCAGTGCAGATGTGGGTCTGATCTCTGGGTTGGGAAGATCCCCTGGAGGAGGAGATGGCAACCCACTCCAGTATTCTTGCCTTGGAAATTTCACAGACAGAGGGCCTGGTGGGCTACAGTCCATGGGGTCGCAAAAGAGTCTGACAAAACTTAGCGACTAAACAGCAAAATGTGCTTAGTAACCTCTTATCAACCGTCCTGCCATGATAGGCTTCTGAGCTCTGTCGGCAGTCAGTCTTCCAGAGAACCCCGTTTTACTGTGTTAGCTATTAGTGTGTTACTTAAACTAGTTTCTTGCACTTCTTTCTTTCTCCTCCTCCCTCCCTCCCTCCCTCTCTTTCTCTTCTCCTTCCCCATTTTTTTTTTCCTTCCCCATTTTTATTGACAAGTAAAATTGTGCATATTTAAACTGTGCAACATGATGGTTTGATATTTGTCTACACGGTGAAATGATTACAATGATCAGGTTAATTAACACATTCATTACCTCACATAGCTACCTTTTTTTTTCTTTTGGTGAGAATGCTTAAGATCTATTCTCTTAGCAAATTTCAGGCATCCAGAATAGTACTATTAACTGTAGTCACCATGCAGTGTACGTGAGAGCCTCAGAACTTACCTATCTTAATAACTAAAGGCTTGTGTCCTTCAACCAGCATCTCATTTCCTCCACTCCTGAGGCCCCGGTAACCACCAGTCTACTCTTTGTTTCTATCAGTTCGGCTTTTTAAATTTAAAAACAAAATTTTTTTTATTCTGCATAGAAGTGAAATCTTAGGGTATTTGTCTCTCTCTGTTTGGCTTATTTCATTTTACATTGTTTCCTCCGGTTATATCTGTTTTTGCAAATGGGAGGATTTCCTTCTTTCTTCATGGCTGAATAATATTCCATTGTATCCATTTACCCAACTTCTTCATCCTTTCATTCATTCATCAGACACTTGGGGTCTTTATCTTAGCTATTGTGAATAATGCTGCGATGAATATGGGAGTACAGACGTCTTGAGGAAATCTGCCTTAAATTTGTCATCATTTAGGAATACTGGCGTGCTGTGATTCATGGGTTTGCAAAGAGTCGGACACGACTGAGCCACTGAACTGAACTGAAGAATACTGGGTAGTCCATACAAAGATATTACTCAAATAATCCTTAAATAATCCATTTAACAGCTAAATTTTGTGAGATTTGAAAATACACAGGGTTCCATTTTATCTGCTTTTAATTAAATGTAAGGTTGATTTCCCCCAACCCCCATTCTCTGCCTGTTTTAGGCACGTATATTGCTGAGCAGTGACTTATATTTTACCACTGTTACTCAATTACTTCATTTGCTTCATTGATAATACATATTTCTTACAATATATATACATATAGCCTCTGATGTTTTACTTCACCGCTCTCTGGTGGCCAGGAAAAGTAATGATAAAAAATAAAGTAATGATAAAACATTTATTGAATGCCTACTATATACCAGACACAGTGAGAATTTCAGATTTGATTCAGATATACAACAGTTTAGCAATAGACTCTGACTGTGTGTTAGCTGACCAAACAAATTTTTTGAATCTGCAACCCCTAATAAGAGGGCAGAGAACATCAAAATTGCGCTAATAATAGTGATATGATATAGTAATGACAATTAATATTGCTAAAGCACAGATCTAATCAGATCATAAACTTAAGTGACTGCCTTATAAGAAAAAGAAATATTTTTTGGTTTGGCATTTGAGACCAGTATAATTGGGTCTTGATTATTCCAGTTGCTACTGTTCTTCATGGGTATTCTACAGGGAAGTATAATACTCTGTTGTCCATATATTTGTGTATCACTTTTTCACCTCTGTTCCTTTGTTACTTCAGCTTGGAATGCCTATCTTCCTCCAGTTTTTCCAAATCATACTAGTTTTTTAATATCTAGTGGTCATTTACTGTGTGCAAGGCTGTTCTAAGTGGTTTAGCTGGATTAATTCATTTAATTTTCACTACAGTCCTCTAAGATTGATGCTTTTATTATCCTTATTGTGCAGATGAAGAAGCAAGATTGAATATAAGCAAAGGTGATTACTGTTTTGGCCACTAAAGGGAATTTGCAGTCCAGTATTACCTTTGCTCCTCCCCCCTTTTTTAAGTTCTAAATTTTTCTGTTGGGATTATTTTATTATAATTAATTTCCTTTTTAGTCATTTATTACTTTCCCACATAACATGGAGTAGGAGTACCTGCATTGGAGTGGGTTCATCCGGATCAGGCATGTTTAAATTGCTTCTTAGGAAATCTCCCATGTTCTGTGATTCTGAACGCTGGTTTTAACTTGGTGCTTTTGGTCCCTTAAGGAGATACAAAACTTCTCATGGAGAAATTTGGCCCTACTTAGAATCCCACCTTTTTGTGGGATTTCCCTCTCTGAAATTAGTACAAGAATGGATGTTAGACTTCTTTTTAGCCTTCTTAATTTCCATAATAAACTGTGATTTGTCACAAGCTAAAGCATAAACTGTCCCTTTATTCAGTGGTATAGAATATGAATATTTCAGGCGTCAGCTGGAGAGCCTGGTGCTGTGTTGATGCTGCCTGACATAGTAGATTATTTGGGGAAGATAACGTAGGATGGTTTGGTGTGGTTTAGTCGCTAAATCCTGTCCCACTTTTGCAACCCCAGGGACTGTAGCCCACCAGGCTCCTCTGTCCATGGGATTCTCCAGGCAAGAATACTGGAGTGGGCTGCCGTTTCCTTCTCCAGGGGATCTTCCCGACCCAGGAATAGAACCCTGGTCTCCTGCATTGTAGGCAGATTCTTTACCTACTGAGCTATGAGGGAAGCCCCATTGTAGGGTAGTGGTTCCCAAATGAACTACTTAGTTGGTATTCTTGTTAAAAATTGTCTTTAGGTCGTCTACAGTTAGGAGCTGAGATTAAATTTTTCCAAGCAGTTACAGTGTTTCTAATATTATTTCATCTGTGTTGTGGGTTTAATAGGCACTGGTGAGCCACCCATTTAGAAAATGTTCTGTGGGAAGGTGGGATTCTGAGGTCATAACCAGGTAGGATAGTCACAGACTTTTGGAACATGGCATGTTTTTGAGTTGAGCACTGCCAGCTCAATCTCCTTCTTCTACTTCATTTATGGATACCTGGAAAGGAGAGTGAATTCTCCTTTCAAATTACTAAGCAATATGAAAATTCATAGGAGGAAGATAGTGTTTCTATTGTTGAAAGTCACTTACTCGTGTCTCACTGACTCTTTGTGACCCCATGGACGGTAGCCCACCAGACTCCTCTGTCCATGGAATCTGCCATTTTAAGGCAGAATAAAAGCTGATTAAATCCAGATAATTGAGGAATTTCCACCCACCTTCTGGTTTGCATTTCTTTTTTTTTTTTTTTAAATTTTTTTTAAGATTTATTCATTTGTTTATTTTATTTATGCAGTACTGGGTCTTCATTGCTACATGCAGGCCTGCCCGTTGCAGTGAGCAGGGGCTGCTCTCGAGTTGTTATGCTTGGGCCTCTCATTGCCGCAGTTCCTCTTGTTGCAGGGCACAGAGACTAGGTGTGCTCAGGCTCCAGGAGTTGTAGTTCGTGGGCTCAGTAGTTGTGACACAGAGGCGGGACGTGGGATCTTCCTGGACCAGGGATCGAACCTGTGTCCCCTGCCTTGGCAGGCAGATTCTTTACCCCTGAGCCACCAGGGAAGCCATCCCTTGGTTTGCATTTCTTAAAGAAACTTAGCATCAGAACTTACCAGAACATATGAGAACATAGTTACAGTATGTTTGGGGTTCTAATGTAGACATTGTTGACTGTCTGCTATATATGAAGAGTGTGAGTCATGAAATCTTGTGATCTGATCATCCACTGTTTCTTTTAAAAACTGCATATTGTGTTGAAAACAGAAATTACTAGTCCATGATATGTTTGAGTTTTAACTTTAAATAAAAGCTACCATTGTGTGCTTAACAACAACTAACAACAACAAATAAACCCAAAACTAACAAAGGCAACAAGTCAAAAGATATGCCTTCTTAAAGTGAATCTGTGTGCAATTCATGAAGTTAGTAATGTCAGTGAAATTAAAACTAAAGTGCGAATTTGACTCTAGAATATTGTACATACTTTGAGTCTAGCTTTTGGTAGAACAGAGTCTAAAAAAAAATTAATTCTCTCTCAGTTGACATAAATGGTATCGACAATATCTGTGTGAGGTGGGGGTAGAAATCAAACTAGTTTTACCATACCAAAATCTTTTTATAGCACTTTTGAGATGTAAGCATGTTTCCTTTCAAAATAGAATTGTTTGATGGAATAGTTACATTATTTTTCCCGATCCTGTGTAATTAAAAACCCAAGGCCCAAATTCAATTCAAGAAACTTCCTTTCTATGGAAGAAGAGTTATCAAATTGAAAAGGGGCTTGAGAAATTTTGATTCTGAGATTTCTGTAAGAAGGGAGAGGCAAGTCAAATTGGGTTTCAGCCCGGCAGGATTGACTGTGTGACTTCCTAGGTCTGCGAGGTGGGGCCTGTGCTCCGTTGGGCGGGGCGTAAGCCTGGTAGGAACTAGAAGTGAAACTGGAAGTGCCTTACAAAAGCAGATCGTTGTGTTAGCCCGAGTTTGGCTGCCTCAAACAGTGAGACAGAACGATTCTCAAGCACAAATGTATATGTAGTTACTTTGGCAGATTTCCTGAGAGAGTCAACATGTTTGCTTGTGACTCAGGACAGACCTGAGACTCAAAGGAGGAAAATGAGAGAAGAGCAAAGAAGCTGAGTGAAATAGGGGCTCTAGGGTGCAGGTTTTGCACGAAAATTTCTGAACCTTTGAGGGTGGCAGCAGGAAATTAAAGGTGGAATTCTGGGGACATTTTCCCTCCCTACGAGCTCTGTGGAGGTGGAGGCTGCAGCATGGAATGGGGGGTAGATAAACTTGTAAATGTTGATGAAGTTATTTATCCTTGTTACAGCAGAAAAGGTATATCCCCCCACCCTGCGCTTTGTTTTAAAACGATGGACTCCCACTATAGTATTAGTGATACAAACAAAGGTTAGCTAGCCTATGTAGTTTTATTATGCCTGGGGTTAGCATTGACATTCACTTATTTTAAAAGAAAAACGAGAACTTAATGATATAATATTGACTCTTAAGAACAATACATTTCCAGGGTGGTTTAATGGTAGTTACGTGCTATCCATCACGCACCAGAGATGACTCTGCTAACATGTTCTACCTCACTGGGGCATGCTGTGCGGATGTTTTTCCCACAGGCGTGGTAGATTTAAATTCACAGTGCTTAAAAACCACTGCTGTTTCTGCTGGCCTCTGCTTCCCATCCCTAGAAACCACTCATAGATACCTTGTGTGAGGATAGGTGCAGGTAATATGGATGAGGGTTAGGTTTATGGCTCAGGACACTAATTTACTTAAGCTTCATGCTGGGATCTAGTTAAAAAGCAATTCCTAGCAAGGGAGGTGAAGTAGTAGAACTCAAACTTTAGCCTGTTTAGTAGTCATATGGAGGGCTGGTTAAAAGGAAGATTACTGGACCCCACTTCCTGATTCACTGGAATCAGAAACTAGGGAGGGTCTTTTAAACAAATTCCTAGGTGATGCTAATGCAGCTGTTGGGGGGGGTTTGTGGTTGTTTTGGGAGCCATTGAGGACAAGTATAAATAACCCTGGGGAGACTCAAACTGTTCCCCTTGGTTTCTTGAGTGTTATTTTATAACTGAACCGAAAATGGTGAAGGAAAAAAGGTTGCAGAAAGTAATAGAGTAATTAATACTCTTCATGTTAAGCAAATAATGCTTCATAAAACAGTTCTGCATGTTTTATTGTGGTGAATGTGTGTCTCTCTGTCTAGAAAAAAGTCAGTGACAGACTCCATCAAAATGATGAGAATAAAGATGATTACTTTTGGAGAAGCATCCAGGATTAATGGAGGGTGGGATTTTAACTTTCTGTGTAAGGTTTTCATTTTTTAATGACGATATTGTACTTCTGTTTATGTAGTTAATTTTACAGAAAGGTAAAATAAATCTGGGTCAGATACCTTGCATTTACTTCTGCAGGCCTGTCCTTCACCCATTTCCACCTGGCTCTTTGCCAGAGCGAGTTCCCAGAACTTCTGGTTTCTGGTTGGGTTCAGCCTTAAGAGGTGATTGAAAAGGAGGAGAAGAATGAGGTCAGAATGTTTATTCTCTCTCCTCTCAGAATAGGTGGTCTTGGATTGCCTGGGTTCTGATATTCTCTGTGTCCTGTCCTATTTTGGGGCCCGGAGCAATAGTTGTTCTGCTATTGCTAGTTCAGGGTCCTGTTCCTCCCCCGTGGTTTCTATAGGCCTGACCTCCCAACTTTATAATCATTCTTTTTATAAACAAACCCCCTTCAGATTATTCTGATTTGAGTTTGCCCTCTCTCCCCTGTTGGGGTAATGACTGACGGACTCTCCCTTGTCATTCCTCTCCTTACGATAATCCCAGAGAGTATCAGTGCGATCTGGATGTGTGTTTCTTTCCAGATATTTTCTGTACACAGCGTGGCTCTCAAACAAATGAGTAAATAAAACACAAGGGATCACGTTATACTTCCTGTTCTTTACATTGGTGGGTTTTTTTTTTAACATCATACTATAGTGTGACTATCTTTCTACATCAGTGTAATCTACCTCATTTTTAATAACTGTGCAGTACTCCATTATACTTGATAATGGACGTAACCACAATGTAATCAGTTCCTTATATATTTAACGTGACATTTTAAATTGTATACTGAATTTTCATTAATACTTTAAATCTGTTTCTCACTCTCTTCTATTGATCTGTCGGTATTCTGGCACCAGTATTGCATGTTTTACTTATTGTGGTTTTATATGGGTATTGGCTTTGTAGGGCAACTCCTTCTAGTATTCTTATTTTGGAAAAAGACTTTTGCCTTTCATTACTTGCTTTTTCCTCATCCAGGTATATTTTTTAAAAGTTTTTGTCAGAGTTACTACAGAATTTCCACTGGTGTACATATTGGAAAAGCATTACATTTATTAAGTTGGAAATAATTGATCTCGTCACACTTTTGTGCCTTTTCATCCATTAATATGATTTTCCACCCCCACTTTTTTTTTTTTTTATGGTTCTATAGTTTTATTATACCAGCAGTTAGTTCTCATCCGCATTGTCTGTAGATTTTTGAAAGTGGTAACAGGCACGTAGGTACTGACGTGTAGACTTGTTTGGTGCATCTTCATTACATTTTCTGGACAATTGCACATGAATCAGGTATGGGACGTTCTTTTTTTCCTTTGGCCCAAACAGCTTTGTTGAGCCTAGTGTCCATGCACACATTTGGGGTTCCCATCTCCTTCATGGAAAGTTGCCGGATTTCTTTTGAGTGCCTGAGGGGCATGCTTCTTGAAACTCACTCCAGGGATATGCTTGCAAATGTTGATAGTGTGTTATCTGGTCACCACCTCAGTGATGCTGACCCGCCCTTTTTTGAGGGAGGGTTTGGAAAGGAAGTTTCCAACAATTTTTTAAAAAGTATTTTTGTTTATTATAAGTTTGTCAAATGCCATAGTATGTTGCTTAGTGGAGTTTTATAGTTTAATTCACATGTCATTTCCATAGTATTTTACATTCTTCCTGCTTTTGATAGTGGGGTGTTTTTCATCATGTTTTTTGAGATTTGCTGATGTTAGGGAAAGCTGTTAACTTTTTT
The DNA here is from genome assembly GCF_963930625.1 of Muntiacus reevesi. Lineage (NCBI taxonomy): Eukaryota > Metazoa > Chordata > Mammalia > Artiodactyla > Cervidae > Muntiacus > Muntiacus reevesi. Next base: position 56,577,905 of record NC_089265.1, on the reverse strand, counting down.
GTGTTTATTTAAAAACTTGCCAATATCTTGAGCTCTTTTAGCCATTTTAATAATTTTCATAGGTTTTTCTTGGGCATTCCAGTTGAACAACTCTGTTATTGGCAAATTTGCTAATTTAGACTCCTCTTCAATACTTCCCTCTGTTATTTTTCTTTGTCATTTCAACTGGCTAGACTGTAACATCAAGAAAATGTCATGTACTTGATTGTTGCCTAATGAGGCTGCCTCAGATGTATTTCACTGTTCATTGTGGGTTGACTGTGGGTCTGAAACCTAGCAAGTTAAAGAAATAGTATTTTTATTTATTATAAGTTTGTCAGATGCCTGCCAAACCTGTTATCTACCCTTAGAGGTTATGTCTTCTTTTTATTTATTTATGTACTGAATTACATTAACCCATTTTTAGTATGGAATTATCCATAAATTTCTGTAATGGATCTCAGTACTCAATTGACTTGTTCATATTTAAGGTTTTGGTATATATTCAAGGAAGAAAAGGCTTGTAAATTTCCTTCCTTGTACCATCCTTGATATCAGGAGTTTGGTAGCATGGACAGCCAGCCTTTTAGGAGGAGGGGCAGTAACCATTTTTATCTTGTTTTTTTAGCTTATTTCATTTAGTTCTCGGTTTTTGTTGTATGTGTGGTGGGGAGGTAGTCAATTTTGATAAAAATTTTTTTTAAGAAATTCTTTTCAAGCTTTAAAAATATATGAATGAATTCATTGTTTTCTTTTACTTTTTAAAATTTTCTCTGTAAATGGTTTTGTGAGCTGTATTTTGTTCTGTTGGAGAAGGCAATGGCAGCCCACTCCCGTGTTCTTGCCCGGAGAACCCCAGGGACGGGGAGCCTGGCGGGCTGCCGTCTGTGGGGTCGCACAGAGTCGGACACGACTGAAGTGATGTAGCAGCAGCAGCAGCATTTTGTTCTATTTTGATTAGATTAAAATCTCCTGACCTATTTCCTCATCTGTAAAATAGGTGTGATATAGGTTTAATGAAAATGGGCCGATGCATGTGCCAACTATATACTAAGCAATCAAATGAAGGTTGCTGTTTTTTTTTTTTTTTAAGAAAATAACTACCTTTTAGTCCTGGAGCTACTTTATATTTTTGTATACTGATTGAGGAATTTCTGTTCTTTGTTAAATTCTTTTTGTATACCTTAAAGTATTTTTTTAAATGTATGGGCTTCCTTGGTGGCTGAATCAGTAAAGAATCTGCCTGTAGTTCAGGAGACCTGGGTCCAGTCCCAGGGTGGAGAGGATCCCCTGGAGAAGGAAATAGCAACCACTCCAGTATTCTGGAAAATCCCATGGATAGAGGAACCTGGCAGGCTATAATCCATGGGGTCTCGGAGTCGGATACGATTTAGAGACTGCACCGCCACCATACATGTATTGTCTTCTAATTATAAAGATGCACATTGCAAAAAATTCAAATGTTACAGAAATATGTGTTAGAGAAAATAAAGTCCCTTTATTTGAATTCTTCAGGGATTAATGAGAATGGCTGGTTGTATGTAATCACTGTGTGCGTTTTACTATGCACATACATGTATGTGTATGTGTGTACATGTATTAAAAAATGTGGCCATCCTATGTATGTATTGTTCTGAAACTTGTTTCTGCTTTATATCTTGGGTTTCTTTCCAAGTCAGTATTTATAGATCTAGTTACTCTTTGCTAAAAGCTTTATTTGACATGTGATAATATGCATAAAGCATGCACATTGTGTAAGCTCACCACTCAGTCATCACAGTGTGAATACACTTGTGTAACCAATAGTCAGATCATAAAATAATGGTATTGCAGGGACCCCTCAGGCACCTTCCATTGGGCTCCCTATCTCATTGTTTATAAAATTTAACAGGCTTGTTGAAGTATAACTCATATATCATGCAATTCACCCATACTAATGGTACAATTCAATGGCTTCTGATATTTTGGTATATTCATAATTGTGCAGCCATCACCATCGTCTGATTCTAGAATCTTCTCATTCCCTGAAGAAGAAACCATGTACCCACTGGCAGTCGCTCTTCATTTTCTCCCACCTCAAGCTTAGGAAACAGCTATATTCTTTTTCTGTAGATTTGCCTATTCAGGACCTTTTGTTGTGAAATCATACAATATATAGTCTTTTTTGACTGGCTGCTTTCACTTAGCATAGTGTTTTCGGGTTCATCCATATTGTAACATATATCAATGCTTCATTCCTTTTCATGACCAAATAATATTCACTGTATGTATGTACTACATGTTATTTATCCATTTGTCAATTAATGGACATTTGGGTTGCATTCATTTTTGGACTGTTAATGAGTAAGGCTGCTGAGAATATTTGCATACTAGATTTTGTGTGGACATCATGGTTTACATTTCTTTTAGGTACACAGACACACACACAAACAGACACACACACACCCCCAGGAGTGAAATTACTGGGTCAGACTATAACTATGTTTAACCTTTTGAGGAATTGCAAACTATTTTCCGAGGTGGTTGTACCATTTCATTTTACCAGCAATGTATGAGAGTCCTGACTTCTTCATATTCTCATCAAAATCTGTTATGTCTTTTTTATTATAATCACCCTACTGGGGGTGCATTGGTAGTTCATTGTGGTTTTGATTTGCATTTCCCTAGTGGTTAATAATATTGAGCACCTTTTCATGCATTATTGATCCATGTAGATTTTAGAAAAAGCTTTTAAACGTTTTCTAATTGTCAGAGGCAGAGCCTCGTAGTATATTTAGTGTCCTCGTAATTTTTATACAAGCATTTCAGTACATCGTTACTTCTCTACTCTCTTTACTGTTTCTTTATAGATATAATCTATAGTTTTATTTGTTAGTATATATTGCATATTTTCTTTTGAGATTGATTTTTTTAATGTTTCAGTGTAATTATATAGCCAGATTTAGAATAGAATTTTAAATTGTTTTCCTGTTGCTTTCCTTTCTTAGCTATACAGTAACTGTTAATCAGTTGATGGATGAATACTGCAGATTCCAGGATCCATGTTTTCATAGATTATTTATAGGTTTACATGAATTGATCCTTTGTTGTTGTTCAGTCTCTTAAGTTGTGTCCAACTCTTTGGGACCCCGTGGACTGCAGCACGCCAGGCTTCCCTGTCCTTCACCATCTCCTGAGTTTGCTCAAACTCCTGCCCATCGAGTCGGTGATGCCATCCAACCATCTCATCCTCTGTTGTCCCCTTCTGCTCCTGCCTTCAGTCTTTCCCAGCATCAGGGTCTTTTTCAATGAGTCAGTTCTTCGCATCAGGTGGCCGAATAATTGGAGCTTCAGCTTCAACATCAGTCCTTCCAATGCATATTCAGGACTGATTTCCTTTAGGATTGAGTGGTTTGATCTCCTTGCAGTTCAAAGGACTCTTCAAGAGCCTTCTCCAGCACCACAGTTCAAAGGCATCAATTCTTCGGCGCTTAGTCTTGTTTATGGTCCAACTCTCACATCCATACATGGCTACGAGAAGAACCATAGCTTTGACTATGCTATCTTATTGGCAGACTGATGTCTTTGCTTTTTAATATGCTGTCTAGGTTTGTCATAGCTTTCCTTCCAAGAAGCAAGCATAATTTCGTGGCTATAGTCACTGTCCACAGGGATTTTGGAGCCCAAGGAAATAAAATCTGTCACTGCTTCCATTTTTTTCCCCCATCTGTTTGCCATGAAGTGATGGAACCAGATGCCATGATTTTAGTTTTTTGAATGTTGAGTTTTAAGCCAGCTTTTTCACTCTCCTGTTTAACTTTCATCAAGAGGCGCTTTAGTTCTTCTTCACTTTTCTGCCATTAGAGTGGTTATCATCTGCATATCTGAAGTTGTTGATATTTCTCTTGGCAGTCTTGATTCCACCTTGTGATTCATCCAGCCCGGCATTTCACTTGATGTACTCTGCATATAAGTTAATTAAACAGGGTCGCAATATACAGCCTTGTCATACTCCTTTCCCAATTTTGAGCTAGTTTGTTGTTCCTTGTAAGGTTGTAACTGTTGCTTCTTTTTTTTTTTTCGTAACTGTTGCTTCTTGACCTGCATACAGGTTTCTCAGGAGACAGGTAAGATGGTCTGGTATTCCCATCTCTTTAAGAATTTTTCACAGTTTGTTGTGATTCACACAGACAAAGGCTTTGGCATCGTCAATGAAACAGAAGTAGATGTTTTTCTGTAATTCCCTTTCTTTCTCTAAGATCCAACGAATGTGGGCAACTTGACCTCTGGTTCCTCTGCCTTTTCTAAAACCTAGCTTGTACATCTGGAAGTTCTCAATTCACATACTGCTAATACCTAGCTTGAAGGATTTTGAGCATAACCTTATTAGCATGTGAAATGAGTGCAGTTGTGTGGTAGTTTGAACATACTTTGGCACTGCCCTTCTTTGGGACTAGAATAAAAACTGAACTTTTCCAGACCTGTGGCTACTGCTGAGTTTTCCAAATTTGCTGACATATGAAGTGCAGCACTTTTAACTGCATCATCTTTTAGTATTTGAAATAGCTCAGCTGGGATTCCATCACCTCCACTAGTCGTTTTTGTGGTAATGCTTCCTAATGCCCACTTGACTTCAGAGCTTGACTTCAGTCAAGCTCTATGTGAGTGACCACAAACATCGTGGTTATCTGGGTCATTAAGATTTTTGTGTGTGTGTAGTTCTTCTGTGTATTCTTGCCACCCCTTTTTAATCTCTTCTGGTTCTGTTAGGTCCTTGCTGTTTCTTTCCTTTATTGTGCCCATCCTGGCATGAAATGTTCCCTTGATATCTCCAATTTTCTTGAAGAGATCTCTAGTCCTTCCCATTCTATTGTTTTCCACTACTTCTTTGCATTGTTCATTGAAGAAGGCTCTTATCTCTCCTTGCTATTCTGTGGAACTCTGCATTCTGTTGGATGTATCTTTCTCTTTGTTCCTTGCTTTTTGCTCTCTTCTTTCATCAGCTATGTGTAAAGCCTCCTCAGGCGACCACTTTGCCTTCTTGCATTTCTTTTGCTTTGTGATGGCTTTGGTCACTACCTCCTGTAGAAGGTTACAGACCTCTGTCCATAGTTCTTCAGGCACTCTGTCTACCAGTTCTAATCCCTTGAATTTATTTGTCATCTCCACTGTACAATTATAAGGGACTTGATTTAGGTTATACCTGAATGGCCTAGTGGTTTCCCCTACTTTCTTTGATTTAAGCCTGAATTTTGCAATAAGGAGCTGATGATCTGAGCCACAGTCAGCTCCAGGTCTTGTTTTTGCTGACTGTATAGAGCTTCTCCATCTTCGGCTGCAAAGACTATAGTCAGTCTTATTTTGGTATTGACCATTTGGTGATGTCCGTGTGTAGAGTTGTCTCTTGTGTTGATGGAAAAGGATGTTTGCTATGACCAGTGTGTTCTCTTGGCAAAACTCTGTTAACCTTTGCCCTGCTTCATTTTGTGCTCCAGGGCCAAACTTGCCTGTTACTTGCATGTTCAAGGTATCTCTTGAATTCCTATTTTGCATTCTAATCCCTTGTGCTGGAAAGGACATCTTTTTTTGGTGTTAGTTCTAGAAGGTCTTATAGGTCTTCATAGAACTGTTCAACTTCAGCTTCTTTGGCATCAGTGGTTGGGGCATAGACTTGGATTACTGTGATGTTGAATGGTTTGCCTTGGAAACAACCAGATAATTCAGTCATTTTTGAGAATTCATCCAAGTACTGCATTTCAAACTCTTTTGTTGACTATAAGGGCTATTCCATTTCTTCTAAGGGATTCTTGCTCAAGTAGTAGATATAAAGGGTCATGTGAATTAAATTTGCCCCCTTCCTGTCCATTTTCGTCTGATTCTGAAGATGTCGATGTTCACTCTAGCCATCTCCTACTTGACCACATCTGATTTACCTTCATTCACGGACCTAACATTCCAGGTTCCTATGCGATATTGTTCTTTATCGGACTTCACTTTTGCCACCAGACACATCCACAGCTGGGCGTTGTTTCCACTTTGGCCCAGCTGCTTCATTCTTTCTGGCACTGTTAGTAATTGCCTTCTGCTCATCCCCAGTAACATATTGGCCACCTTCTGATCTGGGGGTGGCTCATCTTCCACTGTCGTATCTTTTTGCCTGACCGTGGTTTTCATGGGGTTCTCATGACAAGAAGACTGGAGTGGTTTGCCTTTCTCTCCTTCGGTGGATGGCGTTTTGTCAGAACTCTCCACTGAGACCTGTCCATCTTGGCTGGCCCTGCATGGCATGGCTTATAGCCTCAATGAGTTACACAAGCCCCCTCTCCATGACAGGAATGTGGTCTCTGAAGCAGTGATGATCTTAATGACTGATTCAGACATTTTAAAGGTATGGTTCAGTTCAGTTGCTCAGTCATATCTGACTCTTTGCGACCCCATGGACTGCAGCACGCCAGGCCTCTCTGTCCATCACCAACTCCTGGAGTTTACCCAAACTCATGCCCATTGAGTCGGTGATGCCATCCAGCCATCTCATCTTTTGTTGTCCTCTTCTCCCGCCTTCAATCTTTCCCAGCATCAGGGTCTTTTCAAATGAGTCAGCTCTTCCCATTGGGTGGCCAAAGTATTGGAGTTTCAGCTTCAGCATCAGTCCTAGCAATGAATATTGAGTACTGATTTCCTTGCTGGTTGGATCTCCTTGCAGTCCAAGGGACTCTCAAGAGTCTTCTCCAACACCACAGTTTAAAAGCATCAGTTCTTCAGCACTCAGCTTTCTTTATAGTCCAACTCTCACATCCATACATGACCACTGGAAAAACCGTAGCCTTGACTAGGTGGACCTTTGTTGACAAAGGTTTGCATTTCTGCTTTAAGGTTTGCATTTCATTGTTGTAACCCAGAGCTTTTTCTTTGTTCTTAATTCATCAGGAGTTTCAAGGTAATATTTTTAGTCAGTTACCCTTTCAGAGAGAACAGCCTAAGACAGGGGGTTTGCAGAGAAAAATGGTATAGTCTGTTTCTTCATTATCAGCGAGATGAATAGAGAAACTAGATGGACAGACTGGAGAGCATGGTTCCATTATTTGGAAGAATAATCCCAGAGCGTCATACCTAATTGCCTTTGTTCAAATCTAATAACCACTACAATATTGTAAAGTAATTAGCCTCCAACTAATAAAAATAATTGGGAGAAAAAAACAAATATAATATATATGTATCTCCATATTTGTGTGATTCATCAGTACCACTCTTCCCTCAATGGCTCCTTTTCTGAGTTATTACACAGTTTATATCCAGTGTATTTTGCCTTAGCTGGAAGTTCATATTGAGAACAGTTCATATTCAAATCTAAATGGAAATACTCCTTGAAGAGTCTATAAGGGATGGCCCACAGGATGATATTACAGTGAACTTTCCAAGGCATAGGGACTAGTATTCAATTTTATGGGCTCAGAAAGTAGGCTTTTTCCGGCCTGTCTCCAGGTGATCAGACTTACGCTGTCCAAGTAACAAAAGGCTTATATCCAGACTGAAAGCACAAGTTTATTCATCTGTAAAGTGAAAGGGCCTTTGTAACAGCTTTGGCGGTGATGGTTTAGTTGCTAAGTCGTGTCCGACCGCTTGCAACCTCATGGACTGGGGCCTGCCAGGCTCCTTTGTCCATGGGATTCTCCAGGCAGGAATCCTGGAGTGGCTTGCCATTTCCTTCTCCAGGGGATCTTCCCGACCCAAGAATCGAACCCAGGTTTCCTGCATTGCAGGCAGATTCTTTACTGACTGAGCTACAGGGCAGCAGATAAAGGTGAGTTTCAGCTGTATGCCAGGCCTTCTTACTGGGCGTGCAGTCGTGAACAGAAACAGTTAAAACCTCTGCTGTCATGATGAAGCTTGCGTTCTGACGATGTGAGACAGACATTGGTGAACACATAATATGTCATAGAGATGGTAAGTTCTAAGAAGATAAATAGAGTAGGGTAAGGAAAGATGAGCAAAGAAGGAAAGGCGTGAGTGCTGTTTAAATCCACTGGCCAAAGAAGGCCAGAGGAGGGTTTGCTGTCAAGGGGCAGAAGGGAATTCTGAGTGGCTAGAGAAGGGTGACAGAAGTAGGATGGTGATCTAGGCCATTATAGAGACTTTCTTTTTGACTTTTGCTCTGAGTGAGATGAGGTCACTGAGCAGAGGAATGATGAACGACCTGGTCTCCGGCTGCTGTGCTGAGGAGTGTAGGGAGGGTAAAGATTGAAGGAGGAAGAGCAGTTAAGAGGCTGTTTTGGTTGAGCAGGAGGTGAGGCCATTTGCCTGCTTCTTGGTTACAGCTAGGAAGTCAGCCCTTGTCTATGTAACTGTTTCTCCTACTTTCTGAAACTGCTCTTGCTAAGATCAGTGATAGTGAGTTGATAAACCAGCGGACATTCAGGTCACATCTCACTGTGTGTCTTATCAGAATTCTCCATAGGATTGTCCCTCTTTCTTGAATCGCCATCTCTTGACTTCTTGGCTAGTCATGGTTTTCCTCTCACTTTTGTGTGTACTTTTTGTTAGCCCCTTCCCCTCAGTCGCTGCAGGTTTGAGTTGCTTAAGGCTTGGTTTTGTACCCTCATCTCTTCTGTTCTCTCGTGATGATATCATTTGTTCCCAAAGATTTTATATATCATTTATATGCTGAGAATTTCCAAATTTATATTTTACAAGGAGCTCATATTTTACATGTCAAAATCTAAACTTATTATCCAGCCAAAACTGAAGAGGAACTGATCTTCCCCTGACCCCCCATTTTCCCTCTCAGATAACGACATCCAGTTGCTTAAACTGGGAACCTAGGAGTCATTTCAGGCACCTTTGTTTCCCCCTGCTCCCTCCCATCCTTCACTGAGTCCTTTTCAACTCGCCTCCAAAATGTATCTTGTACCTTTCCATTTTTCTCCCTCGAATCCATCTCGCCTTTTTCCTTGAGCTACTCCTCTAACCTTTCATTTGGTCCTCACACTTCTCTGGCTTTCCTCCCATTTTCTCTGCGCAGCAGCCAGAGAGCTTTTAAAAGAACAGGCCGCGCGGTTACTTAAAACAATTCACTGGCTTCCTGTTGCATTTGAACTTACCCGGTTTTTCCCTTCCTTCTCACAAACTGTTTTCTCTGCCTCGACTTCTCATTCTGCCCTTGGCTCGGTTCCTCCTCACCCGTTAGCACTCAGCCTTCCTCCGAGGCCTTCCTTGGCTACCCTGTTCAAAGGAGGTTCTGCTTCTCTGCTCTCTCATTACACTCTTTTTTCTTTTATAGCACTTAACCATAATTTACAATTACTCGTTCATGGGTTTACATATGTGGCCCAGATACTTGTCCCTCTAAATCTGGTGGGAGAGGTGAGTTTGTACTTTAGCAGAAGAGTTTGGTCTTGATTGTAGTTTCATTCCGAAGAAGCTGCAAATAATTTTTCACTTTTGTCTTAGGTGAGTTCCCAGAAGCCCATTCTCTGATCTTCCTTTCTATAACCTTCCCCCCCCATCCCCAAGAGTGGGAGATCTTTGACAGCTGGTGTTCAAGCCTGGGTTGTCTTGCTCCTGGATCCATCCGATAAGGTGACTTTGATCATCATGTTCTTCAAAAATGAACATTTACAGGACAGACCAAGACCTCCCTCTTATTTGGCTCTCTCTCCTGATTTAACTTTGATGTATTATCCCAGAGTACTTCCTTCTGACCTCCAGTTTGGCATTGGGAACAATGGAAGGAATGAAGGGGATCAGGTCCCCTTATCCTGCCCCCCACCCCCTTTAGAAATTGTCTTCCCTGCTAGGCTGCAAGCGGCGTGAGGACTTACTCTGCCTCCTGTTCTCACCATCATGCTGTACCCAGCGCTTATACAGCGCTTGGCTCTTAGTAGCTGCTCTGGACAGAATGTGCACAGAACGCAATTAAAGCAAAACCAGGTAGCTCCTTTTGTGAGAATTTCATCTACGTGGTAGGAGGCTTGATGGAAAGTCTTCCTTTTATCAGTAAAGGTGCCCAGGACGCTTGCCCGCGTCCTCCCCTCCCGTCTCTCCCGGGCAGAGCTGGGCATGACAGGCGTGTTTAGAGTGTTTCTCATTGCTGATTGCCACCTTCAGGTGGCCTTCCGTTTCTTTATATGTGCTCATGTCACTGGTTAAGTTCGTTTTCTCCCAGTCCATTAAGTGTTCTGGGCCTAGGAAAAACCTATTTCTTACCACTGCATTTTGGAAAAGGAAATGGCAGCCCACTCCAGTACTCTTGGCTGGAAAATTCCATGGATGGAGGAGCCTGGTGGGCTACAGTCCATGGGGTCACAACGAGTCAGACACGACTGAGCCACTGCACTTTCTTTCTTTCTCTCGTTCCTTTTGGAGAAGGAAATGGCAGCCCACTCCAGTGTTCTTGCCTGGAGAATCCCATGGATGAAGGGGCCTGGTGGGCTACAGTCTCCGGGGTTGCAAAGAGTCGGACATGGCTAAGCAACTAACACACACACACACACCACTGCACTTTAATTTCCTTCACTGTCTGAATCAGCCCAGTTCTTGTCGTAGCGGGTAGTGTGGGGCAGGCACTTGGACCCCCATACTTTTTTGTATTTAATTTTACTCCAGTGTGTGTATGTACTTAATAGCTTGACTAAACCAGTGGAGGTGGGAGAAAGTTCTTTTTATTCCTGCCTCTGAATTTTGTTTGGTTTCTTAAGCTTTGAGTTGTTAGTTTCTTCCTACTTCTGGTCACTTACGCTGCAGAAGTAAACTATGAGGTTTACAACTAGTGCAGCCTATTCTTCCGTTCTTCCCTCCTTATTTATTTATTTAGAGGTGTCGTGTCTTATGTATTTTTCTTTGTAATGTCATGTAAGTTTCATGTGTGCAGCATTATCTTTCTACTAATGTATATACTACAGCATGCTCACCACCCAGAATTTAGTTTCCATCCATCATCATACAGTTGATACCCTTTGTCCGTTTCACCCTTCATCACACTCCTTCCCCTCTGCTAATCACTAAGAACAGCCTATGTTTAATACTCTCCGCTACCTTCTATGTTTGTCGGACACCTGTATGGAGTTGTGGAGAAGATGTACAGATTATTAATGGTGTGTGCTTATATCAAACAGTTATGCTATGCCTATACATAGGAGAATTGATATTTCTAATGTATTTATCCATCATTACAATTTTTAATTTTCAATGTCATTTTGTAAGCAGTTGATCATGACCTTAAGAAACCACAAGAAAAATGGTCTTTTAATTACATGTGTGATCTTTAATTGAAAGCATTGGTTTTGGCCCTGAATATAGTTTTCATGTATTAAGAGACACAATTTCAGTGAATGAATGGAATTTCTCTGCCTTGTAAGCTTAAAAAATTTTTTTTGCATGAAGATAAAAATTTTTCCTCTAAAGTGTTGGATAGCAGTAGCCTAAAAACACATAGGTATAAAAGAGTACTTGTGCTGACGTTACCAATCCCTGGAGAATCTTGTGTTTACAGACTTCCTGACTGAATAATTCTGTTTTCTTTTGAAAGAACTTTGAAATCAGTTAAAACTCATTCTTAGCGTTTTACATGGTAGTGGAAGATTAATACAAAAATAAAAATTTCAAAAATTCACAAACCTCTAAAGTGAACAATTTTTACTTAGTGGTAGCGGAAGGAAAGGGTTTCTGTGTAAGCAGCATAGAGTATTTAATGTTTTATGTGATCGGTATGTGATGGAGTATGTTTACCTACTCTCTCATACACACACATATACTCTTCCCTTCCTCCTTCCCTCCCTCTCTCATATGCATCCAAGGTGTTAAATATAATTCTTTATTCTTGGGAAACTCTTAAGAGGGTTTGTGATCACAACTTAATAAAATCATGATAATAGATTTATTCTCATAATACTAAGTATTCAAAATACCAAATGAGGACAGTATTCTATTCCCAATGTTTGACAAAGAGATTTTATTTTGGGGCCATGGCAGTGAAAATGCCAAATCCTAACCAGTAGGCCACTGGGGAGCTTCCTGCTTGGTTTATACAGTGTCTCCGTGTTTTGGGAGAAAGCAAATACCTGTAATCAAGCTGGTCTTATCTTAATACAAGTTCCCCCAGCAGAAGTCAGTTTTAGGATTTTGTTGTCTTATTCCTAGAAGGACTAGTGTCTCTGAATTTAAAGAATTTGGGTAAAATTTGTCCCACTCAATGGTTTTATCAGCTTTACATTATCACATGGTAATCTTGGAGAATGTGAATGTTCATGTAAGTAGTGCAGAAAGCACTTGGACTAGAAATCAGCAGTTCTGACTATTAGTATCTTTAGGCCACTAAATAATCCTGTGACCTTGGCTGGGTCATTCCATCTTCCTGGGCTTTACTCATCTGTAAAACAGGAAGATTGAACTCTTATTGCTAAGATTCCCTTATCTTATAATACTAAAATACATCCGTCATTAAATAGATCAACACAATGGTCAAAACAGCCCAGTCTGTTGATCTTCACACCTGGCACAATGTGGATTTAGCTGTTCTGGATCCATGGAGGTGTGGGGCATTTGAGCTAGCCAGAAGCAGAAGCAATGGGCGTTTGTTAAATTGACCAAGTTCAGGAGGCGGGGAGCTGAATTGCTGGAAGAGGCCTGGAGAAACCCTCAGCTCAGAAGGAAAGGCAGTTGCCCTTGCAAGTCAGAGCTTAGGATAGATCATTGAAGAGAAAACCCAAGAGCCTGGCATTCAGGAAAGGAAATGTCTAAGTCTCCTTTGATTCTACAGCAGCAGACATCAAAAGTTGAAAATTGATGTTAGTGATGCTTCTGTATCCTGACAACTTTTAAATTAGCTTTATTGTTTTGCAGAGCAGAAGAATACAGATTATATTTTGAAATAATATCAGTAAATATGGTTGAAAAAAATTATTTTAAATCAGCCGAATATCAAGAAAATTTACCCAGGTGTAGCTTCTACTCTATGCCGATGCTAGAAAAATTAAAAATTACTGGGTTGACTTTTCTGTGATTTGGTCAACTGGCAATTTTGGAAAGAAAGCAAGAATTAAGGAAAATGAGTGCAAGTTTAACTCGACTTATTTGCCTCCTAGCTTCCTTCCTCTGGAGATGATTAAGAGCCTCCTTTTAATATTTGTGCTTATTATTAAAGAAACAAAACCTTCTTAATTGAGATTAAAGTCCAGTATTGCATTTGCAGTTACTCATGAATTTATTTCTGCATATACGTGGAAGTTGAATACTAATACATTTGATTTTTCACATTTGTAGCAATGAAGCTTAGTTGGATATAACACAAAGTTTTTGTTAACTAGTATAAAGATGTAACCTTGGAAATCTGTCTAATTGTAAGAATTAATATTAATGCATATCAATACTTAGGTATAAAATATTTTCCCAGATTTTAAAAATACCTGGGAAATATATATGTATAAAAATATATGTAACAGGTATATTTTGTTTTCAAGGGTTAAAAAAGGTATGAAATCGCTATATTTGTAATAGGCACACTTTTATATTTATTATAGTAAATTTCAAACATGTATAGATGTGGAGAGACTAGTATAACGAATCCCTGTATAACCATCACCTGGTTTCAACAGTGAGCAGGCTGACAATTTTATTTCATCTACACTTCTGCTTACTTCCCCTGTACCTGACCTGGATTATTTTGAAACAATTCCCCGTCTTGGGCAGGCATGATACTCTCTTGCCACCTGGTGGCAGCATACCATAGTTTGAAAGTTATTATGGCTTTTGAGATTATAATTATAAAAAACAAAGGATAGGAGAATGAGGAACTATATAGGATTTCTGTTTGTGATAGTGAAAAAGTTTTGGAAGTAGATAATGGTGATGGTTGCACAATACTGTGAATATAACTTCTGCCACTCAATTCTACACTAAAAAATGATTAAAATGGCAAATTTTATATCATGTATATTTCACTATAATACAGAAAAAACAAAAAAAGGGGAGATAACCTCATGACTGTATTTGATAGCATATAAATACATAAAGGGATTCATTAGTATGGTTCTTGTGAAAAGAACGAATATGTGTTTGTTATGCTGTCGTCTTTTTGAGGAGAAACTAGTGAGCTTCCAGAATTTGAACAGCAAAACCATGATAAGTAACACACAAAATTCAAACTCCTTGGATATAGCGAGGGGTCTGGAAAGCTTATTCCCTCTAGTTGAACAATTTCCCCCACTCCCACCCCATTGTATGGCCCAAAATGTTTTAATCCATGGCAGATCTCTGAATAGTTCTTTATGAACCCAAACCATTATTCGTTAGAGTTAAAAGTATTTGTAGAGGAGATCCGGTATTGGGTGTTTTAAGCGGTTTACTGTTCAGGTCTAGTTCAACCGGAGATAATCATATACTAAAAATGTTTATGGGAGGAATGTGTGGATGTAGGCACTTTCTGGAGGACATCGCAGATGATGAGAAAACATGTGTAGGGTTCTAGATGCTGTTTTTAAAGATGTGTAAATGAATTCCAGAGAGTTTGGCTGGAACACCGCCTCACAGCCCGTCAGTCAGTGGTAGGGCCGGGCTCTTTGTGCTTTACCGTCACTGCTTTATAGCATGTCAAGAGCAAGGTAGTATTCATTCTGCTTCTTCCCTTTTCTCGTGTTCTTTTTCCTGATAATTGAGAGGTTTGGTTATCAAAGCCAATTTTTGGTAACCAGAAAATTCAACTACTAGAACGTGCAGTTTTTCTGAAACATCTGCTTGGGGAGGTTTTATTATATTTAATCATTTCAGTTTGCATTTGCATAATACTTTGATACAATGTATCACAATAAACACACATTTAGTAGCTGGAGAGAGCAGCTTTGGGGTAGTGAATCACTGACCTCACTTGGCTTTAAGACCTGTTCTGCCCTTGCTCTGGCGTTAGCTCTCTCTATGCCTCAAGCCAAGTGGTGCTCAGTGGAACTGGTAGAGGAGGATTTTTTTTTTTTTTTTTGGTCACATCACGCAGCTGGCAGGATCTTAGTTCCCCAACCAGGGGTTAAACCCATGATCCTTGCAGTGGAAGCGCAGATTCTTAGCCACTGGACCACCAGGGAATTTCCTAGTTTTGATGAGCTCTAAAGGCTCCTTTCAGCAGTGCCACCCAGAGCCGTTAAACTGACTGTGGGCTTCAGTATTGCAATGAAGAATCACTCTCTTCCACGCCTTTAGTTAAAAAGAGTTCACAGGGTGGAAGCAGCTACTTCAGGCTGCCCATGGCAGTAGGCATGCACATAGTGAAAACAAACCCAGTTTTGAAGTTAGCATGAATAAAGTTTTGTTTAGGGTTCCATACAGTTATTAAATTTTTTGAATGTTGAAATCTCAGGCTGCTTCTTGGTGGAGGTCCTTAGGTTATTGGATTTGAAAGAAAACAGAAAGTAAAAAAGGTAGTTGGCAAGACCATTTCCTTTCTGGGTTGACATTTCTGTTCCTTATACAGTAGTTGTTTTGCATCTCAGGCATGCTGCTGCTGCTGCTAAGTCGCTTCAGTCGTGTCCGACCCTGTGCGACCCCATGGACGGCAGCCCACCAGGCTCCCCCGTCCCTGGGATTCTCCAGGCAAGAGCACTGGAGTGGGTTGCCACTTCCTTCTCCAATGTGTGAAAGTGAAAAGTGAAAGCGAAGTAGCTTAGTCATGTCCGACTCTTAGCGACCCCATGGGCTGCAGCCTACCCGGCTGCTCCGTCCCTCGGATTCTCCAGGCAAGAGTACTGGAGTGGGGTGCCATTGCCTTCTCCATCAAGCATGCTAAGAGGGCTCAAAAATTCAGAGTCTGTAAAGTACTTGTATTTTCTTTGCTTCTCTAGGGGCTTATTCCTTTCATTGGTCATCTATTTTAACAGGTCATTGGTTACTCAACCTTACATCATATTACCAAATGCCCACACATCTAGGGCTAATTACTAGTAGTTATTACTACTTAATAATGATTGCCTGTGGCTCAGATGATGAAGAATCTGCCTGCAGTGCAGAACACTCGGGTTTGATCCCTGGGTTGGGAAGATCCGCTGGAGAAGGGAATGGCTTCCCACTTCCAGTATTCTTGCCTGGAGAATTCCAAGGGCAGAGTAGCCTGGCGGGCTACAGTCTATGGGGTAATAAAGAGTCTGACGTGACGGAGCAACTGATCACAATAATAACTTACTTAGAAGTTATTGCTAATTTGGAGTCCTTCAGAGAGTAGCCAAAGGAAGGGAGATTGACATCTCTCCTTGGCGTCCCAGGTGGCACAGTGGTAAAGGGTCCACCTGCCAGTGCAGGAAACACAGGAGACACGGGTTTGATCCCTGGGTCAGGAAGATCCCCTGGAGACGGAAATGGCAACCCACTCCAGTACTCTTGCCTGGAGAATTCCAAGGACAGAGGAGCCTGGCGGGCTGCAGTCCTCGGGTCGCACAGTCGGCTACTGGGCGACTGAGCACAGAGACGGCAGACTCTGTCTTCTGAATCCGTACTGAGCATCACGTCTCGCCGTCCAGAAGTGTTTCCTTGGTATTTATGATGTGCCCAGCGCTGTGTTGGGCTTCGGGTAGTGGAACATGAAGTCCTGGCTTCTGTCCCTACGCAGTTCTTGGTCTAGAAGGAGAAGCGCATGTGGTGATGTGTTTTGACACGTTATGCAGGGGTCTGTGAAGCACTGGACTCTCTAGATCATGCTGTTCAGGCACCACGATGAGACTCTAGAGTCAAACTTTTTAACCACACATGGTCACAAGAGCTTAATCAGTTTACATGTGTTTAAACTTAATAGTCTTTAGGTTGCATTTTTATTTTAATGCAAAGAAATACAGTTGTTTCTAAACCATGTCCTTGTTCCAAATTTCCTTAACAAGAAGCATAAGAAAAAAAAAGCATTTCATATAAGCTGTTATATTGGACTCACATTGTTCTCAGCTCTTGAGAAATTGCTGGGAAAATCTCACTGTGTTTATGAGCCCTTTATATTAACTCCTTGCCCTCAAACTCCAGGAAAAGAAAATAACACTTCATGTGATAAAAATCAGCGTAACATTGCCAGAGCCTGTGCTTGAAGGGTCAGAAGTCCTGCCTGGAGGCTGTTAGCATAATTAGGGCTTTGCAGGGCTGGCTTTCTGAGAAACTCCCCAATGTGCATGAGGTCCAGTTGTGCATGTGGACCACACAGAACAGCGTGTGAGCCTCTGGTGCACCGTAGACTTTCCTATGCAAGAGCCAAAACTTTGTGGGGAGGGGAAGAAGAGAAACACGACTAGACCAGAGGCAGTGAGTGTAGGAGAACCAGACAAAGCAGGTCGTAAACGATGCACCGCGTAGGACTGACTCTCGTGTGCCACTTCAAGGTGGTGTGTTTCGAGCCCAGGTGAGAGTTGAAAGGGAGGATTTCAATACATCTTTTCCTAGGCTGTCTCTTCAGGAGACGTGTCAGAGCTGTGAGTTGTTTTTGTAGAGGAACATGCTCACTGCTGGTGTTCGTTGTTTTGCTCAGAAGTAGTGAGTTGAAAACCTGGATTAAGGAGTTGCTGCTTGGCTTTCAGACAGCCGTGTGCCTCTGTGCTTTAGGAGACTCTCACTAGCCTGGTTCTGACTCTCTCACACTCCCCAGGTATTTCTGGTCTATGCTTTGACTTCCTGCCTTAGCATGAACTGTTTGCTTACACTTTCTCTCATCCCAACTCCATAATTTATTGTAAGCATCCCTATACCAGTGTTATAGCTTCCATTGCTTTGATACATATGGCAGCCAGCTATCCAATCTCAAATTGTGTACGTGGCTGACAAAGGATTTCTTGATTTATAAAACAATTAATATGAAAGAGAATGGAACAAATGATGATTAAGTTCATTTAGTTATACAGTTAACAAGTAACAGTTACTAGAAAGCAAAAATTATATGAAATCATATTCTCTCGAAGTTGGAGACACGGCCATGAAATCAACTTTGTCTTAATATGTCCTTTGTCTTTTTTGCTGACCGTGTTCAATTTCTCTGTCACTTTCAGATTTTCTCAAAAAGCATGTCACGATTAATTTCTTCCCACCTGGAATTTATCGTCGTTCTTTGCTTCTATTGAATGATTCTTGTTGTTAGGTGGTCTTTGAGTGTCCCTAAGCTACACCGTTGGTGGGTCTCTGTCATTCTGGGGCGGGAGCGTCGTCAGAACACGCTGCCCATGGTAAGAAGGAGTGAGATGGTCCCCCCTAGTATCAGGCACTGAACCCTGCCGAGGCACCGCGTATGCCGAGTCAGCCAGTGTACCTTAGGAGACTTGAGCCTTTGTGGTCTGCAGAGTCTGCTGAGGCCTAAGGGACGCTGCACTAACCAGAACGTATTGGTCAGTGATCTCCAGAGGTGACTGTGAGGAAAAAGGAGGATAGTTCTTTATGCTACAATATGAAATCATGCTGTGTTCAGATTAATAAAGAGCAGTGACCACATTTTGCGAGAAGGAAGGAGAGTGTTCCTTTATTTATTCAGATTTTACTCTTTTCTTTCTGAAAAGCTTAACTATTTAGTTTTAGTATTTGTAAAGCCAAGGTCTATTTGATTTTTAATCAGGGATATGTAGAAAAGTTTGTTAGATTAGCAAGATTTTCTGAACTACCCATTCTGTGAGTTCTCAAAAATGACATTTTACTGATGTATTTTGCTGCAAAGTAGCTGGCAGTTTATTGTCTCTTCCAGGCCTTTATTTCATCAGTAACTTTCTAGTGAAGTGAATTCTTTGGATACTTTCCAGCCTTGATTTTTAGTTGAACTTCCATCACTGTTGAAATCCCTCTGCCTTTGCTCCAGTGAACTGTTCCGTCCTGATCGTTCTGGCTCCCCTTTTAGGTGCTTTGGGGCTTTTTCTTGGTTCACGCCTCAAATCAGCAATGGCAGACTGGCAATCTGTGGTTCAGATCTGGTTTGCTGACATGTTTTATTTAGCCCTGAAAGTGTTTTGAAAATGTTTATGGTAGTTGCCAATAATAAAAGGGTAATACTCTATATTAGGAATCTGAATGCAGCTTTTGACCAGGGGAATGAGCTGGCTGCGCTGGGTGGCCGTCGATCCCTGGGAGGGGCGTGTGTGTGCTTCAGGGGCTGAGGCTCCTTGCAGTGCACGTCGCTCATCCGTTCACTGCCTGGTCTCTGCACACTTGCAGCATCTGAGATCTCGTCTTCTCTCCCCAGCACCTCTGCCGCCCTCAGCCGCAGGAGCCAGGGATGAGTCTGTCTCCCGTCTTAAGAAACTGTTGTTCAGTTCAGTTTGTCCCTGCTTCTCAGTGTTTGAGTTCATTTCTTCTTTGCGTTTCAATCACGTTATTTTTGTTGTTTTCAGGTCTATAAGGTTTGATAGCTTGAAATAATTTTCCAGTTCTGTGTATTAATTGAAACCTTTTATCTGCTTGTAGTGATTCCTCATTGCCATTCAAGTGTTCTACCTCCCAACAACTGGGTGGATGTTTTATTGTGCATAAAAAATGATACAAAGATTGTTGCTTTGCCTTTACTTTTTTAATGTATATATATAGTAGCATTGTCATTTTTCTTACCCTTGTAAATTTCACGCCTTTGCTCTAACACCTTCGTGTAAGAACCTGCCTTTGAAGTTTACACCGCACTGTCCTTTCCTCCTCTTTGTGATCATCCACTGAAATTCCTGGCACTGACGTTTCTCTCATCCCGCTCCCCTCGATTCATGCGGGGTTTTGTCATCTGGTTCATGGTGCTGCTTTCCTCAGTCTGTCTGAATCTTACTGCCTCTGTGCCTGACGACAATCCATTAACACGCTGCATTCTAGGAGCTTAAAATCTACTTGGAGATAATAAACATAGTATGTAAAAACAGTAAACGTCTTACATAAAAATAACATTTTAAGGCATCTCCAGAGGAAGTGGCATAGGTCTTTGTTTGATAAATTGCTGATAAAGTTATGTAAGCAGTTTTTTGAAGGGTTGAAGTCTCTTTCAGCCTAGACTCATGTCTCTGTGCAGAGGGATGTCACTCCATGTAATTCCCTTGGTGTGTCTTTTTCTGGGGAGGAGTAGCTGATCTTATTAGAGGATATGGGCAAGGAACTAGTCAGGGCCTACCTCTCATTCCCTCTCCCTTCCCCTTTGCTGAACAGCCAGCCGCTGGTAGCCTGTTCCTCTAACTTTTCCATAAACAGACCTCCCTGTGGGGAAACCTGTGGTTTTCTGACTATGACTGTGATGGAGCCAGTAAATTAGTTCAATTCTGCAGTGAAGTTTTAGGAAGACATTGTTGCTGTGCCTTTAAGTTACATTTTAAAACATGGGCTTTACCTGTAATAAGACTGACAGTTTGTTCTCCATCTGTTTGGCTTTTCTGTCTTAATTTCTTAATTATTCCAGAAGTGGCTAGGATAGGTAGCTGGGAGGAAGGGATTTTATTTAATGATCTGCTAAACCACTGTGGGAACAATTGCTAAAATGTTCTTAGGGAACATGATCCTAGCTTTTCTGAGGTTTGAGTTGAGTATTGACAGATAGCAGAATTCAGGTAGGATTTTGTTGTCGCTGTTTTATAATTTTACTTGTTTCTTTTTGGCTGTCCTGGGTCTTCATTGCTCTGAGGGCTCTCCTCTGGTTGCAGTGAGCGAGGGCTTCTCTGGAGCCCAGGACCTTCGGTGGCCGCGGCTCCGGGCTCTGGAGCACGGGCTCCGCAGTTGCGGTGCACAGGCCTGGCCGTCCCGCAGCACGTGGGATCTTCCTGGATCAGGGATCAAACCCGTGTCTCCTGTATTGGCAGGCAGATTCTTTACGACTGAGCTACTAGGGAAGCCCTCGCGTAGGATTTTGGAAGTGTGTTGACTTGAGAAAATGCAGGGAGATAAAGGTGAGTTCAAAGAACAGGAAGTTGATAGCTGGCTTGAGGAAAAGGCTTTGGAAGATGTTGGTAGTGATGATTGGCCAGCGCAGATTGTATAGGACTTTGAATGCCTGATTGAGAAATTTGACTTTTTAATCTTATAAGTAGCAGAAAGCAATTGATATAGGGGAATGGTAATGCTAAAGTGATACATTAGGAAAGAATTTTTTGAATTGATGTTTCAATATAATACATAAAAGAATATATTATCATTACTATCTAAGAGCCGGCTAACATTCTGTGGTAACATGTAATGTTCACTGTAAATCATTTTGGAAGCACAAATGATTTAATATACTAGGAAATAATCTTTCTTGAAGATAGTCATTCCTTAAGTAGGTGTGATTTCTTTGAAGAGAAGACTGCTTCACAGGCTGATTTAGATGGACTTGGAGTCATCTTTTAGTGTTAGAATTAACTTCCCAAAGCAAGCCTTTTTGAAGGTGTACAATTTTTTTTTTTAACTGAGAGATGTTTTTATTAATGTGTGTTGGACTGTTTGTAGTGTCTGGCAAAATAAAATGAGATGAGAAAAATAGTTTTGGAATCTGTCCAAGGTGATGTAATTCAATATTAAGAAAGATTTGGCAGAGTAACCCTGAACAGGTAAAAAGCCTGCTAAATGAAATTACATAAATTACATCCTTATTTAGCAGCTGACATTCATGGAGAGGTTGGCTGTATGGCATATATAGATGTCTGAGGTCACAATAGATGGGTGCCTACCAGTGAGGGCAAAGACCACTTTGTAACCTCAACAGTACAATATGAAATAGAGAACGGTGCTCCTTTTCCACTGAACTTTTTGTTTCTCGTGATTTCTTCTGCCGCTTTCTCCTCTACCCACTCCAGCACCCCATTCCCCCACTTCCTAGCCACTATTGTGGTTACAGGGGCCATGCCCAGCTTTGCCTTGGCTGTGTTAGATTGGCTGGCAGATGGAACCAAAAATAAGTCTGTTTGTGGGATTTTCAGGACTGTCAGATCATGAGCTACTTTAGGAAGACAGTGTTTTGGGAAGAAAGGTTAAATCAGTATCTGGGGTGCTTTGTGTGAGTAATTTTTATTTTAATTATTATACAGGTAATACTTTTTTCTCTTTTGTTGTTGGTTTTTAATTATGCAAGTAGTACTTGAAGATGCAGTCAGTATAAAATGTGTAAATACCCCCAGTCCCGTTATCCTTTTCATGAATAATTACTGTTAACAGTTTGTATATATTCCTGGATAAATGGGACCTTTTTGTATTTGTTTATTGTTTTGCACCTTGCTTTTTTTCAATTTATGTATATTTGTGGTCTTTTTATGTCAGTAACTTTTATGAGGTTTGTATAATAAGTAGATCATAGGAAGGAATAGCAATGATTTATTTAACCACTTTCATATTGATGAATACTGATAAGATTTTCCCAGTTATAGGCTATGCCAGTTTCTGGAGATCTGGAGAAAGGAGGTTGGCACTTTAACTTTTTCTTTGATATGTTTTAAGAATAACCACTTACTAACTTTTTAGTGCTAGACAGTGCTAAGTTTTCTACATACATCATATAAACTTTGCAATAATCTATATCATAGGTGTTACACCCTTTTCCACATAAGGAAAAAAAAATTAAAACTCACTTGGCCAAGGTCTCATGGTCCATGAATGGAAGAACAGGGGTTAAAACCCAAGCCTGTCCCATCACAAAACCTTGCTTCTTTTCCACTTTTCATTTCTAAGATTTTATTAGCAAGTGAAAAAAAATTTTTTTCCACCTGCGATGATATTAGAATTAGCTTGAATATAATTTTTGTGTTCTAATTTAAAATTCATTTCTTGTCTATTTGTAGTTTTCCTCTCTGTTGCTTTTCATGCATAGCTCTGTTCTGCGTAGATTTGAAATATGGCAATATGAAGTGGCCCTTGTGACTCATCATATCTGTTTCTTTCATTTTGTGGGTTAGACAGTAACAGTATACTGTGTAGCAGTATTCAAGGCTGAGAGAAATGTGTAGTAATAATTTTTTTTAATTCAGGTATAGTTGATTTACAATGCTGTGTTAATTACTACTGTATACCAAAGTGATTCAGTTATATATACATTCTTTTCTTTGAAAGTCTCTTCCATTATGGTTTATGAACTATATTCCCTATAGTATACAGTAGGACTTTATTGTTGATTCTTTCTAGATATAAGAGCTTACATCTGCCAACCTCAGCCTCTCACTCCATCCCTTCCCCGAGTCCCTCCCCCTTGGCAACTACTAGTCTTTTCTCCACGTCTGTGATTCCATTTCTGTTTCATAGATAGCTTCATCTGTGTCATAGTTTAGATTCCACATGTAAGTGATATCATGTGGTGTTTGTCTGTCTCTTTCTGACTTATTTCACTTAGTATGATAAACTGTAGTTGCATCCATGTTGCTGCAGATGGCATTATTTTGTCTTTTATTATGGCTGAGTAGTATGTCATTGTATATATGTACCATATCTTCTTTATCCATTCATCTGTTGATGGACATTTACGTTGTTTCCATGTCTTGGCTATTGTGAATAGTGCTACTGTGAATGAAGGGATGAGCAGGAGCATAAGTAGACATTTCTCCAAACAGGAAATACGCACGGCCGATAGGCACGTGAAAAGATGCTCAGCATCGCTAATTACTGTTCAGGCGCTCAGTCGTGTCTGGCTCTTTGCGACCCCATGGACTGCAGCACGCCTTGCTTCCCTGCCCTTCAGTATCTCCTGGAGCTTGCTCAAACTCATGTCCGTTGAGTCGGTGATGTCATCCAACCATCTCATCCTCTGTCACCCCTTCTCCTCCTGCCGTCAATCTCTCCCAGTATTAGGGTCTTTACTATACCTATGGCTGATTCATGTTGAGGTTTGACAGAAACAGCAAAATTCTGTAAAGCATTTATCCTCCAATTAAAAAAAAAAGACAACTATATGGTCAGAATGAGGTGCCACCTCACACCAGTCAGAATGGCCATCACTAAAGTCTGTAAATAACAAGTGCTGGAGAGGGTGTGGAGAAAGGGGACCGACATTTCCCCCTCCAGTTAGTGGGAATGTAAATTGGTGCAGCCACTCAGGAAAGCAGTATGGAGGTTCCTCAGAAAACTAAAAACAGAGTTACCATGTGATCCAGCAGTTCCACGCCTGAGCACATATCCAGACAAAACTATAATTTAAAAATTCTGAAAGACACATGCACCTAACAATAATTCTTAAGCTTCTGACTTCTGCATTGTGAAACTTTTTACCCTGTGTATTGCTTTGCCCTTCCCCGGAGATCCTCAGCATTGCTCATTACTGTGGTTCTAATAATTATCACACTAAGAGAGCAAGAGAGGCCATCTCTCCCCAAGCAGGGGAAGATGTCAGGCCTCATACCTAGCCAGCTGAGTGGAGAGAACTTCTTTCCTTCCAGTTAGGAACGGCGCTGACAGTTCCCCCACCTCCCTACCCCTTTGACTTTGTGGAAGTAAAGGTGTCCGAGAATGAGCGAGCGTCCCTACCTCCAGGGCTTTGCCCTCGCTGAATGAAAGCTTTCTACTGTTCTGTGCTGTACTGAATGTCTTGAAACTCTTCCTGCTTGTAAGTGGATTGGGATGAAATATGGAGAGAGGAATCTTGACTACTTGATTTAGAGCAGTGAATCTAATTGAGAATCCTGGACTACTTTGAAGATCTGTTTTAAAAAAAAACACTCACTGGATTGCCTCTGCACCTAAGGTCTGAAGTTAACCGTCTTGACAAGCTATTTTGGGCTTTGTTTCCCCTCGTAGGTTGAAAGCTGACTGAAGATAGGACCCATGTTTCTGCTGCTTTTACCCTCCTTCCAGCACCAAGCTTAGTCTGACAGCGAGTAGCATTAATTGGCTTATCACTCATCAGATGATAGGTGGACACTATTTTTTAGAAATAATGTTGCCCTTAGTAAGCTTTGAATTCGAGTGGAAAAGGTTAGTTACCCAGATGGAGGATAAACATTTTACAACCAAGGATGTGTGAATAATTTTAGGAACGATAACAACAGTAACTGACCCAAGCTTAGGTAGATTTTCCTCCGAGTTGGTATATTTGGTCTCAGTAACATCATCATAGATAACCAAGAGTTGATATAAATGAAGATATTTTAGTTGTCAGATTTGCTGAGAAGAAAAGCAGATGGTACATACATGACCCACCTGATGCTAGGTGAGAAATGGTGTCTTGGATAGTAAGATTGACAGGTGAATTCTCTCATTCTTCTTGCTTCCTCAGCTGAAATGCCAGGAGGGAGAGGGAAGGGATGGCCATGTGCCACTGCAGCCGGAGTGGCCTTTTAAGTAGCCACTCCTATCCTATTTGCTTCTTCAGTGTTCATCTGTGTAGGGGCAGCAAAAGGGGAAAGGAAGGGCCTGACTTTTGCTCCTCTGGTGGTAGAAACTGCTTTCTCTCAGAACTAGCAAGTCAGGGGACAAACTTCAAAGATTAGTGACCCAGGTTGCCATGGCAAGGCTGAAAGATGGATGGCTATTCATTTTTATATTTATTCTTATGTTCCCATTCTTTAGTGCTAATCTTACTGTCTTTTCCTGCTATTGATTATGCTTCTGTAAATTACAATATTTTCCACACATTATGGAAGAAAACAAATGGATGTAAATGAATCTAAGATGATTTTTTATCTATCATTACTGTTTTAATAATGGGCAGTCATCTTTTAGAAAAGGAGCTGAGTACTTTCACTCTTTCCAAACTGAATTGAGCTCTCTTTTTATTTGGATTACCAGTTTAATTCAGCTTCCCCATGGAAATCGTTTGGTGCATCCCCAGATACTTTACAATGAACTTAACCCAGGTTTTTTTTCTTTTTTTTATTTTTAACCCAGATTTTTACTTTTCTACTCACTCTTCACATTTTGGTACCTTCCTCATAAAAACAAAACAGAACACCCTGCTACCACTTGGGAGCAATAAAAGCCTAATTTTAGTGGAAGATTCATCTATAAAACATTATTACACAATTATGCATATACACACAGAAGGCTGTCTTTAGCATAAAGAGCTGACAGCATTATATGGAAAGCTTAATATTTAAAGGAATTGTTTTGTGATCTGAAACAGGTATTTTTTTTTTTTAAAGGCAGTTCAGAGAACTTTTAAAAATTTTAGTTGATTTACAGTATTGGGCTAATTTCTACTGTATAGCAGCGTGACTCATTTATACGCATGTGTCCATTCTTTTGTATATTCTTTTCCATTATGGTTTGTCCTGGGAGATTAGATATAGTTCTCTGTGCTTAACAGTGGGACCTTGTTGTTTGTCCATTCTCTACATTAAAGTTCACCTCTGCTAACCCCAGACTCCTAGCCCATCCCTTTCCCACCCCTTTCCACCTTGGCAGGTCTGTGTCTGTGAGTCTATTTCTGAAACAGGTGATATTTTTTAAGAACTAAAAACCTGTAAGCCCTAGTATATAGGAAAACACAGAATTGCAAGAAACTAGGTTATATTTGTTGCCTAGAAAACTCTACTCTCCTTAGGAGAGCTTACTTATTTCTGAAATTCTGTGACTTATCATTTTTGATCCAGACACAAAATGTGACATAACTGTGTTGGAGGACTGGATGAGATAGGAAGTAGAACAGGAGGAATGGAAGAGTTTAGTTGTCTGATGATAGTATGACCGAAATTGAATAGTGAAAGTGTCAGTCGCCCAGTTGTGTCCAGCTCTTTATGACCCCGTGGACTGTAGCCCTCTAGGCTCCCCTGTCCATGGGATTGTCCAGACAAGAATATGGAGTGGATTGCCATTTCCTTCTACAGGGCATCTTCCTGACGCAGTGATTGAACCCAGGACTCCTACACTGCAGGCATATTCTTTACTGTCTGAGCCACCAAGGAAGCCCTATAAATAACATAAAGTTTGATAGCCAAGCAGTAGTCACATATGCATATTATGTAGGAAAATTGAGGTCAGTCCCGGAAGGAATGCCTAAAAGACTTGATCATGCTTGCCTCTGGGAAGGGAGACTAGAGACTGGGGCGGGGGTGGTAGTAGAGTTCTATTTTCATCGTAAACCACTTATATTCTTTTTTATTTTTTAAACTGAAATACATGACTTAAGCTTACGTTTACAAGATGACATTTCACAGAATTGACTGGGAAATGCATCTTTATAGAATTCGTTAAAATATAAGGTAAATGAAAGGCAGAGAGAGACCTTTTCTTATATACACCATGTCACTAGTGCCTAGGATAGACCTGGCACAGTAGGGGTTTGATAAATATTTATTAAATGAATAAAGCAGTTGCAGCAATGAAACTTGTGGAGTATGAATGAGATTAGAACCTTCAGGGTAGAAGGCACATGCTATCTACTGAGCCACAAACTCCATAGAGCGAGGGAGCTTTTTGCTTGCTTTTTGCTGTGCCTTGTACATGGGTGTCTGCTACAGAGCAGGTACTTAGCAGATGCTCAGGACTTGCTTTAAAATGGATTATTCAAGAATTACAGCCTTGAGGGCCGAAGTAAGGGTACTTCCCTCAGCTGGTGTCTCGCTGCGTCTGTTCAGTCGAAGCATACTCGTTCGCTCACTTGGTGGATCCTCTGTTAGGCATAAAATCAGAGCTAATCAATTGTGCAAAAGTCTTTGTGTATTCAGTAAACTGTTTTAGTAGGGCTTTCTATGACCAAAACTTTGCATTAGGTTCCACAGAGGTTATAAAGATGAATAAGGCTCAGTCTCTTGACTCCAAAGAAAATATAATCCAGAAGGGAAATCGAATTTCTATGCATTTAACTGTTATATACAAAATGTATTATGAGGCCTGAGTAGCTTGTGTGGGAGAAAGGATGATGATTCAGGAAGGCTTCCTTTCCTCTCTCTCCCCGTCTATTCCTACCACCCTGTCTTTCACTCTTTTATCTCATTTCTACCTAACTTCGTTTCTTTATCTGCTTAGTGCCTGGCATGAGCCAGAAATTGTGCTCCATGCTAGAATATGAAAAGATAAATTAAGGATCTTATGGTCTGGTTGGAGTGTAACCAAAAAACGACAGTATGATCAGTGCAATTGAAGATTTCTAGTGAAAAATTAAGGAGTTAGGCAATGTTTCACAGGCGAATCAGCAGCCTTGGTTTGAACAGGAGTGTTATTCATAGCACCATTTCTTGAATTACTGTGTGCCAGGCACTGTGCTGTGAGCATTTTCGTATATTTAACCTTAATAATAATCCTCAGAACAACTCTGAAGTAGATGTAAGTAGATATAACTATTCCCACTTTAGAGCTGAGGAAGGCATGTAATATGTTGAATGACTTGCCTTAGATCACGTATTCAGTAGATGACTGAACTGTATCTAGGTCTGACCCCAAAGTTCATTCTATTCAAGAAAGAAATAGAAATGTATAATGTTGTAACCACTTTGGAAAACAGTTCCTTAAAAGGCTGAGAAGAGATCCGTGTGACCCAACAGTTCCACTCAAGAGAAGTGAAACAAACATCAGTGCAGAAATGAATGTCATAACAGTACTACTGACAAGAGTACTGAAGTGGAAACAGGCCAAGTGTCCATCGGGTGATGAGTGGTTGTCCACACACTGGAGTATTACTTTGTCATAAAAAGGAAATGAATTGATACGTGTTATAACAGGGGTGAACCTTGCAAACGGACATTAAGCTAAGTGAAAGAAGTCAGTTATTGTACAAAAGCCACATTTTATGATTTCATTTTTATGAAGTATCCAGAATAGGCACACACACAAGTTAGACAGGTGATTGTCAGGGGCTCTGGAAGGGAAAAATGGGGTGTAATGGCCTTAGGTTTCTTTTTAGAGTAATGAAAATGTTCTAAAATTGATTGTGATGATGGTTGCACAACTTTGTGAATATACTTAAAAAAAAAAAAAAAAAAACCTTTGGGACTTCCACTGCAGGGGCCTGGGGTTCGATCCCTGGTTGGAAACTAAGATCCTGCCTGCTGAACTTCCCTGATGGTTCAGTGGTTAAGAAGTTGCCTTGAAATGCAGCTTAAGTGGGTTCAAACCCTGGTCAGAGAACTAAGATCCCACATGGAGTGGAGCAAATAAACCCTCGAGCCACAACTAGAGAATTCATGCACTACAACAGAAGACCCTGCAAGCTGCAACTAAAATCTGACACAGTCAAATAAGTATTTTTTTAAAAAAGATCCTGCATGTCATGTGATACAGAAAAAAAAAACACCACCACCCAACTTTTAACTTTACACTTTAAATAGATTAATTGTATGGTATGTGAATTATATCTCAACCAAATTGTTTAAAACAAAATATCCTGGAACTCTGAAATTGAGTTTTCTGCCCTTGATAGCTAGAAGTATCATTAAGATCTTTTTGTAAAAGTAATTAAGCAACTGAGTCACTTACAGACTAAGACTGGCTTTTCCTCACATGTTATTTATCAAAATTTACCTTACATTAAAATTACCTTACTTTACCTGGGCTTCCCAGATGACACCAGTGGTAAAGAACCCGCCTGCCAGTGCAGGAGATGTACGAGATGTGGATTCCATCCCTGGGTGGGGAAGATTCGCTGGCGGAAGGCTTGGCCACCCACTCCAGTTTTCTTGCCTGGAGAGTCCCATGGACAGAGGAGCCTGGCGGGCTGCAGTCCATTGGGTCGCAAAGACTCGGACATGACTGAAACGACTTAGCAAGCACACAATTGACATTAATAATGTCTTTAAGTGTATTAGTTAATAGAGTTTGTCTAATAAGTTTTTTTTCCTTTTTCGGTGGTCTTTTGTTCTTTTTTATTTTTGTATTTCTTTTTGACGGTGCTGAGTCCTCGCTGCTGCTAAGGCTTGCTCTCCAGTCAGTGAGTGAGGGCTGTTCCCTAGTTTCAGCGCACGGGCTTCTCACTGCAGTGGCTTCTCTTGCTGTCGGGCGTGGGCTCTGGGGCACGCCGGCTCCAGTAGCTGCGGCTCCTGGGTGCTGGCGGACAGGCTTGATAGCTGTGGTGCAGGGGCTTAGCTGCTCTGTGGCCTGTGGGATCTTCCCGGATCAGGGATTGAACCCAGATCTCCTGCATTGGCAAGTGAAGTCTTTACCGCTGAGTCACCAGAGAAGCCCTGTCTAGTAAGTTTTAAATAAGTTTTCTAAAAACAGTGCAGCCTGTTCTGCAAGTTCATTTGGAGAAATCTTGAAACATTAAGGATAGATATGTGAGTAAGTAAAGTTGGATCTTAACAACTGGGTGATACTAAATCTTTGCAGCAGATATCTTTTGGAAGTTACTAGTTGGTTGGCAAATCCTGGGACCTTTGTGACCCTTTTCTTTGCAGCTGTGCTGTAGACTCTGGTTTCCCGGTACCAGTTGTGAAGGCCACGCAAGTGATATGACTAAAACCCAGCAAGATCATGTTCTAGAGTGTAGCGGTCTCCAGGCCAAGGATTGGATAAGGCTCAATATGTTTTCCTGTCCTACTATAAAATCAGTCACTTTTACTCTTCTGCCAGAGTGAAAGGAAAAGACCCTAAAAGAAACAGTATATGGGAGCAGACCCAAAAAATCAGACTCAAGAGCTGAGAGTATCTTAGATTACTTAGATTACTAAGATACAGATTACAGTAAGTACAGGCAAAGTGCTGGGACTGGCTTTTATAAAGTCTACCTGTCTTTCTTAGTGTAGAGTGAACAAGACGTAGCTTAGGGTTTTGTTTTGTTTTTTTTTTAATTGAGTTCAAATGCTTTTTCGTATCTATGCCAATTATTTGGATTGTGGTGGTTGTAGGCTAATTAAAGTTTTCAAAAGACTGATCTGGAAGGGTTGTTAATACCTCAAAAAACAGGACCAAGTTTCAGAATAATTAAGTGGTATAGAATACCAACTATGTGAAGGGCCTGTACCAGTGTCCTGAAGAATCTAGAAGCTGTGTAAGACCTAGTATCTTTTATCTAAATTTTACTGCCTCCTTGTGAGAACTTACAAATCCGTCTGCCACAAACAAAGAATGAATTCTGCCTTGCTGTCCTGTCTTTGGATTATCAAGGAGATTCTGTCAGGACATGACTTCCATCGTTGCCCACTTCTGACCCAAGTTAATCACTTGACATCCTTGGGACATATGGGAAATAACTGTTCCAAGCCTTGACCTTGTGTACTTCAGTGAGAGTCACTCAGTCGTGTCTGAGTTTTTGCGACCCCATGGACTGTATAGTCCACGGAATTTTCCAGGTCAGAATACTGGAGTGGGTAGCCTTTCCCTTCTCCAGAGGACCTTCCCAAGCCAGAGGTTGAACCCAGGTGTCCCGCATTGCGGGCAGATTCTTTACCAGCTGAGCCACCAAGGAAGCCCTTGTGTACTTAATAGGTGTATAAAGAGCCTGGTTAGATCACTGAAACACGAGGTTCAGTCCTTACTGCCCATTGTTGGCCTCGAGCCAGGCCAGGCCAGTGATTCTGCGTCTCTACTCCTAGTTCTTGGTATGTTAGAGACATCACCTTTGAGGAGTTTCATGCATGAGGCAGGCAGGTGCTCATAGGTTGGTCTCAGCTGCTTTCTCCTAGGTACTTTTGTCAGAAGTCATTATGGATTTGGACTAGAGCTTAATAACAAAATGAGCAGAGTAAAAATATGCCTGCCTCCACATAGACTGACAGTTGCATCCTAGCAGAGGTGCGACAGTTGCCCCCGAGATCGTTCTGTAGACAGGGTCTCAGAGGAGAGAGAAGGTACAGGGTCGTCCGCCTCAGGAGTCCTGCGCTGGTCATGGGGGCGCTGCTGGGGCCCCCACACCGTGTGGCTGACTGTGGCTTGTGGGAGCTCAGCCCCCCGACCGGGCATCCAGCCTGTGTCTCCTGAAGTGGGCGTGCAGAGTCCTCACCACTGACCGCCAGAGAATTCCGTCTTTTTTTTTTTTTTTAGTCTTTTTTTCTTGAGTTTGCTTGTTCTATTTGGTCTAGTATTCCTAGGGATACTTGAAGCTAGCCCCCCCCCCCCTTTTTAATGGATATCATGGAAAATCAGAAATATGGATAAACAAAGATAAGAAAAATATTTCCTGTCACCCAAGGATTATCATTGTTATATCTTGTGTATATTCTTTGAACGTTTCCTTCACACATCTGTGTATGCATGTATTTGTTTAACCACCATGAAATCATACTATTCATATTCTTCTTTACTCTGCTTCTTTTAAACATTTTTATTTCAGTAAATTTTCATCTCATCTAATTTTACCGTATTCAGATTTTTCCAATTATCTCCCAATTACCTTTTTAACTGGTTTGTTTAAACTAATATGCAGTCTGGTATGCACATTGTATCTGACTATTTCCTTTAATTTCTTTTAATCTAGCACAGTTCCTATCTTTCCTTTTTCCTTTTAGAATAATAACAACACTGACTTACTGAGAACCCCTGCAGAACTTTTGGATGAGCTGATTCCTTCCTGTGATGTCTGTTCCCTGTGTTTCTTGTAAACTGGCAATCACATCCAATGGTTTGATGTAGCCGAGGAAAGTGTTTTTTGCTTGATTACCAAGCAGAGGTGATGGCTGAATTTCAGTGTGTCGCATCAGAAGTCACATCTGGTTGGCCCACTGTTAATGATGCCAGGATGAGCGATTGGATTACGGTGATGGGATTTCGTCTCTTTAGGTGTCCTTAGGTTCTCCTTGCAATGACAGATAGTGTTTCTTTGGCAGTTTACAAACTCCCATCAGCCATTCACCTAATGATTTTAGCCCTTGGTGATCCTTGCCTGAATCAACCATTTTGTGCAAAATGATGTTTTCTAATTCTGAAATTCCTTCTTTCTGTGTTGGCACTCTTCTATAATATAGAACTAAGGCTGTTCATTTTACTCTAAAGGGTAGGCTAAATGCATGCTTTTTAAAAAGTTACTATTAAGGAACTCCTAGATTTTCATGAATATGAAGTGCTTTTGGCTAGTTACAGTTGTTTCTTATTTTTGTGGTTTTTTTCAATGCTTAAAGTGATAAAACTTCGGCCAGTGGGAGCCGCTGCCTTTGGTCCTGTGGAACAGGTCTCAGAAAGCAGCTGGTGTTTTGGTTGGTGCTGTTGCTCTCACTGTTGTCCACTTTTGTAGCTCAAAACCTTCACTTTTCAACCCCTAAATCTTTGGAAATTCCTTGGTGATCCAGTGGTTAGGACTCTGCGCCCTTGCCACCAAGGACCCAGGTTCAATCCCAGGTCAGGGAACCAAGATCCTGCAAGCTGTGCAGTGTGGCCAACAAACAGAAACACAGAAATCTTTGTTTATGAGGTGACAGCTGCTAGCTATTAGTCTAGGAAATGCTTGAGAGGCCCTCTTCATCCTGCTAGATGAACACACTACCATTGCAGTGCATTGGGGAATAATTCTAACAGTGTTCAAAACGCAGCATTCTCATGACAGCTTAAAGGTCCCTAACCATTTGTGCACATTTTGCCAGGTCTCTGCAGTTCAGTTTTGTGGTTTAATGCCTCTTCTTTTTTATACTCAGATTTCAAGGAGTTTGCATGTATCTCAATGTCTTTCGGCTGATGTTTATTTAAGAAGATTGTATGTTTGTTTCACAAACTTCATACAGCAGTTTCCTCTTCAGAGCAGTGTCCTGAAGAGTTTCAGTACATTCCAACTGTCCTTGAGAGAAGATGACGTTTGGAAAACCATGCTACATGACAGCGAAAGGGATGTGAGTTCTGGATGGGCCTGGCATTAGGAGACAGCATTACTGCGTATGAAGAACTGCTAATGGTCTTGTTTGACAATGTTTTAAGTATTTAGTGGTGTTGAATGACAGTGTTTCAAGTATATAGCATACTAGCATGATAATTTGCTACAGGTGTGTGTTTATTGTGTTTTTAGCTCCCTTTTAGGAAAGAAAAACCGGTAGGAGATATGATCAGAAAGGTCTAGGATACCCAGGTCATGTGAGACCTTGTAGACCAAGGAGTAAGGACTTTGGATTTTATTTTGAGTGGGAGAAGTAACCAGGGGTTTCAGGGGAGGAGTGACATGACCCATCTGAACCTTGAAGAGCATCGTTCATGCTACAACGTGGAGAACAGACTTGGGAGGGCGGTAGGGAGAGTTCATGGGGAAAAGTAGATCTAAGGAGACCAATCAGGAGACTGTCACTTTAGTCCAGGTGTTGGCTTAGGTAGCAGCAGTGAATGATGCCGAGTAGTTATATTTCAGGCATATTTTTGAAATAGGACCAACAGGATTTGCCAGATCATCGAATGTGGGATGTGAATTAAAGAGAGGAGTTGAGGAAGATGCCAGGGGTTTTGACCAGAGATGCTGGTGAATAGTTATGCCGTTTACTGAAACTGGAGGTAGGTTTAGAGGACAAGGTCAACAGCTCAATTTTGGACATGTTATGTTTGAGATGATGCTTAGATATCTAAGTGATATCAAGTAGGTGGCAGGATATAGAAATCTGGATTTCCTTGGGGTGGGAGGTGGGAGAGCTGGGGCTTGGAAATTAAAATTTTGGTGTCATCAGCTATGGGACTCATTGGGATCACTAAAGGAGTGAATATAGATAGAAAAGAGAAGTCTGAGGATTTACCCTTGGGACATTCCAACCTTTATAAATTGGGGAGATGAGAATCGAGCAAAGGGGACACAGTCAGTGATGTAGGAAGCTTTCCTGAGGCCAAGTGAAGAAAGGGTTTCACGGAAGAGTAGGGTCAGCTGTTAACTTTCTAGAAGTCTTACACTTGTATTTTACATTTAGGTCTGTGATTCATTTTGTGAAAAATATGGTCAGTGTCTAGGTTCTTTTTTTTCCCCTTTGGTATGTGGATGTCTGTTCATTTATTTTTAATGCTGTCTTTTGGAAGAGGTTTTTAAGTTGCTAAATTAGGTATCTCAACCTTCATCTTTCCAGGTTCGTGGAGTCCAACTTTTTGACGATGGTCCCAAATGGTCTCCCGCACAGTTGTTAGATGGTGTTATGTGAACTATTGCCAGCAGTTTCATTCTTCTTAGATTGTGTCCAGCAGAAACACACATAACATCATACCTGTGTAAGGATAAGATAAATGTCTGTTTTGGTACCTCATTGAAAGTTATCTAATGTATGCTTGTATTTCATCAGTTCTTAGAATTCTTTTCTTAATTTTAGTATTGCATGGTATTACACTAACAGGAGACAGAAAATATAATTTTTACCAACTTCTGGAGACACATCTACCAAATCTTTGACAGAATAGTTTGTTGTGACTAAATTTGTCATTCTATATTCTCCCAGGAGATTTTAGTATTTGGGGATATTGTTTATATATATTCTTCGTTCCAAATCATGGTTGTTGACTATGTTAAATGACGTTAACTGTTATTAGTACCCATGGGAACTCAATGGTTTATATTATTCTTATTCATAATTGTACCTTTTTGGCAACTGCACCTTCTCCCACCTTATCCTTCCCAGAATTGTCATCCACTGGCAAAAACTTGCTAAGCTTATTAATGTTTCTTTCTTTTTGTTTTAATTGGAGGATAATTTCTTTACACTGTTGTGTTGGTGTCTGCCGTACAACAGTGCAAATCAGTCGTAACTCTCTCTGTAAATATCCCCTCCCTCTTGAGGCTCCCTCGTACCCCCACTAAGTTTATTTCTGAAAAATAGAAATTGATAATAAATATTTGCAAATGTTTTTTCAGCATCCTTTGATGTGATCAAACTTTTTAAAGATTGGTTCTTGTGCTAATACTTTGTTGATAAATTTTGTTGAATTAGTTAAGGAATCAGGCTTTTCTTAAGACAAACGAATAGATCATGGTGACATACTGTATCACATATGCAGTTAGTGTGCGCTAATATATATGCTTAACTATGTTTAGCATTTTTATTCTTGTGTTTGAGGTTAATTTGTTTTCTTATTTTAATCCTCTTTGTATTTTATAATCAGTATCATATAAAATGGGAGACAATGGTTTATATTAGGAAGTTAGGAACGTCACTGTCACTGGGATTCTTGAATCTGTACATTTGAAGAAATTATGTTACATTTACCTAGTAAGGACTCTTTTGGCCGTACTGCGCTTGTGGGATCTTAGATCCCTGACCAGGGATTGAGCCTGGGCCCCTGGCAGTGAAAGTGCCGAGTGCTAACCACTGTGCCACGGCGGAATTCCCTGGAGACTTTTTATCTTTTGTAGCTTTTAATAACTTTCTCTATTATTGACAATTATATTCTCATTTTCTTTTATGAATATATAAGGCTAATCTATGATAAAAATCTATCTTTAAAGTCTAAAGAGTTATTTCAGTAAGTGTGAAATAAAAATTTTTAGTATTAAGAAAATGTGTCACAGTTTAGTTGGTAGCATTCTTTCTCAAGTATGTGGAATACTGGGACATCTGAAATGATGACATTGTCAATTTTATAAAATATGGTACCTATCAGCATAACATCCACAGGAATGGCAGTGGGATATCATCTTCTTAGGTTCAACTAAACACTTGCACATTCAGACTGCTAAAGCCACCACAGATCTCACTTGGCAACGCTTTATTCAGAAGGATATAGGACAGACACTGTAACTTTCTGCTAGATAAACTGTAAGGCAGTGGGAGTCCTCGCAGCAGTTCATCCTTCCTGAAGTGCTCTTCTCACAGCCAAGGGTCTGAGAGATAAGGTCCGCGATGGGTGGTGCGGGGAACTCCATGGGCGTGCTTCCAGGGTCTCTTGCCAGGGACATACACGCCTAAATTAATTACATATCACCACGCTCAGAGGAGTTCAAGAGCATGGCTTCCGACACTCTGTCTGCTTCCAGTCCAGATGCAGTTTACTAATTTGGTAGTTTCTGTCATAAACAGTGTTGCCAGATAACATAGGTGGCATGCTATCTTAATCGGGTTCACAGGGATTAACCCAAGGTTAAATTCTTATATATAAGGAGAAGGTTTTTGCTCATTTGGTCCATAGTCATGCTTGCTGATTTTCTCACTTATGCCTTCTTATTTTATACAGTATCATCTTTCAGAACGATTTTCTTACTCCAAGATTATTTTTTAAATCGGCATTTTCTTTTAAAATTGGTTTTACGTAGATCTTGAGCCATCATTGTCTGTATGGTGAGGTAGAAGCTGAAACTTTTTACAGATGGCTTGTCCCTTGTTCCAGTCATTTATTGCACGGTCATTTGTTTTCCTATTGGTTAGAAATGTCACTCTTGTCATAGAGCAGTTACTAGGAGGTAGTTCTTCAAATTAACAAATGGTTGGGTATATTAAAAATGTGTATTTTTTAAAGTAATAAAAACCTACTTATAATCGTGTGATTGTGTATTAGATTGTGTTACTTGTATGCTGCGAATTTATAGTATCAGTTTTTTTCCTTAAAGCAAGTATATGTAGTGTAAAAAGCAGTATTCTTTTTTTCTAAACAGAAGTTTGCCTTATTGAAGGCTGTTGTGCTTATTTAGGTGGCCTTACTCAGAAAACTAACCACTCAGTGTAGTGGAAAGTGGTGAATTAGGGGTTTGAATCACGGGGTTCTGGCTTCAGACCTGCTACTTCACTGACTGCCCCTTTGTGCAAGGCAGCCTGTCTGCGTTTTGTTTTGCTCAAACTGCACGAATAACAATCCCTGTCCTGCCTATTTCCGAGTATTGTTGAGAATAGGATGGGCTGATGGATATAAAGGCACGTGTAATTGGTAAAGCAGGTTAAATGTGAGGAATTATTGCATCTTAACTTTTCCTCCCTTTCTCTTGTAGGTAGTGTTGGCGCTTCTTTTCAGTGCCAGTCCATCCATCACGACCACATTTGTCATGATGACAGTGACAAGGTGAGGTCCGTGTTGATGTCTACAATGGTGAAAATGCATGCTGCCCTGTATCACTGAATTCACTTGCATAACTCTGGATGTAGAGGCAGGAGTGTGTGACTTGGGGGGCACAGTGTTGAGATGCAGAGGGCCTTTCTGGTTTGTTGCTGGGTTGTTAGACTGCTCGAGAAAACTTGCAGGTAATTCCAGGAGGTGGGCTGGGCTCCTGATAACCCTTCCATTTCCTTACCCCCATTCCTGTCTCTGTCACTGCACTTCCTCTTTTCCTGAACAGCCTGGATGGATTATCTTCATATCCCAACAGGTGTTTCCAAAACTGATAACTATCTCAGCAATTTGTGTGTGTTTCCAATTTGAAATATCTTCGACATTCCAGTTTGGTCTGTTTTGTAGTTGACTATATTATGGCTGCTTCTTATATTTACTTTTTTTTTTTTTTTTTAAAACTCTGTTTCCAAAGCCCAATTTAAATGTTGAGGATTGAGAATGGAACCTGTCTGATTCATGCCAAAAAACCTGCTTTAGGCTTGTTTTGTTTTTTATTTCAGGTCCAGACTTTTGGTATTTTGCTTCTGTTCTTTTATCTCTAAAGAAACTGATCTTTGGGGGCTTTTCAGTACTCACGAGCACCCGTGATGGCCCAGGCCCTGAAGTGAATGCTCACGTGGGCTTGGTGTTTGGAACCTCTGGCCACTGATGTTGGAAGGGCTTAAATTCAGCCTTTTCCATCATCAGTTTCCAGTGGTTTCCCCCCTACTTCCTGTGTCTTGTGGATAGGAATGTTTCACTCCCCTGGTAGTTTCCCCAGGCGGACCAATCCAAGTGATGTTTTTCTTTGCTGTTTTAATCAAGATCCTCCTCCCTCATCCTGTTGGAGCCTGATCAAGAAGTTGGTTGAACACTGGGATTTTCCAAATGGCCTTTGTTCCGTGTGTTGATCTCTCTATGAGCTTTGCTCAGTCAGATTTTGATCTGTTTATGGAGAGAGTGGTATACTTATAGTATTCCAGATTCTCTCTTATTATGATAGTAATCCAGAGGCATGGGCTTAACTTTTAACTTCTTTCAGAAGCAAGCCACTGAAAGAGACTTCTAGACTATATAGTTAGCTCCCTAAAATGTGGTATACCACAGATTTTAGAAATAAGTATCTGAAAATAAGACCAATGATAGAGACAAAAGGCAAAAATCACTTTAGGTCAGTAATACTACGAGCCGTTGTGTTACATAATTGTAAAGATGTGTGGGGGTTAAATTTTCTTTCCCCTGCTCAGTATAATATGCCTCTATCCATTGTTCACTTACAGAGGAGAAGCCAGATTTAGAGTCTAGAGATGAGATTTCTGTCTACCTCTGCCACATATTTTTTATCTACTTTAAAATGATTTTCTTCCTAATGTCTGAGCCTTTGTATGACTGATTATGTGCGTTTCAGATGGGGTCTCTCCTGAAACACATGGGGAGAGGGAAGAGAAATTTGAGGGATTTTGTCACTTGATCAGCCTATCAAAGAGCTGTCAGAAACTGCTCTGCTCTCCTCTCCCTCCTGCCTACCATGCATATATTTATGATTGTCTCCCAGAGGGAAATGGAGAGAATGGATTAGGGTCTCTTGAATATATTTATAATTTATTCAACTGATTCAGTCAGCACATAATATTTGTTGATTGGCAGCTATGTTTCTAGGCACTTAGGGAATATATCAGAAGACAAAACAAAGACTGCTGTTTTTTCTTAGATGTGTAGTCTGATGGGGGGGCAGACAACAAACATAAACGTGATATGTTGTACAGTATGTTACAGTAAGCACCATGGATTGAAGAAAATGTACAGCAGAATAAGTGGGATGAGGACCACCAAGAATTGGATGGTACAGATTGCAGCCTTGAATAGGATCATTAGGCGTTATTCTGGAAGGATAGTGGTAGATAGGATAAGAAGCAGATCACTATGTTTGTAGCAGCTCTGACTTCTTTCTTTCTAGAATAAGTGGGTGTTGGTTTTGCAAAGCAGCAGAGACACCTGCTCCCTGGTACATGCCACCTGGATTATGTATTCTTTTCTCTCTCTCCCTGAAAATTGACAGGATTACAGAGCACAGCTAATTCAACCCTGTTTTTAAAATAAACTTGGAATCTGTGATCCCAGTAGAGAAAAGACTCCATTCCAGGGAGTCACCCTGGAGTGCTGGGGCTAGATCAGTTCTTCTATCCCAGATACAAGCCATGTAAAATAATTGTCTGGTTATTTCTGAACACTTTTTCAAAACACATTGATACTTACTGTCCTCACTTAACTTTCAGGCATGGTTCATTTCTCAGATTTGGGAATAAAAGTTGATGTTTCTTAAAAGTTGTCTGAATTTTAACTAATGGATGTGTGATGGAGGTGAAACCAAGGAGTAGAGGGGCCATTTGTGTACATCCCTTCTGTAGCCTTGCAACTGGCAAGCCCTCAAATCCCATGATTGAGCTTGTTTTCCAACTTAAGTTTCTCTGCTGCTGTACATCGGCTTGACAGTGCTGGAAGGAGCTGATTGCAGCTCTGAGGTTTACTGTTGAGTACTGTGAGTTACATACTTCCATGTTCAGTTTATATTGGGCACAGCAATTCACACAAAGCCCTCTAGGAATATTTTTATATTCATTTATAATGTCATACCCCATAATTTCCAAGTAGTAAGCATCAATTATATATTTGAATACCTACTATAAACTAAGCATTGTTTCAGGCATTGGAGACAAGTATAGTGAACAAAACAGACAGGAATCCTTACTCTTAAGGAGCTTGCTTTCTCTGTAAATGGTTAGGGAGATGGCAGAACATAATTAAAGGTACTGTTAGTTCATTCTTGTTATGAAGAATAATAAATCAGGTAAGGGATATAGGAGTATTAGGAGAAGACTGCCTTCCAAACACCCTTTGAAATAGGGATTGTTTTATTCCCATTTGTAAGGTGAGGAATGTGAGACAGATTAAGTAATTTGCCCAAGATTACCCAGTTAGTAAGTAGTAAACAGGGATTCAAACTCAAGCTCCTTAATTCCAGAGTCTGTATTTGACCAACTGAAGAAATCTGTTCCTAATGTCGCTTTATATACTCAACTCTGACGGGCTCAGAGAAAAACGTATCTTCTAGTGAAGGCCCTGGAGAACCACAATGAACCAAGTCAGTCTGCAGGCAGTTTTGGCCTGTTGGGTTTTTCTTGTCCAGCCTTTCGACATTCGAAAGGATTCATGACTGTCTGTTACTCCAGGCCTCTCTAACCTGAAAGCCCTGCTTCATACTCAAAAACCTGTGCTTCTTTATAAGAAACCTCACATCCTGTGTTGCTGTATTGCACTGATCAAATGTGATGGTTATGTAAAAGGACTTTAAAAGGATAAAGAATAGGGGAAATATGTGATTGGGAGAGCATATTTGTGTTTCACTTAGGTACTGAAATTAACCTAACTCAGCTGATGTACTTGAGATCCTTGGAATTAAGTAGTCATCTTCACAGTGAGAACACGCCTGGCATGGGGGGATAGGTCTACCCTGAGGATGAGGTAGAACATTGAATAGTCTGGTAAGAGGAGACTTCAGGTGAGAGGAATGAATTTGTAGCCTCAATGGCACACTTTTCCTGAGTGGCCTGGTAATGTGTCTGGGAAAGCTGGCCATCTGAGAGAAGGAAGTGGGAGGAGTTATTTCTAAACTGCATGTATGTAAATGGCTGGTCAGAGCAGAAGTCCTTTCTGGACAAAATTTCCTTGTGGTGGCCTTCAGTCCTTTGGTCACGGAAGAAGGCACCAATCCGATTTGTATGTGGTCATCCTACACACACCACTTTCAGAAAGGTGGGAGATGTGCTGTTGGTTTTTCTTCCATGACTATATACTTCCTTTTATCTTTTAAATATTCAGTTGTTGTTTTTTTAATTACATGGTGATTAGAAAAAAAATATGCAGCACTACATTCAATCCCTCTCCCCAGAAGTTAACAGCCATTGGAATTTTAGTATTAACAGGATTTTTAAAGTTATATTTGTATAGGGTATTTTTCATCTTGCAAACAGTGGTTTTTTAGTATATTCAAAGAGTTGTTCCTCTGTCTCCACCATCTAATTTTAGAACACTTATCATCACTACCCACCAAGAAACCCATACCCTTTAGCAGCCTCTCCCCATTGTTTCTTCCCCTCAGCTCCTGGCAACCCCTGATCTTTCTATCTCTGTGGATTTGCCTGTTCTGCACATTTCATATAAATAGAATTACAAAAAAATGTGGCCTTTTGCGTCTGGCTTCCTTCACTTAGCATGATGATTTCATGGTTTGTCTATGTTGTAGCATGAATCAGTACTTCATTCCTTTTTATGGGTAAGTAATATTCCATTGTGTGGAGCTAGCATGTTTTGTCTGTCAGTTCCCTAATTAGCGAATATTTGTTTCTATGTTTTGGTTATTATCAATAACACCTTTATGAACATTTGCCTGTAAGTATGTTTTTGTTTTCACATGATTTTAACATTTTGAGGCGCTGACAAACTCTTGCAAAGTGGCTGTACC
Organism: Muntiacus reevesi; assembly: GCF_963930625.1. Taxonomy (NCBI): domain Eukaryota; kingdom Metazoa; phylum Chordata; class Mammalia; order Artiodactyla; family Cervidae; genus Muntiacus; species Muntiacus reevesi. Next base: position 56,535,751 of record NC_089265.1, on the reverse strand, counting down.
ATTTTGCATTCCAACAAATGCCTCAGGGTTCCAGTTTTTCCACGCACTTGCCAATACTTCAAACTACAGCCACTGTAGTGAGTGTGAAGTAGCATCTCACTGTGGTTTTAATTTTCATTTCTCTAGTGACTAAGTATGCTGAGCATCTTTTTATATGTTTATTGGCCATTCTTAAATCTTCTCTGGTCAGTTAAAAAATGTCAGTTAAAAATCTTTTTATTGTTCCTGCCCCTTGTGCTTTAAAACAAAAGAGAGAAAAACAGAACCAAATCTCCCTGTGCCCAGTATTATATAGTTACATGTGTTTATTAGGGAAATAGAAATAGATTGTTATAAGTAGATACACCATCTTGCAGTAGATAACACTCTTAATGTGCTTTTTTTTTTCCTTTAAATTTTTCTTTGCATTCTTTGCACGGTTACATTAAAACTAAACTGCACTGATTATCTATGGTTGTGTAATTCATTATCCTAAAACTTAGTGATGCAAATCATATCTTAGTTTCTTTCATGGTTCTTAGGTTTTCTGTGCTCAGCTAGGTGGCTCTTGCTTGGAATTTCTCATGCATTTGCTGTCAGATGGTTGCTAAGGCTGGATTCATCTCAATGTCTTCACTCACATGTCTGATGGTTGATGCTGACTGTTAGAGGTGGGACTTCAGCTGGGGTCCTCAGCATGAGCACCTGTAGGTAGCATGGGCTTCCTCACAGGATGGCAGCTTGATTCTAAGAGTGACCAAGAGAACCAGGCAGGTGCTATATGGCCCTTTATGCCTAACTTCAGAAGTCATAAAGCTTCACTTCCACTATAGTCACAGGCCTGCCCAAATTTAAAAGGAGGGAGCATTGATCCCAATACTGGGGAAGAATGTCTACATAATGAGAGAATGAAGGATGGGAGAACTTATGGTCCTCTTGAAAAGTATAATCTGCACATTATATACACATGAAACATCAGTTGGCTGCATAATGTTGCACTGTAAGGATACATGGTAATTTATTTAACTTGTCTTTAACTGTGGAGCTTTAGGTCATTTTTTTTTAAATTGTGCATTTATTCATTTCAGTTCAATTCAGTCGCTCAGTCCTGTCCGACTCTTTGCGACCCCATGAACTGCAGCACGACAGGCCTCCCTGTCCATCACCAACTCCCAGAGTCCACCCAAACCCATGTCCATTGTGTCGGTGATACCATCCAACCACCTCATCCTCTCTTGTCCCCTTCTCTTCCTGCCCCCAATCTTTACCAGCATCAGGGTCTTTTCACATGAGTCAGTTCTCCGCATCAGGTGGCCAAAGTATTGGAGTTTCAGCTTCAACATCAGTTCCTCCAATGAACACCCAGGACTGATCTCCTTTAGGATGGACTGGTTGGATCTCCTTGCAGTCCAAGGACTCTCAAGAGTCTTCTCCAACACCACAGTTCAAAACCATCAGTTCTTTGGTGCTTAGCTTTCTTTATAGTCCAACTCTCACATCCATACATGACCACTGGAAAAACCATAGCCTTGACTAGACAGACCTTTGTTGGCAAAGTAATGTCTCTGCTTTTTAATATGCTGAGTAGGTTGGTCATAGCTTTTCTTCCAAGGAGCAAGCGTCTTTTAATTTCATGGCTACAGTCACCATCTGCAGTGATATTGGAGCCCAGAAAAATAATCAGCCACTGTTTCCACTGTCTCCCCATCTATTTGCCATGAAGTGATGGGACCGGATGCCATGAACTTAGTTTTCTGAATGTTAAGCTTTAAGCCAACTTTTTCACCTTCCTGTTTCACCTTCATCAAGAGGGTCTTTAGTTCCTCTTCACTCTCTGCCATAAGGGTGGTGTCATCTGCATATCTGAGGTTATTTATATTTCTCCCGGCAATCTTGATTCCCGCTTGTGCTTCTTCCAGCCCAGCATTTCTCATGATGTACTCTGCATATAAGTTAAATAAGCAGGGTGACAATATACAGCCTTGACTACTCCTTTTCCTATTTGGAAGCAGTCTGTTGTTCCACGTCCAGTTCTAACTGTTGCTTCCTGACCTGCATACAGATTTCTCAAGAGACAGGTCAGGTGGTCTGGCATTCCCATCTCTTTCAGAATTTTCCACAGTTTGTGGTGATCCACACAGTCAAAGGCTTGGGCATAGTCAATAAAGCAGAAATAGGTGGTTTTTTGGAACTCTCTTTCTTTTTCAATGATCCAGCGGATGTTGGCAATTTGATCTCTGGTTCCTCTGCCTTTTCTAAAACCAGCTTGAACATCTGGAAGTTCACGGTTCACATATTGCTGAAGCCTGGCTTGGAGAATTTTGAGCATTACTTTACTAGCGTGTGAGATGAGTGCAATTGTGCGGTAGTTTGAACATTCTTTGGCATTGCCTTTCTTTGGGATTGGAATGAAAATTGACCTTTTCCAGTCCTGTGGCAACTGCTGAGTTTTCCAAATTTGCTAATATATTGAGTGCAGAACTTTCACAGCATCATCTTTCAGGATTTGAAATAGCTCAACTAGAATTCCATCACCTCCACTAGCTTTGTTCATAGTGATGCTTCCTAAGGCCCACCTGACTTCACATTCCAGGATGCCCAGCTCTAGGTGAGTGTGAGTGATCACACCATCGTGATTATCTGAGTCGTGAAGGTCTTTTTTGTACAGTTCTTCTGTGTATTCTTGCCACCTCTTTTTAATATCTTCTGCTTCTGTTAGGTTCCTGCCATTTCTGTCCTTTATTGAGCCCATCTTTGCATGAAATGTTCCCTTGGTATCCCTAATTTTCTTGAAGAGATCTCTGGTTTTTCCCATTTTATTGTTTCCCTCTATTTCTTTGCATTGATCACTGAGGAAGGCTTTCTTATCTCTCCTTGCTATTTGGAGCTCTGCATTCAAATGGGAATATCTTTCCTTCTCTCCTTTTCACAGCTATTTGTAAGGCCTCTTCAGTCAGCCATTTTGCTTTTTTTGCATTTCTTTTTCTTGGGGATGGTCTTGATTCCTGTCTCCTGTACAATGTCATGAACCTCCGTCCATCGTTCATCAGGCACTCTATCAGAGCTAGTCCCTTAAATCTATTTGTCACTTCCACTGTATAGTCATAAGGGATTTGATTTAGGTTCATACCTGAATGGTCTAGTGGTTTTCCCTACTCTCTTCAATTTAAATCTGAATTTGGCAATAAGGAGTTCATGATCTGAGCCACAGGCAGCTCCCAGTCTTGTTTTTGCTGACTGTATAGAGCTTCTCCATCTTTGGCTGCAAAGGATATAATCAGTCTGATTTCGGTGTTGACCATCTGGTGACGTCTATGTGTAGAGCCTTCTCTTGTGTTGTTGGAGGAGGGTGTGTGCTGTGACCAGTTCGTTCTCTTGGGAGAACTCTGTCTATTCACTTAGCAACCACTTGTGAGTGTCTCCTCTCTGCCAGGCACACCTGAGCCAACAGACTACCATGGTGAAAAGACTGACAAAGAAGGTCCTTCTTCATAGGGTGCTTACTTTGTGGAAGGGGCAGAAAATGAACCATATATGTAAACAAGTAAATAACCATATACTCTAAAATACTGCGCAAGTAGTTGACCAGTTGGCTACTGTAGTTAGGTATTAGGGAAGGCCTTTAAGAAGGTGACACTTAGGCTAAGATCTGACTGATGGGAAAAGAACAAATCGAGAAAATCTGGGCCATAGAACATTCTAGGGAGAGGAAACAGCTAGTGCAAAGGCCCTGATAGAAACAAACAGAAGGAGAGCTGATGTGCTGCAGCAAGGTGGATGAGGGTAGAAGTGGTGATATGAGATGTGGTTGAAGGGGAAGGTACAGACGAAATTGAGTGGATCTTGGTAAGCCAGGGAAAGAAGTTTAGATTTTATTCTGTCTATATGGGAAGCCTTTGGAAGGTTTTAAGCAAAGGAATGACATTATATATTCTTTTACAGTATCCCTTCTGCTGCTGTGATAGGAATTTTTAAAAATTATTGTAAAATCTGCAACACAAAATTTACCGTCTTAACCATTCATTTAGGTTTACAGCTCAGCAGTGTTAAGTCCATTCACATTGTGCAGCCGGTCTCTAGAACTCTTTTAAGTTGCAAAACGAAAACTATGTTCATTACACAATAGCTTACTCTTCTTCTCCCAAGCTCTGGCCATCCCTCTTCTAGTTTGTCTCTTCATTTGAGTGCTCTGTGTCCCTAATATAAGTGAAGTCATATGATAGTTGTCTTTTTGTGACTGAGTTAGCATAGTGTTGTCAACATTCATCCATGTTGTAGCATGCTTCAGAACTTCCTTCCTTTCAGAGGAGGCTGCATAATATCGCACTGTATGTGTGACACATTTTGTTTATTATGGTCACTTGGGTTACTTCCACGTTGCAGGTGTTGTGAATAATGCTGCTAGGACCCTCGGTGTATACATGCGTCCTTTAGACTCTGCTTTCAGCTCTTTTGGGTATATGCCTAGAAGCGGAATTGCTGAATTTTTTCCCCCTATTTTTAATGTTTTGGTGAACCACTATTGTGTTTCCTGAAGTGACTGCACCATTTTACATTCCTGCCAACAGTGTGCAAGGATTCCAGTTTGTCCACATCCTTGTCAACACTTTTTTTTTCTGTTTCTGTTTGTTTAATAGTAACCTCCTAATGAGTGTGAGGCAGTATCTCCTTGTGGTTTTGATTTGCATTTTCTTCCTGACAGTGGTGTTGAACATATTTTTTGATGCTTCTCTGACATGTGAACATCTTTGGAGAAATGTCTGTTTCAGTCCTCTGCCCATTTTATAATCAGGCTTTGGTTTTTGCTTGGTTGTAGTTCTTTATGTGTGCTAAATTGCTTCAGTCGTGTCCAACTCTGCAATCCTATGGACTGAAGCCCGCCAGGCTCCTCTGTCCATGGGATTCTCCAGGCGAGAACTCTGGAGTGGGTTGCCATGCCCTCCTCCAGGGGATCTTCCCAACCCAGGGATCAAACCTGAGTCTGTTGTGTCTCCTGCATTGGCCGCAGGTTCTTTACCATTAGCACCACCTATAGTTGTTTATATATTCTGGATATTAATCTCTTATCAGACATGACCTGAAAATATTTTCTCCTATTCCATAGGTTCCCTTTTCACTCTGTTGCAGTGATGTTTTTATTTTGAAGTAATCCATATGTATCTATTTTTTTCTCTTGTTGCCTATGAGTTTCAGAATGCGATCTTCCTTATATATGTTCTAAGATTATAGTGGTTTTCTTTTGTTGGAATAAGGAAAAGGGACTTCCTGGTGGTCCAGTGGTTAAGATGCTGCACTTCCAATGCAGGAATCACGGATTGGATCCCTGGTTGAAGAACTAAGATCCCGAATGCTGCAGGGTGGCCAAAAAACAAAAGAATTAAGAGAAAGGCAGAAAATCTGACGAGAAATTCATAATTCCTGAAGAAATGTAATTTCCAAGTTCAGTTGACTAATGAGCAAATTCTTCCAAACATTTAAAGAAGGGGCATCACCAATCTTACAGAAACTCTTGTAGAGAACAGAAGACGACTACTCCTGGATTCATTTTCTGAGGCTACCATAATATCTGTGACAAGACTTGATAAGGATGTTACAAGGATGGAAAGTAACAGCCAATCTCACTTAAGAACACAGATGTAAAGATTATAAGAAAAATATTAGCAACCCAAATCCAACGTTTAAAAGAGAGTAGCACAATCTGATATGGTTTTTTAGGAATGTAGATTGGTTTAACCTCCAAAAAGCAATGTAATTCACCCAGCAACACAAATTCTGTGATTATCTAATAGATACAGGAAATTTTGATAAAATTAAATATCCATTTTATGGTAAACTTTTAACAAATTTAACATAAGACAAAACTCCCTTGATTTGCTAGAGGGATCTACAAAAAACCTAACGCCAACATCATACTTAAAGGTGAAATGTTGGAAGCTTTCCAGTTTTGGAATAAGACAAAAATGCATGCTTTCACTGTATCTATTTAGCATTGTACTGGGAATCCTAGCCAGTGCAGTAAGACAAGATAAGAGGAAAACACATTGGAAAGATAGAACTTGAATGGTTATTTTGTGCCAATGGGATTATATGTGTAGGAAATGCAAAAAAGTTAAGAAAACTATTAGAATTAATAATTACTTATAAAACTTAGAATAAACCCAAGAACAATTGTGCAAGATCTCTTCAGAAAACTGTGAAGCATTATTGAAAAAATTAACAGCTCAGTTAAGTAGATGATGCATCTTACTTACAATTTGAAGATTTAATATTATAAAGATATCAGTACCACCTAATTCATCTCGAGATCAACGTGAAAGTGAAAGTCACTCAGTCGTATCCTACTCTTTGTGACCCCATGGCCCATACAGTCCATGGAATTCTCCAGGCCAGAATACTGGAGTGGGTAGCCTTTCCCTTTTCCAGGGGAACCTAACCTAGAGCGATCTCTGCATGGCAGGTGGATTCTTTACTAGCTGAGCCACAAGGGAAAGCCCAATAAAAAAATCTCAGCAGTTATTTCCATGTAGTAGAATGTTAGGACACCAGAGTAGGCCAATGACCACACATATTTGAAGTAACTGCAATATTTTCCTCTTTGGTAAGCAACATATATTGATATATTTTTATTTTAGAAGTTGAGGGGACTTAAATGACCTAGATACCCCAGGAAGAAGTTTTTAGTAGTTATTTACGGTTTTCACTTCTGTCATGAAAACCAATTTTTTTAAAAAGCGATTTTAAAGGGCAGTCTTGGAGTCAGAATTCTCAAAAAGCACTTACTACAAGCAACTACCTTTCTCGCAAGTGCTGTAGTGTTCCCTAGCCACGTGCGGCTGTTTATACAATCCTGGTTAATTCATTCGTTGCACTAGCCCCATTTCAAGTGCTCACTCAGTAGCCATGTGTATGTAGATAAGAGCTACCTTTTGGATGCTGCTGGAGATGTTGAACTTTTCTGTCATTGCAGAAAGATCCACTGGACACCTCTGCAGCAAGGATCCCGACGTTTTTGTACAGACTCCAAGTAAAATTTTAGGTTGACTAGGAATGACCAACTGCTCCAGTATAATTTACTCCCCACCACACTAGGTGTTCAGTGGCCCACCTTAAAACTTAACCCACTCCATTGGGTGTTTGTTAGCAGGGTACCAGATTTTCTGGTTTAGAAAATCAGTTAGAAAAATAATTGCAGTACAAATTTCAAACTATTCAACCTTGAGGTGTGGAAGCATTGTTTACCAGTGGACAGACTTCTTAGGTCAAGTCCTCACACCCCAGTTAAGTAAGATCTCAACCATTTAAGAAGGGTTTTGAAGAGTTTGCCTGATAAAGGGTTGGCTGAAGGCCAGGGGAAATGCATAGAAGTTTAAGGATTAGGAACCCTGGAGGACTGTCATAGGTTTTTGCCACTGAGATTCAACACTTGAGGAACCTGACTCTTACCTTACAGTTGGACAACTTCCAAATGGTAATTTCCCTCCCTGTTTCCCCCCGCCCCACTTTTTTTTTTTTCTTCCCTGTACTTGCCCCTCTTCATTACATACCTGTATACAGTTAAACAAGAAAAGCTGTTTCAGGGTGGTCTGTATTGTGCAAGGAAGCTTGTATGACAGATTCTGTTGGAAGATCTGTAATGCCAGGTGAATCCACAGCAGGAGACAGAGGTTAGAAGTGGATTACATTGGATGCACCTAAAGGTGTGGTTGGGATTTATGCGTCTGTACAATGAAATGAGAGGCGGGGACCTTAAAAGTTTGGATGTAATCATCTCCAAATTGACTTGCTTTGGAAGACTGGCAGAGAGGGCTTTGAGGGGGAAGAGTGGCTAGATAACAGTGCTACATAATGGGGGTGTGGGGCTGGGGGAGGGGAGGTGTTCATGGGGGCCCCTTATCTCATTTTAGCTTCTCTTTGTTAGGAGTTGTAAAAGCCTGTGATGTGATTGCTGGAACTTTGAACTCAGCAGTTGCTAAGCACCTGCTGTTGTGTTTCATGCTGTAGGTTTGGACTTTAGGGTTATAGTCAAAACAGTCTGATCTTTGAGTCTGACACGGGAGACAAATGTATTCAAATAATTACCCTATTGTGTTATTCATACATAGAGGTTCAGAGGATCCTGGAACATCATTTTAGTCTGGTTCCCTAATTTTCTATCGGAAGTAGCTTTGGCCAAGAGCAGGCTGGAGACTGGTTTGAGCAATGCCGAAAGAACTAGAACCTGGGTTTTTTGATGATTGGCCTGAAATATGGTCGCCATCCTTGAAGACATATAATTCCTATCTACTTAAAACCCACTTCTTGGATGATGTCCCCTTGACCTCCCCCTTTCCTTCGATATCACTTAAACTATTTTGCCCTTGTATTTACTGCGCTTTGTGGAAGATGTTACATCCTCTTTTCTTGAATGTGATTATCAGGAGAGCCACCATGCCAGCTTCTGTCTCCGAGCCTGTCTCATTTCCTGTTCTCAGCACAATATAAATGTCAGGTTTAATTGGGCCTTACAGCAGGACAAACTAGGGTTGAATCAGCCTCTCCAGAGATATACTGGACAAAGACACCCGCACACATCACCTGCCTGTACATCAACAAAAGTCCCTAACATTTCGGCCGCATGGATACATATAGTGTATCTGGAACCTGAATGAAGTCGGGTGCTGTTTGATGGCTAAGCTTTGGAGGCGCCAGGCACGCACTTGCAACAGCACTGGGGGAGATGGGTACGGACTGGGAGGCGCGGCCCGCTCCGCCCCTCTCCCCCTCGGCTGGCTCTGCCGCGCGGGGCGGGGGCGGGGCGGGGCGGGGCTGCGCAGGGGCGCTGCGCGGCGGCTCTGTTGCCGGAACTGGTCCGCGTCGCGCGCCGGGACGCGCGCAGCCCGCCCCGCCCCCTCCCCGCGGTGGACACAAAAGGGTCTCCGCGCCGAGCCAGCCGAGGGGGAGAGGGGCGGAGCGTCTGGCGGCCCTGCAGCCTGGCCTCGCTAGGTTCGTTCCTGCGAGGGGTCGGAGTGGGCCGGTGGGCGACGCGGGGCCGAGAGTGGAGGGCCGCGCGCTCGCGCACCGTGCGGCCTAGCGCCGGGGGGCGTCGCCTGCGCGCGCAGTGGGGCGCAGTGCGCCGGCGCGCGGCGAGCCGGGTCTTCGCGCGGCGGGGCGGGGCCCCTCGTGCAGCGGTGCGGGCCGTGCGGCGGCCCGGGCGGTTAGGGCGCGGGGGCGGAGGGGATGGAGCCCCCGAGGCGTTAGCCGGCTCTGCTAGGTCTGGGCGTGCAGCCCTAGTGTTGTGGCGCGGCCCGTGTGATGGTGCCGGGAGGAAGGAAGCGCCGCGACAGCGCCTGGGTCGGAGTTCGGGTTCCGGGGTTGAGAAGGCCCGGGAACGGAAGATCTGGCGAGCTGGCCGCTGGCTGGGCGAGCGGTCACAATAGGAGGCGGCGGCCCAGCGAGGAGCTGCGGGAGTAGCCCCGCAGGGCGGAGCCTCCCCTCGCAGGTACTGGCTGCCGCGGCCGTTGATTCCCGCAAGAGGGCGGGACGGACCGAGCCTCGGGCGGGTAGGAGCCTGCGGGGCCGCGCTAGAGAGGCGGTTGCCTAGTGTTCAGCGGGGCGCGGCCGGGCCGCCCGGCGCTCTTTGTTCCCCGGGCAGCGACGAGGAGGTGCGGGCAGAGCCCGAGGGAGCGCCGGCCCCCCGCCGTCGGGCGGATGGCCTGGCCCTTCTGCTGCCTCCCTGTGTGCCCAGGCGCAGGTGAAATGATGTCACTCAGGAGAACGCAGAACCCGGTGCGAAGGGTCCTCTCTCGCGTCCTTCTGCAGCCGCGGGTTTCTGAACAGGCTGCGTTTTCTGGGGGATAGAAGGTCTTCCATTCAGGGCTGAAGAATGAAAGAGGTTGGTTTTGAGCCGAGAGTTTTTCAAATTATTGAGGGATAAAGAGAATAAAGTTTTTATTTGCGTGTGTAGGACCTGTAAGACCTTGCTTTTAATTAAAGAAGCTGTGAAAAGGATGTATTAAGTTGGGTGTGTTAATCTTCCACCGTAAATAGAAACAAAATGTAATCTTTAATTGCCGTTTGTTTTCTTACGAGGCGCACTTAACACACGGAGATTTAAGTGCATGCAACTCATTCACAATCGTTTATTACCTTAAAATTGCAATACTTTTTGGATCCTGTTTGGCCTTGATTGCAGGTACTGTTGTTAACACACTTACCGCAGAATTCCTTTAAATAGCTCCCAGCCTTGGTAACTAGGCTTAACTTTTGTTTTTTAATCCATTCCCTCAGTTTTTAAGAAATCAAAACTTAATGAGGATCTAGAGACAGTTGGGATCAAATTAAAATTGTTTTTGTCTTCCATTAGGAAGAAATTTGGGGCTTCCTACTGAAGTAACAATATAAGACCAAATGTAGGGATCAGCTCATTTGCATCAGCAGGCATGTACTTGTAATAAAAAGATTAAATGGAATTTTAAGTAGAAATTGTATCCAGCTCGCTCGCTTTTAAAAGTATTCGTGTAATATATTTCACTTTTTGAAGACCTATTGAGCCTTGAATCTGTTAATTATAGGGGTTTTAAGTTGATATCTATAGTTTTCTTTAAGGCTTGTTTCTAAAAGACTTGGTGGCCTTTAGAGGCTGTAGTTGAATAAATTTTGCCGCAGATTAGCCGTGTGGGCCTCAGGTTCTTATCTGTAAAATACGAGTTGGATTTAAATGATCTCTGTGGTCCCCTCCACTTCTGATACCTTCTGTGACTCGGAAACGTAGTGTGTTCCTATACTTGCTGAATTTCATATACTCACCCTATTTTTATAGCTAAACTAAGTTGGAAGTTATTAATTTGAACAAATATTGTGGATTTTCTATACTAAAGTAACCTGATTTTTGAGGAAGAGTGGATGGACAGAGGGTGACACAGTTATACACTTGAATATGTTAGCATCATAATGTGGAGTGTAGGCCTGTTGTGTCTCTGCCAACTGCTTTGGATGAGGCTTTTAGTTACATCACTAGCCTGTTTTTATTTGTGCTCATTTTTTACTTTAACCTGCAAGGAGGAGAGTGAGAAGTATGAGTGAGAAATCCTCAGATAAAAGTCTCTGAAATGGTTGATCAGTATGGGAAGATGATTGATCTTTGCCTTCTACTTCCAGTCTATTCCATCTTTTTCTCTCTATGCTGCCCCAGTTTTGTTTAAGCCACCACCATTTTGTAATTCATTTTGCTGGTAAGGTAGCTTTTAATTAGGCCTGTGATTCTTGTGTAGTGTCTAGGTCTACTTACTAGTTTTCTAGTTGTTTTTCTACTAACCGCATATATCAGACATCCATTTTCATGTTGTCTTGGTTAAATCATAGCTTGCTTTATTTATTCTCTGGGCAGAGTATAGGGATTGTAAACACACATTTGAACTGTATAGTTGTAGTCTAGTTCATTTGTTCAGCAAATGTGAAATTCTTATTGTCTGTTTGGAGATCAGGCAAATGCTCGAACTCTGTAATAATAAACAAGTAAGAAATTGCAGCAAGTAGACAAAGAGGGGCCATATACACAGTCTTGTCTTTCCTCCAACTCTAATGTCATTTTATGTTCCTTTTTAAAGGATCTGAACACTTTTCCTTCTCTAAGTTAGGGGACCCTGTTACCCTCATTTATTTCTATTGAATTTGCCCCTCACTAGACTGAATCTCTTTGAGGGCAAGAAATATTTACGTTTGTTTTCATAGTATCTAGCATATGATAGATAGATAGGCAATAAATATTTGAATTTTTATTTAGTAAGATTTATGAAGAGCTCAGTCACACTTCATTTTTTCAAATGTTTATGTGTGTAAGTTTTTTTATTGATTGGGAGTGTTCCTGGTTTAGGTATTTTCCAAATCCGTATAATTCTTAGAAATAAATCTTGAAGAGATGGTTTAGAGCAATTTACAAAGCAACAACAACTTTGAGGTTACCAGCTTAAGTAAAATGGTTTAGAAACACTTCCTTAAGGAGAGAATAATCCTTAAATCCTAGATTGTGAAAATGAATGAAAGAAAAACTTAATAGTAGAATGTGTAACTCTTATTTTTCCTAACGTTTATGTTCACCAGTTCAGTTCATATAGTGGTTAGAGACTTCCTTAGTTGCACCTTCTTCACCCCTCCCCATTAATTTGTGTGACTAAGGGATGAGAGAGAAGGGTGGAGCCTTTCAGCTATTTTCACCAACCCTGATTTTGCTCTGCTCCCCCAAAGACATGGATCCAATTTGTTGTTGCTCGAACTCATGAATGGGAATAATAATTTATTTTTCTTTTTAAAGTATCCCAGTACTGGAAAGTAATGCTCCTTCTCAGGTAAGTAGTACCAGTTCTTAAATGGTTTAAAAACTGCATAATTACACATACCATAAACTGACTTAACAAACACTTAATTGTTAAATGTTTAGGTTACTTCTAGTTCCCTTTGAAATTGTTGCTTTGATGTGATGAACATATTCATGCATATGACTTTTCTCGTATTTTGAAATATAACCTGAGAATTTATCAGATAACAGATCAATGATTTGAACTGTTGTTAATAAAATCTCCCTGATTACTTTCCAGGAGATTAACATTTGCCATCGTGGAAGCAGTGAGAATATTTGGATTTTTGTATAATTTGGATCTGACCTCTTCATTTTTTTTTTTTTTTAAATTATTTATTTTCGCTGTGTTGGGCCTTCATTGTGGCACGTGGGCATAGTTGCCCCTTGGCATGTGGGATCTGAGTTCCCCAACCAGGGATCGAACCTGCGTCCCCTGCATTGGGAGGCAGATTCTTACCACTGGACCACCAGGGAAGTCCTGACCTCTTCATTTTTTAGGTACCCAGACTTTGACCAAAGGGAGTAAGGGACTTGTTGGAGTCATCAACCAAGCACCTAACTCATTATCTTTTGTTCTTTCCTTTTTCGTGTTAGCCTGTGATTTTACTGCCTTTGAACAGTTGATATGCAACTTGTAACAGTGGACAGTTTTTTTTTCTTTTCTGGAGAGTATTGTTACCATTTTGGAGAAGACTGTTTGGCCTTTTGAGCAATTTATTTTGTGGAAGGTACACATTATTTAATACTGGCCTAGAGGTTATCATACACGTGTATATTCTCTACTTTTATGAGAAAGATGTAAATGAACAAAGAAGGAAGCTGTCATCAGAAGTGATTTTTGCCTATGGCTGATTCACATTGTTGTATGGGCAGAAGCCAACACATATTGTAAAGCAGTTATCCTCCAATTAAAAAAAAATGCCATACAGGATTTTGTTAGTTTTAAAGGAGTCATACATAGTAAGCTTCTAGCACAACCAACTTAAACATCCATGGTAGCGTGTTTTTTTTGTTGTTTTTTTTTTAGTGATTTTGGAGGAAGCTGATTCTGAGACTATGTGGACCTAAGTCCTGTGTTATTTTTAACACAATAACTACTGCAATTTACCACAGTGATGATAATAATAGCACACTCTCAAACACTGAGGTTAAGTTGTTGGTAGCATGGCTACCAGGCCGGGGAAAGGCCACATTAAATAGAAGATGACCTTAAAATAGTAATGTATTGTTTCTTAAAAGGTTAAAGTGTTTTCTATAATTTCAGTCTTATAAAACAGGAAAGAGTTATGCTGGATGAACTAGTCATATTGTTATATGTAACATTAAAAATGAAAAGTGTGTGGAGTTGCAGGCTCTGTCCCATCTCAGGGATGTTTCATGGCAGGACTTCTAAAATACAGTTGCATCCCGAGAGAAGTACCATGTCTTTGTAATTCTCAGCAGTTGGTATGTTAGGGGAAAATAGAGCTGTATTGGTTTTCAGATACTGTATAACCTGACTAATTTTAACTGAGGGAGAGTTAGGGAAGTAGCAGAAGTCAGAAACAATTTCCAAGGAAACATTTATTTTTAAGTACTTAAAATAGCTTTAAGTAAATAGGCATTGTGGAATAGTTGCTAGTTACTAATCCAACTAGATAGATTACAAAGAAGAATGTTACTTTTAAAATTCTGCAATTAGAAGGTGGTTTAGTGGGTTGAGTCTGAATCTTAGAACCGGATACACTTGGCTTCAAATTATGGCTCTGGTATTTAGGTTTCACTTTAAGCAAGCAAGCTGGTTAACCCTAACTTGTAGCATGTAAAGATCAGAAAGCCCAGTTTGATTCCTGGCATGAAATTTACTATTACCGAATTGAGGTTTTAAAAACTGCTGTATTGCTTAGGTTTTTTTTTTTTTTAAGTTTTATGTCTTTCATAATCAAGTTAATACAGAATTTTTCTCTAGAATTCTGGAGAAGAAACTTTCCTTGAGTATGATACCCAGTTTTTATTCTGTTACCTGCATGTTTGTTGTGTGAGTTTTCTATTGTGTAACAAATTGCCACAAGTTTAGTAGCAAATCTTGTTACCTTACAGTTTCTGGATCAAAGTCCTGGTATGGGTTAGCTCTAGAGCCTCTGTCAAGGTCTTACTTGGCTGGGCTCTGATTTTGTTAGAGACTTAATGTCCTCTTCCAAGCTCATTGTTGTTATAATGTGGTTCTTGTGATTATAGGACTGAGGCCCCCCGTTTTCTTTGAGGGGACCTTGATCTTCGTGAGCCATCAGCTATCAACTGATGACCGCTTTTAGCTCCTAGCTGCCCTCAGGTGGTACCATTCATGTGCCTTCTCAGAACATAGCAGCTTCGTCTGTAGGGTTGGCAGGAGAATCTCTTAAGGAAGTGCTCAACTTCTCTTTTAGAGCTTTCTCTGATTAAATCAGGCCTACCCAGGATAATCTCCCCTTTGATTAACTTAAAATTCATTGGAAATCTTAATTATATCTGAAAATCCTTTCACCTCTGTGAACGGGTTTGTATAATTTAGGTCATGATTGAACCCAACCAGGGGAATGAAATTGACTATGTTTACAGTGCTCCCCACATACCACGCAGGGTGGAGGTACACACCAGAGGTGGGAATCTTGAAGGCCATCTTAGAATTCCCTCTTCCCTTCTCTCTCCTTTTCTCTCCCCTTTACCCCTCTCCCTCTATGTCTGCAAGGACCAGGGTTTGTCAGTTTTTTATGTATTACTGAAATTTGTTTTCCCAGCCAGCTTTTGTACTAGTAGTTTGTAAGAGTGCTGCTCACACTTTTCAAGTTTGTAAGACTGCTTAAGTGTGGTAGTTGATGGTATGGCACCTTATTAAAACACTCTTCAGATGTACTTATTGTGCAGATTATAAACTTGTAGAAAGAACATGAAGCCTGCATAAAGGAACAGGCCATTTTGAGAATTACTTTAAAGTGGTAAAGACACTCCTTAGATTGAATGGAGTCAGGAATGTGAAAAATACTTCTTCCTGTGAAATATTTTCTTCCTCCTGCCCTCAGATAAAGCCATGGCTCCTCCCTCTATTTTTTTTTTTAAACAAGAATAAGCTCCTTGAGCATGGGATCTTGTTTTCTAACGTAACTCTTTGCCTATAGGAGGCAGTCAGTAAACATTCCTTGATTCACTCAGTCCTACTTCATCACAATGGTAAAGAATGTTAACACATGCATGTTTATAGTACAGAGGTGAGCTTTAGTTCATGTCCACAGCCTTTTGTGGAGCAGTACTAGTAAGTTCTAAAACTACTGCCTTCAGTCCTAGGAAGGTGTTTGGAAGTAGTTATTTTCTTAGCAACAGGCCTAGTTATCTGTTGATGAGGCTCATAGCAAGCCAGAAAGAAAAATTTCTAGAGGAGCTAACAAGTTTACTGTAGCAGCGTTATTCATATAATTAGCATGCCACGTTATGCTCTTGTCTGTCCCTTCCTCTCTGGCTACTTCCTTACTGACCAGTTATGCTGATCATTTTGTAGTTTCTTGACAACACTGTTTCTTACCAATTACCTCTGCAAAGCACCAGCATGGACCATTACCACAGAAAGGTACTTTTCTATACTGTATGGTGATCTGCTTTTCTTTTTATTGTATATACTTCTTGAAGGTAGAAAATCATGACTGTTTTTGTTTAGTGCCTGTTACAGGATAGACACTTACATGTAAGGGAATGAATGCAGCAATGAAATGAAAAAACAAGACAGCCTTAAAGCACATGGTCTTTAGGGACAAGCAGGTCCACAACCCTTAATCCCAAAGGGCAGTTCACTCCACAGCACAGTGGAATGGTGATTGATACTCATCATGTCTGGTCAGAAATGCTAGATTAAGTATATTTACATATGAGTTTAGGGCATTAACTCACAGTCTAGTCAAGCATTTAAAACATGCAGGCATTTACTTTGAGGCTTATGATCTTGTCCTTTATTCATTAAGTAGGTTCCTAGGTTTGTGTTGAATAGAGCTGAGGTCTCCACAATATAAATCTTGTTTTTTATACCTGTGATCACTATAGAAATTTGGCCATAGGTGTTAACTAAAGTTTCTCTTCCCTTGCCTGATCATTTGGAAGGTTAACTAAAAAAAAGAATGAAAAATTAATCACAGCCAGGTAGACACTAATCGTTCTGTACTTAAGTGATTTTTACTTCTGGTTTTCTTGACATGAAATCCTACCTGTCTTTTAAGATTTCAGAATTAATGCCAGCAGGAAAGATACCGACAGGTGCTACATGGGAAGCATAGGAAGGACTTTGTGTTCTTGAGCAGTGCTGTTTTGCCTTTAGAGAAAGTTTTTATAAGAGCGATCCATTGCCAGAGGCAGTCTTTGTCTTCCTTATGTTTGTTTTGATGTTTAAGATTAATTTTTTATTTCTTTTGCTCTGCTAACAAAATCATCAAATACCTAGAAAATCCAGACTGTCCTTCATAGGCTTGACTCTCCACATTGGTGCGGCTAGCCATGAACTATCCTTTTCTTCTCCCTCTTTTTCCCAGATATCTCCCGGGGCCAATTCAGCACCTCTGCCTGGCCATCCTAACAAGGTGATTTGTGAAAGGGTGAGACTTCAGAGCCTGTTCCCTCTCCTCCCAAGTGATCAGAACACTACCGTTCAAGAGGATGCTCACTTCAAAGCTTTCTTCCAGGTTCTTATATATTTACCCTTTGCCTTCGTAGGGCTGAAAGTCACAAGATACATACTAGGTTGTCTAGGAAGGCTTGAACCAACATTCTCAGTATCTTCCTACTTCTTGTTTTCTGTTGTTTGTGGGAATAAGTATTCTTCTTAGAGGACATCTTTAACTTATTCAGCCAGCTTTTCTGAAGAATGTTTGTCTTCTCTTGAGCTGCTGTTACTGTTTGACCACTTAATATTCTTGTTTTTTAATCTTTTGGTCTTGATCACGCGTCCTAATAGGTCAAGTTCTGTAGAAAAGTAGAAGATATTAGAGAATATGTGAAATTGTATAGAGAAAGAAAAATAGAAGTTTGTAAGATATTTTTTAAAGCCATCACTGCTTTGATAGTAATGCACACTACAGAGTCTGATGGTGATGCACATTTCAGAGAGAAAATATGATAACTTGCCTTCTATGACTTTTGATACCTATGGGTAAATGTGTTTAAAATTTCATTACATATGAAATGAAAAAAAATTAAGGTATAAATGGATGTAAACTATCATTAGGTTCTTAACAAGATTACTAGGATGTACTCACAGAAATCATTGACTACTGTATTTAAAATCCATTACTCCCCGAGATTCCAGATTTAGTAACGGAAGTCATCATTACCAGAAAGGAGACTTAAGTTACAGAATTGCTTCTGGATACTAGGGGTTGTGGGCAAGACACGTAATTGTACATGTTGAGGTGGTGAGAGTTGCTAGTCACAGCTCGGGCTTTTGGGTAGAGCCAGCTTACTTTCTGTTCACATGGGAGTGGTAGGCTGGGACTTGAGACCGCTTCTGAAAGGGGAGTGTTTACGCCACGTTGGAGAGGCAGGATTTAGAAGCTGACGTAGAGGAGGATCGTGTATGGTGATCCAGGGCTCTCAGTCTGTTGTTCCTTGTGGATCCTGTGTGTCAGGTTCTCTGCTTGGCGTGTGTTGTCTCCTTTTGTTTTTAGCCATCATAATAAAGTTCATCTGGATGGTTTTCTAGATGAAGAAATAGCCTCAGAGAATCTCACCGAGATGCCCAATTTACATATCTAGTTATTGACAGAATAGAGACTCAAATCCAACTTCAGCTATTTCTTATCTCTGTCATACCACCTTACCGGTATTTCTGTAAACACAGTTCACTGCATGTTAAAAGACATCGTTTATTGAATTGCATGACATATTTACTGCCGTTTTGGATACAGCATTAGCTTGCAAGAACTTGATCTTTAGTAGTAACTAATGAAGAAATTGATTTCATACATACCTTCACTACTGCCACCAGTAAGCAGTTATTTGACACTTTCTGTGTTCTCTGTACTTCCTCTGAGTCTTTAAGCATTAAGGTAACATTAACTAAACTCAAAGAGTAGCTGCCAAATGCAGTAGATTAAAACCCATATTTTGAAAATAAAACCAAAAGGTTAGCCAGTTCCACTTGAGTAACACTCAAGTAACAGCAGAAAAGTGAAAGGTTTTTTTTATTTGCAGCCCTAATTTAACTTAAACCTTTCTTTGCTCTAACTTAAAACCAGGCCCTCAATGTACTTTGCTCCCACGAGAGACTGGAGGTTTTCCTTGTCCACTTACTACCCCCCACTGTTCCTCATGAAGCAAAGCAGATCCTTCTCACATCCCCTTTGAAATATTGTCAGGTACTTTCAACTAGTTCTGATACCAAAATTGAGTATGATGTCCCAGTTCCAGTTATGGTTCTCATCATCATAAAACTGAGCTGCCCAATGGGAAGGAGAACCCGGCAGCCGTATCCTGCTCCTCAGAAAGCCACTGCCTTGATGCATTGTTTTCTTGCTGCTTTGCTCCAGGTTCTTTCCCTCCCAACTCTTTCTGCTTTTCCTTTTCCTTTTTTTACTCCATCCATTCCAAACAGAATCACCTTACCTCTTCCCTTTTTTCCCCCCAAAACACCCCTTGTACTTTATATTTTAGCTGAAACTATTCTCTTTTGTGAGGACATCATTTTCTCCTATAGCCTTCTCTAGGAGTAAAGAAATGATTGGCTTTTCGTGCTTCAAGCGTGGAATTGGATGTGTGACGAGTAAGTGGGATGGTCACAGAGATAAAGGCAAGTGTTGACACTCTCCTGGATCCTTGTTTTTAACCATCAGTCTTTGAACAAAAAGCTCCTCCTATTTTTGATCTCTTTTTTGCCTTTTGTCTTCACTACTTAACCGAGTTTGCATCACTATCCTTGTTTATTGCTTTTTCACTCTGCTCTTTTTTTGCTTATTTTTCTAGTCAAAATATTTCAAATTTTGTGTGCTTTTTAATTTTTGAAAATTATGAAATATTTCACATATGCATGTTGTAAAGTATGAAGATATATGTATTCAAAAATCTACCATATAGCTTAAGAAATCAACTATTACCAATATTCTTGAACATTTCTGTAAAAATGATGGTTTTGTTTTCTTGCTTTGAATTTTTTTTACGAAAAAGGTTTAAGAAGCACATTTACATCTCTATAAAAATAGGCCTATATTTAAAATTAGAATCAAGGCGCTTATCATTTTTTAATTTAAAATTAAGGCATAATTACAGTGGAATTCACCTTTTTTGTGTACAGCTCTGTGAGTTTTGACAGAGGCATACAGATGTGGAACCGATACAATCAAGATATGATAGTTTCAACAGCAACCCCCCCCCAAATTCTGTCACATCTGTTTGCCATCAGCCCCCTGCAGTTTTAAAATTAGCAGTTGCGTATAGCACAGGGAGCTCGACTCTGTGCTCTGTGATGACCTGGAGAGGTGGGAGGAAGGGGGTGGGAGGGAGGTCCGAGAGGGAGGGGATGTATGTGTAGACACAGCGGGCTCACTTCCAGCCTAGCAGAGCAGCCCCAGCCAGCAGACGGGAAGTGAGCAGTCACTGTACCCCCAGCCGGCTCGGTGATTGTGAGTGGAGACTGCACGCTTTCATTCAAAAGTCAGCTGCGTTGTGGAGAACTTGAATTTCAGATGTGGCACAGCCCTTGATTTCAGGAGTGTGTGTGTGTGTTTAACATACGTATACTTTTTCATACCCTTTTCCATTACGGCTTATCACGGGAAGTGAATATACTCTTTGTGCTCTCCAGTGGGAGCGTGTTCATCCATCCTGTGTGTAACCCAGCCTCCCATCTCACCCTCCAGCCCGCCCCCGGCAACCGCAGGTCTGTTCTCCATGCCCGTGGGTCTATTTCTGTTCCGTAGATAGGTTCATTTGTGTCGTACTTTAGATTCCACATGTAAGTGGTATCATATGGTATTTGTCTTTCTCTGACTTTACTTTTTATGGTAATCTCTAGTTGCACCCATGTTACTGCAAGTGGCATTATTATCATTAATCTGAGTAGTAGTCCATTTTACTTATAAATTTTATATATATATATAAATAAATCACATCGTCCTGATTCATTTATCTGTCAGTGGACATTTAAATTGGTTCCATGTCTTGGCTATTGTCTGTAGTGTTCCTATGAACATAGGGGTGAATGTATCATTTTGAATTAAGAATTTTGTCTGGATATATATATGCCTCAGAGTGGAATTGCTGGATTGTATGGTAGTTTTAGTTTTCTGAGGAAACCCAATACTGTTTTCTATAGTGGCTGTACCAACTTAGAGTCCCACCAGTACTGTAAGAGGTTCCCTTTTCTCCTCAGGTATGCATCTTAATACAGCTAGATAACAACTTTAATCTATAAATTTACTGAAGTTAGGTGATTGAAATTTCTTTGATTTATACAAATAAAGAAATACATTGTTTCTGAAAGAGAAGACTACTTACTGTAAAAATGTCTATTCTCTTAACTTCATAGACGTAATAAAAATTTCAGCCAAAAAGATAAAGGAAAAATTTCAGTTTAGAACTTTACAGTTATCCTTAAATTCATAAGGAAAATTAACAAAGGAAACACAGGAACTTTTCCCAAAATTGTCATAAAGGGAAATATGCCACAATGATACTAAATCATATTGTAAAGAAATAGTTCCATGTTATTGAGTTCCATGTTGTTTAAATCCAGTGGCTGTTTTTCAACCCTCCTTCTACGTGACCTCTTAATTAAGTTGGTGAAAAAAATAGTTGAGGTTTCGGACCATGAATTTTGAATCATTGTAACTAGGCTCAAACACATCTTTATTGATGAAAATAGGAATCATTACAATCAACAGATTTTTGCCAACGAGAAATAAGTTAGTTTATTCCCATAGCATAAAAATTTGTGCCTTGGGATTCGACTGACTCTTGGAAAGCATTTTCTGCCTCCTGCTGGTTGTGGAAGCATTTTCCCTGCAAGAAGATGTTGAGATGGTTGAAGGAAGTTGGCAGTCAGTTGCCGAGAAGTCGGGTGAATATGGTGGGTGAGGCAAAGCTTCGCAGTCCCGATTCACTCAGCTTTCGCAGCATCACTTGTGAGATGTACGATCCGATGCTGTGGAGAAGAGTTGGGCCCGTCCTGCTGACCAGTGTTGTCTGTAGGTATTGCAGTTTTCAGTGCATCTCACTGATTTGCCGAGCATACTTCTCAAATGTAACAGTTTCACCAGGATTCAGAAAGCTGTCGTGGATCAGAGCGGCAGCAGACCACCAAACATTGACCATGACCTTTTTTTGGTGCAAGTTTGGCTTTGGGAAGTGCTTTGGAGCTTCTTGGTCCAACCACTGAGCTGGTCGTATAAAATCCACTTTCTGTCACACATCACAGTCTGATGAGAAATGATTCGTTGTTGTTGGATTCGAAACGATATTTTTGATTTTTCAATCAGCTCTTGAGGCAGCACCCACTTACCAAGCCTTTTCACCTTTCCAGTTTGCCTCAGATGCCAAACGACTGTAGAATGGTCGATGTTGAGTTCTTTGGCAACTCCTCATGTAGTTGCAAGAGGATCAGCTTCAGTGATCCTCTCAATTGGTCATTGTCAACTTGCACCTTCCGTTATGCTTGTTATCTCCTTTGCGAAGCTGGAACTGCCACTGCGCGGTGTGTTTGGTAGCAGTTCCTGGGCCGCAGGCGTTGATGTTGCGCATTGTCTCTGCTGCTTTACCACCCATTTTGAGCTTGAATAAGAAAATCGCTCCAATTTGCTTTTTGTCTAACATCATTTCCCTAGTCTGAAATAAATATAAACAGCAGGTTACAAGTTACTAGCAAAAAATTTAAGAATAATGTATTAAAGTGATGTATAACATAACCACATTTATTTAAGAATGTGTCTCAATATCAAACAGAAAAGTGCAACATTGCAAAACTGCAGTTACTTTTGCATCAACCTAATAGTTGACTCCTTGAAACTCCATTCCATTGGCTTTCACCTTCACACTCCACGCTCCTTTCATCAGCTACTCAACATAAAATGTTGGAGCTTCTTAGGGTTTAGCATTGAACCTCTTTTTCACTATATAAATCATTGATATTTTGAGCAATTTTCTCACTGCCTGCAACTTCTTTGACATACCATCTATCTGTATACCAAAAATTCCTGAATTAACATTTCTAATTTGAGCTTCAGCTGTCTGCACAACTCCAGGTGGATAGTTCAGAGAGATCCCTTGATTTCAGGTTGTTCTTAATAGCTTTTCTGTTTTTGTTGGTTTCATATTTATGCCTCAGATTATTTTATTTATCCTTGTTTATAGCTTCTGTGGAAGTAAATACAGCATTTGAACACAGTACATTTACAACATCAAGATAAATCAGTTTGTGAACCAGTGGTGTTTTGTGTAATTAAAAATTAAGAAAAATCTAGGACTTAGGTTGTTAATAATTATTCAGAAGTTAGCCACACAGGCCTCCCTAAACTCAGGAAGCCACTGCTGGCCTAGTAGTTATGCCAGTGATACAGTAATTTAATATTTTCACACAGTATTTTATCCTCTTCATTATGATGGAACTGCATTAGTTATACCACTAGAGTCCCATTGTAAGCACTCATTGCATTCTGTTCTTTGGCCTTTTATAAAAAAAAAAAACACAAACTTGGGCCATATCAAAAGCAAAGTCTTGATTGTTTTTTTTTTTATAATGTCTCCTGCAGTAACTTTTGAAAACAGAACAGTAAAAGCCTCCCCCTCCCCCATATCTTTAAGTAAAATAACATTCCAGGAGGATGTACTTTTAGAGTGGTTATGAAGTTGGATTTTGTTCTGAAACATTTTGAGCTGAGAACTATGAAAGCTGTACTTTAGAAAATTAAAGTTCTGTGTGAATTATGTCAGACAGGACTGTATATACCTCGTGTAGTTCAAAGGCAGTATATCACTGAATTGTCTTTGGTACATCTTCACTAATAGAAACACGTTTTACATAAATTTGAATATAGTTTCAGTCAAGACTTCCGTTTGTGGAGAATTAAGTGAGAGAATGTGTAGAGATCATTTTGTAAATTACATTGTGTGGTTCCAATATAAAGTTAATTTCCAGCCTTCCCCCTGCTTATTATTTACGAAAAGGGAACTGTCTGTGTTTATTCTTTATCAGTTGCTCTGTGTAGAGTGAGCGTTTCGGTTTTCTGATTGCTTTCATGTCTCAGTTTTTTAAGGAACCTCCATACCGTATACTCCATAGTGGCTCTATCAACTTACATTCCCACCAGCGTTCAAGAGGGTTCCCCTTTCTCCACAACCGCTTCAGCATTTATTGTTCATAGACTTTTAAATGATGGCTGTCGTCGTGTCTTTTATTTTTAATTCGTAGCATTCGCTGAGTGTTTTCTCTGCATGCTTGCATGCTGAGTCGCTTCAGTCCTGTCTGACTCTTGGTGACCCCGTGGACAGTAGCCCGCCAGGCTCCTGTCCATGGGATTCTCTAGGCAGGAATACTGGACTTGTTGCCATGCCCTCCTCCCAGGCATCTCCCCCCCAGGGATCGAACCCGTGTCTCCTGAGGTCAAGCACTGGCACGTGGGTTCTTCGCACTAGCTCTACATGTGGAATGAGAAATTTAGTCTTTTGTCTAAGGTGTAAGGCAAATGGAGAAAGTCTGGAAGTTTAAAAGAGGATTGGAAACTCATAAATCACTCTGTACTTACTTGCGAGTCTGAGATGAGTGGTTGTCCTAAATAAGGTCCAGGTGGAGAGGGGACCAGGTTTCTGGAAATTTTACCTCTTGATTCTAGTTGCCCCCTTGTTCCTTTGAGAAGGAAGTCCTCAGGGCTCACTAGTGGTTGCTGAAGTCGGAGGCCCATTTAAATCACCATTTTAAATCTGGAACTTGGAACCTGGTTCTGCTTTGCAGAAGGTTTGCATTATCTTCCAAAACTTCCTGGTTGAGATATATAAATATATATTTATATTTTATGTGTCTTTATATATGTACATATGCACATGTGTTTGTGTATATATTTTCCCCCATGGCATTCAGCATTTAACAGTTTGTGATTTGCTTTTTTTTGAAACCATGCAATACTTTTATGGGGTTTTTTTTACTTCTAAGAATGTTTGGTTATAGAGATTTGAGGTTAGATAGATGTAATCCTCTACGCATTTTATTAGATGCTAAATACTGAGTTAGAGTTTCATAGAGTACTCAAATTGATAAGGAATGTGAAACAACATTGCATGTCGTAAACTCTTTAATAATTCCCTGTTCCTAAATATCAGTTTGTGGTTTCCTATTACTTTGACTGGAAAAGCAAGGCTTATTACCATAGTGAATGAGCTCGCTTCCACGTTATTTCCTAGTCTTTGTCTCTTACACCCTGAGAACCTTTTACAGCAGAAGAGAAGGGATGGGAAATTTTCTCAGTCATCTCCATTCTTAAAAGTAATAGCTTTGTTGTAAAATAAGAATATGTTAATGCACAACCTGAACATCACTGAAAATCTGATAGCCTGAGGTTTTTAAGGTTATTTTTGTGAATCTGTCCATTCTCCTCAGTATCAATAACCTCAGATATGCAGATGACACCACCCTTAGGGCAGGAAAAAAAGAACTAATAGAGCCTCTTGATGAAAGTGAAAGAGGAGAGTGAAAAAGGTGGCTTAAAACTCAACACTCAAAAAACTAAGATCATAGCATCCAGTCCCATCACTTCATGATAAATACATAGAGAAACAATGAAAACAGTGAGAAACTTTGTTGTCATCGGCTCCAAAATCACTGCAGATGGTGACTGCAGCCATGAAATTAAAAGACGCTTTGCTCCTTGGAAGAACAGCTATTACTAACCTTGACTGCTAATATGCTAACTGGCACCATATTAAAAAGCAGAGACATTACTTTGCCAACAGAGGTCCATCTAGTCAGAACTATGGTTTTTCCTGTAGTCATGTATGGATGTGAGAGTTGGACTATAAAGAAAGCTGAGTGCTGAAGAATTGATGCTTTTGAACTGTGGTGTTGGAGAAAACTCTTGAGAGTCCCTTGGACTGCAAGGAGATCCAACCAGTCCATCCTAAAGGAAATCAGTCCTGGGTGTTCATTGGAAGGACTGATGCTGAAGCTGAAACTCCAATACTTTGGCTACCTGATGCGAAGAGCTGACTCATTTGAAAAACCCTGATGCTGGGAAAGATTGAAGGTGGGAGGAGAAGGGAACGAGAGAGTTTGAGGTGGTTGGATGGCATCACCGACACAATGGACATGAGTTTGAGTAAAGTCCGGGAGTTGGTGACGGGCAGGGAGGCCTGGTGTGCTGCAGTCCATGGGGTCGCAAAGAGTCAGACAGAACAGCAACTGAACTGAACTGTGGTGCTGGAGAAGACTCTTAGGCGTCCCTTGGAGAACAAGGGGATCCAACCAGTCCATCCTAAAGGAGATCAGTCCTGAATATTCATTGGAAGGACTGATGGCTGAAGCTGAAACTCCAGTACTTTGGCCACCTGATGCAGAGAGCCAACTCATGAGAAAAACCCTGATGCTGGGAAAGATTGAAGGCAGGAGCAGAAGGGGATGACAGAGGATGCAATGTTGGATGGCATCACCGACTCAATGGACATGAGTTTCAGCGAGTTCTAGGATATGGTGAAGGATAGGGAAGCCTGACATGCAGCAGTCCATAGGGTCACAAAGAGTCGAACGCAACTGAACAACATTCTCCTCCATTTGGGCAGTGGATTTTTAGAAAACAGAGTTCCGTGTCTTAGTTTGCATTAAGCTTTGAGGTACAGGTTATACATATGAAGGATCAGATAGTAAAGAATCTGCCTGCAATGCAGCAGACCCAGGTTCAATCCCTGGGTTGGGAAGTTCTCCTGGAGAAGGGAGTGGCAACGTACTCTAGTCTTCTTGCCTGGAGAATTCCATGGACAGAGGAGCCCCGGGGTCTACGGTCCATGGGGTCACAAAGAGTTGGACACGACTGAGCAACCGACGCTTTCACCTTTTATACATATGAAAGCCGCTGATGACCCATCACTAGTATTTTGTACTTTAAAAAGTCAATGTTAATGAAGTCTGTTTTACGAAATTTGGCGATCGCGTGCACGTGTCGCTCATATTTGAGTTTGTGAAGTCTTAGTTGTTCTGTCGTTTGGTTTTAATCAGAATATCTAAATTTCATTGGTTATTTTTCACTTTTTTTTTAGGATTATCGAAACATAGCTGATTTTCTTATTAAAATCAGGGGTTAAAACAAGTATGGTTTCAATAGCACCATTAAGTGTAGGGCTCCCCTGACAGCTCAGTTGGTAAAGAATCCACTTGGAACGCAGGAGACCCCGGTTCGATTCCTGGGTTGGGAAGATGCCCTGCAGAGGGGATAGGCTACCCATTCCGGTATTCTTAGGCTCCTTTGTGTCTCAGCTGGTAAAGAATCTGCCAGCAGTGTGGGACACCTGGGTTCTACCCCTGAATTGGGAAGATCCTCTGGAGAAGGGACAGGCTACCCACCCAGTATTCTGGCCTGGAGAATTCCGTATAGTCCATGGGGTCGCAAAGAGTCAGCCACGACTGAGCGACTTTCACTTAACTAGAGGAATAAATAAAGTTAGTATGGTGAGGAAAATTACAAGAAACTTGTATATGGTTCAGAAAACTACTTCCTAGTTTTGCTATAATGGCAAATTTGAATTATAGTATTCCTTAATATAATTTAGAAAGATCCAAAGCAGTTGCTTCATTTCTATCAGTTTAATCAATTGTTTTATATGCTTTATATTTTAAAATCTAATGTTGTAGTGTGTAGCCTCATGTATTCTTTAGCTAATATTAACATGATTTTTGTTCTAACAGCAGGTGCCAATCAGAAGTGCTCTAGGGACTTCCCTGGTGGTCCCCGGTTAAGCCCCTTCGCGTCTGATGCAGGAGGTGTGGTTTTGATCCCTGGTCAGGGAACTACGATCCCACATCCTCATGGCACAGCTGCATGCCCCAAAATACTCTGATACCCAGATAGAATTTGCAGGAGTAAACTGGAGACAGGAGAGGCTCTTATTAGAAAACACATGGCCCTCATCAGACTGTTAACTTACAGTATTGACAGTTTTGGTGAAACTCAATTGGAAGATTGAGTTGTGTGAGGAATCCTGAAGAGTTAATAATTCAAATAAGTTATCCATACCAATTTTGTAGCTAGTGAGCAAGAAAGCTTGAATTATCCACCACTCTGATGATCTACCTGAAATGTCTTTCCCCAAGATATCTTTTTATGATATTTTAGTTAAGAAGTGATGAAATAAATCGACTGTTTTTTAATGTTTTAAGTAAATCTTACTTTGTCCACATAATTGCTTTAAAAAATGTAATTGCCTTAAAACAATGGGAATAAAGAGGTAGACAGGTGTGGTTTAGAGTCAAATCACAGGCCTGCTTAAATTGTACCCTCTCCTAAATGGATCTCTCAGCTGCACATTAGTGCCTAAAAGAGTAACTAGTAACTATGGGAAGGCATAGTAGAATTTCAGTTAAAATTGGGAGTTTCAAAGAGGTGGTCAGGTGCCATTTGTTGTTTAGTTACTAAGTTCTGTCCAACTCTTTTGTGACCTCATGGACTATGACTCGCCAGGTTCCTCTGTCCATGGGATTTCCCAGGCAAAAGTACTGGGGTGAGTTGCCATCTCCTTCTCCAGAGGACCTTCTCAACCCAGGAAACGAACCTGCATCTCCTGCGTTGGCAGGTGGATTCTTTACCACTGAGCCCCCTGGGATGCTCAGTCAAGTACAATGCAAATTGCTTATTACCCTATCATATATGTATGTTGTTACCTGATTCGTTTTATGATGATTTTAAAGAAAGAGTTAACTTTGCATTTGATCTGTCTTTCTTACCCCACCCCTCACATCTTTTATAAATATTTAATTTGAGTTGATAGTGTATCTTTTCCCTCCTTTACGCTTGGAGGTAAACGTACTTAGACATCTATGCATGTAAACAGTAGCGCAAAAGCCCTTTCAGAGTCTTACCCTGTTGGTTGATTTTGTTGCATCGGCAGAGTGAAGACAGTCCAAGCCCCAAGAGACAGCGCCTCTCTCACTCAGTCTTCGATTACACGTCAGCATCACCAGCTCCCTCTCCACCAATGCGACCATGGGAGATGACATCAAATAGGCAGCCCCCTTCAGTTCGACCAAGCCAACATCACTTCTCAGGGGAACGATGCAACACACCTGCACGCAACAGAAGAAGGTTAGTTGGTTATTGTTACTTATTAAATCTTTGGTCACTGGTAGAGTGTTTTTTAAACATCAGAAACCATTTTTTTTTGTAGACATTTTATAAATATATCAACACCTTTATGTCTGTACACTCACACACAAACAACATTACACGTTGTTTAATCTACCACACTACATCATGATAATTCATTTCGCTCGGGGTTGACAGATGTAGAAATTGTATAATAAGAAGCTCAAGTGATTTACTTAAAATCAATCCATACCATTATATATGAATTCAACTACCTCAAGGTTTAAGACTTTTTGTGGGCTAATAACCTTCAATCCATATTACCGAAAAATGCATTTTATAATTTACAATGGTACTTTAAAATCCCTGTAGATGATAACTGCAGCCGTGAAATTAAAAGATGCTTGCTCCTTGCAAGAAAAGCTATGACAAACCTAGACAGTGTAGTAAAAAGCAGAGACATTATTTTGCCAACAAGTCTGTATAGTCAAGGCTATGGTTTTTCCAGTAGTCATGTATGGATGTGAGAGTTGGACCATAAAGAAGGCTGAGCAGCAAAGAATTGATGCTTTTGAACTGTGTTGCTGGAGAAGACTATTGCAAGGCCCTTGGACTGCAAGGAGACTAAACCAGTCAATCCTGAAGGAAAAGAGTGCTGAGTATTCATTGGGAGGACAGATGCTGAAGCTCTAATACTTTAACCACCTGGTGCAAAGAGCCGACACTTTGGAGAAGACGCTGATGCTAGGAAAGATAGAAGGCAGGAGGAGAAGGGGACAACAGAGAATGAGATGGTTGGATGGCATCACCGACTCAATGGACATGAGTTTGAGCGAGTTCCAGGAGATGTTGAAGGATAGGGAAGCCTGGTGCGCTGCAGTCCATGGGGTCACAAAAAGTCAGACACGACTTGAGCAACTGAACAACATCAGTGGAAGTCTTAGGAATGAGCAGTCTCTTCTTCACTCCATTATTATCCATCCCATTCTTACAAATGAATAGCCTCTCTCCACAAATATTCCTTCTGTATTCTCTAAGGCAGCTGTGGCTTAATTCAGTTTCCTTTCAAGTTGAGGACCCTGTGATATGAGGAGCGATGAAGTTTAGTTCAGCTTTCAGTCCTCTCTTCCATGTGGGACTTGGCTCTTGCTTTTTTTTCTCCAGGGAATACGTTTCCTGAGCTGCTTCCTGTTTAGTAGTGGCCTGAGGTCATACCTTTCCTTTTCCAAGGATATAGAGAGAGCATCCTTGAAGTGAGATAGCTCTTTATGTTTCCAGGATGTTTATAATCTAAACAGCTAAGAAGTACTGATGATCTCGAAGTAGTAAGGTGTTACAGATTGAATGTTTCCTGAATATGTTTCCATAGGCTGATGCCTTAACCCACAGTGTGGATGGATTTGGAGATGGGGCCTCTAAGGAAGTAATTAAGGCTAAATGAAATCATCAGGACAGGTCCCTAATGAAAGAGGATTAGTGTCCTTACAAGACTCCAGGGAGAGAACTTTCAGCAGAAATCAAGCATGCTGGCACCTTGACCTTGGACATTTAGTCTCTAGAACTTGAGAAAATAAATTTCTGTTATTTAAGCCAGTCTGTGATACGTTGTTAGGGCAGCCTTAAGAACTTATTTTTGGCTCAGACGGTAAAGAATCTGCCCGTAATGTAGGAGACTGGGGTTTGACCCCTGGATTGTGAGGATCCCCTGGAGTAGGGACTAGCTACCCACTTCAGTATTCTTGCCTGGAGAATTCCACGGACAGAGGAGTCCGACGGGCTGTAGTCAGTGGGGGTGAACGAGTCGGACGCAACTGAGTGACTGACACACAGGTAACTTAATCCTGAAGGGATCTTAAAACCCTTCATTTGTTGTTCCAAATCAGACAAGATAAACCTCTTCCTGAGGTATATTCTGTCGAGACCAGTAAACTTTCACATTATCTGATGCATTATTACCCAATTATATGGGAACGTTTAAGTAAAATAATCTTATGCCAACCAGGTAAAATATTTCATAGCTGTTAAATATAATAACTTGAGGAAATAACACCTGAGCACCTGCTGTAATATTTTCTTTTGTTTTATGGTGAAATGTGCCATACATTCAGGAGAACTTGTAAAACAAGTGTACATTTAAAAAGGGTAACACGCACGTGTACCCTACACTTAGGTTAAAGTAGAACATCAGAACCCCTCCTTCCTGGAAGATAAACCCTGTCCTGTGATTTGTCGTAACTCCCTTGGTACATCTTTTTCATACCTGTAAACACATTCTAAAAACACAGTTTTGCGTTCTGTTTAATTCATGTAAGTGTATTGTTTACTAAAGTCTTTTTTAATGTGGGTAGCAGTAGTTCATTTATTGTGATATAATCTTCCATTGAATTAATGTATCATAGTTTATGTACCCACCTACTGTTGGGTAATAGTAATAAAAAGAGTTCTGTTAGGACCCTGTGTGTACACAAGTCCTAGTGTGCATGTGGAAGCATGTCATTAAGATAAAAGCCTAGGAGTACAGTTGTAGGTCATCAAATGTGTTTTGGACCAGAAAGGGCATGTCAGTGTCTTGCTGGATGGCAGTAACTAGTTTTCAGGTTGAAAAGAAGCATCAGTCTCCATGTCGGTCGAACACAAAGGAGAAATAGGGAGCTCTCACCTAGAAAACAAGCTGCAGATTTGTTACGCCCAGCACTGTGTGTTATCTGTTCCCTCCTTCTCACTTGAGTACTGTACTTTTGCTGCTGCTGCTGCTAAGTCGCTTCAGTCGTGTCCGACTCTGTGTGACCCCATAGATGGCAGCCCACCAGGCTCCTCCGTCCCTGGGATTCTCCAGGCGAAAATACTGAAGTGGGTTGCCATTTCCTTCTCCGATGCATGCATGCCTAAGTCACTTCAGTCATGTCCAACTCTGTGCAACCCTTTGGACAGCAGCCCAGCAGGCTCCTCCATCCGCAGGATTCTCTAGGCAGGAATACTGGAGTGGATTGTCATGTCCTTCTCCTTAGTACTTACAGGCTAGCTGTAAGTTTAACTGCCAGCTTTTCTGCCAGATGTTGGGTTTATAGGCGGATGCAGTATTCAGCAACAATCTGATACAATTTCAGATGCAAAGAAGAGCGCACTGGGAATTTACCAAACATTTGAAGAAAGCCAACAAAGTGAAAGAGTGTCCCTGAAACTCAAAGGAAGAACTTGACGTAACAGTTAATAAAATAACTAAAACAGTTAAGAAACAAGAATAATTTTCAATTAAGTGTAACATGAGAGAAGTACAAGAGATTGTATCCCTAAAAATCAACTGGAAATCTTAGTTGATAAATTAATGAACAGGCAGAAAAAGCATCTTGGTCCTTGGAAGATCAAGTGAAAGAGTTTTCCCAGAATGTAATGTGAAAAGGGAAAAATGGAAAGTGTGGGAAAGAAATTTAAATATTGACAGAGTCATCAGTTATAAATACATCTAATCATATTTCCAGATGGAAACAATAGAAGGGAACAGTTTTTATAGAAATAGTATAAAAATCATTTTTAGGAATTAAAAAACAGGTGTTGAGCAAGATCTTGGTGAAATTCAAGAATATGCATAAACATTCAGAGAGAAAGTTGAGGAATAAGAGATCTTCCCTTAATCATACACCTTGATCAAGAGGGATTTATCCCAGGGTTGCAAGGATTTTTGTTCAATATTTGCAATTTAGTCTGTGATACACCACATTAGCAAATTGAAGAATAAAAACCATATAATCTCCTCAGTAGATGTAGAGACAGCTTTTGATAAAATTTGACACCATTTATGATTTTAAAACTTTTCAGTAGGTAGGCATAGAGGGAACATCCCTCCACATAATAAAGGTCATATGTGACAAATCCACAGCTAATGTCACACTCAACAATGAAAAGCTGAAAGCCTTCTCTCCAAGATCAGGCATTAGACAAAGATGTCACTCTTGCCACTTTTATTTAGTATGGTTTTAGACATCCTATCCAAAGCAGTTAGATGGAAAAAAGAAATAGGATCTAAAATGGAAAGGAAGAAATAAAACCATCACTGTTTGCAGGTGATATAATACTATACATAGAAAATCCTAAAGATGCCACCAGAAAACTACTAGAGCTCATCAATGAATTCAGTGAACTTGCAGGATACAGATTTAATATACTGAAATCTGTTGCATTTCTACACATGAGCAACAAACTATCAGAAAGAGAAATTCAGGAAATAATCTAACTTACCATTGCATCAAAAACAATAAAATATCTAAGAATGAACCTACCTAAGGAGGTAGAAAACCTTGTACCTGGAAAACTCTAAAGACACTGATGGAAAAAACGGCAGGTGACAAAAACAGATGGAAAGATACACCATGTTTTTGGATTGGAAGAATTAATATTGTTAAAAGGACCAAACTGTGCAAGCCAGTCTACAGATTCAGTGCGATCTCTATCAAAATACCAATGACATTTTTCACAGAACTAGAATAAATAATTTTAAAATTTCTGTGGAAACACAAAATACCCAAATAGCCAAAACAATCTTGAGAAGAAGCAACAGGGCTGGAAGAATCACTTGCTACCTAACTTTCAGACTATATTGCAAAGCTACAAGCATCAGAAAAGCGTGGTACTGGCATAAAAAGAGAAACATAGATACTGGGACAGGATAGAAAACCCAGAAATACACCCACGTACTATGGTCAGTTTATGACAAAGGAGACAAGAATATACAGTGCAGAAAAAAGTCTCTTCAGTGATGCTGGAAAAATTGAACAGGTACATGGGAAAAAATAGAACATTCCCTAACACCATGTAAAGAAATAAACTCAGTATGGAGGAAAACATGGGCAAACTCTTTGACATAAAGTGAAACAGTACTTTTTTGGACCTGGCTCCTAAAGCAAAGAAAATAAAAGCAAAAATAAGCAACTGAGACTTAGTTGACCTTAAAAGCTTTTGCACAGAAGAGGACATCAACAGCAAAATGAAAAGACAGCATACTGAATGGGAAAAGGTATATGCAAATAATATAACTGGTAAGGAGTTAACTGTCATATGTATATAAACAGCTCATAACAGAAAAACAATTTGATTTTAAAAATAGGCAGAATACCTGAATAGACATTTTTCCAGAGAGGAAATGTGGATGGCCAACAGATGCCTGGAAAGATACTCAACATCACTAATCATGAAGTTAATGCAGGTTAAAACCACAGTGAGATATCACCTCACCCCTGTTAGAACAGCTATTATCAAAAAGAACATGAAAAGGAAATGTGAGAGAGGCTGTGGAAAAAAGAGAACCCTTGCACACTGTTGCTGGGAATGTAAATTCGTGCACCCACTGTGGAAAACAGTATAGAGGTTTCTCAACAAAACTAAAAATAGAACTACCGTATGACCCAGCAGTTCCACTCCTGGGTACATATTTTTAAAAAAGAAAAAAACTAATTCAGAAAGATACACACTCCGATGTTCATGGTAGCACTGTTTTCATTTGCCGAGGTATGGAAACAGCCTAAGTGTCTAACAACAGATGAATGGATAAAGAATGTGTAGTAGAATACCGCTCAGCCAGAAAAAGGCTGAAGTTCTGCCATTTGCAGCAGAATGGGTGGACTTGGGATTATGCTAAGTGAAATAAGTCAAGAGAAAGACAAACAGTGTATGGTATCACTTACATGTGAAATCTAAAAGGTACAACAAACTGGTGAATATAGTGAAAGAAAAAGACTCGCAGGGAGAGGGAAAAAAGGTGAGGACCAATACAGGAACAGGGGATTAAGAGGTACAAACTATTAAGTATAAAATAAGCTCCAGGAATATATTGTACAACCCGGGGAACATAGCCAGTATATTATAATGATTATAGAGGGAATGTAGCTTTTAAAAATTTTGAGTCACTATGTTGTATATTTCTAACTTACATAATATTGTATGGCAACTATACTTCTAATTAAAACAGAAAACCTTTTTGAAAGAATTATTAAAAACTGTATTCTACCTAGGAAGTAGAAGAATAAATGCAGAAAGGAGGATTTAATACGATTTGGTTAGGAAAGGAAAAAAGACATTGCTAAGTTTGATTAAAAGTCTCTTTTTAAAAAAAGATAAAAATTTTTTTTTAAAAATCTGAACATAAAATGAGGACAGAGCAGAGAGAAATAAAAATGTGCAATCCAGATTTTTTTTTTTTTAATGTAAGTATATGTTTAAAAATCTTAAGTGTAGTCACTGGAAGAATAAAACTGGTATATATAGCTTCCACACAATGAAACAGATAAACAGCAAGTAGTCTAGAAAACTCAATCCAACAAAGGTACGTAAGTGAACCAGGAGGGAGTAGCCTTGTGCTGTTTATATGTCTAAAACAAAGTGATAAAGTAGTATCTATCACTGATATAAAAGTCAATTGAGAAATATTTGTCCATCTTTTATCACTGTTTCTTATTTCTAGATTTTCAAATAATTATGCTTTCTAAATGTTCTACCGAAAAGTCATATACATAACATTTAATAAGAGAAAATTCAGGAAAGATAGGGATCAAAATTGTCAAGGAATATGCATTTCAGCATGAGGACTTGGGTCTTAATTTGTGTGAGTTTTGAGTTTCTGAGAT
The DNA here is from genome assembly GCF_963930625.1 of Muntiacus reevesi. Taxonomy (NCBI): domain Eukaryota; kingdom Metazoa; phylum Chordata; class Mammalia; order Artiodactyla; family Cervidae; genus Muntiacus; species Muntiacus reevesi. Next base: position 56,500,559 of record NC_089265.1, on the reverse strand, counting down.
TATGTTTGAGTAGGGAAGTAAGAGCAAGAAGCAACAATGGATTCAAATAACAATAAAAGGGGCCCCTAAAGTTTGTGAACAGGATGAGTGTTTTTTGGGAGATGATCTGTTCGTGATCTGGGCATGTATATTTTGTATTTTGGTTTTAAAGTGCACGTTTTTTCACATCACAATATATCTATATTGATGGTATAAAGTGAAGTGTTGGTCACTCAGTCGTGTCCAAGACTTTTCAACCCCATGGACGGTGGCCCGCCAGACTCCTCTGTCTGTGGAATTGTCCAGGCAAGAATACTGGAGTGGGTTGCCATTCCCTTCTCCAGGGGATCTTCCTGAGTCAAGGATTGAACCCAAGTCTCCCACATTGGAGGCAAATTCCTTACCATCTGAGCCACCAGGGAAGCCTGTAGCATTGTCTGATTGGCAGCTTTCTCCCTCTTTTTAGTGATACATTAAATGGTCCTTTAAAATAGTTGTGCAGATACAGATATGTGCATATACATAGACAAATCTTCTTGTTCTTTTCTCTTAGGCTCAACACAGTGAAGCAGTCAGCACACTTAGCTTTCAAATACCATTCTGCAATTAAAGGAACCAGGACTCTTTGGAGTCTCCTTTGGAGAACTGGTTAATCCCAGAGTCTGTAGGAAAATACTAGATGAACCTAGTACACATTGTGGTCCCTATATTAAGGAAGTACTCAAAAGGATAAAGACGATAGTAGAAGATCACAGGAGCCAAAATGCTCCCACTGAACAGAGTTGAAATAATTTGAACAACAAAATAAAATGACTGTGGTGGATTATCACCTAAAGAATAAAATAAATATCCATTAGCCCCTACTCATAAATAACTAAACAAGTGAGAGAGAAGGAGCAACTCTTCTTTATAGAATTGCAGTTGATATATATGGAAGTTATTAAGGGAGTAGAAAATCACCATTAGAATATCATAATAGAGTGATTGCTGAAGGTCCATTCATGCAATCTAAAGTTATTGGCAAACTTTTAGCAAAAGCAGAATATTTGCATGATTCAGTGTATCTCCCCAAGAAAATAAAATCTATCACTGCTTCCATTTACCCCGTCTCTTTGTTTGCCGTGAAGTGATGGGACTAGATGCCGTGATCTTAGTATTTTTATTGTTGAGGTTCAAGCCAGCCATTTCACTCTTCCTCTTTTACCTTCATCAAGAGGCTCTTTAGTTCCTCTTCACTTTCTGCTATTATCGTGGTATCATCTGCATATCTAAGGTTGTTGATATTTCTCCTGGCAACCCACTCCAATATTCTTTCCTGGAGAACCCCATGGACAGTAAGAAAATAGGGTCTTGGCAGAAACCTGTTTAGCCAAGTGATGGGTAATACATACATATGCATGAGTGATGCATATCAGTGTCATGTGGCCCTTTATACAGTGCACTGAAAAGGGCCTATCAACTCTGATATCCTTTCCAGTGATACGTAACGTCATGCAAACCATGAGAAAACATCAGACAAACCTGGGTTAAGGTTCATTCTGCAGAGTAAGTGTGTCTTCAGAGGTATCAAGGTCATGGAAGACTGAGCTATCATGGATTGGCAAAGACTAAGGAAGCTTGACCACTATGCAATAATGGGACCTTGTGCTGGATTATGAAACAGTGAGGGAACATTGGTAGAAAAACTGGGTGAAATTGGAAGACATTGTGTTGTTTAACTAATAGTATGATACCAAGGTTCATTTCTTAATTTTGATTATTTTTTGTATTCTAATGGAAGATACTAACATGAGGGAGAGCTGGGTAAGGGTTATGCAAAGACTATACGAAAAGTATCTCAAAATAAAACATAAAAGTAAGTTCTAAGGTAGATGGCACCTGAAAATCAATGAAATATAGTTTGTCGATTTTGAAGCAGAAATGCAAAACAGTTATGCTGAACATAAAGATAGAGGAAGCAGTGAATGGAGCAGGAGCCTTGCGGGTTAGTATTAAGAGCACCATGGAGGAATTAATATCACAAAAAAATGTCCCTTGTTCTTTTTAAGATTGGGAATTTGAGAGATAGAAGAAACAGATTTAGAGGTGCAGAATGCAACAATGAAGGGAAAGGTGACTTGTCCTCAGTGAAGACTGCTGAGGTGGCTGTGTGCAGCTGTGTCCAGAAGGGGGCTGTTTCGCCTCTTGTGCCTGAAGTGGAGTACATTTTTATTGAGGCCTGCTGTTGTTTTGAATTGTTACCCATGCTGAGCCCTTGTAGAAAGCAGTGGAACTGAATTGTGGAATTAAGGGACATGGAAAATAGAAGTCTACTTAGGATAACAACTGTTATTTGTGTTTAACTATGTAGATGACAAGTGCATAGAGAGTAAAAGTGGTTTCTTTCAGTAGCCAAATTGTACCTAAAAATTCTGTATATCGCTAGAGTATTTATGCTGACACCATCTCACAGTCATTTTCATTCTCAGTATTTATTGTTACTCAGTTATTTGCAATTGTAAATAGATTAAATGCTTTTTAGTTATTAATCACTTTTTAAAATTGTCATCTTGGGCGTGTGGGAACTATGTATTTTCTATATGCCTTAGCCAGACAGACAAATATAAAATACCCATTAGGCATAATAGGATTACTGCCAAGATATATGCAGATTAAAATTTGTTGTAGAATGTTTATAAAATAAAAGGGACAGAATAGTAAGTTAAATCATAAGAACTTACTGATATTTATCTGTAAAAAGGGCGATTTTATACAAATAAACCCCCACCTCCAAAATGACAGTGATTGGCTATTGATTTCTAAATACTCTGAGCCGAATATTGATTTTGTTTTCTTCCGTTATTTTTTTAAAAAGCATGCATTCTATTTTGTGTTTAGAGCTGATGATGAACCACAACAATTCTTTATTACTCAAGCCTATGTTAGCTTATGCTGCTAATAGATTACAAAGAGAGACAGTACAGAACCCTGATGGAACACAGCAGTAAACATCGTAACAACCTTTTTGACATTTTTACTGTATTACAGTCCTCCTGTCAGGCGTCAGAGAGGAAGACGGGATCGTCAGTCTCGACATAATTCCATTAGTCAAGATGAAAATTATCACCATCTCCCTTATGCACAGCAGCAAGCAATAGAAGAACCTCGAGCCTTCCACCCTCCGAATGTATCTCCCCGTCTGTTACACCCTGCTGCTCATCCACCCCAGCAGAATGCAGTAATGGTTGACATACATGATCAGGTATAGTAACAGAATATCCAGGAAATACAGATGCTCCAAGTTGGTAGCAGCTTATTTAGGTTGATTGTTTTTTGTTGTAGATTACTTTTACCTAAAAGAAAACAGTTTTACCTAAAATGAATCCATTTTAGATAAATTCATCGTTCTTCATTGAAGATTAAATTCTACACAGCTTCCTTAAAAGAAAGTTGAACTTTAAAAAAATTAAGATCAGGGTTATAAAAGCTCAGAATGACTTCATTGTTATAGTTGATTTGAAATGACTGATAGAGGATTTATAGTGAGGTCAGTCAGTCAGCTTATGGTTTGAGGATATACTCCTGTTTTTGCTTCCTTCCAGTTTCTTCTAGAGTAGTTCAGTAGGCGAGACAGTTGGGTGCAGCTTTGCTTACAAGTTTTCCTAGGTCTCCACTGAGATGACAAGTACCGAGCTTTCTTTCCCTCTGTTCCTGCCAGGAACTGAGGAACTAGCTGAGAAGAGGGTTTGCCAGACCAGAAATTGACCAAAATTGTATGATTTTCTGAGGTCAGAGATACAAATCTAGACATATTCTTACAAAGTTCTTGGATTTTAAGGATTAGGGGAAAAAAATCTTCCAAGTTTATAGACAACAGAAATTGCAGTGGAAAGAAACTCAGACTAGCATTCAGTTTTCCTTTTTTTTTGAAATTACTGCACTGGAAGATAAAAAACAATCAAACTACCATATAGTGAAAATTGAAAGAAAATATGATCTTGCACATACTGTGTAAAAGAAACCGATCACAGGAAGCCCAAGTTTGTATAATTTCTTTTATATGAAATGTCTAAACTAGGAAAATCCATAAAAACAAAGAATGAAGTGATTGCTTATCATTAGTAGAATAATAGGATAAACTATGATGCCTTCATACCATGGACTGTAACTATTAGAAAGAATTACTTACAATTATGCCAGGAATACCTACACACTGTTGCTCAGTAAGAAAAAGCAAAATCGAATTAAGTGTTACGTTCAGTTTTGTAAAACATGACAATTAAATGTTTGTATACATAGAACTCTGAACATAGGGAGAAATATGGAGAAAGATACACTAGGCTTGGAGGGGGTGGTTACTAAAGTGTAGGGATAGAGAAGGTAGGCAGAGGTGGAACCAAAGAAAAGGTGAAGTCTTCGGGAGAGGTGTGTCTCATTTATGTTGTATTACTTGAGGCTACATATGTTCAGTTGCGTCAGTCATGTCCAGCTCTTTGTGACCCTATGGGCTATAGCCCACCAGGCTTTTCTGTCCATGGAATTTTCCTGGCAAGAATATTGGGGTGGGTTGCCATGCCGTTCTCCAAGGGATCTTCGACCCAGGGATCAAGCCTGTGTTTCCAGCATCGCAGGTGGATTCTTCACTGTCGGAGCCCGCATATGTATAACCTGTACCACAAAGCTTGATGCAAACAAGACATGGAATGCTGAGCCCCCTGGGAAGCCCGAGTCTACATATTGGGAAATGAAACAATTGCATATGTAAATACTGGGACAGTGCAAGATACAGAAAACCTGAACAGACCAGCAGCTATGGAAGAAATTGAAGGCATAATTAAAAACCTGTTCAGAGACTACATCTGAATTCTCATTTCTATAAAGAACTGAAAAGTTCCAATTTAAACTGTCCTAGATCATAGCCACAGATAGAAATTTTCCAAGTATGTTATGTGAAGCTCCTTAATAATAAAACCTAATAGACAATACAACAAATGAAACCTTTCAGCTGGTTTCCCTCTTGAGTACAGATGCAGATGCTTTAAATAATAAACGATAGCTAGTGTTATAGTAAAATAGTCTATCCTGATGGTGCAGGGTAAATTCGACATTAGGAAATCTTCAGTATAAAGGGAAAATGTTTTATTTTGTTAATAGATGCAAAAATATAAAATTTTGCCATCATATCCAGTAAAAGATCTTAAAATGGAAAAAGGGAGTTTTATTTTCTAGAGCTGTCAGTCAGGTTATTGAGAGCATTCACCTTGATTGAGGACCATCTCCCAGAGTTTGCTCAGTTTCATGTCCATTGAGTCGATGATGCTATCCAACCATCTCATCCTCTGTCACCCCCTTCTCCTGCCTTCAGTCTTTCCCAGCATCAGGGTCTTTTCCAGTGGGTTGGGTCTTCACATCAGGTGGCCAAAGTGTTGAAGCTTCAGCAGAATAAGAATAACTGGCACCAAATATAATTTGCAGTCAAATTCACATCAACTGTGAAATTAGTCAAAGTATTTGGGGCTGCAAGGGCCTAGAAAACATGCATATTCTCTTTGGAGGATGAAATCTTCATTCTAGCTTTCAAAGAATTTTTTCAACTAAATTTTCAAGGACAGTAAGTAGTAAAGTTACCAAATACACGAGGAAAGAAAGACTATAAATGAAAACTAATAGGAATAGATCCACAGCGAGTTCACATGACGTTTCAAGCAACATAATTAACGGTAGAACTTAAGAGTGCTTTCTTGCTGATACCTGGACTAAGCCAGGGTGATCACTATCACTGCATCTATTCAGTGTCCTGGACGCTAAGCCAGGACCGGGGGCTTCCCAGGTGGCTCAGTGGTAAAGAATCCGCCAGCAGTGCAGGAGGCGTGGGCTCGGTCCCTGGGTGAGGAAGACCCCCTGGAGGAGGGCATGGCGGCCCATCCCCGTACTCTTGCCTGGGAGTCCCATGGACGGAGGAGCCCGGCAGGCTACAGTCCACGGGGCCGTGAAAGAGTCAGCCCTGACTAGACAACAACAGGCCAGGAGTGATGATAGGAAAAAGGGGGTAAGAATAAGAGAAGAGCAAATAGCCTCATAAGTGACTGCAGAGAGATCTTCATACAGGTAGAAGATCCCAAATTATTAAAGCAACAATACAGCAAATCAGTTGTATTTCTTTATACTAGTCAGCATAATTTAAAAAAAAAACATACTAAACAACCCAGTTTTTTCAACATAGAAGCTGGGGCATTGAGGGTAAGGAGAAGAGATGAAAGTGGCAACTATAAATTTAAAGAGACTTTGTTTTTGTTTGCAGTATGTGAACCATTCTTGGATACTGATTGAGAAACAGAAGAGAAAGTTAAAAGAAAATCATTTATAACACTGATGATACAATTGAAGTTTTGAACACTGACTTCATTTTTTTTTTAAGGAACTTTTCGTTAAGATATGTTGATATTGGCTGTGATGGTTATTTTAAGTGTTCTCTTTTAGAAATAAGTACTGAAATATTTGTGAAGCGATAGGTTTATAGAATTCAACAAAGTATACAAAGGGAGGAGTTCATAGGAGTGGATTGGATATGTGGTCTTGTGGTTTTGGAGGCTGTGTGATAGATACAGGGGTTCATTATACTGTACATTATACTATGTGCATAGTATATATGTATATATGCATAGTACATTATACTGTACATACATTGAGCATGTTTGAAATTCTCTATATTAAATATGCAAATATGAAATCAGAATAACATGAAGGAAGTTAAGAGTCTTAACAAAAGATGTTCAAGTCCTTTTTGATTACAAAACTGTCTAAATAGATATTTGGCTTGAAAGACCCAAACTTGTAAAAACTGTCTGCTTTCAGAACTCACATATGTAGAATTAGTATATTCCAAGTAAATTTCCAGTAAGTTTTTGGTTTAACTTGAGAAACTGATTCCATGATTTCTGCGGCCTTTTAAAGGGCCAGGGATTATCTGGAGCAGGAAAAGCAAACTGCTGCCGACTGTTTCCGTGGAGCTCTGTCAGAACACAGCTTTGCTGTCTGGTCATCTGTCACTTGTGGGCGCTTTGTGCAGGAACCGGCGTGGCCCACAGACTCAAAATACTTACTTTTCTGGCCCGCAGTGAAATAGCTGGCCAACTAGCACTTTGGTCTTGGGTCTCTGAGTCTAGGTGGTTCTCAAAATATGTCTTGAATTAGCTGATCAGCAGCAGCAGGACCTGGACATTTGTTAAAAATGCAGATTCCCAAACTATACACCAGACTTATCAGGTGTGGGACCCAACAATGTGTTTTAAGCCAATTAAGAGAACTTTTGGTGTATAATTCTGAAGTAGAACAAGTTGGGCAGAATAGCTCTTACAGTTATTAGGACTAATTATAAAGCTGTATGAGGCATTTTTGCCAGAATAATTAACCATTTGGTATGGAAATAGACAAAAATAACCTATCAGCAATATAACAAAGCCTCCAAACTTCACAAAAGAATTTTGAATAATAAATTTAGTAAGTGGTATTATTTATGAAGAAACCTAATTTCTTGGAGGTATAGTACTATAGTAGTGATCATGTAGTGACAGGATAGTCTAACAAAAAGACTTAATATAAAATTGTTCTTTGTAAAATAGCATTTAATACAGTTAATATAAATTAGGATTCCAGTGGATTTTGAAACTGAATAAAATTATTTAAGGTTATTTACGTAAGAATAAATGTATAAAAATGGCCCAAAAATAAAATGAGAAGAAAGTGTGGTAATGAGAAGAACTTGTCTCACTAGATACTGACTTTTCTAGTAAGAGACTATAATTGAGACAATACAGATTTGACACAAGATAGATCCAGGTATGTTTGGGGAGTTACTGAATAGAAAGAAAGAGGTAGTTCAGTTTAGAGGAAAGGGGAATGTTGAATTACCATTAAATAAAAGATTTATCAACAGAGAAATAATAGACTGAGAAAATATTACGTGTCTCTCTAAGTAAAAAGCCAAACTGTAAGTTAATATGAATGGACAACCTTACAGAAAGTGGGCAGTGAACAAAGGATATAGATTATTTACATAAAAGGAAATCTAGATGATTAATAAACATATTAAAAGATGTTCAACCTCTCTAATCTGAGAAATACAAATTTAAAGTAAGCCTGGTTCATCGCAGCACCATTTATAATAGCCAGGACATGGAAGCAACCTAGATGCCCATCAGCAGACGAATGGATAAGGAAGCTGTGGTGCATATACACCATGGAATATTACTCAGCCATTAAAAAGAATTCATTTGAACCAGTTCTAATGAGATGGATGAAACTGGAGCCCATTATACAGAGTGAAGTAAGCCAGAAAGATAAACACCAATACAGTATACTAACGCATATATATGGAATTTAGAAAGATGGTAACGATAACCCTATATGCAGGACAGAAAAAGAGACACAGATATATAGAACAGACTTTTGGACTCTATGGGAAAAGGCGAGGGTGGGATGATCTGAGAGAACAGCATTGAAACATGCATGTTATCAAGTGTGAAACAGATCGCCAGTCCACGTTGGATGCATGAGACAAATGCTCGGGGCTGGTGCACTGGGATGACCCAGAGGGATGGGATGGGGAGGGAGGTGGGAGGGGGGATCAGGATGGGGAACACATGTAACTCCATGGCTGATTCACGTCAATGTATGGCAAAAACCACTACAATATACAATATTGTAAAGTAATTAGCCTCCAACTAATAACAATAAATGAAAAAAATAAATAAAATAGACAACTTAAAAAACAAATAAATAAATATATTTTAAAAATAATAAAGTAAGCCCGGTAGATACTGGTTTTCCCCCTTTCCCATTGTAGTATTTGTGTAACAAGCAAGCATGCTTGTTACGCAAATATTGTACATCTGCCTTGAGTGGGGGTGCTGAGAGTCGTGTTACTACTATTGGGATTGTGATGTAATCCATCCAGACTTTTGCTAAAGTTTAAAATACATTCACCCCTTTCTTTACCCAGTAATCCCTGTGAAATAAGTGAAACTAATGTGTAAGGATATATGTTCAGTGATGTTTTTTATGGTTGTTATTTGTATTGGTAAAAGGTGAATACAACTTAAAGTCCTTTAGTATATGAATGATAGGATTGTGTTAAAGTGATGAGTGTATTTGAAATATCTTGTTAGTGTCCAAAAGAATGAATTGGCTTTAATTTCCTTCAAGAGATATCTACAATATTAATTGGAAAAAGTAAGTTGCAGGGTAATATCTCATTTCTATTAAGAACAAAAACAAGCTTGACAGTAGTTCATGCATATGTTTATATGCTCATGGAGAATGATACAGGAGGACATACTTTTAAATGTTGTCTGCTTCCAGATAGATAGGATGGGAATAAAACTGACTAGGGGAGAAGGGAATTATTTAACTTTTAAAAAATGATACTTAATATTTCACTAGTTGGAATTAAACAAATGGTTTTTTCCCTCCTGTTGAATGTGAGCAGATTATTAGCAGACATGTTTCTTTTTTCCAGATTTCCTCCTTAGAAAAATTTTCTGCTCTGTAGAGCAGGCTTGAAGAGTTATTATTCTCCTGGACTTTTCAAGTTTTTTTGAGTCAGGCCCAGTTCAGTGGATATCATATACTGGTCCTGAAATAGCTTTTCTCTACAGTAACAAGAATATTTTGGTTGAAACTGTTGCAGAAGTCCATTGTGAACAATCTCTGCAGCTAAGAGTAGAACCAGTAAATGCCCAGGTTTTAATTTTTAGTAGCTGATGTTTTATCCCGACTGTAAGCGCTTACCCAGACTCACCCTCCCCTCTTGGCGTCCCGCCTCTCTTCTGACAGCTCCATCAGGGCAGCGCCCCTGTGTCCTACACGGTGACGACCGTCGCGCCCCACGGCATCCCGCTCTGCACGGGCCAGCACATCCCCGCCTGCAGCGCGCAGCAGGTGCCGGCGTGCTCCGTGGTCTTCAGCGGGCAGCACCTCCCCGTCTGCAGCGTGCCTCCCCCCGTGAGTGCGCGGTCTTCTGCGGAGCGGCTGAATATGCCGTAAACCAAACCCGAGAGGCTGGGGGCTTTCGCCTTCGAGTAAAAAATGCAGTTTTATTGCAACAGAAATCTCAGTTGCACCTGTACAGTAACAATTCAGTAGAATTAGCTTTCAAACTTGATATGTTTTTACACTAATTAATTTACACGTATTTTAACGTTCTTTGAAGTTCAAATCATGTTCCTTCACATGTCTGCACTGTTTAAAATTAAACCTTAATAAAGATTGTCCTTCAGGTTTTAACATAGGATATTGAATTGATTAGTAATAAAGTCTCAGAATTTGGTGATCAACATTAATAGTCTCAACACTTGCTGGGTTTTTAATAGGCACTTCGAGTTGCTTAGGCTTACTTATTCCATACTATAGGAAGCCTGTGATGAAAATAGTACCCTCATTTTCTAAATGATGAAATTGAAAATGGTTTGCTTAATATCATAGAAGCAATTAGCATGAGAAAACAGGAGTTCACACTCACTTCTTTCTGCCTCTTAGAAGCTTATATTTTATCCTTTACCACTCCCTAGTTCAGCCCCCTTATTTGAAAAATAGGTAGCTGAAAACCAGAGAATTTAAATGACTTGTCTAAGGTCAATACAGTCTTCACAGTAAAGCACTTTGCTAAATCTTAATATAATCCTAATAATCCTGTCTGAATTTGAGATTAAAGCAAACACATACATACAAATACTAACACCAGTTTAACATTAATTTACCCATGTATGGTTTGTCATTAATAGATTATAGAACCAGTGTGCTAAATTAGCAGACCAAAATATTGAGAGATCATAAAGCATTTAGTTGTGAATTGGGCTCTTAGAAATAAAAAAATCTACAAGATTGAAAAGGACAGCTTCTTGGAAAGTAGTAATGTCTGCTACATTTTAAGCCAAGCGGGAAGAGATTCCTTCTCTGTGGCACTTTCCCTTCATTTTCATGTGTTACAAAAGCTTAAGTAAAAGGTGTTTTGACTGATTTATAAGAACTGTGTAAAATCCAGAATAATTACTAGTTACCATTTATTTTACTAATAAATGCAAAAATGTGCAAGTATCTCATTGTTACTATAGGTTATTAAGACATTTTTATGATTCTGGGAGGACTATGGCAGTAACATTTCAATCTGATTGTATAGTTTTTTTTTAATTAATATATTCTGATACTCTCAACAAAAAATAATGATTTCTCTTACAGATGCTTCAAGCATGTTCTGTTCAGCACTTACCAGTACCGTATGCTGCATTTCCACCCCTTATTTCCAGTGATCCGTTTATTTTACATCCTCCCCACCTTTCTCCTCATCATCCTCCGCATTTGCCACCTCCAAGCCAGTTTGTCCCTTTCCAAACACAGCAGTCACGGTCGGTAGGTATCTCTTCTCTTATGTCTTTAACTTTTACAGAGTATTTAGAACTAAAAGATTAATTTAGTAGATGTCTAAGTTGTTATCATTTAAAAATTGCAACTTTGACACTTTCCTGGTTCTTAAAAGAACTAAGAATCCCCACACATAGAAATATATATAAGCAATAATTGTACCTACAGTTACCTTGGTTTATTAAGTTTTTCTAGTTATTTTATATGAACCTTGTCTAATCAAATTCTTTTGTATCTGCAATCCTTTGGAAATTGAATCTGGGAAAAAAAACCCACAGTTCTAGTTTTTCCTTTCCTACATTTCTAAAATGGGAAAATGAAAATACTTTAAAAATGTTTATACTTGTTAGAATAATATTTATATTCATTTAGGCAAGTAAGTAGTCCTTTGAACCTCAATTGTTTTTTTCCAAAGTCTGGTTTTATACTGTGTTCTGATGAAAAGTAGATGAGATCCTCTGTTAGCATAGTTCACTCTGTCCTGGAGCTGGAATATAGCTGAGAGGTATAATATTTCCAGGGGCTGGAGGGATCAGTGGGGGGAAAGGCACTGGAAGAAGGCCCCATTGTTTTCTAGACAGGCCAAGTTGAACATCTGAACCATGATTAAAGGAGAATAAGGGAAGGGACGTATGGAAATGGTCAGAGTGGAAACAGCCTTGTGAATGGAGCTCGATGGTTTACCCTAACAGAGCCTGACCATGCTTTACTCAGGATGTATACACCATGCTTGGTCTCAGGAAGAGGTGAGATACGAGCTTACGTGGCTGCTTTCCTGAAAACTAGAAGCCAATTATGACAGAAGTTTGGCTAATCTGAAAAGTTGAAACGACTCCCACAAGAAAATCTTTTATTAGAATCAGGACAGGATTCATGCCAGGATGTTCCTTAGGAAGCTTCCAGTACCTGAGTATTCAAGGTTAAAACTAAATTTAGCCATTATACAAGCATACATAAGCTTCCAGGGTAACTGTTAGCAGTTACTTGTATTTGAATAATGTGTTGCTCTTCTCTTAACTGTGGGAAGAAGTTAGACTAACATTTAAGAATACATGTTCCCAAGAGATCAGATTGAAAACATCAGCCCCAAAATGCACTCACAGATGTTCATAGCAGCATCATTCCTAATAGCCGGAAGTGGAAACATTCCAGATGTCCATTGACCGATGAATGGATGAACAAGGCATGGTGTATCTATCCAGTAGATTATTATTCCACTCTAAAAAGAACAAAGTACTAATGTACAAACTACAAGATGGATGAACCCTGAAAACATGCTAAGTGAAAGAAGCGGATACAAGGGCCACATCCTGTGTGATGTCCAAAATAAGCAAATGTATAGAAATATAAAGTACATTAGCGGTTGTCTAGAACTTGGGAAGGACTGAGGGAAATCAGATAGTGGTGATGATTGTACAACTCTTGTGAATATACTAATATCCACTGAATTGTACCCCTTAGCAGGGTGACTTTTATAGTATGTGAATTTTATCTCATGCTATTTTTTAAAAAAAGATTGGGCGGAGGGGCAGCGTGGGCTCTGTGCTTCGCAAAACACTGCTTTCTGAATGTTGTCTTGGTGTTCAGATCACACTTTGGAAGTAGGCTGTGAACTTGTCAGCTCTGCAGATGACAGTGTTGAGGTTCAGAGCGAGTAATTTCTGTGATAGCCACAGGGCTCATCATTTACAGCACCGAGTTTGTCTAACGCCAAAGCCCGTGAGCCTTCTGCTGTAAAATAACCGTCTGCAGCATCCTGTACTTTTGAGCCCTAGCTCTCATTCACAGTATATACACCGTCTTTGGTTTCGTCTGTTAAAGGTTGTGTCTGCAATTGATGCAGTTCACTGTGCCGTGACTTGAGTAACTTCATCTTTCATGTAACTGGCTTACTACGTGACTTTTTGTCTTTCTCTATATCATTTTTAAGGGAAAGTTCAAATAGGGAAAGAAATGTATCCTTTAGTGAATAGTGGAAATGTTTAACAACACGTTTGAGAGATTTTCTTATTGAAACTCAGTTAAAGGCAGTAAGATTTTACTGTAGGCTATATGTCCACTTGTATGAATTTAGATTGATGTGAACATCAGAAAATGCATGACCCAAAAGAATTCTTTGGCTTTTTTTATTTTTATTTTTTAATTTTTGTTATAAAACTCAGTCTATCGATCTGAACACTTATATTAGTTTGCTTCCCCCGCCCCGCCCTTCAGCCTCTGCAAAGGATAGAAAACGAAGTGGAACTCTTAGGAGAACATCTTCCTGTGGGAGGTTTTACTTACCCGCCATCTGCCCATCCCCCGACATTACCTCCATCGGCTCCTTTGCAGTTCCTGACACATGATCCTTTGCATCAGGAGGTTTCGTATGGAGTAGTAAGTTTTCATTTGTTATTAATTTATTGCTTGCTTTGGTAACTAACTTGAGTTCTGCTTCAGTATAACTCTACATGTTTTGAATTTTAAATGTATTCTTGCAGTCAGTTGAAAAATTGTATTTAGAAGCACACCTAAGAGTATTCTTGTTTTAAACTAGTTGTTGCACCTTTGTTAACATTTAAGAAATACTAAATACCCTTGAGCAATAAATAACTTTCTAGGTTTTTAAAAAAGAAGAGACTTTATTCAACACCTTAAAAAGTTGTGGATGTGGAATGATCTTAAACTGTCTTAACATCCTTTCTCTACAGCCTTATCCTCCATTCATGCCTCGGAGGCTCACAGGACGCAGCAGATACCGGTCCCAGCAGCCCATGCCACCGCCCCCCTACCATCCCAGCTTACTCCCATACGTGTTGTAAGTTCTGTCTTGTTTTTTAATGAGTTCTACATTTTGACACCCTTGAGATACTCTTCCCTTTATGAACAATTTTATGCGTGTTAGATACTTGTTTTTATTTGATGTTAAGAGGTTGGGGTGGGGGACCATTTAAGGCTGAAAGAGAAGAGCAGGACAGGGGAGCAGTGGGGGCGGGGTGCAGCAGAAATTAGGCCGAGAAGTGTAAGTCGCTGGCCTCTTTCATGGCAGGCATCCCTGCCCTTTCCATGGTTATCTAGCATCTGATGCTGCCACTTCTCTCAAGGGACGTGCCAGAGAGAAGTTATATCTGTGCCTTAGAAATACTCTGCTAGGGTTGGGTTTGTAACAGAAACACCCATGGGATAAGCATCATAGTTCTTTTTATCTTTCTCGTGCAGTGAAGTCTAGAATTAGGTGATTCAGACATGGTTTGTTAGCTCTGTAACTCTGAGGAATGGGTCTACCATCCTCAAAATTTTATGGCTTCCTCTGAGTGATATAAGATGACTTCTCAGGCTCTGGCCATCACATCCACATTCTAGCTAGCAAAAATGAAACTGAATCTCTCTGCCTACCTGCTTCCTCTCAAGAATAATTCCTAGAAGTTGCATGTTTGACTCCTACCAACATCCTGTTGGTTAGAATCTAGACCCATGTCTCTAAGTACTTCTAGAAAGGCTAGGGAATGTTGTTTTTATACCAGAGGGCCATGTGCCTATATCATACTATTTTGAAAATTGTAGGTTTATTATCTTAAAATCAGATACTATAAATCTCCCAATTTTGTTCTTAAACTGATTTTATTTAAAGTCTTTTGCATGTCCATATAAATTTTAAAATCAGCAAATCAGTTTCTACTTTAAAAAAGCTGGAATTTGGTGGGATTATGTGAAATCTATAGATGAGTTTTAGAAGAGAATTGACATCTTTATTGAATCTTCTGACCTACTTATATGGTATATTTCTCTCTTTACTACCTTTTCAATTTTATCCTAGCAGTATTTTTACAGTTTTTATTTTATAGGTCTACCACATGTTTTGTTAAATTCATCTGTAATAGTTCATGTTTTTTTTATTCTGTTGCAAATGATATTCTTTTAATGTCAGTTTTTAATTGTTTGTTGCTAGTAAAATCAGGTTCTTTAAAGGGTTGTCACTGATCAACACTGATCATTCTTTATCCCTGTAGCGCTGGCCTTGTTCTTCTCATCCTGTTCATTGATCCAATGCATTAATGTGTCAGTGCTTGTGTTGGTTATTTTCACTGCAGATCAATGCTTCCAGTGCCACCTGCAGTGGGCCCAACTTTCAGCTTTGAGTTGGATGTGGAAGATGGAGAAGTAGAAAATTACGAGGTTAGTAGCTGAACTGTGAGTTGACTTGGGGAGTTTTCATGCATAAAAATACTGTACTACTCAACTCATTCATCTAATTAAACACTAGGTAAATCTGTTGTATATTTCAAGATACAAATATGTGAAAAATTATTTCAACATGTACCACACAGTTATGATAACAAGATAGACTGGTGTTCTGTATAAGAATTACAATTCCTGTGAGAAAATGATGAATTATGATTGGATGTTCTGAAAACATTTTGCAGCTGCAGAAGTGTGAAGAGTCAGTTCCTGAGGGATGGGAAAGCTTTTTCATGCCTAAGATTGAGGGTAGGGAAATGCTGAATATTCTTGAGGAAGAACATAATATCTGGCTAAAGTAAAGGGAGAAAATGGAGATTTGATTGAAAAACTCAACTGGTTGTATTTGAGTGCCCTGTGCTTGCTCTTGTACAGAATGAACATAATTTTGAATATTGTGGGAGGAAGGAACCACTAAATATTTTGGTGTTTATCAATCAGATTGCTGTCTTAAAGAGTCAGAATTAGTAGCATGAAGAAATAGATGAAGTGGTTCAGAGTTGGTGGTGGGGTAACCAATTTTTACCAGATAGTAAATTATAAAACCATGCAAGTTCTGAACTTGAAAACTTGAGGTAGAAAAGAATACACTTTGAAAGACATTTTAACACTAGAATCAACAGGATTTGATCATTGAATGGTTTATGGGAGTGTCAGGATTGTGAGTGGGAGGGTTGCAAGAGAAGATGCTCTCCAAAAGAACTGTAATAACTTGTGAAGAGGGCTGACTCCAAGATGCCAGGACAGATAGACAATACCACTTAATTTAGATGATGTTGACATTGTTATATTATTTGAGGTTTGGAGTAGGATGGACAAAAAGGGTTGGAAGACATATTTGGATGTGGGAATGTTGAACGTGAGTGACTGTGACTTTGTTTTGGTTCTGTGGGCCGGCTGCTGCTTACCTAGCGTCACTCACTCTCTATACAACAGAAGTATTGGAACAGATTTTTTGTTGTTTGTTTTTAGGTAAATGGAATCTGGGTACAGAGAGGAAAGACACATACACATAGTCTTAGGGCATCCCTCCCCCCTTTTTAGTGCATGTGGAAGAAGTCAGGCCAAATGCTGTATTCTTCTGTCTTCTGTCCTTTTAAAATGCTGCTATGAAAAAAAAATGCTGCTGTTACTTTCTGCATGTACAGTCACACAGCAGTGTCGTTTGGATTCCATTCTCAGATTTCTTGAGAAATGGGCTATAATAATTTTTTTTAAATTAGTTGGAGGCTAATTACTTCACAACATTTCAGTGGGTTTTGTCATACCTTGATATGAATCAGAAATGGGCTATAATAGTTTTATGTTTCTACACTGTTCATGCCAGTTTTGAACAGAGTAGTAAGAAAAGGAATTGGTTATCCTTTTGGCATTCTTTACTAAAATTATCATAAGTCCTATTGCTGAAAGCAAGACAGAAAACAGATCGTATACATATCAGTGGTAAAAACAGTGATACCATCCCAGTAAAAGAAAAATATTTTGTGTGTGGCATTGGAGTCTCTTTCTAAATTGTAGTTGGGTTTGACTGTGTTTAATCTTCTGCAAAGTCGTACTTTAACCCAGTCAAGAAAGTACGTGCTGTTTGTGGCTTTACTTGATGGTGTGCGTGCCCCCGCACTCCCCGTCCCCGAGTACTCATTGTTTGGAGTCTCTCCTCTACATCCTTGCTTCAGTGCCTTTACTCCCCTTGACTCTTCTCCTTAAGAACTTTGCCTGATCCTTGCACATGGCTGTCTTTCAAGACCCAGCTAATGCTGCCTCTATGAAAGGCATTTCTGGTCTATTCCCAGGTCTGTATGAGTCTCTCTCTCCTTTTTGCCTTCATAGGTGTTATAAAACTTTGCATAATTAGTATTTCCTGCCTTCAGTTGTCTTGCCTTCTGATCATGTAGATTTGTTGAGGGCTCAATATCATTTTACTCCATCCAATAAGGCCTTAACGTAGTAGTCATAAATTGTATTAGTTGACCTTAAGTGTCCTATAGAATATAAAATAGAGGTATAAAAGATATATCACCTGTATCATAAATTTTATAGCTAATTGTAGTCAGCATCGATAAAATGTAACAAGTTACCATCTATTTAGCATTCAGAGACACTGAGGGCGCGTGTGGGGCCTGGGAAAAGGGTCTCTAGGTGACCCGCTTCTCTGAACAAGGCGGCACCAGGAGGAGCAGCGTTGACTGTTGAGTCTGCAGAAAGTTAGACTTCTTCCTCTCGTGGTCCATCACTGTTTCTTTGTCACCTATTCTCTTAACCAGTAGTAGCCTTAAAAAGGGGGTGGGGGGCAAGCGACCTGTACACGGCTGCCTGATTGTAGAAAGCGAAGGAGCAGTTAAAACTATGGAAAACCAGGAAAATGGAGAGACTAGGGTAAAATCAATTAACATAATAGATATAATGTGTTGAAACTTACCACCTGAGTTAAAATCCATGAGTTCATGAGTGATTCTTCAAAAAAAAAAAAAACAATAGAAAATAAATTCGTTGGTCTTATCCTTCCTATTTCATATAAATTATGCAACTAAGTATAGTTTGATATGAGGTAGTTGATCAATATAAGAAGCATTTTATCTAATAAATGAAGAAAGAATAATAGAATATTATAATTTTTAATGAATTAATGGATCCTAGGCAGTGTTCCATCAGTGCTAATAACATAAAAACAAGACATGCTGAGCCATATGATGGAAATAGTAAAACCTTCCAAATTATAGAAAGTAGAGGGGACAAGGAATGTATTAAACCACAGGAATTGGTGTGGGGAGGTTCAGTCAGCAAAACTCAGACTGGGAACTTCTACAGGCCATTGACCTGGTTTCTTTAACAATATAAGAGTAAAAATACATACTTGAGACATCAGGCAGTGGTAACAGGTTTATTTGGATCCTAATGTGAACAAACTATTTCAAAGAGTATTGAAAATAATTGAAACAATCAAAGATATTTAACATTAAGGAATTACTAGTTTGGAGAGTATAATGATGTTACTGTTGTTATATTTTAAATAGTCTTTTAGTTTTTAAAGTGCTGATGGTTCTCAACCTGGGGACAGTTTTATCCCTTAAAAGGTATTTACCAGTGCTCGCTTCGGCAGCACGTATACTAAAACTGGAATGACACAGAGAAGATTAGCATGGCCCCTGCACAAGGATGACATGCAAATTCGTGAAGCGTTCCATATTTTTTCACCAGCCCAGCTTGGATGCATGAGACAAGTGCTCAGGGCTGGTGCACTGGGAAGACCCAGAGGGATGGGATGGAGAGGGAGGTGGGAGGGGGGATCGGGATGGGGAACACATGTAAATCCATGGCTGATTCATGTCAATGTATGGCAAAAACCACCACAATATTGTAAAGTAATTAGCCTCCAACTAATAAAAATAAATGGAAAAAAAAAATAAAAAAGACTAAATCAAATAAAAAAAAAAAGATATTTAGCAAAGTCTGGAGATCCATTTGTATAGACCAGTGCATATGTGCTGAGTTTCTTCAGTCGTATCTCACTCTTGTCGATCCTCCTCGCCAGGCTCCTCTGTCCATGGGATTCTCCAGGCAGGAATACTGGAGTGGATTGCCATTCCCTTCTCCAGGGGATCTTCCCGACCCAGGGATCGAACCCAGGTCTCCTGGAGCTCCTGCATTGCAGGCATTCTTCAATGCTGAGCCACTGCAGATAGTGTAGAGGCCTGGATTACTGCTGAACATCCGACCGTGCATAGGACAAGCCCCCAGAACAAAACTTTACCCAAGCCTCAAGAGTCCAAAATGCTGAGGTTGATGGACTGCCTCAGACGTAAAAGCAGAATTATCTTCAGTGAAATACCATGTTTTAGATTTCTTTCAAAATAACGTGGGTGTAGGAGTGGACAGTGAAAAATGAAATAAAATTAGCCATGACCTGTTGAGCCTGGGTAGTAGGCATATGGAAGTAATTTCTTCATACTATTTTTGTACTTCAGTATATATTTAAATTTTTTCCATAATAAAGCTAGTTTAAAAAAAATAAATGTGTCTGAATATAGAATTCCAAGAAGGATATGCAGATATGTCTTTGTTTCCCTCTGTAGGCCCTGTTAAACCTAGCAGAGCGACTGGGAGAGGCCAAGCCGCGAGGACTGACTAAAGCAGACATTGAACAGCTTCCTTCTTACCGGTTCAATCCTAACAACCACCAGTCAGAACAGACTTTGTAAGTACATTTTTCTGACATCTTTCTGTATTAAATTTCCTTTCCACCTTCATGAAATAAAAACTTGAAAGTCAAAGATAACTTGATGAGGGTAAGTAAGGACTGTTTTCATAGTCTCGGCTTGTGCTGTCCAATAAGATAGCTGTAAAAGTTAAAATTTCTAGTTGCACTCGCCGGTGACGCTGTATCAGACGATGTAGGTGCATGGCATTCCTGTCACCTGAGAAGGTTCTAGACAGCGCTGTTCTGGACTTTTATGTTGCCTAGAAATCTTCACGGTTTTTAACTCTAGAATGTTTTATATTAGATCGAAAAGTCTCATACCTGTAAAATTTGAGGGGTTTACCTAAAGATTCTGCTTATTATAGCATCTTTCTTAATAGCAACTCTACTGAGATATAGTTCACATTTAAAGTGTACAATCCAGTGGTTTTTAGTATATTAAATAAGTTTTGCAACCATCATCACAGTCAAATTGATATCATTTTCATCACCCCCAGTAGAAATACTCTATCAATTAATAGCCACTCCCCATTTTTCCCCAGCCCTCTAAAGCCCTGACTCAGCCCCCCACTAATTTACTTTTATCTCCATAGATTGGCCTGTTCTGGACATTTCATATAAATGGAACCAATATAACATGGGGTCTTTTGGGTCTGGCTTCTTTGATTTAGCATAATGTTTTCAAGGACCACCATATTGTAGCTTGTATCATTTCATTCCTAATGGGCTACACCATTTTACACTCCCACCAGCAGCGTACGGAAGTTTCCTTTTCTCCACATCCTCACCAACGCTTGTTATTGTCTTTTGATTCTAGCAGCCCTAGTGGGAGCGAAGTGTTATCTCTCGAGGTTTTGATTTTTATTTTCCAGGTGGGCTAGTGATGTTGAGCTCTTACTATACTCACTGGCCATTTATGTATCTTCTTTGGAGAAATGTGTATTCACATCCTTTGTTTTTTATTTGGGTTGCCTTTATTGAGTTGTAGGAGTTATTTAT
The DNA here is from genome assembly GCF_963930625.1 of Muntiacus reevesi. Taxonomy (NCBI): domain Eukaryota; kingdom Metazoa; phylum Chordata; class Mammalia; order Artiodactyla; family Cervidae; genus Muntiacus; species Muntiacus reevesi. The sequence goes on along the minus strand of NC_089265.1, from coordinate 56,479,768 downwards.
ATTTTATATGTATAGGTCCTTGTAAGACACATGATTTTCAAAAATATTTTTAATTCTGTGAGTTAGTTGTCTTTTCACTTTAGATTTATAAAGCATCTTTACTACCCCCCCCCTTTATTTTAAAGGATAAAGGTAATTTATCTGCCTTTTTTGGTTGTTGTTTCTTAATGCTTTTGATACCATGTTTAAGAAACCATTGCCTATTCAAATGCAGAGTTCCAAAGAATAGCAAGGAGAGATAAAGCCTTCCTCAGTGACCAGTGTAAAGAAATAGAGGAAAACAATAGAATGGGAAAGACTAGAGATCTCTTCAAGAAAATTAGAGATACCAAGGGAATATTTCATGCACAGATGGACTCAATAAAGGACAGAAATGGTAGGGACCTACCAGAAGCAGAAGATATTAAGAAGAGGTGGCAGGAATACACAGAAAAATATACAAAAACGACCCAGATAATCACAATGGTGTGATCACTCACCTAGAGCCAGACATCCTGGAATGTGAAGTCAAGAGTGTCTTAGGAAGCATCTCTACGAACAAAGCTAGTGGAGGTGATGGAATTCCAGCTGAGCTATTTCAAATCCTGAAAGAGGATGCTCTTAAAGTGCTGCACTCAGTGTGCCAGCAAATTTGGAAAACTCAGCAGTGGCCACAGGACTGGACAAGGTCAATTTTCATTCCAGTATCAAAGAAAGGCAATGCCAAAGAATGCTCAGACTACCTCACAATTGCACTCATCTCACATGCTAGTAAAGTAATGCTCAAATTCTCCAAGCCAGGCTTCAACAGTACATGAACCGTGAACTTCCAGATGGTCAAGCTGGATTTAGAAAAGGCAGAGGAACCAGAGATCAAATTGCCAACATCCTCAGGATCATTGAAAAAGCAAGAGAGTTCCAGAAAACCATTTACTTCTGCTTTATTGACTACACGAAAGCCTTTGACTCTGTGGATCACAACAAAGTGGAAAATTCTTCAAGAGATGGGAATACCAGACCACCTGACCTGCCTCCTGAGAAATCTGTATGCAGGTCAGGAAGGAACACTTAGAACTGGACGTAGAACAACAGACCAGTTCCAAATCGGGAAAGGAGTACATCAAGGCTGTATATTGTCACCCTGCTTATTTAACTTATATGCAGAGTACACCATGAGAAACGCTGGGCAGGATGAAGCACAAGCTGGAATCAAGATTGCCGGGAGAAATATCAATAACCTCAGATATGCTGATGACACCACCCTTATGACAGAAAGTGAAGAGGAACTAAAAAGCCTTTTGATGAAAATGAAAGAGGAGAGTGAAAAAGTTGGTTTAAAGCTCAAACTAAGATCATGGCATCAGGTCCCATCACTTCATGGCAAGTAGATGGGGAAACAGTGGCTGACTTTATTTTTTTGGGCTCCAAAATCACTACAGATGGTGACTGCAGCCATGAAATTAAAAGACGCTTGCTCCTTGGAAGGAAAGTTATGACCAACCTAGAAAGCTTATTAACAAGCAGAGACATTACTTTGCCAACAAAGGTCTGTCTAATCAAGGCTATGGTTTTTCCAGTAGTCATGTATGGATGTAAGAGTTGGACTATAAAGAGAGCTGAGCGCTGAAGATTTGATGCTTTTGAACTGTGGTGTTGGAGAAGACTCTCGAGAGTCCCTTGGACTGCAAGGAGATCCAACCAGTCCATCCTAAAGGAGATCAGTCCTGAATATTCACTGGAAGAACTGATGCTGAAGCTGAAACTCCAATACTTTGGCCACCTGATCTGAACTGACTCATTTGAAAAGACCCTGATACTGGGAAAGATTGAAGGCAGGAGGAGACGGGGACAACAGAAGATGAGATAGTTGGATGGCATCACTGACTCAATGGACATGAACTTGAGTAAACTCCAGGAGTTGGTGATGGACAGGGAGACCTGATGTGCTGCAGTCCATGGGGTCACAGAGAGTCGGACATGACTGAGCGACTGAACTGAACTGAACTGCCTATTCCAAGGTCGTGAAGATCTACACTTGTATTTTCTTTAAGAGTTTAATAGTTTTTAGCTCTTATATTTAGGTTTTTCATTTTTTAGTTAATTTCATATATTGTGTGAGGTAGGAGTCCAACTACATTCTTTTGCATATGAATATTCAGCTGTTTCAACACTGTTGAATATAATAGTATCTTCATTATTAAGGCTAGCTTGGATGTTAAACCAGATATTTTCTTGATGATCTCTCACTAAGCAAAACAAAGCACTCTTATTAAATGTTTTAACATCATGGTTTTCTTAAGGTATTTGATAGATTATTTTAGTTTTAAAATTTAGATGGTATTTTGATATGTGAGATGACTATTTTAGTCTTAAAATTTAAATGGTAATTTGATAAGTGAGATAGTAAGCGGCTTTATGGTTTTGGTAGATGTAACAGAATGGAAACTACTTGGTTTTATGGTTAAACAATCTTTCTGGTTTATTTCAGGTGTGTAGTATGCATGTGTGATTTTGAGTCAAGGCAGCTACTTAGAGTTTTACCCTGTAACCATGAGTTCCATGCCAAGTGTGTCGACAAATGGCTTAAGGTAAAATGATGGCATCTGAAAAGAATGACGTTGAATTTTCTCTTACTGACCATAGTTTCATGTAGAGTAAGTCCATGGTTTGGTGGAGGGTGGTTAAATTGAAACACAGCTTTCATAATTCTGACCATTTTCTCCTTTGTGTATATGGGAGGGTAAATTCCAAAGACACAAATTCTGATAGTATGCCAGGGTGAAATTATTTCAGGGACTTCTTCTTTTCTTCTTCTTTTTTTAATAGTAGGATAAAGGGACTTCACTGGCAGTCTGGGGTTAAGACTGCCTTCCAATGCAGGGGGTGCAGGTTCAGTCCCTGGTTGGAGAGCTAAAGTCGCACATGCCGTCGGGTGTGGCCAAAAGAATTTTTTTTTAATAGGATAAAAATGTGATACAGTAAAATAATTTAAGTCAACTTTAGGGTTGCTTTGTTTTAGATTATTCTGAGTAGGAGATGATAATACTGGCTTAGATAATTTGACAATTGGTGAGGAAGACAGATGAGTTAAAATAGAATCAGTCTTCCATATGAGCACAGATTAAATAAGAGTACCCGGTTTTGTCCAAACTGAATCCTAAAGGTAAAGAGTCTAAGCTTTTTAGAAAACGAACTTACTATATATGCATAGCCCTGACATGTGAGAACAGGATGACCAGAAACACATGGGTTCCATGTGGCTGATGGCTAGAGTGTAGGGGAGAGTAGCAAGAGAAGGGGATTCAGAGGTAAAACCAGGAGTCAGCTTTTTGCGAAGTCACCGAAATGTGCGAGAGTTTGGACTGGATCCCGAAAGCATGTTTTAGAAAGATCACGGCCACTCTTGGAAGAAGGTAATAGAGGAGGTTGATGAAATAAGGATGTACTGGGCCAGATGGAGAACAAATAGTAGAAGCTGGATGAAAAGAAGAGTACTTGACTTGAGAGCTATCATGATGTAGAAATGAGAGCATTGAGAACAAATAGTAGAAGCTGGATGAAAAGAAGAGTACTTGACTTGAGAGCTATCATGATGTAGAAATGAGAGCATTTGATAAAAAATGCTTTGTAGAACATAAGAGAGCAGGTGTTGGTTCTGTTTCTGACTTTAGCAGCACGACAAATGGTAGTGGCATTTTGTTGAGATGGAGTTTTAATTTTAAGCCAGTTACTACATTTGTCTGAAGTGGTGATGGATAGTCTTGTCTGTGTTAAAACAAAGCAAATAAAGAATTATTCATAGGCTATTATTGTTTTAGAGATTTGTGTAGTATTTTTAAGAGATTAAATGATTGTACTTTCTTAACGGAACAAAGAATGTAAAAACTATGTGGAAAGTAAAATAGTTCTGTTGCTTTTAATATGTTTCACTATGTAAGTCAAAATTCAGACAAGTGCTCTTTTCTATGTTTTAGGCAAATCGTACTTGCCCAATCTGCCGAGCTGATGCTTCAGAAGTGCATCGGGATTCAGAATGACCAGCCTAAGAGCACAAATTCAGTTTGGGTGTTCCTCATCACATGTATATACGGACTGTCCATTGAACTCAGTCTGTGTGGCTCCTGGCCTCCCTTTACCAAAAGGGTCAATGGACCTTTCTTTGCACTGTGTGACTTAATCAACTATAAAAGCTTACAATTAGTCTTCACAATTATGGGATTGTTATACTAACCGTGTGATTGGAACTCCAAAGACTCTTTCTTCAGCTTAATTTTGTGTGTGCACTAACATTCCCTGGTTTTTGTGTGACCATTCCGAGTGTTGCTGCAGGATTACAGTGGACGTGATCTTTTAGCATGTGCGTTCATAAAAAGTGGTAGCTCCAGATGATATAGCAATCTACCTTATATAGAGCCTTCAGAAACTGTGAGTGGAGATGAGTGCAGCGTGTGGCTGTTGATGGTAAATGTATCTGTGCGTGTGAGAGAGAATGTGTGAAACTGCTTGTGTGAGGGCATGGTAGCTAACGTGTGTATGGATCCTATATACCAGCATGTACCAAGAATGTGTGTGTAGTTTTAATTATGCTGCAATGTATACTCTGGTGTGTTGTTTAAACAGCACTGGTACTGTACACTGGTTTCTCCCCTTGTGTTTGCTGTTGCACACTGATCGCTGAGGTGCATCAACTGTAAGCATCGAATACTCCATCCCCCCCTCCCAGTGAATGGGATGAGAAGAGCCTTCTTCCTTTGCTTCAGGCAGCTGCCACCTTCTCTTCGCTGGTGGTCCCAACTGGGTCACTTAAGGAAAAAGTGTAATAGATTCTCACTCCATGAACCTGAAATTTTGATTTTGTCATGAAAAAGAAATTTTTAAATCTCCAACTTGCTGTTTCCAAAAGAAGGTGCAATATCATACATCATCAGTTAGCAATAGTAGCATTTCAATCAGTGATTTGAATGTTGATACCCTCTTGTTTTTCCTTTACATTTTCCGTAAGCTTCTTAGCTGGAAGTGCTTGTGATTTTTTTTTTTTCTTTTAATGTTTAGGTTTGTAGTCTATTCTGAAGATATTTGAGTAATATATTTCTAAGAATACCACTGGTCCCATGAAGTGTCAACCTCCTCTGCTTCCACCAGAAAAAAATCTGTTAACTCAGCTTGAGTTCTGATATGTTATTTGTTCAAGCTCCCATAGGCAACTAAATTGTTTGAAGAAGACTTTATTTCTGTTCTGCCAAGCTCCAGTTCTGAAAGTTGTCTAGTTCTTCCCCCCTCAGTAAACGTGCTTCTCACCGAAATCCTCATTTCCAGGATGGATCAAGTGCTGTGACGGCTCGACTTCCCTAGACCTGGTGTGCTTTGATGTTTTATCACTTTTCTTTCTTGTTGAATGAGAAAAAAATTAATATAACAGGTGTCCAGAAATACTTGCAGTATAAATGAAGATTTGATTTTTGTGTAAAAAACAATGCTGTAAAACAGGAATTGACCTGCGTTTAGTTGCTCTGAAAAGAATACATAGCTGCGTGGGTTTCTTTCTTTTTTTGATAGGATCCTTGAGCGTAATTCAGGTTGTTTAAAGTCATTTTTTCCAGCAATGTTTGGATTCCCCTCTCATTCTTCCAGTGTCTTCACCGCTGTCTGCCTCTTCCTGCCGTTGATATGCTTGCTCCGTTTGCAGTAGCACAAGCTGCAGTTCTGCGGTCGGGACTGCAATGACTTGCTGCCAGCGTCAGCTTTCAGTTGGCCCTGTGTCCATTTTCTCCTCAGACAGTGTTAACTACTTGTTACTGCCGTGCTCCTTGCCTTCCCTTGAAGACTATAAGCTCATCACAGCTTAGAGTTCAGTAAAGTCAATTCACACAGAAGCACAATTTTGCCCTCTTCCAGACACTGTTGCCTCTATCTCGTCCTACAAGTAGGATTTCGCATAGTTTGTTTGCCCCTGTATTTGTCAGAGCATCAGAAATACACCTAACAGTGGTAAAATGCACATGTTACTTTTAAATCATTAGAGTATTCCCTACCTGTTCATAATGAATAAAGTGTGTTAAAGACCAAAATTATTGGCGTAATAATCAACTACATTACAAATCACGTATAGTTTAATCTTTATTTTTTTTAATTAAATCATGTTTAAAATGGCAAAAGCCCATCTTATACATAGACTCTTTTATATAGCTGCAAAAAATTTATATCTGTACAGATCTAACATAACATTACTACACTCAGTATTCATTTTATTGAAGCATGCAAGTAAAGCACTTTTTCTAATTTATATAGATACTTAATTAACAAGGCACACTGTACTAATGACTAGGAAAAGTAGCTCTTTCTTCCCTCCCTGGGATGATGAATTCTTGTCATACTACCCCTTTTCCATTAAATTTTTGAGAGGCCGTTGGCAATTTAGGAGGCAGCAGGGTCTATTTTGGTAAAATCCAGAATTGTTGCACTCTTGTGGCTGATCTCTCTTTGGGAATGTCTCTTCTTCGCATGGGGCTCTTAGAGATGTGTGCAGATTTGCTTATTAGGTAGGTAGTGTGTGTTAGGAGCGTACATGCATGTGTTCCGAACCAGCTCAGCCTAGCCACAGTTAGCAGCCATGTGGCTAGCAGCAGAGAAAGAACGGTTGATTTGTACCCAGCTGTGGACTCCTTAGGTGATGCACCAGATAGCAGGCAGATGGTTTCTTGCCTTCTTCCCCTTTCCTCCTAAAACAATATTGGCTTTACCACCTTAACTCTGCTGTGGTTTTTTGTTTTCCTTTGCATGAAATACCACCTTTGTTTGTTTTTAGCACCCCCTCTTCCCCAAAAAGAAAAAAACAAAAAACAAGGCCTCCAGGTATCAAGATCTCATTAGGGTTTTCTGTCCTGAATTTTTTCAAGCAAAATCTAGAAAATGTGAAAGCCTATTTAGATTTTATACTCTCTCTGAAATGTGATTTGTTAAGATTCTTATATTTGGGCCTCTTATAATATTTTAAATGAGATCTACCAACTCATGAGAATATTTTTCACAGATATCTTTAGGCCTTTATTAGAAAGCTATTTTCCCCCTGTTGGTACATTTGGTTACCTCATTTTGCTGTTTGTTTCAGATTATGGAAAGCTCACAGGGGTGTATTTTGGAATCATTTGCTGAGTCATTTCCTCAAATCATACTCCATTGTATCAGTTAACATATAGTTTTAAATGTACGTATTATAAATATCTGTAACCAAATCATTTGAAGGCTTGATAAATTTTTAACAAAGTTTGTACATTTTTTATGAAAGTTACTAGTAATGCTTTACTAAGTAGTGCAATGAATTTTTATTTTTAATCCCTGTGCCCAATTTTGGAGTTGAGAGGGTTGTTGGTAATAAATGTATGATGTACACTTAAAACATTGGGTTGTGTTTGGTGTTACTGTGTTAGGGAAGGGTAGGCGTCATGTCTGTCTGGAGGGAGGGATGTAGGGGACTTCCAGCAGGAAGCTAGCGCTCTTGAGCTCCGAGCAGCCAGACTTAACTTCGAGGCAGTAATTCAGATTTTGTTTCTGTGTTTGTGTGAACAACTTAGAAACATAAAAGCAACTTGCTTTATAACTCATGTGGTCCATGTTTATATCTTTAAAAAGGCCAAGAAGATAGCTTGAGTGTAGACACGTGTGCATGGTATAAGCTCATTGAACAGTTAACTTAGATTGAGTGGGTATCTAGAGTTCTTTCTATTTGTGTCAACAGTAAGATACAAAAGATAGTTGGGCAGATTTGTTCACATTAGCTATAGTACGTTATGTCTGACTTGTCCACGTAATACGGAAAGAGGAGCTCATCATTTTCCATACATGTTTGTGTAATTGCTTTCCTTTGACTAAAAAAGGAAGAGAGTAAAGCCATCTGCTTATATATTATTACATGCTGAAAGTGGAAATAGAATGCCAAGAAAAACTTAAGTAAGGCTAAGTAATAGAACCCAGTTCTCCCCTAGCAGGAAGCAGTCCTTTGCCTTCAGTACCCCCTTGACAGAAGCATTCAGAAAAGTGACCAGTCAGGGTCACTGACTGTGTCCCTGTTTCCCACCATACTTGAAAGAATGTTTGCATTTGAACTGTGAATGTCTCAAAACCTATTCTGTCTTACATTACAGAGTCATTTACTGCTCGTTCAGTACCTGTGCATTCTCTCCCGCCTCCCCCCCTACTGCTGTAGGCAGCGAGTCCCATGCGGCTGGTTCTGACCAAGGGACCACAAGGGGAGGCCATGCAGCTCGCTCTCCGGCCGTGGTGATGGCAGCCCTGGATCCTGCGTCACTGCCTGGAAGAGAGCTGTCCTAGAAAGCCACTGGATTCCACGGGCTTTCTCTTAACAGTAAACTGAGGCCCTTAGACTACTCTGTCAGGATTTTGTCTTTGCCAATTTATTCCCCCCTTTCAAAAGACTTAAGTCTGTTTAGTCTTATTTTAACTACACTTTGATGATACTAATCCTCAAGTGTACCAGTTAAACACCACTGGCTACAGTTAACTTTTAATAGATCACAAGGTCAGATTTGCACCACATGATAAAATTCTGAAGGATGTTTGCAGTCAGGTCATTACCAAGTATCTCAGGTCTGTGTGCTTCAGGCCAATGATAATGGAACATTACCTTTGATATCCCTAGACCTCTCAATTTTTTCATTGCATGCCTTAATACACTACAGTATGATTAGAAATATTTTACTGTTTGTATAGTTGAACGTAATTTATTTCTATATCAATACATAAATAGGTAAAAAGCAGAATTAGTTTCTGTGAACATCATATATAGCTTCCCTGGCTAACATTTAAGAACAGAATTTCCTGTTGGTTAGTAAATTCCCAAATTAAACATTTGTTTATACCACCTTCCAGATTCATACCTATTTAAAGGATTAACTTGCCAATCAGAGAACTGGGCATTCTAAAGAGAGCAACAGACTGTGAACCCATATGGACTGTGTGGGGTAGACTCCTACTAAATTGCTCTAAAGTGCACATGCTCTTGACCTTTTTCTTGTGGTTCTTTTCTGCCTCCCAAACTGGCAGGAGCTGTAGGAATGAGAAAGATTGAAGGGGAAGAAAGAGCATAGTGACAGGCAGGGATGCTGAATATCACGTTACAGTTTGGAAGTGGGCTGTAGGCTCAGGATCGATGTTTCCTCACTACAAAGATGAGGAGAATGAACTCGGGATGAAGGAACCCACGTTCCCTTCAAACTTCTGTTTCTTGGTCTACGCGTGGAAACAAAGTTTAGTGGCTTTCAACAAAAGGACCCACAGCCACACCCAGTCCCCTGCGTTGTATACGGTCTGCGAGTTCACCAGCTGCTTTCTGGGCCTCCCTTTCAGTGTTAGAATCACCTTCCCGCAACCTTCTGTCACAGTGAACTTAGAGACCCTGAGGCAGCCTCCCTCTCCCCACCGCCCCAGCTCCTTCAGGTTTGGATGACAGTAAGTTTTACACTATCCATCCTTCTTGGCAGTAATAATAGATACTTCTGTAGTCAGCATAAGCAATATGGTGTCCACATGTCTTAGTTGGTTCTTTTCCTCCCCGTTTACTCTTGGATATGTTCATACTGAACTTCAGCTAAATTAGAAGACTCTAACTTTAACCCCATTACCAAAACAAGGCCAGCCTTGCCAAGAGAAAATGGATCACGGTCGTGGCTGTTTAGGCTTAGAATGTTTTAATTTCAGTAAGGAAGATCATAGATTCCGTTTACTCTAATTCCAGAATATATAAAGGAAACTTGGATCCCCTGTCTAATCAAAGTTGCTAAATTTTAGTCAGGGAAGCAAATCAGAATGGAAAAAGTGAGTTCAAGTTCAGTAAATTTCTGTTTCCCACGAAATAAGGAGCGATCCAAGTCCTTCCTAAGGAATGATCACAGCACAAATGTGCTCCACAGGTTTTTGTTCAGCAGCAGTGTGGGCCAGGAAGCCTCCAGGATCAGGAGTTCGAGTACTATGTGTATTTGTTTCCTCTGAGTGCCTCAACAGATTACCACAAATTCAGTGATTTAGAGCAATTTTAATCTCTCAACTTCTGGACCAGAATTTCAAAATCATTGCTGCTCTTCCTTGGAGGCTCTGGGTGAGAACCGCCCATGCCTTTGTCTCCTTGGATTCTTTGACTCATGTAGACACAGAACTTAAGTCTCTGCCTGTGTACACGTGGGTCTGCACATCTCCCTTGCGTCTCTTACGTGTCTTCAACTGAATGAAAGTCCCCACTCTGCATAGAAGCCAGCTACGGAGGCGCTTTAAGGAAAGCCAGCTTTGTCCGATCTCTGTAAATTGCTTGAATGTCAATGAATGAACTCAAGATTCCAGAGTTTCTTATCAAAATGCATGACCAAAATAAGTAAACTCTGAAATGTACCATCAGGTAAGTGAGCAAATTAGCAATCGTTCTTTTAAGGGTAATAAATAGGAACAAGCCTGAACACCTGTGTCCCAGGTGTGTGGTTTGATCCAAGATGGCTCCTTTTTGGAATCAAAATCTGATGAATCTTGAAAACATGATAAATGAGAGAAGCTGGATAAAAGGCCACATATCAAGATACCCCACGTCCAAGGTCAGGAGTGGTGGCCGCGAGGAGATACCCCACATCCAAGGTCAGGAGTGGTGGCCGTGAAGAGATACCCCACGTCCAAGGTAAGAGAAACCCCGCTAAGACGGTAGGCACTGAGAGAGGGCCTCAGAGGGCAGACAGACTGAAACCACCATCACAGAAAATTAGCCAATCTGATCACACGGACCACAGCCTTGACTGACTCAAACTAAGTCATGCCGTCACCCGACTCCAGTACTCTTGCCTGGGAAATCCCATGGACGGAGCAGCCTGGTAGGCTGCAGTTCATGGGGTCACTAAGAGTCGGACACGACTGAGTGACGTCACTTTCACTTTTCACTTTCGTGCATTGGAGAAGGAAATGGCAAACCACTCCAGTGTTCTTGCCTGGAGAATCCCAGGGACGGGGGAGCCTGGTGGGCTGCCGTCTATGGCGTTGCACAGAGTCAGACACGACTGATGTAACTTAGCAGCAGCAGCAGCAAGCCATGCCGTATGTAGGGCCACCCAAGACGGTCGGGTCATGGTGGAGAGTTCTGACAAAATGTGGTCCACTGGAGAAGGCAATGGCAAACCACTTCAGTATTCTTGCCTTAAGAACCCCATGAACAGTATGAAAAGATAAGACACTGAAAGATGAACTCCCAGGTTGGTAGGTTCCCAAAATGCTACTGGGGATCAGTGAAGAAATAGAAATAACTCCAGAAAGAATGAAGGGCTGGAGCCAACGCAAAAGCAACACCCAGTGGTGGATGTGACTGGTGATAGAAGCAAGGTCTGATGCTGTAAAGAGCAGTATTGCACAGGAACCTGGAATGTTAGGTCCATGAATCAAGGCAAATTGGAAGTGGTCAAACAGGAGATGGCAAGAGTAAACATCAACATCTAGGAATCAGTGAGCTAAAATGGACTGGAATGGGTGAATTTAACTCAGATGACCATTATATCTACTACTGTGGGCAAGAATCCCTTAGAAGAAATGGAGTAGCCATCAATAAAAGAGTCTGAAATGCAGTACTTGGATGCAATCTCAAAAAGAACAGAATGATCTCTGTTTGTTTCCAAGGCAAACCATTCAGTATCGTAATCCAAAGTCTATGCCCCAAACAGTAACGCTGAAGAAGTTGAAGTTGAATGGTTCTATGAAGACCTATAAGACCTTTTAGAACTAACACCCAAAAAAAGATGTGCTTTTCATTATAGGGGACTGGAATGCAAAAGTAGGAAGTCAAGAAATACCTGGAGTGACAGGCAAATTTGGCCTTGGAGTACAGAATAAAGCAGGGCAAAAAGGCTAATAAAGTTTTGCCAAGAGAACGCACTGGTCATAGCACGCACCCTCTTCCAACAACACAAGAGAAGACTCTACACATGGACATCACCAGATGGCCAACACCGAAATCAGATTGATTATATTCTTTGCAGGCAAAGATGGAAAAGCTCTATACAGTCAGCAAAAACAAGACCAGGAATTGACTGTGGCTCAGATCATGAACTCCTTTTTGCCAGATTCAGACTTAAATTGAAGAAAGTGGGGAAAACCACTAGACCATTCAGGTATGACCTAAATCAAATCCCTTATGATTATACAGTGGAAGTGACACATAGATTTAAGGGACTAGATCTGATAGAGTGTCTGATGAACTATGGACAGAGGTTTGTGACATTGTACAGGAGACTGGGATCAAGACCATCCCCAAGAAAAAGAAATGCTAAAAAGCAAAATGACTGTCTGAGGAGGCCTTACAAACAGCTGTGAAAAGAAGAGAAACAAAAAGCAAAGGAGAAAAGGAAAGATATACCCATTTGAATGCAGAGTTCCAAAGAATAGCAAGGAGAGATAAAGACTTCCTCAGCGATCAGTGTAAAGAAATAGAGGAAAATAATAGAATGGGAAGGACTAGACATCCCTTCAAGATAATTAGAGCTACCAAGGGAACATTTCATGCAAAGATGGACTCAATAAAGGACAGAAATGGTATGGACCTAACAGAAGCAGAAGATATTATGAAGAGGAGGCAAGAATACATGGAAGACCTGTACAAAAAAGATTTTCATGACCCAGATAATCACAATGGTGTGATCACTCACCTAGAGCCAGACATCCTGGAATGTGAAGTCCAGTGGGCCTTAGGAAGCATCACTGCAAACAAAGCTAGTAGAGGTGATGGAATTCCAGTTGAGCTATTTCAGATCCTAAAAGATGGTGCTGTGAAAGTGCTGCACTCAATATACCAGCAAATTTGGAAAACTCCAGCAGTGGCCACAGGACTTCAAATGGTCAGTTTTCATTCCAATCCCAAAGAAAGGCAATGCCAAAGAATGCTCAAACTACTGCACAATTGCACTCATCTCACATGCTAGTAAAGTAATGCTCAAACTTCTCCAAACCAGGCTCCAGCAATACATGAACTGTGAATTTCCAGGTGTTCAAGCTGGATTTAGAAAAGGCAGAGGAACCAGAGATCAAATTGCCAACATCCTCAGGATCATCAAAAAAGCAAAAGAGTTCCAGAAAAACATCTATTTCTGCTTTATTGACTATGCCAAAGCCTTTGATTGTGTGGATCACAACAAACTGGAAAATTCTTCAAGAGATGGGAGTACCAGACCACCTGACCTGCCTGCTGAAAAATCTGTATGCAGGTCAGGAAGGAACAGTTAGAACTGGATGTGGAACAACAGACTGATTCCAAATCGGAAAGGAGTGTGTCAAGGCTGTATATTGTCACCCTGCTTATTTAACTTATATGCAGAGTACATCATGAGAAATGCTGGGCTGGATGAAGCACAAGCTGAATGGAATCAAGGTTGCCAGGAGAAATATCAATAACCTCAGATATGCTGATGACATCACTCTGATGACAGAAAGTAAAGAACTAAAGAGCCTCTTGATGAAAGTGAAAGAGGAGAGTGAAAAAGTTGGTTTAAAGCTCAACATTCAGAAAACTAAGATCATGGCACCCGGTCCCATCACTTCCTGGCAAATAGATGGGGAAACAGTGGAAACAATGGTTAACTTTATTTTTTTGGGCTCCAAAATCACTACAGATGGTGATTGCAGCCATGAAATCAAAAGACGCATACTCCTTGGAAGGAAAGTCATGACCAACCTAGACAGCATATTAAAAAGCATAGACATTACTTTGCCAACAGAGGTCCGTCTAGTAAAGGCTATGGTTTTTCCAGTGATCATGTATGGATGTGAGAGTTGGACTATAAAGAAAGCTGATCACCGAAGAATTGATGCTTTTGAACTGTGGTGTTGGAGAAGACTCTTGAGAGAGTCCCTTGGATGGCAAGGAGGTCCGACCAGTCCATCCTAAAGGAGATCAGTCCTGAGTGTTCATTGGAAAGACTGATGTTGAAGCTGAAACTCTAATACTTTGGTCACCTGATCTGAAGAACTGACTCATTTGATGCTGGGAAAGATCGAGGGCAGGAGGACAAGGGGACAACAGAGGATGAGATCGCTGGATGGCATCACGCACTCGATAGACATGAATTTGGGTAAACTCCGGGAGCTGGTGATGGACAAGCAGGCCTGGCGTGCTGTGGTCCATGGGGCCGCAGAGATGGACACAACTGAGCAACTGAAGTGAACTGATCGTATGATTCCATCTATGTGAAATGTCTAAGGCAAATATGTAGATAAGGGAAGTAGATTAGTGGTTGACTACAGCTGACTTAGGGTTGGGAGTGACTGCCAAGGAGTGTGGGTTTCTTACAGGGGTAAGAAAAGTATTCTGAAATTGTGATGGATGCAAAATTCTGTGGATGTATTGGAAGCCATTGAATTGTACACTTTCAATGGGTGACTTCTAAGGTGTGTGAATTACATCTCAATAAAGCTGTTTAAAAAAAAAAAAAAAAAAACAATACCTGTCAGAATGTCTATCATTAAAAAGATTAACAATACCATGTGTTGGTGAGGACATGAAACAACGGAATTCTCATACACTTTTTTTAAAATTTACCAATTTTAATTGGAGGCTAATTACTTCACAATATTGTGGTGGTTTTTGCCATGCATTGACATGAATCAGCCATGGGTGTACATGTGTCCCCCATCCCGAACCCCCTCCCGATCCCATCCCTCTGGGTTGTCCCAGTGCACTGACTTTGAGTGCGCTATTTCATGCATCAAACTAGGACTGGTGATCTGTTTCACATATGGTCATATACATGTTTCGATGCTGTTCTCTCAAATCGTCCCACCCTCGCCTTCTCCCACAGAGTCCAACAGTCTGTTCTTTACATCTGTGTCTCTTTTGCTGTCTCGTGTATAGGGTTGTTCTTACCATCTTTCTAAATTTCATAAATATATGTTAATATACTGTATTGGTGTTTTTCTTTTTTACTTACTTCACTGTGTATAATAGGTTCCAGTTTCATCCACCTCATTAAAACTGATTCAAATGCATTCTTATTAATTGCTGAGTAATATTCTATTGTGTATATGTACCATGCCTGTCTTATCCATTCGTCTGCTGATGGGCATCTAGGTTTGTTCCATGTCCTGGCTATTGTAAACAGTGCTGTGATGAACACTGGGGTGCACGTGTCTCTTTCAATTCTGGTTTCCTGTGTGTATGCCCAGCAGTGGGATTGCTGGGTCATATGGCAGTTCTATTTCCAGTTTTTAAAGTAATCGCCACACTGTTCTCCATAGTGGCTGCATTAGTTTGCATTCCCACCAACAGTGTAAGAGGGTTCCCTTTCCTCCACACCCTCTCCAGCATTTATTGTTTGTAGACTTTTTGATAGCAGCCATTCTGACCAGCATGAGATGGTACCTCCTTGTGGTTTTGGTTTGCATTTTTCTGATAATGAGTGATGTTGCGCATCTTTTCATATGTTTGTTAGCCATTTGTATGTCCTCTTTAGAGAAATGTCTGTTTAGTTCTTTGGCCCATTTTTTGATTGGGTCGTTTATTTTTCTGGTATTGAGCTGCAGGAGTTGCTTGTATATTTTTGAGATTAATTCTTTGTCAATTTTTTCATTTGCTATTATTTTCTCCCATTCTGAAGGCTGTCTTTTCACCTTGCTTTTAGTTTCCTTCATTGTGCAAAAGCTTTTAAGTTTAATTAGGTCCCATTTGTTTATTTTTGCTTTTATTTCCATTACTCTGGGAGGTGGGTCATAGAGGATCTTGCTATGATTTATGTCAGAGAGTGTTTTGCCTATGTTTTCCTCTAGGAGTTTTATAGTTTCTGGCTTTACATTTAGATCTTTAATCCATTTTGAGTTTGTTTTTGTGTATGGTGTTAGAAAGTGTTCTAGTTTCATTCTTTTACAGGTGGTTGACCAGTTTTCCCAGCACCACTTGTTAAAGAGATTGTCTTTTCTCCATTGTATATTTTTGCCCCCTTTATCAAAGATAAGGTGTCCCTAGGTGTGTGGATTTATCTTGGGCTTTCTATTTTGTTCCATTGATCTATATTTCTGCCTTTGTGCCCGTACCATACTGTCTTGATGACTGTGGCTTTGTAGTATAGTCTGAAGTCAGGCAGATTGATTCCTCCAGTTCCATTCTTCTTTCACAAGATTGCTTTGGCTATTTGAGGATATAACAATTATAAATATATATGCACCCAACATAGGAGCACCTCAATACATAAGCAAATGCTAACAAATATGAAAGGGGAAATTAACAGTAACACAATAATAGTGGGATACTTTAATACCCCACTCACACCTATGGATAGATCAACCAAACAGAAAATTAGCAAGGAAACACAAACTTTAAATGATACAATGGACCAGTTAGAACTAATTAATATCTATAGGACATTTCACCCAAAAATAATTAATTTCACCTGTTTCTCAAGTGCACACAGAACTTTCTCCAGGATGGTTCACATCCTGGGCCATAATTCTAGCCTTAGTAAATTTAAAAAAATGAAATCATTTCAAGCATCTTTTCTGATCACAAAGCAGTAAGATTAGATGTCAACTACGGGAAAAAAAACTATTAAAAATACAAACATATGGAGGCTAAACAACACACTTTGGAATAACCAACAAATCCCGGAAGAAATAAAGGAAATGAAAATATGCATAGAAAAAAATGAAAATACGACAGCCCGAAACCTATGGGATTCAGTAAAAGCAGTGCCAAGGGGAAGGTTTGTAGCAATACAAGCTTACTTCAAGAAAAAAGAGAAAAATCAAATAAATAACCTAACTTTACACCTAAAGCAACTAGAAAAAAGAAGAAGAACCCCAGGGTGAGTAGAAGGAAAGAAATCGTTAAAATCATTAAAATTAGAGCATAAATAAATGAAAAAGAAACGAGACTATAGCAAAAATCAACAAAACTAAAAGCTGGTTCTTTGAAAAGATAAATAAAATAGACAAACCATTAGACAGACTCATCAAGAAAAAAGGGGAGAAGAATCAAATCAACAAAATTAGAAATGAAAATGGAGAAATCCCAACAGACAATACAGAAATACAAAGGATCATGAGATACTACTGTCAGCAACTATATGCCAATAAAACAGACAACTTGAGAAATGGATGAATTCTTAGAAAAGTATAACCTTCCAAAACTGAACCAGGAAGAAATAGAAAATCTTAACAGACCCATCACAATCATGGAAATAGAAACTGTAATAAACAATCTCATACACTGTTGATGAGAATATAATTGGGACAACCAAGTTAGAAAATGGATAGCTATCTACTAAAGCTAAGCATACCCTGTAACCCAGGAATTTCTCTCCTAAGTATATACCCAACGGAAACGTATGCTCAAAAAGGTAAGTACAAGGGTGTTCATAAAAAGAAGAAAGTTATCGCTCAGTCGTGTCCGACTCTTTGCGACCGTGTGGACTGTAGCCTACCAAGCTCCTCCGTCCATGGATTCTCCAGGCAAGAATACTGGAGTGGGTTGCCATTTCCTTCTCCAGGGGATCTTCCCCTGGAAGATCCAGGGATCAAACCAGGGTCTCCCGCATTGGAGGCAGACGCTTTGACCTCTGAGCCACCAAGGAAGCCCTAAGGGTGTTCATAGCAGACTCTTAATAGCTCAAAACCTAAACAACCCAAATTTTTACCAGCTACTGAATTGATAAATTATGGTTGATTTTTACAACCATAGAGAATAAACTACAAATACACATGGCTGAATCTCAACAAATATAGTGAATAAGACAGAAAAAAATACATGCTGATTATTCCAATGATTGAAAGTTCAAAAATAAAATGTGAGTAGTCATTTTCATGGTTACTCTCGGCAGTAGTGGTAGTAACGGTAGTAACCAGCAGTGGTACTAAGCAGAGAGTATGAGGGACATCTGGGCTGTGAGGAATTTTCTCTTTGTTAATCTATGTGCTTCCTTACATAGTGGTTCAATCTGATAAATTCATTGTAATCTATACTTAGGATTTTTTTTATGTTTTGTTCTAGACTTTTGCCTTTTCAAATAGTTTTTTTTAATTTATTTTTAATTGAAGGACAGTTGCTTTACAGTATAGTGTTGGTTTCTGCCAAACATCAACATATTTTCAATTTTCAACATTTAACTCAATTTTCTGTATTTATAATCTTATGAGCTTTGTTTTTAAAATAAATGGTAAGTCCCATTCTGATCCTTTGAGAGAAGCACAGCTATCCAGTGCTCATGGGCAAATGAATTCTTCTTTATTGGGAGTATAATTGCTTCACAATGTTGTGCTTCTGGTGTACAACAAAGTGAATCAGCTATATATACATATATATAGATATACACACACATATACATATTATAGATATGCACACACATATATACATATATATAGATATACACACATATATACATATTATAGATATACACACACATATATACATATATATAGATATACACACACATATATACATATATATAGATATACACACACATATATACATATATATAGATATACACACATATATACATATTATAGATATACACACACATATACATATTATAGATATGCACACACATATATACATATATATAGATATACACACACATATATACATATTATAGATATACACACACATATATACATATTATAGATATACACACATATATACATATATATAGATATACACACATATATACATATTATAGATATACACACACATATATACATATTATAGATACACACACACACATATATACATATATAGATATACACACACATATATATACATATATATACACACACATATATACATATATAGATATACACACATATACATATATATAGATACATATATATACATATACATAGATATACACACACATATACATATATAAATATACACACACATATATACATATATAGATATACACACATATATACATATATATACATATACACACACATATATACATATATATAGATATACACACACATATACATATTATAGATATGCACACACATATATACATATATATAGATATACACACACATATATACATATTATAGATATACACACACATATATACATATTATAGATATACACACATATATACATATATATAGATATACACACATATATACATATTATAGATATACACACACATATATACATATTATAGATACACACACACACATATATACATATATAGATATACACACACATATATATACATATATATACACACACATATATACATATATAGATATACACACATATACATATATATAGATACATATATATACATATACATAGATATACACACACATATACATATATAAATATACACACACATATATACATATATAGATATACACACATATATACATATATATACATATACACACACATATATACATATATATAGATATACACACACATATATACATATATAGATACACACATATATATACATATATAGATATACACACACATATATACATATATATAGATCTATATATACATATACGTAGATATACACACACATATATACATTTATATAGATCTATATATACATATACATAGATATATATACATATATATAGATACACATATATACATATATGGATACACACACATATATACATATAGATAGATACACACACATATATACATATATATAGATATACACACATATATACATATATATAGATATACACACACATATATACATATATATAGATATACACACACATATATACATATATAGACATACACACATATATATACATATAAATCCCCTCCTTCTTGATCCTCCCTCCCACCGCACCTACCCCCCATCCCACTATAAATTTTTATCACTGGGTTTTGTTTTTTGTGTTTTTGGCCACGCAGCTTGCAAGATCTTAGTTCCCCATCCAGAGATTGAATCGTCCTAGCTAACACCTGGGCTGCCAGGGAACTCCCAATTTTTATCATCTTAAATGAGCCATACTAGCTACATCAGTACCCCAATTGTGCATCACATGACACTTAAGCTCCCCAGGTTGAACACTTCCCCCATGTAAAACATCTGTATGTTAAACTTGTTTTCAAGTTAAAGTGTGACAGCAGCAACAATATTTCTAGAATATTGCCTCCATGCTAATAATGGGAAAGTGTTGAAGCATAATATCCACACCTGGGGGCACTGTTGTACAAAACCAGGTTCCAACCAAAAGCCACGTCAAGATTAGTGTGCATACAAGCATCCAAATGTACTTTAATGTTGCTTCTATTTACAGAGAGCATAATATTAAAAAACTGCTTCCCAGAATAATACAGGATCACTATAGCCCAGAGACTCCTCTCTTCCTAAGCAGTGTTGTGTTTATTCCATGCAAAAACAGAGCTGAAAGTTTAAATGGTTTTTTTTAATATTCAACTTACAGTCGTCTTAGTTTTTCTTTCTTTATTTTAAGCTGAATTCTAAAACGCAGCTTTGTTTAGCTTTCAAGTTAAGCGCTCTTGATGTTGATCAAGACTGATTTCTGTGAACTTGACTCCGGTGCTGCTTCCAGAACCACACAGGTACAGTGAGATCGGGGCTACACTATCTGCCAAAGCTGCCCTTACCAGTCACAAGCTCACCAGTGTTTCCTAAACCTCCAGTCGAAGGAATGTTTTCCAGTCTCACTGGGCTTCACTATGGTTCCTGACACCACTTGCGTACCCTCGCTGCTTAAAGTGCTGGTGTCTGTTACTGTCCTCTTCTTGCTCCACCCTCCTGTTTCTCTTGGAGTTTCCTCTCTCCCCTGTCTCTCTATTTTCTTGGCCTGCCGCTTTAATATTAGGGCTCCCTAGAACACGTTCCTCACCCTCTGGTTTTCTCCTTCTGCATCCTTTCTCTGGAGTGACCATATCCTCCTACTGATCCAACTGTTTGCTCAGCCCTCCTGACCCCGAGGCTCACATCTCAGATCCTAACTTCACCCCAGAGCTTCTGCCCCCTACGCTTGGTTCCGGCCTCAGTGCTTGACCCCCTTGCCTTGTAGTTTACCCCCTAACAGCAATAAAATTGCTTACAGTTTTCCAGACACACCATTTTTCCAGCTGCCTGCTGGACATTTCCTCCTGAACTCCCCTGCCCCGAACAACCCTTAGGTACTCCAGTTCAGTACATCCAAATATGAGCTCATCAAATTTCCCTCAAACTTGTGTCTCCTCCTGCATCCTCTTTATTTCCACTGCTGACCTCACCACCCACCCAAACAGCACAGCCAGAAACAGGGAAGTCGTCCCTGACTCGTGTCTTCCGCCTCCATGATATCTCATCAATTTCCCTTTGTCCCCTTCCCTTCCTCCATAGCCCCTAGCTCAGGTTCCATCCCCGGCCTGCTTAAGACTTCACTTCTAGCTTTGCACCCCACGCCACTCATATTCAGACCCTTCCACAGCCTCCAAAATGAGTCATTCAAAATATCAATCTGACTCCCTTCACCCCATCCCCACCCATGGCCTCAGAACCTTGAACAGCTATCACTGCCTACAGGTCCAAGTCCAAGCTTCCAGCGTGAGTCCCTCTCCAACCAAAGCCCCATTTGGTCTGCGGCTGACTGCGATTCCAGCCTCAAGCTCAAGATCTCTTTCCCTTGGAATTCACCCTCTAATAGCATCAGTCTGCCAAAGGTTTCCCGGACACACTGTGTTCTTCCTTTCTCTACATTTTCTCAGGCAGACTCCTCTGCCTGGAAGGCACTTCCTCCCCTGCTGTCTCCTCTCGTGACTCAGATCAGGTATCATCAGATCTCTCCTTATCTTGTGAGTCAGATCAGATGCTCTAATTGCTTCTGTAATAGCCTGCGATGAACCGATGAACCGTTTCCCTCTCCCGGGGTGTGGCCAGCACTTGTTCTCCTGAGGTTTCCACTGGCCTGTCAATATCTGGAGTCTGCACCGAGGCAGGTCTTTACCTCTGGGGCCTAGCTCAGAACATGGCACAGAGCGGAGGTTCGAGGACTGTTTCCTGAGTGAGCGGATGGAGACTGGTGCCTGGCTTGAGCAGAGGGGCGGCTGGTGGGGACGGTCACCCAGGGGACGAACCTGCAGGAGGAGCAGAGTTTGGCCGAGTGAGGATGGGGAGCAGTGTGTGTGGAGGATGAGGTCCCGGCCTTTAGATTCCTGGGGAGGCGCACACCGCGGGCAGATGTCCAGTGGGCAACGCTGGAGCTCCCGGGAGAAGCCAGGGACATTGGGCACTGGAAGTATTTAACAGTGTCCCCTAAGAGACGGGGCTGACCTCAGGAGGGAGTCTGTTCCGGGCTGGCCGGGGGCCCCCCGCTGACACTCCTTTACTGAAATGGTGAGGGAGCGGCTGCTCCAGCTGCCCTGACTCGCCCGGTTCAGAGTGAGCCACCCTTCCTGGATCTGTGTGTGGGCTGAAGTGGCTCAGGGCACCGCTAACTGGGCAGGGGGAGCCGCGCCTGCACACGCGCCGCACTCGCTTGGAGACTGTGATCCGGAGCGCGCCCTGTCCGGGGCACCAGACACTGAGGCCATCGGCTCTTTGATCCTGCAGGTCCAGCAAGGCCGACTCTCCAGAGAGGGCCTTGCTTGTGCCCCGGGGGCTGCAGCGTTACGATCCTTCCCAGGAGCCCGCCTACACACAGCCTGGGACCAGGGGCCACGCTGGCGGAAAGGCCTGAGTCTCCTCACAAGGCCACGTGGCAGGAGACTGAGGTCCCAAGTGACCGTCTGCTCAGGGGCTGTCAGTCACTTTGTGAATTGCACAGTCAACAGCCACGGGGGCTGCTTGGACCACATGCCCGCGGAGGGAGAAAGGCAGAGGCGGTGGGCTCCAAGCCCCTTTCTCAGCAACCCATGAGCCC
This sequence comes from Muntiacus reevesi, assembly GCF_963930625.1. NCBI lineage: Eukaryota > Metazoa > Chordata > Mammalia > Artiodactyla > Cervidae > Muntiacus > Muntiacus reevesi. Next base: position 56,456,938 of record NC_089265.1, on the reverse strand, counting down.
AAAGTTATGCTCCTTGTCGCCGGTCTGCAGAGAGAACACTGCTTCCAGCCTGCCCACTGGCCTCACCGTGACCTTGCTCAGCAGCATCCATCCAGAGGGCGGCCAGGGGAGCGGCCCTTTCTTATCATGTCACTCACCCTGTGCCGGGGGTGTGCCTTCTCCAGGATTTATAGAGGGAGGGAAGGACAGTAACTTAATGGCCACCTCCCCCACCGCAAGGCCTGGAGAAGCCGAGGATGTGTGTTCCAGAGGAGAGGAGAATGAAGCAGAAACACAGAAGTGAGCAGACATGGGAGAAGAGATTCTTGACGGCTCTTCAGCCCCTGGTTCTTGTCCCACCTGTGTCTCAGCCCTCTCCGTGAGATGCTGCTGGATCTTTACAACAAACTTCCAGGGGTTTGACTCTGCTGAGGCCGCTCCAACTCCCTGAGAATCCTAAATAGTCCTGGGAATGTGCCAAGTGAGCTCTGTGCCCATGGGTAATTAGCTTAACCTCTTTGGGCATCATTTCCTCATCTTTCAACTGAGGATAATAAGATTCTTCACAGAATGAAAGGAACTAAATTTAAAAATGTAGCTCAAGGGCAAGTGCTCAGGACAGTACCACCCACATGGCGGGCTTGTGACTGACGATTTCCCATTGACTTTTTTTTTTCCCCCATTTATTTTTATTAGTTGGAGGCTAATTACTTTACAATATTGTAGTGGTTTTTGCCATACATTGACATGAATCAGCCATGGATTTACATGTGTTCCCCATCCCGATCCCCCCTCCCACCTCCCTCTCTACCCGATCCCTCTGGGTCTTCCCAGTGCACCAGGCCGAGCACTTGTCTCGTGCATCCCACCTGGGCTGGTTCCCATTGACTTCTTCCCTAAGAGATCACAGGCCCTTTAAAGTTCTGGAGCAAAGATTCCAGATCATGCACATACTGGTGATGGTTGGTTGGAACCCAGAATTGGATAAAAAGATCAATCCTTTCTCCCCCTAAAGTAGAACCAGAGCATTGAGTGTCTTCTGAACTGAAAAGGCAGCGTCTTCTCTGGCTGTGTTCTTACAATGGCAGATCCAGACGCTTGTCTAACAGATATTTGTCATTTTGTACCATTCCCTCTTCTTCCCTAAAGTCCCCACCACCCTCCCCACTCACCACACATTCTCAGGAGGAAATGGACTTGAGTCCTGGCTCTGGGTGACCACTGGGTTGTTCAAGCCAATGAGAACATATATTTCCCTGGGCAGTTAGGGCTTTGAGGGGCAAGTTATGATGAACTTCCTGCTTATTTGGAATGTTGATTCAGAAATGCCCTCTGTCCCCTGGATGTAAACATAGATGTATGTGTCCCTCCTAGCTACCCAGAGTCATCCTACAGGAATTAGCCACAGGATGAAGCTGACCCCATGAAGGCAAAGGAGCTTTGGAAAGAAATGGGCCCAAAGTTCACCTTGGTCTGACTTCTGGCCAGAGGAGCCAGCAAAGCCCCTGTTCAATTTGGCTCTTCTGTGACTGGCAAAATAGGATTCTAACTGAAAGAACCATGCAGACATCCGGGGTTCGTGATTTCAAAAAGATGCCAGAGTCAGTGTTTAAACAGAAGCAGCAATGGTATTTGAGATGAAAGATGATTTATTCAAATTTCTCCCCAAACACTGGAATTCTCCACCAAGACAATTCCTCTAATCGCCCAGATTTGGCTACTGCTCATGTGTCAAATATCACTGGTGGCTCAGCAATAAAAGAATCTGCCTGCAATGCAGGAGAACCAGGTTCAATCCCTGGGTCAGAAAGACCCCCCTGGAGAAGTAAACCCACCCCAGTATTCTTGCCTGGGAAATCCTATAGACAGAGAAGTCTGGCAGGCTATAGTCCGTCGAGTCACAAAAGAGTCAAACAGGACTTAGCGACTGAAAAACAACAACATATGTCAATAATGAACAGATCTGCATCGCTCCTAAATCTCAGACTGATATACCTCAGGCAGGTCTGAGAAAGAAGAGAGGTGCTCACATGTTAATAGGTTGGCGGGTTGATACAGTTGAAAGGCCTGGGCTATTGATCAGGTCATCCTTCCAGACGTTAACCTTTCCAGGTTGCAGTTGTCAGCAACAGTAATCCTGAATTTCTGACCTAATGTAAAACCACATAGAAATATTTGGACATTATGTAGGCCCACAGCTGCCGCGTTTAGTTAAGTATAAAGTAGGAGAGATCAAGAGCGACAATCTGTAGTCAAGCTGTTTTATTAAAAAAAAAAAAAAATCTGTATTATAAGGCAGGCCATTATTTTCCCCCTGCATAACAAATTATTCCAAAACTTAGAAGCATAAAAGAGTATACATGTATTGGGTTGACCAAAAAGTTTGTTCAGGTCTTTCCATATGGAAACCTCCTCCTTATGGAAAAACCCGTACGAATTTTTGGGCGAACCCAATGTTATGTCACACAGTTTCTGAGGGTCGGGAATCCTGGAGTGGCTTAACTGGTCCTGCTCTGACCAGAACCAGGTCTCTAATGAAGACATGATCGAGCTGTTGGCTAGGTCTGCAGTCTCTGGAGACTTGACTGAGACTGGAAGGTCTGCCTCCAAGCTCATTTTTGCGGTGATGGAAGCTCTCGGTTCCTCACTTAGGGCCTCTCCATAGGGCTGCTTAACATGGTAACTTGCTTCCCCCAAAGCAAGTGATGCAAGAAAGAGTTCAGACCGTTCATGACCGGATAACCTCATAACCTAATCTTAGAAGTAACATGCCATCTCTTCTGCCATATGCTTCTGGTTACACAGAGCAGCCCTGGCAGGATGTGGGAAAGGACTACTTAAAGGTGTGCGTACTGGGAGGCAGGGATCCGAGGGGGCCTGCTTGGAGGCGGCACATTTCAAGATGTCCCTTGAGGCACAGGAGAACACCTCTAGGGGCACAGGACGATAACTGCATCCCCTGAGGTCTGGCACCAAAGTCCTAAGCAGCTCACTGCAAAGGAGGAATGTTTTTGATGTCTCCCGATTTATCCCTCTTGTATTAAATCCTGAATAATTATGTTACATCACCTCTTCCACCAAAACTTTTATGTATATGAGGTGCTCTCAAAAACCCCACAGCATACATAGGGAATGTCCAGTGCTAAGCTTTTCCCAGTGTGAGAAGCAGGGCAGGGGGACCTGTTTCAGGACTGGCAAGATGGCCTGGAGAGGCTAAAATGACAATCATTTAGATGAGTCAGCCCCTAAATTAAAAGCCTGTCTGCGGTAGCTCGTAAGCATATATACACACACACATGTACCCCGGCAACAACCCAATGCCCACCAATGAAAACTGGTTAAATAAATGATGGTATATATGGTTGGACATTAACATGAGATTCTTTCTTTGTTTCAGCTGAGACCCCAAAGGCTGAGAATACATGATAGAGGCTTAATTTCCTTGTATCCCAAGAGAGAAGCCAGACCACACATACAGGACATGCCAAGGTAGCGTGAATCCATCCTTGCTGGCATTAATGCTCTCCCGATGCAGCCCACAAAGGGACAAAGGGCTGGAGAGTTACTGGAGTGCTGAGACCTCTCCTCCCCGCACCCCCCTCACACCTCCTGCTTCCTTCTCACCTAAAGCTACGTGAGGAAGTGTAGGGGTTGTCTGAAGAGGCTGAGAGCTGACTCATTTGAAAAGACCCTGATGCTGGGAAAGATTGAGGGCAGGAGGAGAAGGGGACGGCTGAGGATGAGATGGTTGGATGGCTTCACTGACTCAATGGACATGGGTTTGGGTGGACTCTGGGAGCTGGTGATGGACAGGAAGGCCTGGCGTGCTGCGGTTCATGCAGTCGCAAAGAGTCGGACACGACTGAGCGACTGAACTGAACTAAACTGAAGATGCTGGGCAGGGCTGCAGCCCTGAGAAGCTGCCTTCCCAGCGATGGCGCTGAGCAGCAAGCCTGGGGGCAGACTCCCTACACTTGAAGGTCTAGAGGGACAGACACCAGAACTTCAGCAGTGACTCTCTCTGCAGTAGAGACTGGAATTAAGGATCAAGGAATGGAAAGAAACTGATGTTTCAGTTAAAATTCTTCTATAATGTTCCAAATAAACATGTTTGTATATTACCAAAAAAGGAGATCAGGACTTACCTGGCAGTCCAGGGGTTAGTGCTCCACACTTCCACCGCACAGGAGCACGGGTTTGATCCCTGATCAAGGAACTGAGATCCTGCATGCCGAGAGGTGCTACCAAAATAAAATAAAAAAATAAAATAAATTTTTTTAAAAGGAGAAAATAAAGAAAAAAGAAGGACATGTGGTGAACACATAACAATAAATTGCTTGCTCTTGGGGGTAATACTGGGAGACATTATTTCTAGTGATTTCAGATTATCGCTATATTGAGTTATTTTATAATAAGCGCATTTTATTTTTAGAAGCAGAAAAATGTCCAGAGACAGCACTGAATGATGGGATAAATGACAGCTTGGGCCAGAAAGAACAGCTTGGCATCCCTCTTCTCTCTCATTGAATGCAGGACTCTGGCTAGTTGGTCACTCCAATCTCTGCCTCGGGAAAGCTGCTGGCCCCAGAGAGCTCCTCTTTTCTCTGCCCACACGGAGGAGGGGACTCCCAGCCAGCCCTGGGGACAGGTCTGTTTTCAGGACCAGTCACCGTAGGGACAGAAGTGCTTTGAGAGTCCTGTCCGTCTCTGGCGGGGACTCTGCCCCCTGCCCAGACCTCAATGCTCCCTCGGTTCTCCCTGGGTGAGCCTGGCCCCCCAGACCCCCACCCACCTGCCCGCTTGCCCTTCTCCCCTCTTTCTCGTCCACTTATCTTCAACCTTGGGTAACTTTCTGACAGGGAAGCTGAGGCAGCCTGGGACAAGGGAGGCACCCAAGGCCAAGCAAGGGGCGACAGGCAGGGTGGGGCGAGGATGCAGGTCCTTGTGGCTGCTAGCATGTTCGTTCCATGAGTGGCTGTCACGTAGGGGTGGGAGCAAGGGAACTTTTTCTTCCTTCCCTCTCCTTCAACCAGGAACACACTTATTTTTTCTTCAACAAGTAAATGGGTTCGGCAGGGTTTGGGGGTTTGGGTTTTATTTTAAACACTGGATCCCTGGGGGAACTGAAGAGAACACTCTTTACTTAATCTGCCCTGTGTAAACCTCAGCTCCATCAGACGAGAAGCCCAGAGCTCTGTCACACAGCAGTTATCTTCCTATACCCCTGCTCCTCCTTCATCCACACATTGGCTGGGGTGACTGGAGAAATGTTCCCGGTGCAGTAAACCCAAGGAAAGAGCTCTGCAGCCCAGAGCTTGGCATCCCCGAGAGTCACTCCCACCCCCAGAGCCGCACACACCAGCTCCAGGACTGCTAACTGCCCCTAGCCTCTGTCCTCGGCTCCACGTCCCTCCTGTTGCGCCACTCTTCCATCCCCCATTCGAGGACTGACCCAGAAAAATAGGGAGGCCCCAGAGTCAACGTGTCCCCGACACATGGCCGGACAACTGCCTTCTTAATGAAATGGGGAAACGGCAAAGTTCAAGTGGGTGTTTACTACTGAGCTCTGGCTCATGAACTCAATGATCAGACAGCAGTAGTCTCATCCAAGGACCGTGAAGTTCATCTCAGCCTCCTTGAGGAAAAGATAGTTGGGATCTGGGGTTTTCAGGAGGCCGGGCAGGTGTTAGGAGCAGCCCAGGAGTTTTCAGCAGACAGCTGCTGGGCGGTGAGGGGTGCCCCAGGCTGCGGGCTCAGAGCCTCTGCTGGCTCAGCCCTGATGTACAAGCCTGGCTGTGGCCGGGCAGTGTGCTGGGGGATGGCGGTGGGGAGTGTCGGCCGTGACATTCCCTTTCTGTGTGGCTCCGGGACCTGCCACCCACTCTGCTCCCAACATTTCCATCCTGTTCTCATTTGGCCCTTGATCAACTTTGGAGGCCAAAGACATGAGCAACAAAGGGCTTTGTGTCCTCCAAAAGGATGTTGATACGGAACTCAACGCATATCTTGTGTTTTCGGAACCTCCCCTTTTCTGGCCGCTGTTCTTGGCTCTAAATCTTTCTGTGTCCCCTGACTCACCCGCTCTGGCAGCAGTGAGTCTGTGGACTGAGTCTCACAATGCTGATTCTAGTGTAGAATTAGCACAATACAGGGAACCAAGCATATTAGAATATAGTTATTAAAATATAAACAAATTTGTGATATGGAAAAAATGCTAGTTTACTAATGCATTAAATGACAAGATCTAGCAATAGGTCTAATTATGGCTGAGGTTTTGAAGAAGTGACGGATGTAAGTGATATTTGAGGGTCTCTGTGACGACCAGAGTGTGATGGTGAAAATGTTCTATTTGTGACAAAGTCACAGGTTCTCTGAAGCATGTGGTTTGTTGCCTACATGTTCAACTGAAGGGAAATGTAAACTGCAGTTAGAGGTTAATGAAAATCAGAGTGTAATTTTTTTCCTTAATGGTCAGTACCGAAATCTGATTATATTCTTCCCAGCCAAAGATGGAGAAGCTCTATACAGTCAGCAAAAACAAGACCTGGAGCTGACTGTGGCTCACATCATCAGCTCCTTATTGCAAAATTCAGACTTAAATCGAAGACAGTAGGGAAAACCACTAAGCTATTCAAGTATGACCTAAATCAAGTCCCTTATGACTGATTATACAGTGGAGGTAATGAATAGATTCAAGAGATTAGATCTGGTAGACAGAATACCTAAAGAATAATGGACAGAGGTTCATAAATTGGTACAGAAGGCAGTGACCAAAACCACCCCAAAGCAAAAGGAATGCAAGAAGTCAAAGTAGTTGCCTTGAGGAGGCTTTACAAACAGCTGAGAAAAGAAGAGAAGCAAAAAGCAGGGAAGAAAGGGCGAGATACACCCAACTGAATGCAGAGTTCCAGAGAATAGCAAAGAGAGATAAGAAGGTTCTTAATGAACAGTGCAAAGAAATAGAGGAAAGCAATAGAATAGGAAAGACTAGAGATTTCTTCAAGAAAATTGGAGATATCAAAGGAATATTTCATGGAAGGATGGGCATGATAAAGGACAGAAACAGTATGGACCTAACAGAAGCAGAATATATTAAGAAGAGGTGGCAAGAATATACAGAACTGTACAAAAAAGGTCTTAATGAGGATGCAGATAACCATAAAGGTGTGATCACCCACCTAGAGCCAGATGTCCTGGAATATGAAGTCAAGTGGACCTTAGGAAGCATTACTACAAACAAAGCTAGTGGAAGTGATGGAATTCCAGTTAGCCAATTCAAACCCTAAAAGATGATGCTATTAAAGTGCTGCAGTCAATATGCCAGCAAATTTGGAAAACTCAGCAGTGGCCACAGGACTGGAAAAGGTCAGCCTTCATTCCAATCCCAAAGAAGGGCAGTGCTAAAGAATGTTCAGACTACTGGGCAATTGCATTAATTTCCCATGCTAGTAAGTTTATGCTCAAAATCCTTTGAGATAGACTTTTAGCTGTACTTGAATCGAGAACTTCCAGATGTACAAGCTGAGTTTAGAAAATCAGAGGAACCAGAAATCTAATTGCAAATATTTGTTGGATCATAGAGAAAGCAAGGAAATTCCAGAAAAACATCTACTTCTGTTTTATTGACTATGCCAAAGCCTTTGACTATGTGGATCACAACAAAGTGTGGAAATGCTTAAAGAGATGGGAACACCAGACCTTCTTACCTGTCTCCTGAGAAACTCATACGCGAGTCAAGTAGCAACAGTTGGAACCAGACATGGAACAACTGACTGGTTCCAAATAGGAAAAGGAGTATTTCAAGGCTGTATAATGTCACCCTGCTTATTTAACTTATATGCAGAGTACATCATACGAAACGCCAGGCTGGATGAGTTACAAGCTGGTATCAAGATTGCCAGGAGAAATATCAACAACTTGAGATATGCAGATGATACCCCTCTAATGGCAGAAAGTGAAGAGGAACTAAAGACTAAAGAGCCTCTTGATAAGGGTGAAAGAGGAGAATGAAAAATCATCTTAAAACTCAACATTCAAAAAACTAAGATCACAGCATCTGGTCCCATCACTTCATGGCAAATAGAAGAGGGAAAAGTGGAAACAGTGACAAATTTTCTCTTCTTGGACTTCAATATCACAGCAGATGGTGACTGCAGCCATGAAATTAAAAGATGTTTGCTTCTTGGAAGGAATGCTATGTATGACAAACCTAGACAGCTTGTTAAAAAGCAAAGATATCACTTTGCTGACAAAGGTCTGTATAGTCAAAGCTATGGTTTTTCCAGTAGTCATGTATGGATGGGAGAGTTGGACTATAAAGAAAGCTGAGCACCCAAGAATTGATGCTTTTGAACTATGGTGTTGGAGAAGACTCTTGAGAATCTCTTGGACTGCAAGGAGATCCAACCAGTCCATCCTAAAAGAAATCAGTCCTGAATATTCATTGGAAGGACTGATGCTCAAGCTGAAACTTCATTACTTTGGCCACCTGATGCAAAGAACTGACTCATTGGAAAAGACCCTGATGCTGGGAAAGATTGAGGGCAGGAGGAGAAGGGGATGACAGAGGATGAGACGGTTGGATGGCATCACCGACTCAATGGACATGAGTTTGAGAAAGCCCTGGTAGAAGAAATCAAAAAAGAAATCAAAATATGCATAGAAACAAATGAAAATGAAAACACAACAACCCAAAACCTATGGGACACTGTAAAAGCAGTGCTAAGGGGAATATTCATAGCATTACAGGCTTAACCAACAAATCATAGAAGAAATCAAAAAGGAAATAAAAATATGCAGAGAAAGCTCTGGGAGTTGGTGATGGACAGGGAATCCTGGCGTATTGCAGTCCATGGGGTCGAAAGAGTGACTGAACTGAACTGAACTAATGGGCTTTCTAGTAGTCATGTATAGATGTGAGAGTTGGACCTTAAAGAAGGTTGAGCGCAGAAGAATTGATGATTTTGAACTGTGGTGTTGGAGAAGACTTTTGAGCGTCCCTTGGACAGCAGGAGATCAAACCAGTCAATCCTAAAGGAAAATCAATACTCATTGGAAGAACTGATGCTGAAGCTGGAACTCCAGTACTTTGGCCACCTGATGCAAAGAGCCAACTCATTGGAAAATACCCTGACGCTGGGAAAGATTGAAGGCAGGAGGAGAAGAGGGTGGCCGAGGATGAGATGGTTGGATGGCATCACTGACTCCATGAACAAGAACTTGGACAAACTCTGGGAGACAGTGAGGGACAGGGAGGCCTGGTGTGCCACAGTCCACAGGGTCACAGAGAGTCACATGACTTAGTGACTGATCAGCACGGAAAAGCAGACCCTCTCGGTTCTCGCTGTGGGTCTCTGACTGTGAGTAGCCAGGTCAAGGCTTTTGCCTGCAGCGGTCCCTTGCCTGGCTATGCTGGCCTGGGCCTCACAGCCTGGCCCCCTCTTTGTTCTTACCTCCCACTCTCTCTCTCTCCCCTCCTTTGGCCTCTCTTGGGTGCTATTCATGCAGGGCTGAGGGTTAACATTTTCAGATTAAGATTTACTTGGCCAGAGGCAGGAGTTGTATATATAATAACTCACCTGATGACCCCTGTAACATGGGCAGGTAGTGAGTGTAGGACATTATTTTGTCAGTGTCCAAAATAATATTCTTCCCACTAGGCCTGGGGCTCTTTCCCCCAGGAGAGGAATGATGTCCCTGCCTCCCTCTGGCTCTAGAAAGTGTTCATCTAAACCAAGAGCTGGGCCTACGATAGTGGGATTTTCAAGGCTGCCAGTGTACCTCGGGCAGTAGGACGCTCCCTTGGCCTCGCCTGTCTTTTCAAGGGCTCTGGCCTGGTGCACCCCGACAAGTGGGGGGTTCCAAATGTCATTTTGCAAAGATTTAAAAGTGTCTTCCCCTTCAAGGTCACTACCAAAACTGAAAAAAAGGATCCAACCCCAAACCTCCCACTCCCAAGGCCAGACTTGCCTGTGTTTATCATCTCTGTGTCCTGTAAGCATTAATCAGAAAGCCTCTTTGGCTGGACACAGGAAATAAAGGTCTCACTGTCTCCCACACACAGAGCTCTGAGGCTGAACAAAGGCAGAACCACAAAGGCACACGTCTGTTTCTGTTCTTTGCCTGGAATTTAAAAGCCTGTTCATTAGACCTTTTTCTGGATGGCTCACCCACCCCCTATGCGTTTTATCTGAAGATGGTCGCATGAGTTTTATGACATTTTTGCCTGTTTGCCTTGCATGCATTTAACATTACTAAGTTATTTAATTCAGCCATGCCTAGGTCTTCTCTCCAAGTTCTGAAGGGGCTTCTTTGTAACTTTTCTTACATCTGAACCTATTTTTCAGTTAGCTCACACCTTGTCTCTCCCTCCCTGAGTAGAACCATTTATTTAGCATCAAGTGCCTAAATAAACTGAGAACCAAGGGACCCATGAGTTTTTTCATCTGCCATAGTCTTGGGAGTCCTGTGGACACCGGCCCCATGGGCCTTCAGATCTAGGTGTTCTGGGGGCTGTCCCTCAGGCGGGAGTCTCAGAAGTGTGGGACTAGATACCTTGTTTCTAACCCAGTGGGACGCATTTTGGACTTCCAGCCTCCAGAACCCTGAGATGATAAGTTTGTGTTATTTTAAGCCACTGAGTTGGTGGTGATTCGTTGCAGCAGCAAATGGAGACTCACACAGAGAAGTGAAGGGGCGTCACAGAGACAATTTGGAGGGGGCACGATGGCAGGCTGGAGATGGCCCACCTGGCTTACAGCTTCTGTTCAGCCCCAGCCAGTATTTCTTAGAGGGAATAGAGGGTCAGAATTGTCAGATTCTTCAATTTTCCAAATAAGGTGAAAATACAATTTCCATGTCAAAAAAAAGTTGGGGGGGGGGGGCCTGGATGTGTGGTCCAAATCATTCACTCCTCACAAACAGTGAAATCACCCCCTTTTAAAACTGAAGAACTAGAACGTCAGCTTGTGGACGCAAATCACTCAAGGTCACATAACTTGCCAGCAGTAATATTCCTTCCTTCCAACCTGACTTGCATTAGGAAAAAATTAACTATATATGTGAATTTCGGAAGGCAAGACAAATTGACTATCAAGTTACTACTCTCAATTACACCCAGAAAACAAATATGCCCAAGACAGTTTATGCCGGAAAGATCCTGGTGCCCTGGAAGGTGTCAGGGCCATCCAAACATCACACTTAAGCCAAGAGAGCAAACAGAGGCCTGAAATTACGAAAGCTCAAAAGGTCTGATGGTTTAAAAAAAAAAAAGTTCCACATACCATAACCCAAAAGTCTGCTTTTTGAGTAAGAGTTATTTTCTGAAAGTCAGGGCAGCCTTTACCCATTCGTCTATTCTTTAATTTGTTCATTCATTCAGCAAACTTCCATAAACATCCCCTAAGGAGCTTATTTCAGCCGTGGAGACAGGGGCGTAACCAGTAAATAAAAGCTATGTGAGATGGAATGAATTGGAAGAGGCCCCAGTAAGGAATTAGGAGAGTATCCCAAATGAATAAAAATAACTATTATCTTCCTGGGCACTCATTACGTTCCAGGCGTTTTCTAAGTGCCTTATATGTATCCGTTTATTTAATCTTCACAAAACCTTTGAGGAGAACGGTAGCCTTCTCCCTACATTTACCTTAGAAAATCAGGCTCAGAATGGTTTCATCACTCACCAAGGTCACAGAACTAATAAATGGGTTTAGATCGTCTGGCTCCACAGCCTGTATCTTTCATCATCTCACTCCAGCTGTTGGGAGGACAAGGCAAGTGTTGACGTTGCTTCTAACCAGAGGGACTGGGGAAGGCTTTGTGGAAGAGGTGGTATTTGGGTTAAGCCCTGAAGGTGAAGGGAAAGAGCATTCCAGGTTGAGAGGGGAGATACAGAGAAGCAAAAAAAGAAAAATTGTATTGGGGGTAAGCAGTTGCTAGCAGGAGTAGGCGGACAGTGTGGATGGGGAGGGAGAGATCTCTGATAAGTGTCATATTATTCTGAAGGTGTTAGTAAGTCAGAGTTTTTCTGAGCAGGGAAGGGCTCCATTCTAACTTTCTATGTAGCCTTTCAATCAATACTTACTTAACATCTAATTAAACACCTGTTTGAACAGCTAATTTAACACCTAATATTGACTGCTGGTAGAGGGGAATTGTTTCCGCTGTCAAAGAAGTACACTTTAATTGAAACCACAGGAAATAATACTTCAAAAAACTGTACCACAAATTTAAAAATATGACAAGAGGTGTTCCAAGGTAGTACATGAGGAATTGTTCAACAAACCATTTCGTGAAATTTGGCAAGTTTCAGGGTCTGTTAATCCTCTCTCTGGCTTGGGTTGAGGGTTTGCAAGGGCAAAGTAGGGGAGCAGTCTGGGGAGCAGCTGGAGAAGTTCATGGTGCCACATACACGGCTAGCCCTTGAGTTACTGAACACAGGAACAAAATAGTTAATGTTGGATCTGGCTCCCCAGCACCCTCTTCCTAATCTGCATCATGGCCTAGGGAAAGGAGAGTTCCCTGTAATCAGAAGCTAGGAGGAAGGCACTGGCTAGAAATAGGAGCCTATTGGTTCCCTTGATTCAGAGTGAGAAAATTCCAAAGCTTCTCTCCTAGACTGCAGTCTAATGATCTAAATATCACTGGGGAAAACTGTCCAAGATTTGGAAATGGACAGGGGAGATTACTAGGTTTCCTTTCAGTGGAATGCTTATCACTGCCTGCTGTAATCTCTGTGATTTTCTGATTCTACAGGTTTATGCAATTTGATTTCTTATTGGCCAGGCTGTTTTTTTTTTATCTCTGGAGGAGTTGAAGTAAATTTGCAGAAAAAATTATAAAAGTTTCTTATTTATAGCAAAGTTTCTTATTTATAGCAATGCAAGTGAATTTTGTCTGGTGAGTATACAACTGATTTCTGTAGAAAAGGTAACCCCAAACATTACATTTTATTGCATGAAGATATTAACCAGTTTTACATGTATTAGCAGAACCATTTTATCTTTCCTCATTGCCTCTTCCTCAAATTCTCCTTTGAAACAGGCTTAACATCTTTCTGGTGCCTTCATCTGTTTCTGGGTAGCAGTAAGATGCCCCCTAATTAATCTTTGCTGTGGGACCATTGTATTTTTACATTAAAAAATGATTAAAAATCATGCTTTAACACTGTTAATTCCTACAGGTTTACCAGCATCTAGGATAATCAGAAGAAAGGAAATGCCACAGTTTCCATTAGTGAGTCAAAAGTCGTTTCCAGAAATTGTAACTGAGGTGCTTGTTGGCAATTCTTTGAGCATTCTACATGGAGTTTTAAAACAAATGCTTTATGAGAATTTAGAAAGAAAAAGGAAAAAACATTTACTATTACATTGCCAATTATTGCACTAGGTGATTTACATATATTATCATAACCCTTGGGAAATCTTTGAAATAGGTATTATTGTCCTAGTTTTGTAGGTGAATAAACAGGAAATATTTGATTAAGTATTGTAGCACCCATCTGCAGATCAAATCACATAAGTGGAAAATTACTGTAATGGTTCATAAACCACGGCAGTTAAAAGGGTACATGGTAAATAAGGGTATAAAATTCAATAAAGATGTGAGTGAAAGGACAATGAGCAAGACCAAAGTCCTAAACAAGAAAAACTGGCGGCAGTGCTTGGGCGGGAGCTCTTAATTACATGGGTACGGCTTGAAAGCTTCTTTAGATATCCTGTTTCTCTAGACCTCACCTCACGACAAACCTGCCCACACATCCACCCTCTGCTGTCTGCTGGCCTTCCTGAGCAAGAGAGAGGGAACTTAGGACCACTTCAATGTCTGCCTTCCTACATCACTCTCAAAAGGATGTGTGGTCCACTCCCACAAGACAGCCCCACTAACCATGTGGCTGATGGAGATGAAGCAGCTTCTTAGAAAGACTGGATCCAGAGATCCACTGCATCTGCAATATTTCCTCTCTCAACTGCAAGATCTGATGCAAAATGGCATAATGCTAAAATTGTAAACCTGGGTTGTTGCATTCTTCTATACTTGCCTCTTATATCTCATACAAAATAAGTTTATCATTAAGTAAAAAAGGAAAATCTGGAGGGAAAAAGGTTTAATTTATTAGTTTTGATTTTGAAGTGAAAGTTGCTCAGTTGTGTCTGACTCCTCTTGACCCCATGGACTATATATAGTCCATGGAATTCTCTAGGCCAGAATACTGGAGTCGGTAGCCTTTCCCTTCTCCAGATCTTTCCCAACCAAGGGATCGAACCCAGGTATCCCGCATTGCAGGCAGATTCTTTACCAGCTGAGCCACCAGGAGAGTCCAGTTTTGATTTTGAGCCCACCCTTAAAAGCAGAGACAGAGGCAGAGGGAAAGCAGGGACGAGTCCGGGTGTGCCTAACAAGCCTAATTAGCTGAAGCATAACACTGCCCTGCTGCTGCCAGACCTCAGGCTCTTCTCATCCACGTGGCCTCCTGATCAACAGTGCTTTTTACTTCTACTTTATCAACACTCCTGTTTTTGGACACCATCTTCTCAGAACGCAAGACAACTCCAAGAGACCTTTCAAGCATAGGATCTGGGACTTCAGGCCCCAAGAGTCTCTTCAGGGCTTGTGTCCTCCTCTGGCTCTTGAGTCCTGCCTCCAGGTCTCACCCACCCTACCGTCCATCTCTTCTATTCTTCCTCCCTGTGCCTGCCTGTTTTATTTTATATTCTCATGAATGTGTCCCCCATCAAAGACACACATACATGCAGCCCAGACTAGTGTGTTAGGAGTTCTGCAACTTATTGACATATATTTGTTGATAGAAACCAGAGCCTGGGGCGGGAATTCTGCCTGACGCTAACACATCTCCTCTACCTCTGGAAGCTGCCACCGTGATCAGGTGGATGGGAGCCACCTGGTCCTACTCCATTACATTCTAGGGCCTCTGCTCAGGTGTTTGAAGCAATTTGGACCTCCTGTTCCAGTGGCACTGGGACTCAGCTCTGGGAAAGCACCTCTGGAAGCCGCCACCGTGATCAGGTGGATGGGAGCCACCTGGTCCTACTCCATTACATTCTAGGGCCTCTGCTCAGGTGTTTGGAGCAATTTGGGCCTCCTGTTCCAGTGGCACTGGGACTCAGCTCTGGGAAAGCACCCTTCGTTCCTCCCCAGGACGCATTTCCTGAAGAGTGGAGGCCCTTCCACTGGTTGGATTCAGGACCCGCTGCTGTTTAAAGCAGGTATTGCCACTGTCAGGTAAAAGGAGCCTGTGTGCAAAGGCCTCCAAGCTGGTGCGGTGTGGGTGGGGGGAGCCTGCAGCAGTGGCGGGGAGAAGGCCCTGCCCACGGGCTGTCCCTGGAATGCTCTCCGGGGCCTCTGTCTCCCTGTCCCTGTCCTGGAGGAGCCTCGCTCAGGTCGTCCTGACACAGGCTGGCGCCTCAGGAGCCCTGCCTTCTCCACCTGTCCCCTTCACGGGTGCTTAAGGGGAAGGGTTGGCTTCCCGTCCACAGTCTACGACGACAAGCTGTGACTGTCGCCTCCCCCCGCCCCGACCTAGGCACCCAAGTCTGCACTGGGCCCCGGCCGCTCCCCAGCTGGCTGCCTGTCACAGACGGCAGTGCGGCGGCCTGCTGCACCCTGTTCGTTATGAACCTCCTCATTCCTCGGGCCACCTGCTCCCAGGCTCACTCTTCTTCTCTGAAACCCTGAGCTGTTCCCGCCAGCCTTCCCGGAGGCCTGGTCATGAGGCTGTGGGCATTTCTGGTTTTAGTTCTGGGCTCCGAGAGGGGAGGAGAAGGCAGCCTTTCTCTCTCGCGGAGGCCGAGGGCCGATGCCGGGCAGGAAGGCAGGGACCCAGAGGGGCCGCTGCCGGAGAACATGAGTGCGGGGCGGCGGGAGGGCCGGACGGCCCAGGTCTCTGGGTGCCTTGGGCCTGCGGGCAGGAGGAGACGGGTCGGGAAGCCTTCAGGTGGGGCAGCTCGCGGCCGTCTGGTGCTGGTGGCTGGGGAGGGTGCACGCGTCCCAGGCTCCCGGGGTCAGCGAGGGGCCCGGGAAGGCCACTGCTGGCTCTTAGGAGAGCTGTCTCAGGAGTGTGGCGGGGCCTGAAGACAGACGGGGAAACTCAGGAGCGGGTGGGCGCTTGGCAGGCGGAGACCCTCCGTGCACCCCGCTCTCCCAGGATGCCGTGTGAGGAGGGAGAGGCGGGCGCTGACAGGCCGGGGCGTCCACAGTCACAGGGAGAACCGGTTTGCGCTGCCTGTGTTTGTTTTTGCCCTAGAGACACATGCAGGTACCGAGAGAAGCCCTCGGAGAAAGGGGCAGGCCGGAGAGGTGTTACAAAGGCCGCATTGACAAAGCCCGGTCCCCAGGTCACACCGCAGGCGGGAGGGAGGCCGCCTGTGGGACCGCAGGTGTGGCCGCCGGGCTCAGTCAGGCCCACCAGGCCCTTGGCTTAGAGTCTAAGGCAGGCCGAGTCGCTCCCCAAGGCAGAGTCTCCCCCAAAGCTGAGTCTCGCCATTTTAACAGGGCCTCGCCTGAAGCCCAGGGCAGCCTTGTGAGAAGAATGTGGGTCCCTCAGGGGAAGCAAGAGGGTGAGTCACACACACACACACACCCCCAGCCAAACCCGCAGAGCGGGCATGAGTCAATTTTCCTTTCAGTCGCCTATAAGGAAGAATGAGATGGAAAACAAGAAAACACCCAGGTTAAAATAAACCCTCTCCTTTCTAACCTCCCGCCTATTGCACAGAGGCAAATGCGGAGCAGAAGGAAGCCTCCAGCCTGGAGCTTAGTGCCCTGACCAGGGGCCTTGGTAAACACGCGCCAGAGCTTCCCAGCCAGGGCAGCAGGCCATCCACTGACCCTCTCAGCCCTGGGAATGAGTGGGTCTGGGGTCAGCTGCCTTGCCTGGTCCTCAGCTTACAGCCGTGCCAGGCTGTTTGTATATACTGGATTGGCCCAAAAGTTCGTTCAGGTTTTTCCATTAGATGCTATGGAATAACCTGAATGAACTTTTGGGTCAACCCAATAAAAAGGCACTCTAATACCTGCGGAATGAATGACTGCCTGAATGTATTCATTTTGACGCATATTAGAAAAAAAGTTCTATAATTAGCATGTTAATCCTATTAAGATCATAAAAGGCACCGTTGAATGAGTGACAAAGTGTATTTACTGTGCACTGTAAAATATATATAATTAGCAAGTTAAACCTATGCTTTCACAAATATTATCTAGGACAAAGCTACGTTTTGAAAAAGAATTGATTTAAAGTTGGTTTCAGGAGAAACAAAACAGCATAATTACAAGCAGGTTGGACGGGCAGTCATCAGACAACACGCACTGTCTCCCCCACTGCCTGCATCACTCACGAGGGCCTCGTCATCATCCTGTCTGGGTCTGGGGAGAGCAAGGAAACTCACTGAGAGTCATGGACTGCATGTACATTTTGCATTGGTATCTCCTTCCGCCTGGTACCAGCCTCCTGAATATTCCCTCTACAGACGTACCATCAGCCTTAGGAAAGTTAAGTAACTTGTCCAAGATCAATCAACTGTAAATGACAGAGCCAGGATTCAAGCTTGGCTCCAGCTGACTTCACAGCCCCACTCCTGTCACTATCTTCCAGGCACGAAGAGTGAGTCAGTCTACAGCAAATGTTCAGCCTAGGGTAGGAAGAAGGAGGGAGTTTCCTTGGAAGGTTCTCTCTCTCCATGACGTCAGTGATGAGTCCATCTGCTGAGCCACGGTGGGGGATTTGAAAAGAAAACACCCTGACTGATAGGAAATGAAAAGAAATAAAAGAACTGGGAAAGGAAGACCCTTAGAGAGGATGGAACACCCTTGGCACCCCCTGTCAGGAACTAATACTTGTGGGTTTGTCCTCTGCAAGATACCTTTACACTTATCCCCACATTCAGGGGGAAGTCTCAAGTTTTCACAAGTCCGCTCCATTCCTAGAGTAGGTACGCGTGTGGCAGGCTGAATGGTGGTACCCTGTGTTGGTCAGGGTTCTCCAGAGAAGCAGAGCCAATAGGATGTATTGATTTATAAAGAGAGAAAGAGGTTTATTTTAAGGAATTGGAAAACGTGATTGTGGGGGCTTGGCAAGTCCAAAATCTGATGGGGGAAGTGCCAGGCAGAGACTCAGGAGAGAATTGCAGTTGAGTCCAAAGGCAGTTAGGCTGGAGACTCAGGAAGAGCAAATACTGTAGATAAAGTCCAAAGGCTGTCTGTTGGCAGAAGCGTCCTTCCGGCTCTGGGGAGGTCAGCCTTTGTTTCATCCAGGCCTTCAACTCATTGAGTGAGGCCCAATCATGGAACATGGAGTACAATCCCTGAATAATGTTTGAGCACATGTCTAGGCACCATGGGCCAGAGAAACTGACATAAAATTCGCCCCATCACATCCCCCAATCCCTGTCAAATCCTTGGAACCAGTGGGTGTTACCCTATCTGGAAAAAAGAGTTTGGGGAATTAGGTAACTTGAGATAAGGAGGTCATCCTGGACCATCCAGGCAAGCCTTTAGTCCAGTGATAAGGGTCCTTACAGGAGACATACAGAGAGATGCATGGGAGGGGAAAAGGCCACATGGAGACAGGAGACGGGAGTGATGAAACCACAGTCCAGTCAGCCCCTGGAATAAGAAGAGACTAAAAAAGTGTACTCCCCTGGAGCCTGCAGAGGGGGTGCAACCCTGCCAGCCCCCAGATTTTGGACTTACAGCCTCTAGACTGAGGGATATACTTACGTAGTTTGAAACCACCCAGTTTGCAGTGGTTCCGTACAACTGCCTGGGAAAACACATTCAGCACGGCAATGGCGAGTGACCCGCTTCCCTGCTTGCGCGCTGTGGTTCCTCAACCTCAAGCTTGCACACACAGAAGGAAGGCGAGAGGCAGTCTCCTCTACTCCTCGTTCATTTTGGGCACTTCAACTCCAGGCCCCCAGGCCCCTAACAGGACCCTTAGCCTCTCTTCTCCATCTCCTGCCTAGGCCCTACTCCACCAAAACAGCTCAGTTCTGCTGCCCCAGTGCTAGCTGGCATCTCTTGCCTGCTCAGCACCCCAACCCCCTGTGCCTGCTTCCTCCCAGACTGCCTTCCCCAAGGACATGGTTCTGATTGTCTCTTTGGACCCAGGAGGACTTTATCCTTCTACTCAGCCTTGAACCCACCTGCTATTACCGTCACTCAGGTCAGCAGCATTTGTCCTGTGTAATCTAGGCATCAGACCTCCTTCAAATTTCTAGAGGCACCTAAAAGTCCCTGCCCTCTGTAAGCTTACCCTCTGCTCAGTAATTCCCCATCTCCTTCTCTCCTGGAACACATGGCCTGTGGCCACAAGTTTCTAGCAATCTGCTTTGTACCTGCTCCTCCTCTGACTTTCTGGGGGCGAGGGTCCCACTGTGCAGGATGTTAGGACCAGGATCTAATCGTGGGCCCTCTTTGAAGTGTCATTTGTTGATCTTTGCTGTGGAAGAGGCCATAGGCCAAACGGAAGCAAGGCAGGGGTTAAATTTGACACAAAGAGTTACTAATGGGTATTTCATCAAAGCTGTGTGTTATTTCATCAACACAATGCTTAGCTATGTTTGTATAAGAAAAGATAAGAAACAATGATGTAATGTTTCCCAACCTAGAGTAGTTAAAATTTACATAAGTGTTAACATGGGCACCAGAAAAACATGAGGTGAGGCCTGATTTTAAATCTTACATCTTAAAAAAAAAATGACATTGCAAAATCCACTTTAATAATCAAGATATTTCATCAGTATAAATTTTGATTTATTTATCAATGTATCATATTCTTTGAGTACAAGTATGCTTTATCTACATCTGAATTTCTTTAAAAAAACATCCTCTTTCATATCTTTGGTATAGTCGTTCTCACTTTCAGTAATCTAAAACATGTTGAATCACTTTTAATAGTTCAAATAGTCTACCCTAGACATAAATCATGAATATTAAGGCTGAACTGGGAAATTCCCTGGCGGCCCAGTAGTTAGGACACTGGGCTTTCTCTGCCAAGTGCCTAGGTTCAACCCCTGATCAGGGAATTAAGATCCCTGATCCAAGAGAGCTAAGCCACCCAGTGCAGCCAAAAACACAAAAACAAGCAAATAAAAAAACTGAACTGAACTTCAGCTCCAAAAAGTCCATTCTGTCTGTCTCAGGTTTCTTTCGCCATCTCATAAATACCTTATCCTAGCCCATTTTAATTTAATTCACAATTCATTGAATGCTACTATATTCATTGAGTGCTACTTTGTACTTGGGGCTCCCCTTGGGGCTCAGCTGGTAAAGAATCTGCCTGCAATGCAGGAGACCTGGGTTTGATCCCTGGACTGGGAAGATCCCCTGGAGAAGGGAAAGGCTCCCCACTCCAGTATTCTGGCCTGGAGAATTCCACGGACTGTACAGTCCTTGGGGTTGCAAAGAGTCAGACATGACTGAGCGAATTCACTTTCACGTGCTTGGCCCTATGCATGATTCTGGAAATACAAAGATGAACAAAATAGCTGCAGTGATCCTAATGGGGTCTACTCCCAGTGTCAGGCTGGTGAACTGCCGGGTACTGGGGCAGCAGTTCTCACAGTGGCCTCAGGACCCTTGGTGAGGGAGGAGGAGTCCCTGAGACTGGCTGTGTGTGAAGCCCAAATATACTTCTGTGTTCATCGTAATACAGATTATTCTCTCTCTCTCTCTTTTTTTTTTTTTTGCAGTATTTAGGGTCTATACGTTTGCTGTGAAGGCCAAGGTAGTGAATACCCAACTGTTTATTGCATTTAAGAGAAGCAAAAGACTAGGTTCCTGCAAGCCTCTGATCACAACATTTTTGTCAACCGATTGATATATAACCTTGTTTGGTGTGTGTCTGTTTAAAAGACAACTTACTGAGAGAGAATGGGAAACTTCTAGGGTATCTCCCATCTACTTCCCTGCCTTCCCTGGGAGGATGTCATGGTGTGATTTCTCAGGCCTTCCATGTTCTGAGGAGGAAGGGGCTCCCCCCCAGTCCCCTCAAAATAGGGCTTCAGCGTGTGAACCTCCTTGCTGCAGCCTGGAGCCGGCGCCGGCGGGAAGGTGCCCCACATCCCGCATGTGGTCAACAGGCCGTTTGTCTGTGTTGTCCATTCTGGGCGTCTGTGCAGGGACCAGGGGAGTTGGCACCAAAAAGTAACCTGTTGTATGTTCACTCTCCAACCAGCCAGGCCCATCTGTGGCCTGATGTGTGCTTAACAAGTATGAGCAACCGAAGCGTAGCGTCGCACGAGTGGCCTCCCCAGGACACTGCTCACAGCTGAGCCAGGGGACCCCCAGAGCCGCAGCCTGAAAACCAGCCGTGAGACTATTTCCCAGGTCAGCTCTCAGAGCAGGGTTTTACTGATAGAGACTAGAAACGAAGGGAGAGGACTTTCTAAAACCATGTTTTTATGTGAGAAAAAGCAAACTGGATGTGAAGAGATGAATGGGAATGAAGAGTGGACATTAATCAGAAAATGCTGCCGAGAGTTATGTATACCCTTCATCACATTTAGGAAATGTAAGAAAATTTTTCAGTTACTTAAAAATTACTCTTTGGTGGTCCAGCTGGTTTCTCCGGTTGCAGCACTGCTTCAAGACCAGACCATGGTTTGCTTCAGAGTCCGTAAATACTGATATGTAATGATTAACTAGGAATTTCTGTGCCTGGAGGGGAATCCATGATGCCTAACACTCCTGAACCTCCCAACCAAATTGCAGGAGACAATTCTAATATTTTTTATGTAATTATAAATTCCATAAGCTTTCTACAGGTAAATATTTCAGTGGAATTTCTTAGGAATATTCCCATCATTTGGTATTGTGCTCAGTCATGTCTGACTCTGCAACCTTTTGGACTGTAGTCTGCCAGGCTCCTCTGTCCCTGGGATTTTCCAGGCAAGAATACTGGAGTGGATTGCCATTTCCTCCTCCAGGGGTTCTTCCTGACCCAAGAATCGAACCTGCAACTCCTGTGTCTCCTGCACTGAAGGCAGATTCTTTACCTGCTGAGCCATCAAGGAATCCCATCATTTGGGGTAGAAGAAGTTTTTATCGTGCAGGACAATTTCTGACATTGCAAAAAAGTTCCTATCCAGTAAAACTAAAAGCATCTGTAGCTCATCGTGACAAATAAAGGTTATCCCCCCACACACATTTTGTAATATACCCCTTTGGGGTATGGAACTGCCTCCCTTGAGAATGATCGCCACCCAGAAGTAGATGGAGGATACCTGGGAATTTCAGCTCCAGCCTCCCTCAGCCTAAGCCTGTCATAATGTTTATTTCACTCCTGCAGTCTTCTTGATGGGCTGAGTAAAGGGGCCCCATCCTGAGAGGCATTGTTATGAACTAAATACTTGTGCCCCCCAAACTCACATGTTGAACTCCCCCCAAATATGATATCTTGGGAAGTCGGGCCTTCACTGGAAGTGGCAGTAGCATGAGAGGTTTCTTGTTTCACCGTCACATGCGATGCTTGCTCTGGATTTTGGTTGTACTTTAATGAGTTAAGGAAGTTTCCAGATATCCTACATGACAAAAAGAGCTTTTCTCTTGGTTTCAGTTTTTTTTTTTTTAATTGGGAACAGGTGTAGCAAACACTTTTTCAAGATCTAATTTTTGTAATTTTTCTCTTTTGTTAATGTAACATCATATCAGAAGACCTCTAAAGCTGGATCATACTCACAGTCCAGAGACAAACATTTGGTCATTTGGTATTATTCTTTTCATACATAGTTATTTACTATTCTTTAAGTCAATTTCATTTCTCAGCTTGTGCCATCCTGTGATAGTTCAGTAAATGTGCTAGCCTATGCTCAGCTATATGCTCCGCATTCCATTCATCTGTTTTTAAAAACAGCAGTATAGAGTGTTCTCTTCTTAAAAACTGATTATTTTTCTCTTTTGGCTGTGCAGCTTGCAGGATCTTACCTTCTTAACCAGGGATAGAACCCCAAGTCCTGACAGTGAAAGCTCCAGACCACCAGACCACCAGGAAATTCCCCCAAATAGATTACTTCTAATCTTAGCTTTCCTTATGTAGAATGTACAGTTATGTGGTAGATAAGGCTAGGACGGTGATGTGTTCAAATGAACATATACCAGTGAAATCAAAATAAGCAAATCATCAGCCTATATCCCTTGCCACCAATCTGGCTATGGGGGGGGGGGGGGTCCCTGAGCCCCCAAAATATAAGATTCCTCCCTTATAAAACGTATCAACAGTTTTCAGTCCTAATGCAGCTTTTTGATAAAGTGCAACAGTATTGATTTTCCTTCAGTCTCAGGAAACTAAGAGTTTCAAGTATCTTGAGGCCTGTGACTGTGAAGGAACCTTAAAGCCTCTTGTCTAATCTTTTTATTTTCCTTTTTTGCTCTAAACAATACATCAGTAAATGTTTTGCCTGTGTGTGAAACCAATATGAAGAACACTATTGGGATTATGATCGTAGATTTTTGTTTCTACCTTTAAGAAATTCAGAAGAAAATAATTTTTCTAGTGGAAAATAAAATCATCAGGTAGAAGATTGCATCCAAAACAGGAAACTAACACTCAGACCCTGACTGTCCTACTTTTAAGCTACTGTCCAGGCAGACAGGAAGAGTTGAGAGTCACATTTTTTTTTCCTTCCTTTTCAGAGAGGCGGAGCTCAAGATTTAGTTTGGAATTCAGACGCCTATTTATGACTGCTCTGGGGTGGTTAAACCCCAGAGAACGCACGGCTGCTCCGCTCACTGATTCAAGCACCAGGTACAGAGCTTGTGCCCCAGGATGGACATTAACGTGTATGCTCACCCCGTCTTGGGCCTTCCCGGCCCCCATGTAAGTAACTTAGCGATTTGATGGACTTTTATCACTGAACATGCAATCAGGGAAAAAAGGAGAAAATGACCAGGAGGAAGAGGAAAGCTTTGGTTTTAAATCTGTGACACCCAGCAGTTTTTTTCTAGTGTCATTTTTTTAGCTGCTGACTCCTGGCAGCAGGAATTCTCTGGTGGCTGGTTGACTCTGAGTTCCTGTGTTGAAACTCACAGACTCTTAACAATTCTAAACGCAAAACCGAAAATGAAATCTTTCCATAAGATTCCTGATGCTTTCATCACATAGAGAGGGTAGGCTTTTACTTTTTGAGACATCTGCTTCATAAATGCAGTTTTTTTCCCTAAGTGTAGTGTTTACTGCAATTTTATTTTTTCCTTTGCTTTTGAAACATGGTCTATAGAGCTGCCTGGCTTGTAGCACTTTTTCTCCCAGCTATTTACCTATTGACTGATTATACCGGTGAGGGAAGTATATTTATTTTGAATTTAATTAGTATCTGAGCCAAATTAAATGGAAATTACTTACATTTATCAATATATAATATGTCATATCATATGCTATATTATAACATAGCTTATTTAACCTCAAATTTTTACTGAGAAATAGGGGAATGCAGATGTTTCAGAAAATCATTATCACAATTCAATTTGGTGATTTATTAAAAAATATGTCTATATATATTCAGTTTAAAGATCATTTATAGTTAAGGAATTGGTTTATAAGCACCTTTCAATCAAATGATGTCATTCTTGCAATTATTTTCAACACAGTCTACTAGTTATATCACTAATGCCTAATTTCAATTTATCTTCTTCAATGAGAATTTATTATTTTTTATTTTTTAGTAGCATTTCCATTTAAATTCAGGGTCAGAATTTTCTAACCTTCTAGTTGGAACTTCGTAGGTTTTTTTTTTTTTCCCTCATGTCATCAATGAAATGTGAGAAATGGTTGTCTCTGGTTACAAAGTTACTCCTATTTTTCAAGTGACTGCTTTTTTAAAATGCACTTTGAAATGACCATTTCATCCATCTGCCTAATGTTTGGTCCTTCTACCACCACATCAGTTGTGAAATACTCCATGTGGCCTCTTTCAAGTCACTCTCCCACTTGATAGTCCAACCATATTTTCCAGTATTTCTCCATAAAACTTCTCCTGTCAGGGCTAGTCTCAATCCCTCCTTATTATCTTCAACCACACTGTATCCTCATCTAGGAAAAATGCTTACTTAAAATGTGAAATGGGTAGGATTTCATGGTAAACTGAGTTTGAGAAAGAAAAGAGAAGTCAGGAGCGGCTCCCAGGTTACGGGGAAGGGTGACTCCCATCACTGAAAATTAGACCAGAGAAAGGCCAGGTGTGGGGGGGGAGTGGAGAACTTCACTGCGGCAAACTGAATTGAAATGCCCATGGAACACATGCGGAAAAAGGTATCCTAAAAGGAGTTGGATATTTGGACTTGGACTGAGAAGACTGGGCCACAGATTCAGATTTAGAAATAATGTTAATGGTTGTTTTTTAAGCCCCGCAAGTGGATGAGATCACATTGTGCACTAAAATGAGATGAAAGAAAGGCTAAATAGGGAAGCCTAGAAAACTTTAAGTAGGAGTTTGGTGACATATAGCAGTGAGAGAAACTGGAGGTAGGTGGAAAGTCAGGAGATGTCATGAAGCCCAGGAAGAAGAAAGCTTTGAGAATAAAGCAGTGGGGACTTCCCTCGTGCTCCAATGGCTAAAACTCTGAGCTCCCAACGCAGGGGGGCACGGGTTCGATCTCTGGTCAGGGAAGTAGATCCCGCATGCTGCAACGAGGACTGAAGAGCCCATGTGCTGCAACTAATACGTGGCACAGCCAAATAAACTAATTAACAACCACAACAAAAAAAGATCAGGCTGTGACCGTAAGTGTAAAGAAGGGGTTAAGAGAATGGGAGGTGGAAGGCAGAGAAGATTCTGTGCATGGGCAGTTGGATGAAGTGAGCTGGAAGAGAGGGAAGCCGGCCAGGACACACCACAGTCTATTGTAACATAAGGTGCAATAAACTGGGTTTCCACGGAACTTTACTCCCTATGAAATTAAACAATGTCGAAGAGTCTGTTTAAGACTTACGTAACGACTCTATATAAAATATTACAGAAAGCGCTCTGAACTGGCCAAGAGTAGAAGTATAACAAACTGGGAGCCAGGAACATAATAAAAATCTGGTGAAACAGGTAGGACAAGAAATGTAGTTGGCTGCATGGGCTAAGAGCGAACAGTGTATTTCAAGACAGATACACATTTTATTGGGTGAGTTATATCGATCACAGGTCTGTCTCTCCATCCCATCTCTTGATTCAGGTCCTCAATCACAAATTCAACACATCCACATCAGACTTCATTGTCTTCTCTCCTACTTTAGGCCATCCCCAACCTGCTTCTCTACTTCAGGGAAGAGCGCTGCCAGCTACCCCATTGTTAAAAGTGCAGACCTGTGTCATTCATTCTTTTCCATTGTCATCTTTTCCGTCTCATCTCTGCCATCAAGTTACATCCATTTTTCCTTCACATTCTTTTTTTTTTTGACAGGAAAGTAGGATTTACTGGTGGGCATGAATAAGGAGGGAACAGTGTCAAGGCTCTCATGAGTGCAGGCCTGCTGTTTGTCCAGATTAGGAATGTATTTGACCCCACAGTCATCCAAGATGAGCCGCTTTTCTGCCACCATGTTCTCAACTTCTTCCACATTAAACTAAGTAAATCCCCACTTCTTGGAGATGCAGGTCTCCTGGCAGCCCAGGCACTTGAATTTGGTCCTGTATAGGGCCTCAGTTGGGCTTCCCTGGTGGATCAGACAGTAGAGAATCCACCTGCAATGTGGGAGACCTGGGTTTGATCCCTGGATTGGGAAGATCCCCTGGAGGAGGGCATGGCAACCCCCTCCAGTATTCTTGCTTGGAGAATCCCCATGGACAGAGGAGCCTGGCAGGATACAGTCCATGGGGTCACAAAGAGTTGGTCATGCTGCTGCTAAGTTGCGTCAGTCGTGTCTGACTCTGTGCGACCCCATGGATGGCAGCCCACCAGGCTCCTCTGTCCCTGGGATTCTCCAGGCAAGAACATTGGAATGGGTTGCCATTTCCTCCTCCAATGCATGAAAGTGAAAAGTGAAAGTGAAGTCGCTCAGTCGTGTCCGACTCTTTGCAACCCCATGGGCTGCAGCCCACCAGGCTCCTCCGTCCATGGGATTTTCCAGGCAGGAGTCCTGGAGTGGGGTGCCATTCCCCTTCTCCCAATTGGGCGTGACTGAGCGACTAAGCAAAGCAAAAGGCCTCAATCACGTACCCCTTGTTCTGCAACTGGGACATTATGATTTGGCCAGTGTGGACCCTGGCCGCTCTGCCCTGGGGCTTCTTTGGAAAGGCACTACACACACCTGTCTGGAACCTAGATTGGGGACAGCATGCCAATCTTGAATGCCTACTGGAAAGGACTGACTCCAAGGTACCTTAGGGCAACCTGCAGAGGCTACAGGCTTCCGACACTCCTAAGGAGGCTGCTGTTTGCAGCCCTTGCGCACTAGGCCCCCTTGGGGAAAAGAGCACAGCTGGCTCAATGGGCTGCAAATCTCTACGTTCTTTTGACTCCATTCTCTTGCTTTGCATTCCTACCACCACACTACCGTGCTGAAATTGTATTCTTAACTGGCCTACCTTCTCCCAGTCCTTCCTCCTCTTCCCTACCCATCTCCCACACCTCTAATGAAGTAAATCTGATCAGGTCCCTCCGTGACATGGCTGGCTGATTAAAAAAACCTCCCAGTTCCAGTGATGAGAAAGAAGGTCCCACCTCCTTAGCATGACATCTTGCTAACCAACCTTGCCCCTACATCTTAGCTGACCCAGCCTAACCTGCTGACCCAGCCTTGCCCCACATCTTAGCTGCATCTCAAGACTTTCTGCCTCCTCACGTCCACCTTCTAACACTACTAAGTTTTTCCTTGTTCTTCCACTCACCATGTTCCTTTACATTTGATTTATGCTAAAGCCTGCGCAATAGTATTGTTCTACTAAGATCATTAGCTTGGGTGCTGGGGGAGGGCCAATGGGAGAAGTTGAATATAAGTGATTAGGACCAGCCATAGAGCAAAGAAGAGAGCTGGCCATGACCTTTGCTAAGAGATGTGATCCCACATTGAACTCAGCGCTTATTAGACTGTATTTCTTAGATAAATCACAATTCAAGGGAAACAAGTATATCTAATAGAGATAACTTCAAAGAATTTGTAATTTGATGAGAGAAATAAGACATAGAATGAGGCAACTAATGTGACTGATTTTTCCTGGGTTCATTATAAAACATCAGATTAATTGCTTTACACTCAAAAATATATCACTGACTCAATGGACATGAGTTTGAGCAAACTCTGGGAGATAGTGAAGGACAAGTAAGCCTGGCGTGCTGCAATCCACGGGGTTGCAAAGAGTTGGACATGACTTAGCAACTGAACAATCACAACACACATATATAGAGACATTCAAAGATACTAGATAACTAATAATGTATGTGAGACATGGTGGCAGAAAAGTGGCTCATCCTGGATGGCTGTGGGATCAAGACAAGTCCTACAGGAATTTGGAGGAAGACAAGAGTATCTGGGGACAGAGTGTTCAGGTTACGTTTACAACAGAGATAGGACTTGCAGTCTGAGTAGGGCATATGCAGCAGGAGGAATAACCTCCTAATTGTGGGAAATGACACAGACAGGCAGAAGAGGATGTGTGCAGGGCAGAAGAATCCGGGTAGGGGAATTATGCTGATAAGGACAGGAAGACGTCAGCGTGTGATTGTGGGTTCCCTTCAACGTGTACTTTGATCCCCTAGGCATACCTACATACTTTACCTAGCAGAGAATGGGTACCACTGAAGTTGTTTTTTTTTGGTCACACCTAGTTCTCCGGCCATGGATGAACCTGTGCTGTGCAGTGAAAGCACAGTCTTAGCCAGCGGACATAGCTGAATGCAGTCTTTTAAGGAGATTAATCAGGCAGTAGTGTGCAGGACAGGTTAGAGAAGCAAGGGAATTCAGGCTGAAAGAGCAGTAGAAGCACAGTAATCTAGGTCTGAGATGTCACAGTTTTTTATTCTAAGACACTATTGAATAATAGATTTTTGTAATAAGCTCTACTTTAAATGTCTACACTGATTATAAAATTTTAGGTATACAAAATTACAAAAATGCTGGCATCTCAGAATTAAGAACATAAGATAAAGATCTGAACTAAGGTGATGATGAAAGGAATGAGAAGAGTAGATGCAAAAAAGAAAAAATCTTGAAGAATTTAGATATTAAAGTCAGAGGAGATTAAAATAGACTCCATTGTTTTGAGTCTGAATGACAGTGACAAATTGTTACCATTAAAAGAAGCGGGAAAGCCAAGAAGTAAAAAACCAAACTAAATTTAACGTAGAGTTGGAGGTGAGAAAATATCTAGCAGACAGTTGAAGATATAGGCTTAGAACTAGGAAGAAAGATCAGGCCAGAGTATTATCCAAGGAATTACCTACACACAAGTCATAGTCAGAATGGAAAGTCTGAGAGTGAATGACATTGTGAAAGACCAAGTGTGTAGAAGACCAGAGGGAAAAGGTGTCATTGCAAGGGAGTGCCCACGTTTCAGGACAGAAAGGAGGGTAGGGGGAAAAAAACAAATTATTTGAAAGTTTGACTTAGATCCAGAATAGGAGCATGGAAAACGTGAAGAGAGGCTGAGGTCTTCTTTTCATGCTTAGAATTTACTGTCGTTCATGTATATTTGAGTGTGTCTTAAGTATTCACAGCCTGGGCTTCCCTGGTGACGCAGTGGTAAAGAATCTGCCTGCCAATGTAGGAGATGCAGGAGACATTGGTTCGATCCCTGGGTCAGGAAGATCCCCTGGAGGAGGAAATGGCAATCCACCCCAGCATTCCTGCCTGGAGAATTCCATGGACAGAGGAGCATGGCGGGCTACAGTCTATGAGGGTCACAAACAGTTGGACATGACTGAGCATGCATACCTCTAAGTATTCACACAGGTATGAAGAAGCCCACTGTGGCATTCCAAAGGAACGTCCATGTGGCCCCCCACCTTCATCCTTAGCTGGATGCCAAGTCCTAACTGTGGGCTGTTACACCTCCAGAGGTTCTGGACATGTCCCTGGCCTAGTTCCTCAGCTGTTGTGGAGAAATCATGAGATTTTTCCAGAGGTTTATTGCTCAGCAGTGCCTTTAAAGTCCAAAAGAACATACTTCCCACATTACTCTTTGATGAGCAGTTATTTAAGAATGTAATTTTGTTAATCCAACTTTTTATAACAGGGTCAAAGTTAAAAACGAACTAGTTTCTAACGCTTTTCCAGTTCAGCTGGAATAACTGTGCCCATTCAGCTTTCTGGACCCTGCTGGTCAGGGATGACTGAGCTGTCTCTGGCTTAGCTCATTGCCCTAGCAAGACAGATAAGAAATAAAAGTATTCATCAGTGCAAAATATGATACTTTCACAGCCCACAAAAATACATTAAGAAATTGTCCAATGAAGGGCAACATTTCACAAACACACACACATGGTCCTTGCATTTATTTGTACTTTTCTTCTATAATTGGGAAAACTAGCACAGGCGTGGCTCACCATTGCAGGCACTCTACCAAGCTAATTGGCTGACATGATTACTAACTGGGGATATGAGCAGTGATTATATTTTCCCGAAATGTGAACCTGAAAAAGGCTTCTCTTCTAGTCACAATATTTTAATCAGGATGTTTGTAAGCATATCTTATAGTCTCATGCTCTTACAAACCTGAAGTTGACCCATACAGTTCGTTCACATTGTTACTGAATTATTTTCCGCCAGTATAAACTTACCCCTCACATGACTTTCCCAAGAGGAAAAGAAGTGCTTTCTCCTCTATACAGTGAAGCCTGATCAGTGTCACAGAAGCAATTCTCTCTTGCGAGGAGGTACCCACACACATGACTTGGTTGGGCTGTAAGCAATCTGGCTTATGCAGTGACACTTGCTTTTTAAGATGTGCTTTATTTCTTTTTATACTCAGGAGACTCTGACAATTAAAAGGTCATGGCTGAAATACAGAGGGGGGTAGGAGGAACAACTAAGGCAAGGATATTTATTAAACAGAAACACCCAGATAATACGGTGATTAATTACTCAGCTTTTCCCATCTGAGGTTGATTTCTTCATGATATGGGCCAAGAGCAGGAATGGCAAGTTCATGTCACTATGCCTGCCTCTCTTCCACACACGCACCACCTACAACCCACCCTCCCCCCAAAAAAACTCATTTGGCAGACATCACAATTTCCTCTTCCATTGGACTAAGCCTTGGAGTTTGGTGTTCGTATCTTCTGACTACAAGGAGTAGGGAACTTTAAGAAAAAGAGAATTTATTTTAAGGATACACATAGTTTGAAGTCAGAGAGTTGTTCAGGATCCAAGGCAAGTCAGAGACTGGATTCTTGCCCTATGGCCCACCTGTTCAACCTCTCATAACATATCTGTGCTCTCATTTCTTGATTGACCAATCTTCTTTATATTCCACAGTCTAAATGCTTCAGAGAGTCACTTTAACATGCTTCCTTAATTACCATTGTATCTATTACTAAGCATAGCTTTGGTTCCAGGTTTTGTTATGGGTCATGGATAGGCAGCTCTTGGTTAGACAGCCCATGGACACTGGTACTTTTTGTCTTTATCTTAGTGGTAGTTATCCAAGTGTGTTCAGTTCATGAAAACCCAAAATTCAACACATGCTTGTTATGTGCAACTTTCTTTGTTATAATAAGTTTATTTTTTTTAATTATGCCAAACTGACCTCATTCTCTTTTTTGAAGCATATCAGGAGAATGTCATAGGCATATATGTTGATTTTAAAGATATCTTTTAAAATTTTCTAAGACCATTATGTGCCATTCAGAGAGAGATGGGCTATATAGTAGAAGAGTTATGTGAATTCTTAACAACTTACCCAAAAGTTGACAATTAAGATCACCCTGAAGATAGGTTTCTGTCATGATATATGTGGGTTCTGCAGTACAGAGAGGAAATGTAGGTTGAGTATGTGGGATCAAGGGCTGGGCTCTTCTTAAAAGCTGTTTGACCTTAAGGAATTTTTCCTTCTATGCTTCAGTCAGTCTTTCTAGCTATGAAATAGAGGTGATAGAGTCTACATCTTAAGATGGTCAGGAGTACTGAGTGAACATAAAGTGTTCAGAACCCTACTAACATGTAGGTAGAGAGGCAGAGTACTTTATCATTAAGT
This sequence comes from Muntiacus reevesi, assembly GCF_963930625.1. Taxonomy (NCBI): domain Eukaryota; kingdom Metazoa; phylum Chordata; class Mammalia; order Artiodactyla; family Cervidae; genus Muntiacus; species Muntiacus reevesi. Next base: position 56,424,827 of record NC_089265.1, on the reverse strand, counting down.
CACCAAGTTAAAGAGCAAGACAAGTCCCTGTTAGAATAAATGTGCCCGAAGTGGCCAGATGTCAGGATGCTGTAGAGAGATCTCTTCTGGTGATGAGAAGGCTGAATTAGATGATCTCTCAAGGTCTACGGTTCTTTGACAATCTAATTGTGCCCTGAATACTAAATTCTGTTTATGGAGTAATTCTATAGAGTTACTCACTAAGAGGAGCCCGGGTCACCCATAACAAAATGGGTGTGCTTTGGAAACATCTGAGAACCCGGAGAACCAGTAGCTCGTCTGTCTAACGTTAGGTGAAAACATGAGAAAGTTCAATAGCCACAAGCTTGGGAGAAACACCTGCCTGTAAGACTGAAGAATCAAGAAAGAAACAGGTTTGTCTGCTTCATTTCTTCTTTAAAATGACCACCTGGCTTTAGCCACCATCGGGAATGTACTTTAGGCTCAAAAGGAACAAACACACACCTTCGGTGATTTGCCAAGAATATCAAGGTAACTGCCTTGCTTTGTTTGCAAGAAATGTTTGCTAAATTTTTTTTAACTCTGATTTTATTACACTACAAAGCCATCAGTACTTTTTTGCAGTTTGTAGAGCCCTCAGATTAAAGCCAAAGGAAATCAAGCCAAACAAAATATAAAGACTTGAGGAGTGGCCAAGAGGATGGAGCAGGAAGACCTGGTGTTCACCTCCTCCCAGAGGCACACCAAAACTGCAATTATTTACAGACAAAGTATCCATAAGAGCACCCTGAGGACTAACAAAAAAGGTCTTCTAAAAGCTGAAGCTGAAACTCCAGTACTTTGACCACCTCATGTGAAGAGTTGACTCATTGGAAAAGACCCTGATGCCGGGAGTGACTGGGGGCAGGAGGAGAAGGGGACAACAGAGGATGAGATGGCTGGATGTCATCACCGACTCAATGGGCATGAGTTTGAGTAAACTCCAAGAGTTGGTGATGGACAGGGAGGCCTGGCGTGCTGTGATTCATGGGGTCGCAGAGAGTTGGACACCACCGAACTGAACTGAACTGAACTGAAAAGCTAAAGTTACAAAGAAGGAACCAGAGTGAGAAGGGGAGGAGGGGCAGAGATGCGGTTAGTCAAGACTCATGTCCCCTAGGTGAGCGATGCACAACTGGAAGAATAATTACAGTTGTGGAGGTTCTTCCCCCAAATCAGGGGTCCAAGCCCTGCATTGGGCTTCCCATCCCAGGGATCCTGTACTGGGGAGCCCAGCCCCCAGAACATTTAACTTGGAAGGCCAGTGGGACTGTCTTTAGGGAGACCCAGAGGGTTATGGGAAATAGAGACTCCACTCTTAAGGGGCACACACCAAATCTCACACGCTCCACGATGCGTGGCAGAAGCAGTCACTGGCAAGGAGCCTGGGTCAAACCCACTTGCTGATCTTGGAGAGCCCCTTGTAGAGGCAGGAGGCAACCGAAACTCACCCTGGGGACATAGATGCAGCCATTTCGGGGAGGTCAACCCACCGGGAGGGCCCTGGCACGGGTAGGCACCGCTTTAGAGTCTCCCCTGTAGGTATTAGTGCTGGAAACTACTTGCCCACCAGCCAGTCAGCACCGGTCCAGGGTGCCCCAGGCCAGGTGCCCCAGATGGGTAGGGTCTTGACCTCACCCCCTAGCAGAAAGCACTCCTTGAGGCTCCAGCCTTGCGCCGGGAAACACCCTCACCTACCCGATGGCCCAGGGCTCAGCCCCACCCACCTAGCGGGTCTACCTCAGCGACAGAACCTTCAGCCCCCCAGCCGGAGATCCCAGGACCCAGCTCCACCCGTGGGCTGACACTAGTCTTGGAAAGAGGCCTCACCCACCTCTGGTAGACACCAGCTCCGTGAACACCAAGACCCCGCAGCCAGCTGTGTCAGGACCTGGTGCGCTAACCAGCAGACTAACACCAGCTCCAGGAGCACCGGGACCTGGCCTCGTCCACTAGTGGATGGGCGCCAGCCCTGGGACCCCCTGGGCCCAAGCCCCTCACACCAGTGGGCTGACCAGCCCTGGGGTCACACAGACCCACTCCCGCCACGTCAAGACCAGGCCCATCTGTTAGCAGGCCAGCGCCACTTCAGGATGGATTAAAGACTTAAACGAAAGACCTGAAACCATAAACTCTAGAAAGAAAATAGGCACTACACTCTTTGACACTGGCTTTAGCAATTTATTTTTTTTTTTTGATGTATCTCCTCAGGCAAGGGCAACAAAAGCCAAAATAAACAACTGCGACTACATCAAACTATAGTTTCGCACAGTGAAGGAAACGATCAACAAAATTAAAAGGCCGCCTACTGAAAGGGAGAACATATTTTCAAGTGATACATGCAATAAGCAATTAATGCCCCAAATGCATAATGAACTCATACAGCTCAACATCAAAAGACAATTTTTAAATGGCAAGAGATCCTAAACGGGCATTTTTCCAAAGAAGACATGCAGATGGCCAACAGGCATGTGAAGAGATGCTGAACATCACCAATCACCAAGGAAATTCAAATCAAAACCACAATGAAATATCACCTCACATCTGTCAAAACGGTTAGCATGTGTTGTCAAAAAGATAACGAATAACAGCTGTTGGTGAGGACTTGGAGAAAAAAGAAAATTTGCGCATTGGTGGTGAGAATATAAACTGGCATAGCCACTATAGAAAATGGTAAGGAGGTTTCTCAAAAATTAAAAATAGAACTACCATACCATCCAGAAATTCCACTTCTGGGTATTTATTTGCAGAAAATGAAAACACTAATTATTAGAAAAGATAATGCTGCCCTATAGCAGAGACCCAGAAATCCAGAATGGTAATCTTTATCCATAGAAAAGCCAAGAGAAAATGCTTCCTACAGCTTCTTGCTGCAACTTCATCCTAAGAGAACATAGGAGAAAATCCTAAAAAGGGATAATCTAGGGTTAAATAAATCTAGGGATAAATCTATGAACACAGAACTATTCAACTATGTATGAAACTATAAAATTCTCAATATTGGTCAAAAAACAACAAAATCTATGAGTGGCTTAATAAGTGTACAAATTCTCAAAATTGTATTTCCTATTACTACAAGTATTTATATTTCTAGTTACATTTTCCCCAGCTATCATCTTAAGCATTAAGTATTTTAGAAACATATTGTACTTACAATATAAATACAAAAAGTGCACATATCTTAAGCATACAATATGAAATTTTACAAACTAAACACATCCATGTAATAAGCCACCAGATAAAAACTGAACATTAATACTGTTTTGATATTAATTTTTATTCAAGAAAAGAAAACTGATGTTCTGTTCTGGATAGGCTCTTCTCCAGCACAATTCGAAAGCATCAATTCTTCAGAGCTCAGCCTTCTTTATGGTCCAACTCTCACATCCATACATGACTACTGGAAAAAACATAGCTTTGACTATGCAGACCTTTCTTGTGATATCTCTCCTTTTTAATATGCTGTCTAGGTTTGTCATAGCTTTCTTTCCAAGGAACAAACATCCTTTACTTTCAAGGCTACAGTCACCATCCACAGTGATTTTGGAGCCCAAGAAAGTAAAGTATGTCACTGTTTCCATTCCCCCCCCCCCCCCCCATCTATTTGCCATGAAGTGATGGGACTGGATGCAATGATCTTAGTTTTTGAATGTTGAGTTTTAAGCATCAAGAGGATCGTCAGTTCCTCTTCTGCTTTCTGCCATTAGGGTGGTACTACTTGTGTATTATCTCCTACTATCTGCATATCTGAGGTTATTGATATTCCTCCCAACAATCTTAATCCAGCTTGTGCTTCCTCCAGCCCAGCATTTCTCATGATGTACTCTGCATATGTTAAATAAACAGGGTGACACTACACAGCCCCGATGTACTCCTTTGCCAACTTTGAACCAGTCTGTTTTTCCATGTCTGGTTCTAACTTGCTTCTTGATCTGCATACAGGTTTCTCAGGAGACAGATAAGATGGTGTGGTATTCCCATCTCTTGAAGGATTTTCCACAGTTTGTTGTGATCCACACAGTCAAGGGCTTTAGTGTAGTTAATGAAGCAGAAGTAGATGTTTTTCTGGAATTCCTTTGTTTCTTCTATGATCCAACAAATGTTGGCAATTTGATCTCTGGTTTCTCTGCCTTTTCTAAATCCAGCTTGTACAACTGGTAGTTCTCAGTTTGTGTACTGTCAAAGCCTAGCTTGAAGGATTTAAGCATTACCTTGCTAGCATGTGAAATAAGTGCAGTTGTGCAGTGGATTGAACATTCTTTGGCATTGCCCTTATTTGGGACTGGAATAAAAACTGACCTTTTTCAATCCTGTGCCCACTGCTGAGTTTTCCAAATTTGCTGGCATATTGACTGCAGCACTTTAATAACATCATCTTTTAGGATCTGAAATAGCTCAGCTGGAATTCCATCCCCTCCACTAGCTTTGTTCGTATTAATGCCTCCTAAGGCCCACTTGATTTCACACTCCAGGATGTCTGGCTCTAGGTGAGTGATCATACTATCATGGTTATCCCGGTCATTAAGACCTCTTCGTGAAGCTCTTCTGTGTATTTTTGCCACCTCTTCTTAATCTCTTCTGCTTCTGTTAGGTCTTTGCCTCCTGTAGGTTGTTGTTGTTTAGTCGATAAGTTCTGTTCAACTCTTTTGCAACCCCCATGGATTGTAGCCTGTCAGGCTCCTCTGTCCATGGAATTTCCCAGGCAAGAATAATGGAGAGGGTTGCCTTTTCCTTCTCCAGGGGATCTTCCCAACTCAGGTATCGAACCCATGTCTCGTGCATTGGCAGGCAGATTCTTTACCACTGAGCCTCATCAGGGAACTCTGAAGGTAGCCTCTAGAAATTGGAAAAGGCAAAGATACAGATTCTCCCCTGCAGCCTAAGGAAGACAAACCTACTGATACCCCTTTTTTTTAAATTGAGATATATTTGACATATAACTTTACACTAGGTTCAGGTGTAAAACACAAGGATCTTGTGAAATGATCACCATGATAAATCTAGTTAACATTGATCACTACACATAGTTATAATTTTTTTTCTTGTGATGATATCTATACTGTTTCTTTTATTTTAGCCCTTCAAAAACCCATTTCAGACTTCTAACCTCCAGATTGGAAGATAATCTAATTGTATTTTTAAGCTACTAAGTTTTGTGTAATTTGTTACAACAGCAGTAGGAAACTAATACACCATGAATCTGTGTGTTCAGATCCATACAGCTTTTGTATATATCGCTTTATTTATCTGCGGCTGTGCTAGGTCTTCGTCGCCATGCAGGCTTTTCTCCAGTTGCAGTGAGTGGGGGCTACTCTCTAGTCACCGTGTTTGGGCTTCTCACTGTGGCGGTTTCTCTTCTGGAGCATGGGATCTAGGTGCACACGAGTTTCAGTATTTGCAACTCCTGGGCTCTAGAGCACAAGCTCAGTAGTTGCGGTGCATGGGCTTAGCTGCTCCTTGGCATGTGAGATCTTCCTGGACCGGGGATTGAACTTATGTATCCTGCATTGGCAGGCAGATTCTTTACCACTGAGCCACCAGGGAAGCCCTAGATTCATATATCTTATTGCCTTTATAATAGCTTCATGTGGCTGTCTCACAGGCATCTCAAATCTAACACATCACAAATTACGCCTTTACTTTTAAATCCCTAAACCTGACCACTCCCCCAGCTTTTCATCTTGGTAAATGGCACTAATCACCCAATTACTAATACCAGACATCTGGAAGTCAACCTTCCTTTTCTGTCATCCTTGCGTGTGTACTAAGTCACTTCAGTCGTGTCCAACTCTTTGTGACCCTATGGACTGTAGCCTGCCAGGCTCCTCTGTCCATGGAATTCTTCAGGCAAGAATACTGGAGTGGGTTGCCGTGCCCTCTTTCAGGGGATCTTCCTGACCCAAGGATCGAACCATGTCTCTTATGTCTCCTACGTTAGCAGGTGGGTTCTTTACCACTGAGCCACCTGGGAAGTCCCATTCTTTCACATCTAATTCATAATTAAGCTTCATCAATTCTACTTCCAAGCTAAATATCATATCAACCACTTCAATCGAGTTTCACTGCCACCATTTTTTTTTACCATCAATTTTCTTTTCTTTAATATGGAATGTGTGCATACACTACAAAATACAAAAGATATTATAAAAATAAACTCAGTGAAAAGTCTATATCTTCCCAGCTCTGCCAAATGCAATTAGTGGTGTGGGTTTTGTCTGTATATGTGTGTTTGTATCCTTTCAGAGATTTTTTTTTCACTACCACCATTCGCAACTTTCAACCAGTCCATTCTCCACAGAATAGCAAAAGTGATATTTAAAAAAAGAAATCTGCTGGTAGTTCCTTGCAGGAAATCCCCTAATACTTGTCCTTTTGTGGCTGATGTGACCTCTTGGTGACAACAAGCTAGCTGCAGGGGAACTAACGGTTCACAAATATTCTGTAAATTAGAGCATCATTAACTGAAATAAATTAAGTGCAAAAGTTTATTGGGCTTGAAATTCACTTTAGCAAGAACTGACAATGAATCATTAGGCTGTTTAAATAGTTTCACTTGCGGTAAATTATTTACTAGCTGTAAAAATATTTTAACATATTGCATCACCAACTCAGAGCTTGTCAGTGGTGACTAAGGAATTCGCAACAATCGTTACAAAGCGTCCGTCAGGAGCTGTGAGCCCTTTCCCGCCACTCTCTCTGCCAGCTCTGCGTTCCTCTCCGTGTCTCTGGGGCAGGACCGCCTGGGGGTTCCGCGCATCCTAAGGATCAGCAGGTCTCCGCCGTGAGTCGGTCTTCAGCATCCACAGACCTTCTGGCAGACGCGGTTCTGGAGCGGCAGGTCTTCACTCGGGAGGGGGCTCTGGGTGGACCGCCACACGGCCGTATTGTGGTCCTGCCTCTGAGATGACTGCGTGAGAAGGCTGCGACATCGCCTCTAGGGCGCAAGGCAAAACGGCTACCCGCGAGGCGCTCAGGTTCTGACCTTTCCCTTGACAGGCTGAGAAGCGGCCCAGGGGCGGGAACCGGCGGAGAAGCCGAGCTGGTCGCCCGGGGGCTGCGCCACGTCCACGGAAGGCGCCGCCCCGGCCCGGCCCCCTCGCCCAGCCAATCGCAGGGCGCCTCCCCGCTGACGTGGGGCGCGCTCGGGTGGGCGCGCGGGCGCGCGGGGCGCCCAGGAGCGGGGCGGGGCGCGTCATCGCTCGCGGTGCGGCGCGGCGGAAGCCGAGGGGGCGGCCTCGCGCCGGCCTGCGTTCCGTCTCGACCCTCAGCTCTCACCCGCGAGGTGTGGCGGCGGCGAGGCCGCGGAAGCAGCGGACCCGCTACTGGTGAGACCTGCGTGCCCGCCGGGGACTCGGGGGAGGGGGACGCGGGCTCGGGGCACGCCACCTGTCGGCCCCCAGGGCCTTCTCCTTCGGCCTCCACCCGGAGGCCGCAGATCCCCGGCCGCGGCTCCGCGCCTCACCACGCCGCAGGTCCGCGCCCGGCCCGGGCCTCGCGGTCCCCGGTGGGCCTGCACGCCGGAGCCCGGGTGTGGGCTCAGCTGTTGGCTGGTGCAGCAGACAGTTTTGAGTGCGGACCCCAGGTGAGTAACCCCGGAGTGGGGCTCGGGGTCTCAGGAAGGCCGGCTGCACTCTGTTCCTCCGGCTGTCCTGAAAGACGGCGAGCAGCCGCTCGCGGAGATGTGCGAAGGCCGGGAGCTCCGTGCAGATGGGTGGCCCGGGAGGTAAAGTGTCGGACCAACGATGGTGAAGGTCTGCTCCTAACCCCGACTGTACTCTGAGTCTGGGCTTCCCTGGAAGCTTGATATGCGTTTATTTCACTCCCCCGCCCCAGCACACTTGTCAAATGGTTACAGCACGGAAGTTTTTTTTTTTTTTTTTTTTTTTTTTTTAATCATGATGGAGAAGAGGCGTAGGGTACAGCTTGGCATTTAGAGATAACTGTTCCAGTCGACTATGCAAGCCCTGGAAGGAGTCACACCCGAGTATAGCTCGGGATAGTGTTCTCAATTTCAGACCACTTTAGATAGGCCTCCCCTGATTCTTGTGAGCCTCATCCGGTCTGCACTGAGGGAAGAAGGGATTCATCATGTGTGCCCTTCACTCCTGCGGTGCCTGGAAGGAAGGTTCTCACTCATGAGTGCTTATGAAGTGAACAGACCCAGGCCAACACTGGATATGGGCCCTATCTTGCATGCTGGTTTGGTGTTTGTTTTCGCAGTTCCTAGCTATGATTTGGGGCAAACCACTGAGGTATGCCCATTTGTAAAACAGGGCTAGTAAGATAGGGCTGTGAGGATGAAGTGAGTCAATCCTTGTAAAGCCCTTAACATGTGCTTGCCAGTTGTTTACTTTGATGGTTTCCTCGGCTTAGAAGGGCTTCCGCCTGTGGCTCAGCTGGTAGAGAATCTGCCAGCAATGTGGGAGATCTGGGTTCGATCTCTGGGTTGGGAAGATCCCATGGAGAAGGGAAAGGCTACCCACTCCAGGATTCTGGCCTGGGGAATTCCATGGACTGTGGTCCATGGGGTCGCAAGGTTACTCGACTGAGCAACTTTCACTTCACTTCTGGTCAGAAACTGCTTGAGCCAAGTGTCTTTTTCAATAGTTGAATGGGACCACTGTATTTATTTTTCTGGAAAGGGTCACTCACCTTTTCATCAGTATTTGTAATAGTCTTGAGAGAATGTGGGTTTCTCAGATTGCTAGTGAGTTCGAGGTGAAGGCTTATTTTCATACCAGTATCTATGTTTTAGTGGCTCTGGTTACTCTCATGGAATTGAGTGAAATGAATGTAAATATCCAGTCCATCTGCTTTCTGAGCGTTAGGCTTTAAGGACTGTGGACAGTGCATCTTCGTTCTTCATTTAAAAGATTTCTCGTTTTCCATACAATATTTCATATATGCTGAAAAGGACAGAAGACAACATGACACCCTCTACCAGTCCTCAAGATTTAACACATATTAATATGTTACCATGTTTGTTTCAGATCTCTACTTAAACGATTTTTTAAAAAATGTTTACATAGACAACAGAAGCCGTCTAAGCCTTCTTTTCCTTTCCCTTCCCTCCTTCTTCAGAGGTAACTACTTTCTTGAGTTGCTGTAAAATTTTATATAGATCAGTAAACAACATACAGTAATGTTTTACATATTTTTAGATGTTGCCCTACTGTATCTTTTTAGAATATGCTGTTTTCATCTAACATTATGTTTTAGATGTTCGTTAATGTTGACACATTTCAACATAGTCCATTTGTTTTCATTACTCTCTGAGAGTCCACTGTGTAAATAAAAAAGTTTTATCTTGTTTTACATTGCACTTTATGCAACTTAAAAACTCCTGGTACAGTTTAAGTCCATTATGTCACATTTATTCATTTCATACTGGTCATGGAGACTCTGATCACAGTTCTTAGTGTAAAAATGGACCCTTGGGCATGAGATTTTATCCAGAACAAATAATAATTATACTGAGCAGTGAAAGAAAATTTGTTACTTTTGTTCCTAGTGCTTCTGTTGGGAAGGTGATCTATTAACATGGCTTGGTGGCAGGTACTAGGTTCTAAGTTCCTCAAAACTGGAGGTGAGATCTTCCTCAGCTCCACATCTCTGCTTTGCGTTGCTCTGCACAGAGTCACTTCTCAATAAATGTCTGTGGCACTTTTACTTTCAGGCTCTCATAACCCTACATATAATTGAAAAAGTTGATGGCCAGCAATTTTCAAAATTGCACCGTAAAAAATATAATTGTATTTATTTATTTTGGCTGTGCTGGATCTTCACTGCTGTGCAGTCTTCCCTCTAGGTGCGGAGAGTGGGGGCTGCTGTCCACTTGCGGTGAGCAGGCTTCGCATTGTGGGGCTTCTCTCGTGGAACGCTGGCTCTGTGGGGCGGGGGCTTCAGTGTTGGTGGCATGCGGGCTCCGTAGCTGTGGTTCCCAGGCTCTAGAGCACAGGTGCCATAGCTGTGTGCCCAGGCTGAGTTGCTCTGCAGCCTGTGGGATCTTCCCAGACCAGGATCAAAGCCTCATCTCCTGCACGGGCAGGCAGATCCTTTACCACTGAGCCACCAGGGAAGCCCGGAATTGCACTTTAGATTTGATATCTCTAATGCCCTTAAGGGCTTCCCTGGTGGCTCAGTGGTTAGAGAATCCGCCTGCCGATACAGAAGACGAGACTTTGATCTCTGGGTCGGGAAGATCCCCTGGAGAAGGAAATGGCAACCCACTCCAGTGTTCTTGCGTGGGAAATCCCGTGGACAGAGGAGCCTGGCGGCTACAGTCCACAGGGTCACAAAAGAGCTGGACGTGACTTAGTGACTGAAAAACTACAACGTCTTTAAATTTTCCCATTTTACCACTTGATTCAGAAACATAATTAAGAACAATTAAAAAGCAAGGTATGTGACAACAGTTTGTAGACTATATTACTAATTGCATAATACACTCTCTCTATATTTATAAAATATATTTGTATTTATGTATGTGAAGAAGTATATGTGTATTTTTTGTATATATATAGTTTATCTGTAGAAGGATGGATAAGTAACTAGTAACTCACTAGTAACTCTAAGCATCCAGGCAGAACTACATGTCTGAGAACACAGATGAAAAGACTTTTAGAGCCTCTGTGCCTTTTCAGTTTTAAACTATGTGAATGTACTATCTAATCAAAAGTTAGTTAAATTAAAATTATTTTTTAAAAAGAATTCTCCCCTTAAAAAAGGATTTTTACCATTATTAAACTTTTTTTTTTTTTTTAAGATTTAGCTTTTTTCTTTAAAAAAACTTTTGGTCTTAGTAACATTATTGTATTTTTCATAGTTTGTATATATGGCTACTTACTTTCACTTTTCATAGAATAACCTTTGAATTACCTGATAAGCACTAAGTGTTTTACAATTGCCGGATAGAAAGTTTACTATTCTAAAATAAATACAAGTTTACCAACCATTTGGTCGGTAAAAAAAATCCATTTGCTTTGCCTCACCTAACAAATTAAATATCATCAGCAATTTATTCAGCTCAAATTTAATGGGTGGAAGAAGATTGACCTACAAGAACACTCAGGCCAGCTGGTTTTGGAAAAATATCTTTGTCTCTTTGGCTAGGTAGTGCTTGTGGGAAAAAAAACGTGAAAGTGTTAGTCGCTCAGCTGTGTCTGACTCTCTGTGACCCCATGGACTGTAGCCCACCAGGCTCCTCTGTCCATGGGATTCTTCAGGCAAGAAAACGAGTGGGTAGCCATTCCATTCTCCAGGGGATCTTCCCTGCTCAGGGATTGGAGTCTGGTCTCCTGCATTTTAGGCAGATTCTTTACCGTCTGAGCCATAGCTAGTGGTTAGACCTTACATATACAACTCTCTTGACAGAGTGTCCATTTCATTATCTTATAAATGCTTTCCATTGGGTGGAATTAGTTCTTACTGGAGATTATAAATTCTGAGTGAGCCTAATGATGGGCAGTTTGTGTGATTACAGGAGTTCCAGCATAAGAGAGTTGAGACATCAACAGCAGAAGGTTACTGGCAGTATTTCCACTGAGTTTGGGTCTACCTTGATTGTAAAGGCAGATCGCCTTTTATTGGCACCCTTACTCAAGGTTCTCTGGATTCCTGATCACAAATTCTAACTGTTGATACACTTCCTGAGACCTAAGCGTTGAGATTAGTCCATGAAGTTAAACTTTACATTGATATAAGGAAGTTTTAAAAACTCCATGAAACATAACTCTTATAACCTTTTCCCTGGTTTTTACTTTTTGAACTGAGTACAGGATGGTGGGGGATGGGGGGACAGAGGAGTTGAGCAGTAGTAGGTGGCTCAGTGGCAGAGAGTCCACCTGCCAAGCAGGAGTCGCGGGTTCGATCCCTGGGTTGAGGTGATTGCCTGAAGAAGGAAATGGCAACCCACTCCAGTATTCTTGCAGGGGAAGTCCCATGGACAGAGGAGCCTGCAGGGCTACAGTCCATGTGGTCACAAAGAGTCGGACATGACTTAGCAGCTAAACAACAACAATACATGTGTATGGTAGGGCCACAGTGCTCAAAGGGAGGCAGCAATGAAAAGGGGTGGAGTAGGGAGGAATTGAGGTTTATGTGAAGGCTTTCCAAAGAGGTGACACTCAGATTGAATTTTAAAGGTTGCGGAAGAATCCAGGCAAGAGGGAAAGGAAGTTTTAGGCAGAGGAATGGGCATCCAAAATGGCACAGAAATATGAAGACCCACTGGTTGAACTTCAGGCACTTCAGCATGGCTTTGACTCAGAGTAAGGGAAATTATAATGGTTGGGAGAGTGGACTAGGTCCAGATCTGCAATTTGGAATTTATCCATAGGTGGTATATGTTTAGCAATGTAGTCGGGTTTACAAACTTGGAGAGATCACCCTGAAAGTTTGTGGGAGGCAAGGCAAGACCAGAGGCAGGTAATCCACTTTGAGGGGCTTCCCAGATGGCCCTCATGGTAAAGAACGCGCCTGCCAATGCTGGAGACATGAGAGATGCGGGTTTGATTCCCTGGGTCTGGAAGATGCCCTGGAGGAGGACATGGCAACCCACTCCAGTATTCTTGTCTGGAGAATCCCATGGACAGAGGAGCCTGGCAGGCTTCCAGTCCATGGGGTCACAAAAGAGTCGGACACAACTTAGACTAAACAACAATCCACTTTGCCAGCTCTTAGAATAGTTCTGACCTGAGGTCAGATATTAGACTAGGAGGTGTCCTGGTGGGTGGGGATGGAGAGGAGACAGATTTGAAAGATATTCGGAAGGTAGAATTGACAGGGCTGAGGAAGGACAGGGTGAGGCGCAGAGAAGACAAGGATGTCAAGGCATTTGGATGAATGGGGGTTCATAACGGAGTTAGAGAATCAGGAAGGAGGAACAGGTTTGGAGAAGAAAATGAGTTCCGTTTGGGACAGTGACTTTGAGGTGCCTATGGGGCAGGAGATAGCTGGGAGGCGTTTGGAGCCGTCAAGTCTGTAGGCACTGGCTCGGGATGCGATTGAGGCCGTGGAGGTCAGGGTTCTTGTTTCAGCTTACGCATCTTTTCCTCAGCACGAATCAGTGCTTTGTGCGTAGTGTGAGAGTGAGTCACTCATTTGTTCCAAGATGTGATCTTGAATCTTGGGGAAGTCGTTTCCTCCCCTGGCTTGTCTTTCTCTCTCTGTAGGTGGGGAAGTTGAACTAGATCATTGGCTCTCAACCAAACTTTTGCTTTAGTCTTGTATGTTGGGATTAATTGTGAGGAATGGCAAGTCATTTTTAATTCATAATAAAGAGCTGATGTTTGCTTGACTTTTAAATGAGAGTTGATTTGTTACTCTTTAAATAACAAACAATATTTTACTAAAACATAAGATTTACCAAAATTTCCAGACAAACCATACAAAATGGTCACAAGCTTTTTTCTTAAAGGGAGAATGCTACACTTGACAGCTAACACAGTGTCATTGGTGAGTTTGCTTAATGTTCCCATTTTGGTTCAATCACACTTGTCCAGCTATGGCGTCTAAATAAAGTTAGACTTGATTAGAGACCATATTCTAAAGAACTGATTACTTGCTTTTAACCAATGCAATTAGATCACCATAAAAGGGGGGAAAGGAGCCCATAAAATTAAAATAAAACTACCTTTCCCTCACCAAAAAAAGAGAGAGAGAGAAACAGTCACAGCCCTGCAACTAATCCTGACAACCGCCTTCATTCACAGAGGTGGTGGTTCACTCCCCAAGTAGTGTTTGACTCTTCCGACCCCGTGGACTGTAGTTCCCCAGGCTCCGCTGTCCACGGGACTTCCAGGCAGGAACGCTGGAGTGGGTGGCCATTTCCTTCTCCAGGTGCTTTATACTTAAACCATGATGAGGAAAATGAATGAAAGCAGAAAGAGGCTATTGCTGTTACACATTTCACCGCAATCCAAACGATACTTCTAGCCTCTGCTCATGGTGACTTACAACAGTGAATGAGGACAAGACGTAGATCTGCTCACGTGCATTTAATCAGCAAAGGACTGACGGCGTCTGGGCTTCTATTCTGTAATGTTTCTAAGACCGTGTCCATTAAATGCAAACACAAAAGGAAGAAGTCTTGGCAGAACAGGGGAAGCGATGCATACTTGATGATTGATGGATTTAAGTATTATCTGTGGCATATAGCCTCGCCCATGTGTCAGCTGTTTCTATGGCTTGGGCTTCGCTGGCCTTCCACTGCTCGGCTACATCATTTGTTAGTGGATCATCTGGACTGGGAGCACTTCACAGTCTGGATGGATAGCAGAACTATCCACGTCTGCAGTGCCGGGGACTCCTTGTCTTTCAAAATATCTAAACATTCTTCCCAACTTGTCTACATTAGGATGATAAATTCTGGTCATGAAACATACTTTGGGGGCTGCCATTGGGTATTCTTCTGAAGGGATGGTTCAGGTTTAAAAGTCCCTCCCTTTATCCCTATACTGAATGCTGGTTAAAGATTTAAGACTGCAGAATTTTATGTTAATATCTTGGATCTATCATTCTGATCATAAATAAATTTCTTGTCTCTGTAATGTCTTCTTATTGAAGTATAGTTGAACAATAGTTAATTACTGTTGTGCAGCAAAGTGACTCAGTAATACATACATACGTTCTTTTTGTATTCTCTTCCATTACGGTTTATCACAGGATATTAATTTTTTATTTTTGCAACTTTAGGAACTCTACTTTCAGAACCTCTCAAAAAGAAAACAAGTCATGGAGAAGAAAGAGAATAACCGAAAGCTTCGGGTTTGTGTTGCCACTTGCAACCGTGCTGATTATTCTAAACTTGCCCCCATCATGTTTGGCATTAAAATGGAACCTGAGTTCTTTGAACTTGACGTGGTGGTACTTGGCTCTCACCTGATAGATGACTATGGGTAAGATGAAAGCATTTTCTTATGATATTCTTCATCGTAGCATGGTGTACCACAGAGAACCTGGGTCCTGGGCCCCGCGAGCCCAGCTTCAAAGGCCAGCTCTACCACTTAGTTTTTAAGTGGCCTCGGAGGTGTTGCCTAGCACTTCTGAGCTTCAGGTTCCTCAGTCATAAAACGGAGTGGAAACTTGTATTGCAGGTTGCTGTGAAGAACGGAGATAGTGACATAAAGTGTCTATACAGGGATGCTGCCTATTAGATGCTTGGCAAATTATAGCCATTATTATTATACTACTGTTATTTGCTACTACATTCAGAAATGCCATTTATAAATGTATATTGTGTGAATATAATGTGATTCTATACAATTTGTTTTGTGAGTTCTAATGCTAATTGTACATGAAAAAATATGTATAAAGTAGTAGATACTGAACAAGATTTTAAAAATCGAATCTATAAGATTTAGAATTACCATTACCATTGATACTTATTTTGATGACATTAGGTTTCTTATTGATCACAGTCTAAATGTGAAGGATGAAACTTGGGAAATCTTTGAGGGAGCAGAATGTATGTACCAAAGATGAACATCCATTGTTTTATGTGTTAATAATAAAGTGGCTTTAGTGCACCCTTGTGGCATGAAAAAAGTAATGCAGCCTCTGAAGAAGGTAAGAAAATACACTTTGAAAGAAGCTTGTGTTAAGGTAAAATTGTCTTTTTCAGACTGTCCTTTAACAATAAGATAATAACGGCAAAAACAAAAACTGCTTCTAAAAACAAATTTGGCAATTTGCGATAAGAAAACACTTTTAAAGACTAGAGCAGAAACTTATGGATAGCTTAAAAGTTCATAGGTTTTTAAAATGTGCAATGAGTTTTGGCTATCTAAGAAAACCCGCTTGAGTGTTCTTACATTATTGAACAGAAACTGGACAAAGTAAAAGAGGAGTTTCCGTTACAACCTGAGGTAGAAATCTAAGTGTGTTCTTTACTTCTTTGAGAGAAGTGTGGCAGAAGACTGGTAGGGGAGAGGCTTTCACAGAGACGGTGGCAGGTCTCTTACCTGCCTGCCATAGTAATTAAGGGGGAAGGTAGTGTCTGTCAGGCGAGGCTGTTAAAATGGAAACTTGACTGGTACTTACTGGAAATATTTGTCTGTAGTGCATTCTTGCACAGGAAATTGGTTGCTTATGGGGAGAAGCATGGGATGACTGGAAAACAAAAGTGAGAAGCAGCCTTTTCACTGTGTAGTCTTTTGTATCCTGAGTTTTAAACCACATGATTGTATTATTTAAGAAGACATTAGGGCTTCCCTGGTGGCTCAGTGGTAAAGAACTCACCTGCCAGTGCAGGAGACGTGGGTTTGATCCCTGGTTAGGGGAGATCCCACGTGCCATGGGGCAGCTAAGCTTTTGGGGCATAACGACTGAGCCTGTGCTTAGAGCCAGAGAACTGCAGCTGCTGAAGCCCAAGGGCCCCAGAGCCCGTGCTCCACGGCAGGGAGGCCGCCAGCGAGCGAAGCCCAGGCACTGCGGCCGGAGGAGAGCCCACGCAGCAACGCAGCCCCAGCCCAGCCAAAAACAATGCATGAATACAATAAATACAGAAAATAAAATACATAAAACAATACATAAATAAAACCCGTAGGGAAAAGGGAGGACGTTCAGTCAACAGAAGCACTTAGCTACCTTTCTACCTCAACTAGTTGGATAATTTTTAAAAACATCATTTTTACACTCTTAAGGATTGGGCAAAAAAATTCAAATGAATAACAGACTCCTCAGGAATTCATTGGTTCATTTATCCAGCACATTTTTTTTCAGATTGGTATTACAGGGTTTTTTGTTTTTTGAAGTATAGTTGATTACAATGTTGTGCTAACGTCTGCTATATAGCAAAGTGACTCAGTTACATGCACATATACATTCTCTTTTGTATTCGTTTCCATTATGGTTTATCCCAGGAAATTGGATATCCTTCCCTGTGCTATATATACAGTAGGATCTTGTCGTTTATCCATTCTAAACATAATAGTTTCCATTTTCTAACCTCACCCTCCCAGTTCATCCCTCTCCCTTCCCTGATTGCCCCGGCAACCACAAGTCTATTCTGGATGTCTGTGAGTCTGGTTTTTGTAGATAGGTTCATTTGTGCCAAATTTCATTTCATTTATTAATTTGGCCACACAGCGTGGGCTTATGGGATCTTAGTTCCCCGACGAGGGATTGAACCCTGACCCTCAGCAGTGACAGCACCAAACCAGTGGGCTGCCCAGAAGTTCCCTGAATTACCTATTTCTTCTTGATTCAGTTTTGGTGGACTGTATGTTTTGTATGTTTCTAGAAAGTTGCCCATTTCTTTTGAGTTGTCAAATTTGTTGGCATATAATTGTTCATAGTATTCTCTTAGGGGTTTTTGTATTTCAAGGTAGCAGTTGAAATTTCTCCTTTTATATTTCTAATTTTTAAAAAATTTGAGTTCCTGTCTTTCTTTTTGGTGAGCCTGGCTAAAGGTTTGTCAGTTTTGTTTGCCCTTTCAAAGAGTCAGCTCTTGGTTTTACTGATTTTTTTTCAATTGTTTTTTTAAATCTCTATTTTATTTCCTCTCTGATATAAATTTATATTTTATTTCCTTCATTCTGCTGACTTTAGGTTTTGTTTGTTCTTTTTCTAATTATTTTAGGTGGTAGGTTAGGTTGTTTATTTGATATTTTTTTTAATTTTTTTGAGGGAGATCTGTATTGCTATGAACTTCCCTCCAAGAACTACTTTTGCTGCATCCCATAGGTTTCTGTATAGTTGTGTTTTCCTTGTCATTTGTCTCAAGGTGTTTTTAAATTCTCTTTTGATTTTCTCACTTACCACCCCCAAGCCTCTTATTTTAGTAGCATGTCATTTAATATCCATGAAATCATTTTTTTTCCTCTTTTTTTTCTTGTAATTGATTTCTAGTTTTGTGCTCTATTTCAAAGGGATTCTGATTATGGTTACTGATTCAGATGGTTAGGTATGAACATTCTGTAGGTAGGACAGTCTCAGAATTAAAGCTGTGTTGCAATCTTAGAAGACATGCCTGCCAGAGGTTTCCAAATTTGGTAAAAAAACAAACAAACAAACAAAAAACCCCCAGAAAAACCCAACATTGATGTACATATACAGAAAGGTCAACAACCCTTAATAGATAAATACAAAGAAAACTACATGTAGACACAGCATAGTCAATTTGCTGAAGACAAGAAAATCTTGAAAGCAACAAGACCAAAAATTGCATTTCTTACAGGGGAACTAATGATAAGAATAATTAACTCACTGACAGTGGAGGCCAGAAGACAATGGAACATCGTTAATGTGCTCAGAAAAGGGGAAAAAACCTCTGCTAACCCAGAATTTTTTTATCCAGTGAAAGTACCTTTTAAAAATAAAGTTGAAGTAAAGATATTTTCAAAGAAAAACTAAGCAAATCATCACCAGCGGGTATGTGCTGCTAAAAATGCTAAGGCAGATTCTTGAAACCGAAGAGAAATGATGCCTGTTGGGAACTTACATCTACAGGAGGAGCAACTACAAGCGGTAAAATACATGCGTATGTAAAAGAAAGAATGCCTTTAAAAATAGATTTTAGTCTTTAGAATAGTGTTAAGTCCTGCAGCAAAATTGAGCAGAAGGTACAGAAGTTACCCATATACCTCTCTTCCTCTATACATGCATAACATCCCCCACTATCGGCATCCCCTACCACACCTCGTTGGTACATATTGTTCAAACGATGCACCTCCACTGACACCCCATTATCACTCAAAGTCATAGTTTAATTGGTTTCAACTTGGTGGTGTAAGTTCTATGGGTTTGGACAAATGTATATTGACATCTATCTACCGTTATAGTATCACAGAGTCATTTCACTATTTAGCTCAGTCAGTCAATCGTGTCCAACTCTTTGTGACCCCATGGACTGCAGCACGCCAGGCCTCCTTGTCCATCACCAGCTCCCAGAGTTTACTCAAACTCACGTCCATTGAGTCGGTGATGCCATCCAACCATCTCATCCTCTGTCATCCCCTTCTCCTCCCACCTTCAATCTTTCCCAGCGTCAGGGTTGTTTCAGATGAGTCAGCTCTTTGCATCAAATGACCAGAGTATTGGAGTTTCAGCTTCAGCATCCGTCCTTCCAGTGAATATTCAGGACTGATTTCCTTTAGGATGGACTGGTTGGATATCCTTGCAGTCCAAGGGACTCTCAAGAGTCTTCTCCAACACCACAGTTCAAAAGCATCAATTCTTCGGCGCTCATTTCACTGTTCACTGTCTTCCAAATCTTCTCCTCTACCCATTCATCCCTTCCTCTCCCCCCAGCCCATTTCCTGGCAGTCACTGATCTTTTTACCATTTCCATAGATTTTTTTGCCTTTTCCAGAATGTCATATTGTTGGAATATCCTATATTATGTAGCCTCTTCTTTCATTTAGTAATATACTTTTGAATTTCCTTTATGTATTTTCTTAGCTTGATAGTTATTTCTTTTCAGTGCTGAATAATGTTGCATTGTGTGGGTGTATGATAGTTTATTTCTGCATCCTCTTACTGAAGGGTATTTTGATTGCTTCCGAGTATTGGCAGTTAGGAATAAAACAGATTTTTGTAGATTTTTGTGTAATGTAAGTTTTCAGCTCCTTTAGGTAGATCAAGGAGCATGATTGTTCCTTGTAAAAAAGTATGTTTAGTTTTGCAAGAAACTGACAGACTATCTTCCAAAATGGCTGTATCATTTTGTATTCCCCCAACAATAAGTGAGAATTCCTGTTGCTCCATATCATTGCCAGAATTTAGTGTTGTCAGTGTTCTGGATTTTGTCCATTCTAATAGGTGTGTAGCAGTATCTCTTTTTAATTTGCATTTCCTTGATGACACGTGATGTGGAGCATCTTTTCGTATGCTTATTTGCCATCTTTATATCATCTTTGGTTTAACCCATTTTTAAATTGGGTTGTTTATTGTTGAGTTTTAAGCTCAGGGGCCAAACAAGAAATCCTAAGGGAAATTAGAAAGTATTTTGACCTAAATAAATATTACAGTGTCTCAAAATTTGTGGTTATAGGTTAATCAGGGCTTGTGGGGAAATTTATCATTTTAAATATTAATACTTATGTGAAAAAAGAGGTTAGAGTCAAGGATCCATTTCCACTTTAATAAACAAGAAAGAAAATGAAGCCCAAAGTAAGTAGAAGGGAGGATCAAGGACCAATAGAGTCAAAATCAATGAAATGTAAAAATAGATTAAACAATAAAGAAAGTTAATTGAGCTATAAGTTATTTGTTTAAAATAATAAAATCAACAAGCTTCTACAGAACAAGGAAGGGGTAACAGAAATTACCAACATAGGATAACAAAGAGGATATCACTACTGATCACAGCCATTAAAAGAATAAAAGGAGGCTATTAGGCCAGTAAATTGACAATCAATTTAGATGAAATGGACAAGCTTTTGAAAAATATAGTTTACAGTATTTTTTCTACAGAAAAGATAGAAAATCTCAGTAGCTCTATATTAAAGAAATTTGGTTCATTACCAAACCCTATAAAAATAACTTCCTACAGAGATACCTTCACTTTTGAATCCTATCAAACATTTAAGATCCCATTAAATTCCTATGGGAATCCTCAGAGGATTTTCTTTATTTACAATGTCATAGCTTTTGTAGGAAAATCCAAAGAAATCTATAAAATGACTGCTAAACCATTTATATGATGTATGTAAAAAATCCTTCATAATCTGAGAAAATATCATAGTATTAAATGGGTTAAATAGATTACAAAATTGTACTGTGATGTATTCTCAATCATGTTAAAATATTATGGGAAAAAATGATGTATAAAGTGGTTAGAAAGAGGGACTTCCCTGGTGGTGTGGCGGTTAAGGCTCCTTGCTCCCATGTAGGGGTTGCAGGTTGGATTCCTGGTCAGGGAACCAAGATCCCACATGCCGCATCATATGGCAAAAAAAAAAAAAAAAAAGAAGAAGAAATCATGGTAATACTGATGGTGCTTAGTGGTAGGTTTATGCATGATGATTTTCTGTATTTTTCTAATTTTTAAGTAATGTTTTATATATTTCCAGAAAAAAAGTCAGATCTTTTAAAATCTAGTCATAACAAACAGGAAACTTTAAAGCATTGAGGATTGCTATTGCTGTTGAAGCATGAGACAGACCTGAAACTGCATTTTACAGAGTGCAATTTAAGCCTACATTTTCACCCCAGTCAGAATTATGCTGCATGAATGGTACCATACGAAGAGATTTCAGGAGATAATTCCCATCATTCAGAAATGTATAATATAGTACCATATCAGGTATCCCAGTTCCATACTACTTTTTAGGAGCATTTATAAGTAACATTTTTTCTGTTAAGTGGCATGATTTCTTTTAAAAAATTTATGTATATATTTTCAGTTCAGTTCAGTTCAGTTGCTCAGTCGTGTCCGACTGCAACACCATGGACTGCAGCACGCCAGGCCTCCCTGTCCATCGCCAACTCCTGGAGTTTACTCAAATGAGTAAACTCATGTCTCATGAGTAAACTCATAAGTCTACTCATGAGTTTACTCATGTACGTTGAGTTGGTGATGCCATCCAACCATCTCATCCTCTGTCGTCCCCTTCTCCTCCTGCCCCCAATCTTTCCCAGCATCAGGGTCTTTTCTAATGAGTCTGTTCTTCAAATCAGATGGCCAAAGTATTGGAGCTTCAGCTCCAATGAATATTCAGGACTGATTTCCTTTAGGATGGACTGGTCGGATCTCCTTGCGGTCCAAGGGACTCTCAAGAGTCTTCTCCAACACCACAGTTCAAAAGCATCGATTCTTGGGTGCTCAGCTTTCTTTACTGTCCAACTCTCACATCCATACATGACCACTGGAAAAACCATGGCTTTGACTAGATGGACCTTTGTTGGCATATAATATTTTTAAAAGGAAAGAAAAAGTTGTGATCACTGTAGAATGTAGTATGTTTTTTCCTAATAAAAAATTCTCTCTCCGAAGTTCTCCCTCCAGGTGCTCACTGAAGCAGGCACAGGTGAGACCTGCAAGGCGTGGGAGGTGTCGATCTAGGTGGTGACTACAGGGGCGTTTGTCTGTATGTTTATAGCCTATGGTTTTAATTCTCGTGTGTAAGTTATACTTCAGTTTATTTTAACAAGGAAATTTTGTGAGTATTTCTCCTTTCAGAGTTAATGTTGATGTTTTTATAGCCCTGTATTTAAGAACATGCTCTCGCATTTTTATTTCTCCCTGCTTTAGAAACACGTATCGCATGATTGAGCAAGATGACTTTGACATTAACACCAGGTTACACACGATTGTCAGAGGGGAAGACGAGGCAGCCATGGTGGAGTCAGTGGGCCTGGCCCTCGTGAAGCTGCCGGATGTCCTTAATCGCCTGAAGCCCGACATCATGATTGTGCACGGAGACAGGTTCGACGCCCTGGCGCTGGCTACCTCCGCCGCCCTGATGAACATCCGCATCCTGCACATCGAGGGCGGGGAGGTCAGCGGGACCATCGACGACTCCATCAGGCACGCCATCACGAAGCTGGCCCACTATCACGTGTGCTGCACCCGCAGCGCGGAGCAGCACCTCATCTCCATGTGCGAGGACCACGCCCGCATCCTGCTGGCGGGCTGCCCCTCCTACGACAAGCTGCTCTCCGCCAAGGACAAGGACTACATGAGCATCATCCGGATGTGGCTAGGTGTGTGTCAGGCTCCATTCGGTCTGTAGCTGCTTTGGTCCCGAAGTTGGTTATGTTTCAGTCCTTTTGGTAGCTGTTGTGTATAGAAGGTACCATTAGCAGTGGGAAGGCTAAAATTTTAGTTCATAAATCTTGCCCTGTGGTGTGACTTCACCTCTCTGAGACTCATCTTTTCTAAAAGGTAGGCTTAATGGACTGAATTTTTAAAATCTATGCTATTTTTATATAACAGAATGCTTTTCATCCGTTAAATACAAAGTTACAGGTGAATATTTAGTTACAGGGACAGATCCTGACATATCAAAAAGGGGAAAAAAGGAAGCTACAAATTGTATAATGTGATGCGATTTTTATAAAAAACAATAGCATAATAGAAAAGTTGGTAAGTATGTACACCAAATCATTTATAATATTTACTGCTGGTTAGTAGAATTATGGGTATCTTTTTTCCTTTTTTTTTTTAGCACAATAAAAAAAATTAATGCCTTTCTTATGGACTTGTTAAAATACTCAGATGAGATAATGTTGAAAGGAGTTGGCCATAAGTACTTATAAGGGATTATGATTATTGTTAAAAAGCAGAAGTCATAGTTGTGCAATTAGAGTTTGTTAGCCCTGTAAATAAGCCTTAAGGAAGGTTGTTCATTTATCTTTAGATCAATGATCTAGATTCCTGGAAGTTACTTTTTGCTAATCAGAGACAAAGAAAAAAGATTTGTAAACAATGTCAGTTGGTTAATTTATAATGAGAGTACTATCTTGAGGATAAATCAGAACTAATTGTCTGTTTAGGTATGTAGGACTCTCTGTGAAAAGGTAGATCAGTTGAATAATGAAGTTAATGAATAGTAAATTAATCTAGTGGTTGTATAATTTAAGATTTTAAATCCAGATCACATTAGAACAGGAAAGAAATTGAATTTTTTTTACTCTATAGTTTAGCCCATTCTGTGTATTTCTTACCCCTGGACAGATTTGTAGCTGTCAGGGAACCTGTCAAGATAATGCTAACGTAACAGACTTCGTCTCTCAGTCTCCCCTTCCTTCATGCTTCTCAGTAAGCATTCGTGCACTCTGTTCTGGTTATACTGTTAGCTTTGTATGTCTTCTGAAAAACTTATAATGGATAAAAAATAACTCTTATAAAGCAGAATACAACAAATTTGTACTTGCGGGGCTTCAGGTTCTATTCCTAATCATTTAAGCAGTTTCTCTGTGAAAAGAAGAATGGCAAAAGAGTAAAAACTGGATTTTTTTTTAAGCCAGTGGGGGAAAATAAGACGTTTTCTGCAAAGCTTTTACCTGCTTCTAGACCTACAATTTCTGATGTTATCCTTCTCCTTATAGGAAAAATAGCATTGGGTAAGCCACTCAAACATACAGCTTTGTAACCAGAATATTAATAAATAACAGCCCTAATAAAAAATATTAGCAAAGTTAAATAGACATGTTAACATTTCTAATAATGAAAGAAATACCATAGTAAATATAGAACTTTTGACACAAAACCAAATAATGGTACCATAATGGAAAGGCTTTAAATAAATGCTTTAAATGTGTGGAAGGCCTGAAGCTGCTGAGTTCTGGAGACAAAGGCAAATCATGTCAAAGTCATACATCACATCGAGGAACCAGTGTGGGATTTGCACAGAATATGTTATTACTAGGGATGGGTAGCTCCAGCCCATTGTCCTGTGTTTTATTTTTCATTTTTTTTTTAAGATGTCTAATTTTTGCTCTTCTGTTTTCCCTTTTTAATGAAGAAACTGCTTAAATGGCTCCATATATATCCTTAAGTTACAAAGTGCAGTCCTGCTGCATTCTGCATTATAGGGTTATTTTCTGTATACTACAAATATTTCTCAGTCACACTTAAAGTAGAAGATAAATGAGGTGTGGAAAGCTCTCACGTGGTAAACTGTTGGAATTTTTCTTCCTCTTCACCTTCCACTTGCCCTTAGCCGTACGTTGTGTAGAATGATCCTCTGGGACCACAAAAGCTCTGTTCATCCCCACTCTCAAAGAACAATTGCCACCAAAAAAGAAAGGCACAAAGATCAAAGAGACTTGCCCAATAAGTGTTCTCAAGACAGAGTACATGGGCAGACTGAACTCCAAGAAAGCCTGGGGTGAGGGGCCTGGTGACAAACACACTATTTCACCACAGCTCGTCTACATTTGCTTTAAGGTTCTCAGCAGTCAGTCCTGGGGAATCATGAATGAATAGCTCAGCTACTGCATTAAAGGTTGACATCATTCCTCTGTTTACCGGTCACAGATGAGCTGATTCTCATTGTAGAAGTAACACATCATAGTGGGACTAACCTGCCTGCGGCCAGACCGCAGCATACACGTTTCCATATCTGTTTTCAGCAGACACCTGTTTTGTTGGTTTCCTTCTCCCCAAGTTTTTAATTCTCTCTGAACTAGTTTCTTTCTCATGGCCTTGCTCTATATCTAATAGATTGCCTGAGTTTGTGTTGATGGCATCTTTGTTTTTGATAGTCTTTTAGGCCTTTAGACCTTTTTTCTGCTTTGTACCAAAATGTAATGATGATATCCCCATGCCACCCCCAGTTTAGAACATGATGGGTCCAATAATTTTTTTAAATAAAATTTTGGAGCCTGTGGTCTTTTGAATAATACTGAAGATTCTTAGTAACAGGTCTCTTACTATTACATCTTAAAAAATAACTGCTACTGGTTGAATTTGGATTAATGATAAACATGGTTCATGATAAAGTTGTTCATTAAAATTAGTATTTATTCGTTCATTAAAACTTAGTGAGTAGGAGCTTCCCTGGTGGCTTAATGGTAAAGAATTGGCCTGCCAATGCAGGAGAAACAGGTTTGATCCCAGGTCTGGGAAGATCCCACGTGCCACGGAGCAGCTCAGCCTCTACACCACAGCTACTGAGCCTGTGCTCACGGGCCGGGAGCTGCAGTTACTGAGAGCCGAGCGCCCTAGAGCCCGTGCTCACGGGCCGGGAGCTGCAGTTACTGAGAGCCGAGCGCCCTAGAGCCCGTGCTCACGGGCCGGGAGCTGCAGTTACTGAGAGCCGAGCGCCCTAGAGCCCGTGCTCACGGGCCGGGAGCTGCAGTTACTGAGAGCCGAGCGCCCTAGAGCCCGTGCTCACGGGCCGGGAGCTGCAGTTACTGAGAGCCGAGCGCCCTAGAGCCCGTGCTCACGGGCCGGGAGCTGCAGTTACTGAGAGCCGAGCGCCCTAGAGCCCGTGCTCACGGGCCGGGAGCTGCAGTTACTGAGAGCCGAGCGCCCTAGAGCCCGTGCTCACGGGCCGGGAGCTGCAGTTACTGAGAGCCGAGCGCCCTAGAGCCCGTGCTCACGGGCCGGGAGCTGCAGTTACTGAGAGCCGAGCGCCCTAGAGCCCGTGCTCACGGGCCCAGGAGCTGCAGTTACTGAGAGCCGAGCGCCCTAGAGCCCGTGCTCACGGGCCGGGAGCTGCAGTTACTGAGAGCCGAGCGCCCTAGAGCCCGTGCTCACGGGCCGGGAGCTGCAGTTACTGAGAGCCGAGCGCCCTAGAGCCCGTGCTCACGGGCCGGGAGCTGCAGTTACTGAGAGCCGAGCGCCCTAGAGCCCGTGCTCACGGACCCGGGAGCTGCAGTTACTGAGAGCCGAGCGCCCTAGAGCCCGTGCTCACGGGCCCGGGAGCTGCAGTTACTGAGAGCCGAGCGCCCTAGAGCCCGTGCTCACGGGCCCGGGAGCTGCAGTTACTGAGAGCCGAGCGCCCTAGAGCCCGTGCTCCGCAGCAGGAGAAGCCCGAGCACCACAACGAAGAGGAGCCGCCGCCCACTGCAACTAGAGGAAGCCTGCGTGAAGCAACAGCAGTCGCTGCCCAGCACGGCAAAAATAAAGAATTTTTAAAAATTAGCAAGTAGAACTAATTTCCAGTTCTATGAGATAACATAGGCGCTGTTGCAAAATGGTTTGTTATTTGACATAGCACTCTTCATCCAAATTTTTACACTTTACGTTTTTGCTGAGGAACTGTCCTTGAGAG